>NW_026889803.1:8210000-8867500 GCF_033153115.1 Saccostrea echinata
TTCATTTCAACATTTTCCAACTCGTCATCCTCACACAGCTTCTTCCTACATCTACTTTTTCGGACTTCTCCTGCAAGTTTATCACAAGACCTGCACAACGATTCTGCAAGGTAGACTGTGGTAGAATTATCGCTTATTTCAGTAGCATCCTTTAAGCCATATCCAGCTTTCCTTTTGGTCAAATCTGTTCAAAAAAATTTACTTCATGTGATTTTGAGTTTGTCATACAGGAAAGATAATGATTTGGTTTGACAAAGGGAATAAGAAAAATACTGGTTACCTAAATGTATGGCTTTTCCATTAATCCAAACCGTGATTTTCTTGCCATTTTCAAACGAGAGGTTACACAAAATCAGCAGGAGCGTTAATGTGAAAATTGACGACATTCTGTTCTTATCCTACGGTATGTCGATACAGAATAATTTTAATTCAGAGCATACAAGTGTTTGGTAACTTCTCGAGAAAAAGAAAATTCAAGCACTATTTCCTGAAGATAAGAAGTTTTTAAGTTTTAGAGAGAAGAGAAAGAGAGAATGTATGTCGTAATTGTAAACAAATTGAGATGTGAATTGAGTTCGATCTGTTCGTATGTCATTGCAAATCGAGTCCGGACCAGAATTCTGTCTTGAAGTAAAAGATGTCCATTTAACTCTCCTTAGGCTCTGACAAGAGGAAGCTCTGGCCCAGGGTTATTTGGAAAGTTTAAAATCACTGGCAGAAAACGAATAAACCCGTATGCGGGCGATCACTTTGAACGTAGAAATAATGGAAGCACATACTTGACACATAGAATGATCGTAACATGCTGATCTTATCTGGACCTGATTCGTTCAGGTTCAAAGTCACATGCAGGAAATATGTAATTTTTTTTCCTAAGACCCATTAATTGGATCTTTATAACTGAATATAATTGTATTTTGCACCCTATTCATAATACGTTTATATATTTAAACTAAAGAAACGAGTTATCATTTGATACGTAAAAATATGTCAATCACAGATAGGTATCAATGAACAAAATTCTGCCACATATTCAATCTTCAGAATCATGCTTTTCGGATGCCCTCATTTACTTATTATTTTACTTGAGAAAACACACCAGACCTATAACAAATAAATGCATAAAATATTTATGTGAAAAAAATTTGTAATCTGCATTCATATAAGGTCATAGGACACAAAAAATGTAATAGCAAAAAAGGTTTTACAGAGTTTATCAATTCTAAAATGTCACGAAGTTTTCATACAAAACCATCATTCTTCTTACATCCCCCAATCCGTACTTTCATCTTTCATTTCTATATTGATATCAATGCAAAAATATTTTTTCGATATAGATGTATTTCTTGCCTTTCTGATATATATATATATATATATATATATATATATATATATATATATATATATATATATATATATATATATATATATATATATATATGAAAAGAAAATCAGTTAATTCACAGAAAAAGACCCACGTAGGTCCATCTTCATTCACCTGATATTTTTTTTTTTAAATACATATTTTCATGTGTATGTGTCTAGAATGAAGATTGCTTTAAAAGAAATCTTGATAATAACGAAGCTTACACATTGTTTAACAAATTTTCAAACCATAGTTTTTTTTTGAGAATATCCTAATTTGTGTGTGTTAAAACATTCTATTAAAAAATAATCTACAAGTATTTGTTTAAAGGTTACATGTACTAAGAAGAATGAACCAGACTCAAAAATGGCTAGAAAAAGGTATTATATTTTTATATTTAGATTACGAAAGTTTTCATTCATTGATCATAAAGCAACGTTCTCCGCTCACACTTGATCCCACATTCACTCTGCATTTATTTGCATCAACCTGCAAAGGACCAGTAATTAAAACAAACATTGAAAGGGCGTCTAATGATATGATAGGGTCTAACATTCATGTTGTAGTGAATAAATTAACCAAAAAAAAAAAAAAAAAAAAAAAAAAAAAAAAAAAAAGATGAATTGAATGTGGAGATTTGAAGATTTCATTTCCAGTATACTAGATACATGTAGATATATAAAAAAAAAACCCAGTATTTTGAAAATGAATAATTAATTGCTATATTAACAATCCAATTTATTATATTAGAATCTTCATTTTAATTACGCAATACCTGTTACCTGTTAGGTACATAATATGGAATCACAGAAATAAGAACGAACCTCAGAAAATGAGGCACTTCTGCACAATAGAAATGTGTCTTATACAGGGTTATCTTTAGGTCATGAAGTTGTAAACATGTAAAATACCTTACGTCGGTGTGTAGTTATTAGTCCCCTACCGGTGAAACCGGAGGGGACTATAGGTTTCCTCTGAGTCTGTCCGTCCGTCTGTCCGTCCGTCTGTCTGTCCGTCTGTCTGTCTGTCCCTCTGTCTGTCAGTCTGTCCCACTTGGTTTTCCGCACTTTTTTCCTAAACGCTTGCAGATATTGAGCTGATTTTTGGTATGTGAGTGTATCTTGATGAGTTACAGATCAAGTTTGCATTTCGTTCCGCTTCATTGATTTTTGACGGAATTACGGCCTTTTCAATTTTTCAGGGTTTTTCGCAATTTTCTTCTAAACGCTTGTAGATATAGAGCTGATTTTTGGTATGTGGCTTTACCTTGATTAGTTATAGATCAAGTTTACATTTCGTCCCGCTTCATTAATTTTTGACGGAATTATGGCATTTTCAATTCTTAACGGGAACAGAACCAGATTACACTTGCCGGTAGGGGACTAGTATTGCTCATGCAATACTCTCAGAATGCTTGTTCCGAAAGGGATTTTCCGGATTCAAGTATCGGATGACTCACAAAAAAATGGGAGGTTTGTATTTTCGTAATCAACCCTATCCTATGTATAAAATAAGATTTCAAAATTGCAGAAAAATGTAGGAGCTGTTGATTTGATAATTTTTCTTGTTTTGAAAGTTATTTTGCTATAGCACCACTCACAAGTATACAAATTCATCTCCTTTATTTGAGAAAATTTCCTTCTGCATTTATGTTGCTCAAAATTCTGAACAAGAGGAATAATTTTTTTTTCACCTGACAGAAAAAAAATATCATGTTTACAAATGATTATCCACCACAAAGAAGCATATAAAGAAAGTTCTACATGGTATTTATTTGACAGACTCCTCGTCAGTTATTTCAAATTTAAATAAGATATCATAATTCCGCATACATGTAATATTTGGCATAGAACAACTTTTCATAAACTATCATCGTGTCATCATTTATTTATTTATAAACAAAATCTTCGCTCACACTTGATCCGCCATTCATTCTGCATTGATTTGCACGATCTACAAAACATGTCAGTGATTGCAACAGACAACTGGAAGGCTTCTCCTGCGAAGTTAGGACCTGACGTTCTTTGTGTAGGTGCTACATTATAGGAACCTAAGATAATGAATAACATGTATATATGAAAATTTAAATATTTCATTATAAAATGATTGTTCTAAAAAAAAATCCTGTTTAAGGAGATAGTAATATAGCAAATGCTAACAACTCACCTAGAAGAATCTCTTCTTTAATTGGTATTTCCTCAAGCAATATAACTTTGTTCATGTTGACAGGTACAGAATAAGTGATCACAAAAATTGCAATAAACACAGAAAATGCCATTTATACTGGAGAAATACTGCACAATTTAATTCGATCCGTGTAAATAAATAGACAAATTTTACTCAAGTTTTGTTGTAATCGTGTTGAAATACCAAATATTATTGTGTAGTTATTCCGAATTGGTTTTCCGGAGTTAAGTATTCCTAAGTGGATTGACTAATGCAACCTTTGCTTACATGTAAATGATTGCTTGTTAGTCCCCTACCGGTGAAACCGGAGGGGACTATAGGTTTCATCTGAGTCTGTCCGTCCGTCTGTCTGTCTGTCCCTCTGTCTGTCTGTCAGTCTGTCCCACTTGGTTTTCCGCACTTTTTTCCTAAACGCTTGCAGATATTGAGCTGATTTTTGGTATGTGAGTGTATCTTGATGAGTTACAGATCAAGTTTGCATTTCGTTCCGCTTCATTGATTTTTGACGGAATTACGGCCTTTTCAATTTTTCAGGGTTTTCCGCAATTTTCTTCTAAACACTTTCAGATATTGAGCTGATTTTTGGTATGTGACTTTACCTTGATTAGTTATAGATCAAGTTTGCATTTCGTACCGCATCATTGATTTTTGACGGAATTATGGCATTTTCAATTCTTAACGGGAACCAGATTACACTTGCCGGTAGGGGACTAGTATTGCGAATGCAATACTCAGAATGCTTGTTCGTTTTGTTTTTGAATTTTAACATGTTTAATAACTAATACGTTCCTATTGAGTCCTTCAGATGAATTTTTAACGTAATTCAAATTATTTTTTCCCTTGGTAAATTGATCAATGCCGTTACTCAAGTATATAAATGTACAATATAAGTTTTTAGACTTTTGTATATTTTTTTCAAATTTAACTTAACAGGATACAGTGTTTACCACGACATTGACTGAATTTAACGATAGTTATCCATGAATTTGAGAAATTTTGAAGTAACAAAAAATAATAATGTAAATAAATAAATAAATAAATAAATAATAAAATAAAATTCACACTCGATTTGATATGCAGTGGAATTTTTCATGCAGAAGACGAAGTCCTGACCGTTGTCATAAATGTTCATGGAAAAGGGTTTTATCGTATACGCAGACGATTTTAAATAAGAAATTAAATGAATGAAAACTCGCATAACATGGTTTCAGATTGATTGAAAAGTGTGATTGAAAAATACTTAAGACGTTAATTTATAATACTAATGTAAATGGTGTGGCGAAGATAACGAATGAAACTATCAAATACCACACATTAAACTTTAGATTAGACCCAATGACACCCTGTACCCTAGCCAGTCTCAGTTAAGTGATAATTCCAACAAGCATTCTGAGAGTATTGCATTAGCAATACTAGTCCCCTACCGGCAAGTGTAATCTGGTTCCGTTCCCGTTAAGAATTGAAAATGCCATAATTCCGTCAAAAATTAATGAAGCGGGACGAAATGCAAACTTGATCTGTAACTAATCAAGATAAAGCCACATACCAAAAATCAGCTCAATATCTACAAGCTTTTAGAAGAAAATTGCGGAAAACCCGAAAAAATTGAAAAGGCCGTAATTCCGTCAAAAATCAATGAAGCGGAACGAAATGCAAAGTTGATCTGTAACTCATCAAGATACACTCACATACCAAACATCAGCTCAATATCTGCAAGCGTTTAGGAAAAAAGTGCGGAAAACCAAGTGGGACAGACTGACAGACAGACAGAGGGACAGACAGACAGACAGACGGACAGACAGACAGACAGACGGACGGACAGACGGACGGACAGACTCAGAGGAAACCTATAGTCCCCTCCGGTTTCACCGGTAGGGGACTAATAACAGTATATCTAAATAAGGAAGTGATATACTTTCAACCCCGGTACTGATATTGGAAGGTTCAGCAGCAGTCCATGAACTGGAGTGGATGGTAATAGACCATTAGAAAATGTCTGGTTAATTATGGACTTTCATGGGTTCTGATTAGTTATGTTTTTAAAGTTAATTTAAGTACAAACCATCTAATACTGTGGACATTTTTACCAGATATGAAGGATTTCGATGTTTAAACCAGCTTATTTCAAATATTTCATAGAAATATCTGTAGCTAGTTATTATATCTAATATTCATAGAAATACCTGTAACTTATAATTGTTTCTAATATTCATTGAAATATTTATAACTAGTAACAATAGAGTCAAACGATGAGTATTATTTTATCCAGCAAACTATCGTCTCTAGTTATAATCAAAAAACATATAACGTTTTCCTATATACATTTTTTTAAAGAAAAAAACAAGGTCAACAAATCTTAAGCTTGGTATTTTAGACATTTTCAAAACCCATTTTAATTGCAAGAACGAGCAATATCACATTTACTTTAAGCTGTTAACAATTAAAATACCTAAGCAGGATTCAATATTCAAAAATTAAGAGTTGGTCATTACATTCCCACTTGTAATTATTTTGAGGTGAAGAATTCGTCATTTGTAGAGATTATTCATTTTAGCTCTCTTATCCATATGAAAAAATCAATGAAATACTGAACCGTAAGCAAAATTTCTGTTCACATAAAATCTGTCTTTGCTCTTAACGAATTCTTCTACATTCATTACAAATCATATCAGTGATTATGACAGACATTTGAGCGTAATAGTCGCTAATCTGAGGCGTGGTACTCGCATGTTCTGACACTTTGACACCAGTATTGCCGAACCCAAAATTGCCTTAATTGTGTACAATGTTATTGCACGACTTATGGCAAGTAATTTTTCAAAATATTTTTTAAAAATAATTTTCTCTCAAAATAAACACAACAAAATATAGATTATTATCAAATTTTCTTCCCTAATAGTTATCATTTCTCCTACATGTACCAGCCACACAGAAACAACATCAATCATACCTAAGGAAACAGAGTTTAAGCAGACCAGTATGGCGAGGATGAAGGCAAGCGTCATGCATTATTCAGTCATTTGCTATTTAAATTGAGACTGTGGTATGATGGTGTAATAAAAGAGATTAGAGGTAATAGCTAGATATAAAGGACAATTCACACAATTGTCGACAAAAAACGAACCACACACAAAACTTTTCACCATGAATTTGATGAGTTAAAAATATCCTTTAAGGTGGAAGGACCCTCTGGTAAGAGAGACAACATCCCAAATCCTAAGTTTTTGGACAGGGTCTTTTATTTTCTAAAACGAAAGCTATGCGGTTAGCACCTCAATTGAATCTACGTTAAAGAGAAAAGTGCAGAAAATGCTTTGGTCAAAAGAAACACACGTTAACTTAAGCAGAAGAAAGGAATTTTAAGATTTTTCTACTCTACTATTAAAGATGTTGGCAAAGCATTTTTAGAATTTTAATCTTCTGAAAATCATTACATGCAAACAAATATATAATAATACATTTAAATTAAATTAAATATATTAAATTATAATATGAATTTAATATGTATGGTACAAATTATTATTATTTTCATATATTCCTCCTATTTTTGATTTAATTTTTTGATAATGAATTATTGCTCTTTCTATAAACTGTGTCAATTTTTCTTCATACCATGGTCAGACATAAAATTCATTTCTGAGAAAAATTATGCAGCGCTTCATACTTCATACTATTTTCCATTTGAGTCTATGGTATTTTTGCTGATGAAAATCAATGTTGGGAATAAAAACAAAAATTGGTGAAATTTAGAGCAGAGGGTCATTATATCTTAATTTGTTCGTTCTTCTCGATCAAAAATCGATTATGGTGAAAACAATTAATTTCAAATGCATGTTGATCATTATCATGCTTAGGCATATTGTGACATGAGGCATCGGTTATCCAAAGTTCCTCCAAATTAACTGTGAATTCCTCTTGCCAACGCACACACTCGGCACACTCTCGGTTCTTTGATACAACTCGATCAGACTCGCATAGGGAGTGGGGTCTGTCAGCTAACATCCGCAACTGTACTCGGCAGTGCAGGTACCGGACATCCATGACTGTACCTGCTCACTAATATCAAAAACGGAATGTCAGAGCAAGATTTTCCGGATTGTTCAACATATTAAACTATAGGTTGTTAATTAAGTATGGATTGTTTTTTAATGAAAAATACGAAATGTGTTAATATGGAGGAAAGAAAATTTCTGATTTTAAATAAACCTACTTTATGGAAGGCTGTAATCGCCAAAACGGTAACGATAACTGGCTTAGTGAATATATCGCGGAAAATATATGTAAACTTGACTATGCCTACATTTTGTATATCTATGACTGTATCCTCTGCCTGGTATACAACATCTGCGACTGTACCTGTGCCGTACATACACACTACCACTGGCTCAACCCGCGCTTGATTAATAACATCCACAACAAAAAATTCTGTGGATTTTCTCCGATTCAGATTTAAACTGAATTCAATCAAAGCGCAATTAACGCTAATCTTTATATTACCCATGACAGTGATACCGAGACAAACGATGTCAGCAGTGATTAGGGAAAGATCCAAAACTTTTACAGATTTAAATTTAAAGCTTTATGTTCAGAGAACAATATGAACCAGGTCTTTATTTATTTATTTATTTTGGGGGGGGTGGGGGGTGGGGGCTGGGGGCATGATTTCAATATCCTACGTGCTCAATAATAATGATGAATTTAAAAATGAAACATGCTAGTATAATTATAGAAAATATACGAGTAAATAATAAACAAAGGAAATTAAAAAAGGAAATTAAAATAAATATCGGAATTAATTTGTAATCCTTAATTTTATGTTAGAAAGTATAAGTACGTCACAATATTATTAATTTCACCCATTTCATTGATCACGCAAGTGGTGTCAATGAAAAAAAACAAATTTTATTTCCCATAAATATACATTTGTATGTCTTACGATATATACGGGTGGAATGGGCTGATCCACCCGTTTTCAATGTGTTATATATAAACCTCTCAAGTGCACCCCAGGAAGTAGCCTCCTATGCCCTGAAAAAGAATGGTTCCTGACAAAACACCTTTATTTATTTACAAAGTACATAAAATTTACTAGGCACGGGCATCAAAGTTGTAAAAATGGGCTGGAAGACCCCTCCCCCCCCCCCAAAAAAAAAAAAAAATTCTCAAAAGAAATAAAAATTAATTTCATATGCATGGAACAATTAACATCTTGACTGGTCGATAACCGTGGTGTGATACCTGAAATATGCAGGGTATGGTATTAAAATAATTGATCATATTAAAGGAAATTTATGCTAAAATTATCGATAACATCCAAAGTAAATATTTGTATATGTAAATATTTTTATTAGATCCACCTCTCTAAGATTCTGCTGTACTGTCCAGACAACTCTAGAAATTTTACACCATGACTGTACCGGTGTCTGATTGACAACATCCACGACTGTAGCTGTCCAGTACACACACTTTATTCTACATCCATGACTGTACCAGTGCTTATAAACAACATCCATGACTGTACCTGTGCCTTATAAACAACATCTATGACTGTACCTGTTCCTTATAAACAACATCCATGACTGTACCTGTGCCTTATAAACAACATCCCTGACTGTACCTGTGCCTTATAAACATCCCTGACTGTACCTGTGCCTTATAAACAACATCCCTGACTGAACCTGTCCAGTACACACACATTATTCTACTTCCATATTGCTTTATTAACAACATCCAAGAAAAGTTATTCAAGGGTCTACTTAAAGTTTGTTCTTTTTCGTTTGTGATCAGAACCCCCACCCCCAATGCAACCCCCACCCCGTCAAAAAAATTGAATCATATGCCTGCAAGAAAGCGTGGGATTTAGACTTTTGTTTTTAAGAGGAAATACTCCTTCTTTCGATATACTCCATCCTCGCCTTCACAACTTCTGCCAAGTTTTATTATTATTGTAGAAGAGTTTATAAGTAATGGATTAATTATCTTAAAACCAGTGTCAAAAAGTTAACTGCTCATTTAAAACTCTTCTCATAAAGAGGGGGAAGGGTTAGACAATTTTATAAATTTAAATCAGGCTTTAAACATAAAGAGTGAACCAGATTTTCAAATACTCATGGAAATGGATAAATAACCATCAAATCTCTCCGTATGCTTAACTTATGTAAAAGTCAACTGACATATTAGATTCATTGGCAATAAAATGACTATTTTCTACACCCTCACCCCCCCCAACCCTACCCCCAAATAACTCACTCCCCTGAAACAAAAAACAATTGGTATAAATTTGAAGTTGTGAAATAACAATTCATAATACTTGAAAAAGGAATTGTTGTTTCAGTGAAGGGGGGGGGGGTTAAAATATTTTCCGCTGATTTCTATAGAGATGAAGTTTTACCAAAATTATAAACTTATCTCTCTTTGTTTTCCCAAATAAGTTATGTTTTCTGATAAAATTCACATAAATATTCGGTATATAAATATGAAAAAATCATTCCAATATGTTAACTTTCTAAATTAACTCTGCGATAGGTGGCAGAATTTTAATATCATTCTTGCTATCATATGGTTTATTCAAGCATGCGTATTAAAGCTATTGAGACAAGCCTTCTGCATTAGCAATACTAGTCCCCTACCGGAAAGTGTAATCTGGTTCCCATTAAAAATTGAAAATGCTGTAATTCTGTCAAAAAATCATTGAAGCGGAACATAATGCAAACTTGATCTATAACTCACCAAGATACACTGACATACCAAACATCAACACTCAATATCTGCAAACGTTTTTAAAAAAAGTGTAAAAATTAAAAAAGTTGTAATTCCCTCAAAAATCAATGAAGCGGAGCGAAATTAAAAACTTGATCTTTAACTCATCAATACACACTAACATATCAAAATCAGCTTATCTGCAAGTGTTTAGAAAAAAATGCGGAAAACCAAGTGGGACAGAGTGACAGAGGGACAGCTAGGCGGACAGACGGACAGACCCAGAGGAAACCTATCGTCCCCTCCGGTTTCAATTTATTTTATTAGTTGTTTATAGAAACCGGAGGGGACGATAGGTTTCCTCTGAGTCTGTCCGTCCGTCTGTCGGTCTGTCTGTCTGTCAGTCTGTCCCACTTGGTTTTTCCGCACTTTTTTCTAAACGCTTGCAGATATTGAGCTGATTTTCGGCATGTGAGTGTACCTTGACGAGTTACAGATCAAGTTTGCATTTCGTTACGCTTCAGTGCTTTTTGACGGAATTACGACCTTTTCATTTTTTCAGGGTTTTCCGCAATTATTTTCTAAACGCTTGCAGATATTGAGCTGATTTTTGGTATGTGACTTTACCATGATGAGTTATAGACGAAGTTTTTATTTCGTTCCGCTTCATTGATTTTTGACGGAATTATGGCATTTTCAATTTTTAACGGGAACCAGATTACACTTGCCGGTAGGGGACTAGTATTACTAATGCAATACTCTCAGAATGCTTGTTCTTGATGAAAGGGCAGATTAATTACTCTATTTGCATAAATGTACCACAAAATTAGAACTTTTTAGTGTGCAGTGTATAGAGGGTTCTTAAGCACATGAAAAAAAAATCCAACTTTTTCCTCATTTTCCTCTCCTGTTTATGTCATGTTTCATCATTGGCTTATTTCTTAATTCTTTTGAATGCCATTTAAACATTGAATTGTGAAGTGTAGATACATGTAGTATTACATGTACTGCAATAATTATTTTCAATAGGTCTTTCTTTGTTAACACGATAAAATGCACTATTCCATCCTAAAATGTTTTCAACTATGAAAACAGTTTTACACCTTCTTCTGTGCCAATCCCAAAGTTGCGAGGTATTATTATCATAGTTTACAACTGATTATACGTCAAACGTATACGACAAATGTTTATCAAAATTAATTAAAATTAATAATAGTAATTGGCTATGAGTTGACTTATAGCTTTGAGTTTTCCACCTGTACACTAATGATTATTCGTGTCTCGAACTTGATTCTAATTGGTTTTCATGGTCAAATTTTAAGAGTCAATGACACACTTAAAGATCAAAATTTGTGAGTGAAATAAAATTGTTTAAATATTGTTGTTTTTTATGGTAGGATGGTCCAAATACAGTATACAATACCTCTTAAACCCTGAGAAGTTTATTGTGTGTAAATCTTGATTATAAGGCATAGGTACAGTCATAGATGTAGTGTGTGTGTCATACACAGGTACAGTTGTGGATGTTGTTTATAAGGCACAGGTTCAGTCATGGATGTAGAATAAAGTGTGTGTACTGGACAGGTACAGTCGTGGATGTTGTTTATAAGGCACGGGTACAGTCAAGGATGTAGAATAAAGTGTGTGTACTGGACAGGTACAGTCGTGGATGTTGTTTATAAGGCACGGGTACAGTCAGGGATGTAGAATAAAGTATGTATATATGCACAGGTACAGTCGTGGATGTTGTTTATAAGGCACAGGTACAGCCATGGATGTAGAGTAAGATGTGTATACCGCACAGGTACAGTCGTGGATGTTGTTTATAAGGCACAGGTACGGTCATGGATGTAAATTAAAGTGTGTGTACTGGACAGGTAAAGTCGTGGATGTTGTTTATAAGGCACAGGTACAGACATGGATGTAGAGTAAGATGTGTATACTGCACAGGTACAGTCGTGGATGTTGTTTATAAGGCCCAGGTTTAGTCATGGATGTAGAATAAAGTGTGTGTACTGGACAGGTACAGTCGTGGATGTTGTTTATAAGGCACAGGTACAGTCATGGATGTAGAATAAAGTGTGTGCATTGGACAGGTACAGTCGTGGATGTTGTTTATAAGGCACAGGTACAGTCATGGATGTAGATCACTAGAGTAAGATGTGTATACTGCACAGATACAGTCAGGGATGTTGTTTATAAGGCACAGGTACAGTCATGGATGTAAATTAAAGTGTGTGTACTGGACAGGTAAAGTCGTGGATGTTGTTTATAAGGCACGGGTACAGTCAGGGATGTAGAATAAAGTATGTATATATGCACAGGTACAGTCGTGGATGTTGTTTATAAGGCACAGGTACAGTCATGGATGTAGAGTATGATGTGTATACTGCACAGGTACAGTCGTGGATGTTGTTTATAAGGCACAGGTAACAGTCATGGATGTAGAATAAAGTGTGTGTATTGGACAGGTACAGTTGTGGATGTTGTTTATAAGGCACAGGTACAGTCAGGGATGTAGAGTTAGATGTGTATACTGCACAGGTACAAAAAGGGATGTTGTATATAAGGCACAAGTACAGTGTTGGATGTAGAATAAAGTGTGTGTACTGCACAGGTGCAGTCGTGGATGTTGTTTATAAGGCACAGGTACAGTCATGGATGTTGTTTATAAGACACAGGTACAGTCGTGGATGTTGTTTATAAGACACAGGTACAGTCATGGATGTTGTCTATAAGGCACAGGTACAGTCAGGGATGTAGAGTTAGATGTGTATACTGCACAGGTACAGTCAGGGATGTTGTTTATAAGGCACAAGTACAGTGTTGGATGTAGAATAAAGTGTGTGTACTGCACAGGTACAGTCGTGGATGTTGTTTATAAGGCACAGGTACAGTCATGGATGTTGTTTATAAGGCACAGGTACAGTCAAGGATGTTGTTTATAAGGCACAGGTACAGTCGTGGATGTTGTTTATAAGACACAGGTACAGTCATGGATGTTGTTTATAAGGAACAGGTACAGTCAGGGATGTAGTGTTAGATATGTATACTGCACAGGTACAGTCAGGGATGTTGTTTATAAGGCATTAGTACAGTCATGGATGTAGAATAAAGTGTGTGTACTGGACAGCTACAGTCGTGGATGTTGTCAATCAGACACCGGTACAGTCATGGTGTAAAATTTCTAGAGTTGTCTGGACAGTACAGCAGAATCTTAGAGAGGTGGATCTAATAAAAATATTTACATATACAAATATTTACTTTGGATGTTATCGATAATTTTAGCATAAATTTCCTTTAATATGATCAATTATTTTAATACCATACCCTGCATATTTCAGGTATCACACCACGGTTATCGACCAGTCAAGATGTTAATTGTTCCATGCATATGAAATTAATTTTTATTCTTTTGAGAATTTTTTTTTTTTTGGGGGGGGGGGTCTTCCAGCCCATTTTTACAACTTTGATGCCCGTGCCTAGTAAATTTTATGTACTTTGTAAATAAATAAAGGTGTTTTGTCAGGAACCATTCTTTTTCAGGGCATAGGAGGCTACTTCCTGGGGTGCACTTGAGAGGTTTATATATAACACATTGAAAACGGGTGGATCAGCCCATTCCACCCGTATATATCGTAAGACATACAAATGTATATTTATGGGAAATAAAATTTGTTTTTTTCATTGACACCACTTGCGTGATCAATGAAATGGGTGAAATTAATAATATTGTGACGTACTTATACTTTCTAACATAAAATTAAGGATTACAAACTAATTCCGATATTTATTTTAATTTCCTTTTTTAATTTCCTTTGTTTATTATTTACTCGTATATTTTCTATAATTATACTAGCATGTTTCATTTTTAAATTCATCATTATTATTGAGCACGTAGGATATTGAAATCATGCCCCCAGCCCCCCCCCCCCACCCCCCCCCCCCAAAAATAAATAAATAAATAAAGACCTGGTTCATATTGTTCTCTGAACATAAAGCTTTAAATTTAAATCTGTAAAAGTTTTGGATCTTTCCCTAATCACTGCTGACATCGTTTGTCTCGGTATCACTGTCATGGGTAATATAAAGATTAGCGTTAATTGCGCTTTGATTGAATTCAGTTTAAATCTGAATCGGAGAAAATCCACAGAATTTTTTGTTGTGGATGTTATTAATCAAGCGCGGGTTGAGCCAGTGGTAGTGTGTATGTACGGCACAGGTACAGTCGCAGATGTTGTATACCAGGCAGAGGATACAGTCATAGATATACAAAATGTAGGCATAGTCAAGTTTACATATATTTTCCGCGATATATTCACTAAGCCAGTTATCGTTACCGTTTTGGCGATTACAGCCTTCCATAAAGTAGGTTTATTTAAAATCAGAAATTTTCTTTCCTCCATATTAACACATTTCGTATTTTTCACTAAAAAACAATCCATACTTAATTAACAACCTATAGTTTAATATGTTGAACAATCCGGAAAATCTTGCTCTGACATTCCGTTTTTGATATTAGTGAGCAGGTACAGTTATGGATGTCCGGTACCTGCACTGCCGAGTACAGTTGCGGATGATAGCTGACAGCCACTGTTGCGCATAGGTGGCAATCAGCATTTGGCTGACGTATACTAGTACCTTAATATTGAATTATTTGTACAATGTGTATTGGACAATTTTTATGTTCTCTGTACATGTAACAATAGCCTGTTCCAGTCACTTGAGGAATTTGAAGCTTATAAGTTAGAATAAAACATGTACAACTTACATTTTGAGCCCAAATGATGACACAGGGACAGTTTCAAAATTTCATGAAAATATAGCCTATTTTCACCAGATCCGCAACAGCTTCCAGGCCCGTGCTAATGCCCTGCTCAGCCACCAAAAATGCAGACCAACGCCTGTACATACCACTAAACGGCATGAGATGGCTAAACCACCTTCTTTTCAAGCTACACTGTACAATTCATCCCATGAACCCACCCCGATTTTCTGAGGCTATCCCCGATGAGTGATTTTTGGCTTTAGTTTCGTATTTCTATGACAGTAGTAGCGACACTTAAGTTTCATAAATCAATGAAATATATAAGGCTGCCACTTCCCTCCAAATGCACACATAAAATATTTTAGCAATGAAAACATCTACAATATGCATTCAAACCTAAAGTTACAACATTTTTTTTTAAACTTTTGACTGGCACTTTATCCGAAACCATTATCTGCCATTATAATGTAGTGTGAGTAGAACACCATACCTTGTGAGACACTTTGAAGCTTTTCATTATTAACAATTTAAGACAAAATTTACGATGGTATTTGTATACGATGGAGATTATATACATATAAAAAAAAATTGATGAATTTTCATTTTTATCCCAATCGGCCAAGAAGAAAGTCGAAAAATGATGTTTTTCTGCAGAAATCTGGTTCTAAGAATTTATATTTAACTTAAGTAGCTGCAGAACTCTTGGATAGAAAATTCGGACAGACATAACACAGAGCTACAGAAACATCCATTTTATCATAGCTGTAGGAACCGGGGGGGGGGGCACGGGTGGCCGTGCCCCCCCCCCCCCCAATTTTGCTGATATATAGAATACTATAGAAAACATAGCTACTAAATGCTTGTGCCCTCTCAATAATAACGTGTGATGACCTTTTTTGGCTTGTCAAGGAATTTTGGTAGTTGATAGTGCCCCCCCCCCCCCCCCAACTGAAAAGTTATAGCCGTGCCCACTCGAAGTGAAATTGCATCCTACGGGCCTGTGTATATATCTTCGATTTACGGCGACTTTTTTGGTTTCTTATTATTTTTTTTTTTTTTGCATTATATGCAATATGGTGTATATGTCTCCCAGTTCATAAGATACGCAACAGAATGTTTTCCTTACAATCAATTTTTAAACCAAAGCAAGCTACTGATACGTTGATGATACAAGGAGATCAAGGATCCCGATCAAGGATCCCGATTTAAGTCAATATTTCACAGCTTCTATGGTATATACAATAACGTACAATATATATACAATAACGTTGTTTGAAAACACAACCTGTTTTTTGGGGTCAAATATTGACTGACGTTTTAAAACAAATTTTTTGGCCATTTTTTTCATACTAAATAGTCTACTGATTTTCCAGTTTACCCGTTAAGGACAAAGGGCTCAAGGTTGTTGTGATCAAAAGACAGGGAATGCATCCTCCTCCATGGCAAATGATTCCACCCCTGAGTTTTGCAGTGGTTCAGTTTTTCGGTCCATATTTGCTACGTTCTCTGTTTCGTTTGATTGGACTTTTAAATATGATTACTACCTGTTATCTTCACATCCATAGAACCTGGTAGCATAACCAAATCGCCTCGCCCTCCCTCCGAGCAATACACAAATAATAGACAATAGACAAATATATATTTGTTTTCCAGGTAATTGAAGATAAAAGTTAGCCCTCGCCTATCAGCAAAATTAAAAGGATTTGAAAAATTTAGTGGTGCAAAGAAAGGGTTAAATCTATATGCTTGTTGACCCCAATATATAATTTAAACTAGTGAAATGAGCTGCTATTTGGTATCATGACAATAATTAGCTATAAACAATAGTTCTGCAGTAGCATTAGTCGATCGTCAGATTTACTCAATTTCTCATTTACTTATTGCTATGTCGCCCGTGGCGCAGTGGTTAGAGCGTCTGCTCTACAGTCGCGAAGTAAGGAGTTGATCCTTACGTTGCGGGTTCGAATCCCACTGTGGGACGAGGAAGACCGGTCCTTCGGATGAGACCGTATAAACCGAGGTCCCGTGTCGCAGTAGGTGCTGGCACGAAAAAGATCCCTAACTGCTCAATGGTCGTAAGTGCCGAATATAGGACAAAATTTGCAGCTCTCCACCGGCAAGTGGTGGCGTCTCCATATGAGTGAAAAATTCTCGAGAGGGACGTTAAACAACATACAAACAAACAAACTTGTTGCTATATTTGAGAATAATAGCTTTTGCTAGGTACTCACAATTAAATCTACTGATATTAATTTCATTTGTACAATTGAATAATAATAACAATTTATTCAAATGACATGTATTTTAGAAATACTTGCAAAAACCTTTATGATGCATTAACAAGATTAAATGAACAGTAAAAAATTCAGATTCAAACTTAATAATTATAAAATACTTTCACAGATTACCAGATCATTTATTTGCCATTAAACAAAATCTCCTCTCTTACTTGATCTGCCATTCACTCTGCATTAATTTGCATGATTTAAAAAAAAAAGGCATGCCAGTAATAGCAACGGACATTGTAAGGTCCCAGCTGAAATGATAGGCCCTACGTTTTGGCATAGCGGGTACTAGTATTGTAGGAACCATAGACATTAAGCTTTAAGTCTTTGCAGGAACCTAGAACGATGAACTGGTTAGGGGAATTAAAAATTTTATTTGCAGTATACAAAAATAGATCTAGACATATTCTATCAAAGAAGACGGTTTTTATTTATGTGAATAACTAACCAATTCGAATTTCCTTTTTTTTTTGGTATATTCTCAAGCAGTAGAGGTCGATGTGATAATACATATAAGACGTTATCACAAACTGTGAAAACCACAAAATGTCATTAACAATGTAGTACTTCTGCAGAATCGAAAAAAAATGTTAACTTTTGTAGGAAAATTTTTATGATAATGAATTTGAAACATGTCACTTAAATTGTCAGTGTGTAGATATTCCGATAGGATTTTCCAAACTTTAATACAGTATTGAAATGAATGACTTACGAAATGTTCGCCTAAATCTAAGATATTTATTTTTTGAGAACTGATTGCTAGGAATAGGAGTTTTAAGATTGTACAAAAATTAAGTCATAATTAGTCAATTTTTCTTGCTTGCAAAGCTATTTTACTGTAGCGCCCCTACTGGGATTAAGCACTCTGGTGTCATATCTGAAATACCAAATTCACGATATATAATATGAACTAAAGGATGAATTGTCGCATGATGGCAAAATTATGTCATGCACAAATGATTATCCAACTCAAAGAACAGTAAAACTTACAGAATCGTCCAGCTTGTTAATTATTTATTTCTCTATATGGAACACCAAAATTAAATAAAAGAAAGATAAAGCAGCATCATTCCTTGCACTACTTGGCACATGGCCAATTCTCATAGTACTATCAAAGTGTTATCTTTTATTAAAGTTTACACAAAATTTCCGCTCGCATTTGATCCGCCGTTCATATTGCATTGAGTTGCATGATCTACAAAACATGTCAGTAATCACAACGGACATTGGTAGAACCCCTGCTAAAATGACAGCGTTTGACATCCTTGCGGGTATATTGTAGAAACCTAAAATGTTGAGGTGAAAATTGAAATTCGAAAATTTTATTTCTATTACAGACATAAGAGATCTAGAAATATTTTGTGGAAAAAACCCTTTTATCATGTTTATTTTAACCACTCACCGATTAGAATCTCCTCTTTAATTAATACTTCCTCGAGGAATATAGCTTTGTCTGTGCTAACAGGTGCAAAATATGTCGTCAATAAAATTGCAAAAACCAAAGAGAATGCCATTTGTATTTGAGAACTACTGCACAAAATGATTTGAACTATGCAAATAAATGGAGAATATTTACGAGAATTATGTTATAAACATGTCGAAATACCACATATTATAGTGTAGTTAATCCGAAAGGGTTTTCCGGAGTTAAGTACATGTATTCCAAAGTGGATTGACTAATGCAACTTTTGCTCAAGTGTGAATGTTTGATTCTTGTTTTTGTTCTTTTGACAATTAAACAAGTAGAAGTAACTAATACGTTGTAAACGAGTAGCGAGCATTTTTAACTTAATTTTAATGTAATATTTTACAAAAGCATCAATTTGAGAGATTTTATAAGTGGTAAAGAAAAACAAAATAGAATTAAATAAAATTTTTGATTTTAGCAATTCATCATAAAAAATTTGTAAGTAAATTCAATTTTCACGAAATAATGCTTATAGTAGACGAATATTCTTTTTTAAAAAGGAAACAAATTCGGAGTACCGGGTAAAAACTCATAGAAGATGTTTTTCATTGTGATTGAAAAGTGTGCTTTGAAAGATAACCGGAAGACGAAAATACTAACGAAGTTCCTAAATTGCAGATCTTAGTATTACCGTTTATAATGTAACACGTGTGAAAGTCAACCCTGTAGAGTTTTAAATATACTATATCTGGAAGAATTTGGAATCTAGTTTCAACCCCGATACTTTGATATTGTGAATAGTACACCAGCAGTCCATATATGAGAGCGGATAATGACAATCAGGAATATTTTTTGCTCTTGACTTTCTTCATATTTTGCATCAATGTTTCAGAAAGTATAATCAAGTGATTCTATATCTCTACGAAATGTGAAGCATATGAGATAAAGATATGGGAAATATCGAGGAATTTTGACTTTTTGGGGGGGAATTCAGATTCGTTATGTTTTCAAATATGATAAAAATAAAAACTTCTTCTTAGGCTTTTTTCACAAAAGGATAAAAAAGTATCAATGTTAAAACCAGTCATCTTCAAGATGAAAGAAACAATATCCAGTTATTGAAAATCGTCCCATTTGACAAAACTTTTATATAATATCTATTTGTTGGAACTCCTATATGCATTTGAAAAAGGTCAGTAACTATTGGTATTTGAAGACATATCTTAAATTCACTTCAAACGATATCACAATAATATTATAAGCTTTCCACAAGTAAAGGTACAAACACAGGATTCAGATTTCAAATTAAAGAAATGTCCACTATATTTCCACTTTGAATAGTTTTGATAAGAAACTTCGCCTCCTTTAGTCTACTTTCTAGCTGTTTTGTCCATGTTCTTTAGATACCTCCGAAAACTAGGCGGCGAAGCCCGTCAACTATTAAAACGTAAGCAGAATCTCCGTTCACACAAAATCCGTCTTTGCTCAGAATGGATTCTTCCACATGCACTGCAAAACATATCTGTGATTGTGACAGATATTTGACCGTACATGTAACTTACTGGAGGCAGAGTACTCGTACGTTCTGGAGCTGCAACATTAGCATTATCAACTCCAGGGTCATCTGAAATGAATTCAATGTAAATTCATGTTTATGTAAGCAAGTTGAAAAAATACAAGTAGTTTGTCTCTCAGCAAAAATATGGCAAAATTGTAGATACCTATCAAAATTACTTCCTTAATAGTTATCTTTTCTACTCCCGGCCATACAGAAACAACATCAGTCATACCTAAGGAAACCGATTGTAAGCAGACCAGAATGGCGAGGATGAAGACAAGCGCCATTATTCAATCATTTGCTATTTAAATCCAGAGTGTGGTAGGATGGTGTGAGAAAAGGGATTAGAGGTAATAGCTGTATAAATGATGAGGACAAGAAACACAGTAATCGACAAAATATCGAACCAGACATAAAACGTTTCATCATGAATTTGATTAGTTATAAAAACAGAGCCTAATTTAGTTATTTATTTCTCGTTCAAAATACGTCAGCATCAAATATTATAATTATATTTATGTAATCCTAGTGATCTGGCTAGGCTACCACATAAGTTGTAGTTAAAACATAACAAAGACAAAGTATATTGAGTGAGAATTGTCATTTATTAAACGACAATAAGTATATAACACAAATAAAGTTATGGGGAGATCACCGGGATATTTCCTTAGTACAAAGAACAATAAAATTGGCAATGGTATCTCCCCTGTTGCAAACAATCATCATTTTGGCAAAAATATTTCGACAAATAAAAAGTACATAAACCACAAAGTTGTCAAAACAAAAAGCTGCCAAAAATATTTCGACAAATAAAAAGTACATAAACCACAAAGTTGTCAAAACAAAAAGCTGCCACATGGCAAGTAAGATGGCACAAGCACAAAGAACATAATAATCAAATTACAAAGATAAATAGAGTAAAGTTGTTTTAATGATGGAGTAGGAAGGGGGACGGAGGGTGGGAAAATTTCTCAAAACAATTCTGTTAACTTGTTTACACTTCTAAATCAGTGAAAAGACGCTATCTAATGTCACGTGATTTGAGTAAGGACTACGATTGGATAATAAAAACTTTTTCCCCAAGGGGAATGCTAATAACACAATAAGACTCAAACAAACAAGGAAACTTCTATACATCACATATTACATAAAGGCTATTATTTACAATAATGCTGTATTATGTAATCCTAGTGATCTGGCTAGGCTACCACATAAGTTGTAGTTAAAACATAACAAAGACAAAGTATATTGAGTGAGAATTGTCATTTATTAAATGACAATAAGTATATAACACAAATAAAGTTATGGGGAGATCACCGGGATATTTCCTTAGTACAAAGAACAATAAAATTGGCAATGGTATCTCCCCTGTTGCAAACAATCATCATTTTGGCAAAAATATTTCGACAAATAAAAAGTACATAAACCACAAAGTTGTAATTATATTTAATTTCAATTTCATTGGATCATCAAGCCAGGACTCAGTTATTACTCCGACTGACCTGAAACATGATCAGATTCGTAGAACGTTGCGAATATGACTGGAACACAATAGCGCGTAAAGCACTTCGAAGCTTTTCATTATTAACAAGTATAAAAACACTTGCTATGGCCTTCAACTCGACATTTAATCATATCGACGACTATTGTCAATTGACAATAGTTATTTCCATTCATATGTCGAAACAATATATCCCAGTGAGCTTGGAATAAAAGATACCACAGAGTCTGACGCATCTGTTTCATTTTTGGATATTTTACTAGAAAAAGATGTTAAATAAATGGTAATCAAACAACTAAACTTTATAATAAACGTGATGACTTCAATTTTTCAATCGTCAACTTCCTTAATTTTGTAGCAATATACCCTTATCACCTGCATATGTTTTGTTTTTTTGTCACCCAGTTAATTCGATACGGAAGAAGTTGCTCGAGAGAGAGAGAGAGAGAGAGAGAGAGAGAGAGAGAGAGAACAAATGTATAATATTAACATTAAAGACAAAGTTGCACTTGATGGATATTCTATAGAGGCAAAACATATTAATTTCGGTCTGCCAGTCTCCAACAACGGATATACTTTACTTTTATATATATTGTCGCTGGTGTTTTACAGTTCTATTTGTTGTAATGATATGAGAGAGAGAGAGAGAGAGAGAGAGAGAGAGAGAGAGAGAGAGAGACAGACAGACAGACAGACAGACAGAGAGAGCGTTCTTGTTAAGAAAGATAACTCTAGTATGTCTAGCTGGCAAAATCGTTTTAGATATATTTAAAATACTGGTGTATAAAACTTTTAAAGAGAAAATGAAACATTTAATCTATGTTTAAGAAAAAAGCAGTCATGTCCTTTTGATAATAAAAGTTTTTTTGCTACTAATACCTGCAACCGACATGCAAGTCACACTCAAGAATTGGTAAACATAAAGAAAGTTATTGTTTTTAATTTAACTGCTGAATCAGGAGTTTTGTTCAGAAGCTCGTTTAATTATTTTGATTTTGAAGTTCACTTTCATGTCACAAAAGCTACCCATTGTTTTTTTTAATTACAATTATTTCAAACATCTGTTTTCAGTGTTATTTAAAACAAAATGATGTATTTCTGTAAAATTCTTTCACAGTGCAACTCCTGCTATAGACTTGTCCGATTTAATAATTTTGCAGTATACATACATACATACATACATACATACATACATACATACATACATACATACATACATACATATATATATATATATATATATATATATATATATATATATATATATATATATATATATATATATATATATATATATATATATATATATATATATATCGGTTAAGCTTTCGATGAACGGTGTTATCAAGGTTACATAAAATAAAAAATCCTGTGAAAGTCTTTCAAAATAAGTTATTTCTCTTTCAGTTTTATTCCAATTTTTGTTTAATTTTTAAAAATTTTCGCAGGTGGATTTCGATCTCTCATTACTACTAAAAATGAAATAATGTGTGGAAATCTTTCAAAACGGCACGCCTCCTACAGCTTTTTTTTTTAAAAACAAATTTCAATAAAATTCTTAGCGTGTACAAGTAAACTAAACTAGAATATACACAATTGTAGTTCAGTTTTGAATATAAAGAATTGTGCCAATATTAGTCAAAATGGAAATTCTATGAAAGTCTTTCAAAATGCTATCATTCTGATTTCAATAAAACTATAAGTGCACAAGTTTTTCAAACAAAGATTCATGATTTTTTTAAATCAGGTATTGATTTCGATAAAGGGTGCTATCTAGGTTGCAAAAATAGACGTGAACTTCTTATCTTATACTTTGATTTCAGTAAAATTTCTGTGGTACACAAGTTCACAGGACATAGGTTTATCGTTCTTTTATCGATATAAATGATTATGATGAGATGAATGAGGATACAGACTAGAAATAGAATAATTTTTAAAAATATTGTTACTCTTTTTAAAGATTAAAATGATTTCAATAAAACTTGGAACACGTTTAGACTACCATGGGATACATGAATTTTTGAATGTAAAACTAAAAAAAATTGCTTTGATTCACTATCCAACTTTTTAAAACTATTATAAGCCAGTAGAACTACAGTCTCACGAGAGATTTATTTCGGCATTGATGTTGAATATATACCACTAAATTTTCAGAAAATTTTACAGATCTATATCAATTAATGCTTCTAGTAATTCGGTATTTGTCATGGATTGAAACCAATAGCTTTAAAAGGTGAAAAATGTTTCTTGATGTATTTGCACAAAATTTATCAGTACATGAAGATATTGAATATTATACATTTATTGACTGGGTTCGAGGGCAACATGCGTTTTGTCGGACCCAAGGACCAAACTGTTTGCCTGAGGCCGTTAGGGCGATGGCAAACAGTTTGGTTCGAGGGGTCGACAAAACGCATTTTGCCAGAGAACACAGTCAATAAATGTTTTGTTATACCTTTTATCTATTTACTTTATTATTGTTTTTTGACGTACATGTATGTCGAACACCAACGAATGCAAATGAGATTTAGCTGACCTCGCCCATTGTGTGACGTAAGCGGTCCAACATCTCATCGACAGGTCCAATATCTCACTCCGCGGTCAAACATCGATTTTTTTTTAATGCCCGCTCAGTAAAACATTGGAAATGTTAGACTTTTATTAGAATTGATTTATATAGGAACAAATTTTTAAAGATATAACAAAAGATATTTAGGTTTGATAATAATATTAATTAACATTGATACAAATTATGTTTTTCTTGGATTTACTCAGATCGAAATACTATTAAGAATTTTCCTAATGAAATAACATTTACGGAGGTGTGGTGTGATTTCACGCATCCATTTCTAATTTCCGTGCACTGAATCCTCAGTTTTGTTAAATACTGTATATTTCATTCAGGTGAACATCTCCTGATATGAATGAAATTTTACATGCTTTGCTAACCTGAACACGTACTAATTAAGTACATTGTACTAGACAGAAATGAATGTTCTGAATTCTGGCAGTAAATTATATTTAAAGAGCACATCCCACAGTCTCGCAGAGATCCGTGATTAAGTTATTGAAATTGAATAGAAAAATAAATTTACTGAACTTTCAGTACCGATTAGGACACTACTTTACCTCAAATATTTGTTCATTAGGTATTAATATTTAAAAATAATTTTATGTGGTGTGACTGAATTAAAACGGGTTTCCAGAAACAACTGCCCCCGAATCAATGAAAAATAATGTAGTTATAAAAAAATCCAACCATGTAGTTATGAAAAAAACCTCCCAGAAATATATGGCCATTTCTTAAATCCATGTCCAGACAGTTTTAAGTGGGACAGAGTATCGATATATTTACAAAAATAATTAACTCTACATGATAGGATGGGCAAAAAGTGTATTGGGGGTGATATGTCAACAATGACACATTCATTATTCAAGATAATATATTGTTGAGCCATTGAGTATATAGAGAATATTTTGTCATTAGATCACACCCACAGAGGATAATACTGCTTGACGTATCTAAATATAATAGTATATGTAGTTATAGCCATGCAGATTGAATGTCCAATCTACATACACTCAATCAACCAGAAATCTCTTTAAATATTTGATGATATCTGCAAATAGTTAGAGATATCTTCCATAGAATCAAAGGTCTTTACTATTCAACATTTCTTTTTAATTGTAGATTTCTTTCCTGAATCACTACATGTAGCATTGCAACATGTATACGTATTCATTCAGTTAATATGCGTTTATTCAATTAATTAGATAATTTTAAAAAAAAATCTCTCAGCTTTTTCTTTAAATACAAACAATAACTTGGCTACAGATTATATAAATCCGTTGGAATAATTAAAATGTGTTTTGATTACATTACTGAATAAAATATCTGTATCCAACGAAGATTGTAGAGAAGTAACATAGAAGTTCCAGTTTTATCATTCCTCCTTACCAATAAACATGAATCTACTAATTATTCATTTATTTATTTGAATCTCGTCAACATTTTATATTGGTACAGAGCTTTTAAGTATAAAGGGATGGTTTATTTAAAATAATAGATAAGGCATGCGTGAAAAATTAGCAAAGAGCTATTATAAATATGAAGTTTGGAAATTATGTAAATTGTACAAAATGTAGAGACGATGATATGAAAGTTTAGCAATGCCTATTTCATCATAACTATTTGTGCTAGTGTAACTACTGAGTATCGCTATTTGGAAAAAAAAATCTCTCGAATAAATTTTGCTTCTTCTCTGCTTTCCCATTGAATAATGAATCAATTACATGTATACTGATTAATAATTTCATGAAAACTATCCTGCAAATGTGTTTGTACATGTAGTGATGATGCCTGGGTTTCTATGTCTTGATCAGTGTTTAGAGTTTACCTCTCGTCTCTCAGTAATGTCACTCAAGATTGAATAAACGAAGAAATGAATTTTGATACCCTTAGATATTTAAACTTTAGATCTTTCGAAAAAATCATCAGGAATGAATTATATTAATATTGTATTGTCCATTGTCATTTCGAAATGATGATTTAGCAATTAGTGGAGATAATCTTGCAAGAAATGTCCTATAATATGGGTCCGACAAAACGCATGTTGCCCTCTAACTCAGTCAATAAATGTATATTGTTTTAAGTCCATTTGATGTGCTAAAGCTAATATACAAAAAGTCATGGACAGAGCCAAGTAACTTTTACAAAATGGCTGAAATGAAGAATGTGTACGCGCAATCATACACACAAGCATAGATAAAAAAAAAAATCATGAAATCAGTTAAGGAGCTGCATATGCCAATAACACTCATTTGCACATTAATTTAGTTTGTGTTGACAACACAGCTGTCGACAACAGTACTTCAGTCTTTGATTACGTAACGCCTTTTTTGACTGGAGTTTTAGGACATAATTTTGAATCTCTTTGACTCTGTTATTGACTTTTCAAAACATTGACGGGATGTGAGGACATTAAAGCAGTGTCAAGGGCCGCCTTGTAGACTTTATATATTGCTTAAAAGTTTGTGCTCAATCCTCTTAGGGTCCCCCCAAAACTAGAATTAACGGGGGTCAATAGTTTCCCTCATTTTCTCCCGAATGCATTGGACGCAGAGTAGGACTCATACATTTAGACAGGAAGAGGTCATATACGAAGTCGTACATAGAATAAGTTATAGTGCTTTTAGAAAAAAATGTTTAATTGCTGAATGCTTCACGATATATGAGTGAAGTTAAGTTATATTTTAATTAAACTTATGATAGAAGCTCTCATATTATAACTATAAAAGTTTTTCTTCATCAGTTCAAACTTTTATATCAAGAAAATATCAAGAAACTAATCGCAGAACCAAAGTTAGAAAAAAATGGAAGTCTTTTTCTGTTCATGTTTTGCACTTTTATGCATTACAAATTTAACAATAATTTGTGCTGCTCTTGTTTGACATATTGTTAAACACATTATAATGCATTGAGAAGATAATGATCAGTAATCAAGCTCAAAAGTCAAATTAAACAATTCATATTGTGAGTAGAGCAAACATGGACCTCTTAAAAACAGAGGTGTGATCAGGTGTCATGGAGGAGTGCGCATCACCTGTCGATCGGTCACATCCGCCGTGCCTCTTGTTAGGATGGGTACACGGAAAAATCCGTAGACAATCCAGTGTGAAAAATAATGGCTTATTAATTTGTATGAAAGACATTAGTGAACATTTGACTTAACAATGAATCGTATTTGCAAACAAGGTCATTGTATCGACCATAGAATTTGTGAAATGCTGACCTTAACGATATTGTTGATAACATTGTATTATCAACTTATTTGCCAGCAGTGTGTATCGATCTAGAAATTGTATGTACGTAGAACATGCTCAACTGGCAGAAATAAACTCTATATGCAGGTAATATTGGTACATGCATATTGTTACAGAAATAAGGGAAGTTGGCTACAGAAAAGTTCAAGTCATCACTTTTTTCATGATTAATTGTCAATTTGCCATCAATATCTTTCTTTAGTAAAACATCAAAATATGAAAAGATATTTTAGACTCTTGGGTGTCTTTTATTTCGAGTTAAATGGGATATATCAAATCAACGTAGGAATGAAAATGAATATTTTTAATTGCTAAAACGTCGTGGTTATATTTTATTATCGAATTTAAGGCCACATCAAGAAACTTCTACATGAGAAGTTTAAAAAAAAAAAAAATCTGCTTCGAAAGAACACAAAAGCAGGTCTGCTAATAACGGTACAAAATTAGTTCCCATGGAATTCCAACAGGTTACTCCAAAGGTCACATAGACATTGTCAGTGAGAAACTCAAGCATCTTTTTGTTATACCAACTTCGGTATACTTGTGTGTAGAATCAGAATGTTTTTCAACGAAATAAGATTGCAGATGATCAATGACAAGGTATGCAAAATTACATGTTCAAGCACTTGGATGACAAAAAGCCTGGACTTTAATTCATCGTGGGGAATGATTTTTATAAAGTGTTGAAAAATTCGTATGCTTTGATGCTTTTAATTTTGATATAATTTTTCTAAAAATTTCTTAGAGTTTTTTTTTTAAATATCCACCTTTGATTAACACCATTTCTCGAATAGATTGTACAGTTTTCCTTCACCTGTTAATGTTTCGTGAGGAGTAAAGAAAAAGACTTGATAGAAGATTCACTGGAACCCTTCATGTATCTTTGTAAGGATTTTTTGTGAAGTTTTTGAATCCAGTGTATTGGTATGGTAATTCGAATTCAATTTGGTGTTTGAAAATATTAAAAATACTTAAAAACTAACATATGGTTTTGAAGAATTTCATCCTTAAAAAGGGAACTATGAGTATAAGTTATGATTTTAAAAGATAGAAAAGGGTATTTTACTGGTTAATTCAAATGTTGATTATAGATCTGTAATAGCGTATGTCAGGAATTGTATTATATAGGGTTATAAAAGCAACGATGCAAAATTATACGAGGAACTTAAAAATATTACATGAAGTTTAAATTATTCCGTGGTTAAGTTAACAGTACTCCCCTACCTGTGAAATTAGTTTAAAAATGATGAAAATTGATTTTAAAAAAAGGCCGGAAATTAAACACTTTAAATTGTGTAGTAACTATTGGTTTACAATAAGTGTAAATCTACTTGACACACTACTATTGTTGACCTTTATATTAGAGATAATATATAGTTAAATATAATATACTATATAGACTTGTCACCCAGCATTCCGTACAATCGCGAGACTGTGTTGTGGTACATTTTAAAGTACACACTTGGTGGAAACCCGCTTCAAGGTTTATTTATCAAAGATAAAGGATTTCAAGTCGTGGTTTTCTTAATTCATATTATACACGTTCGTCAAATGCTTGGATATTAGGGTATTTGTGGTTCGTCATACGCCGCACAGTGATGAGCAGTGAATACACAAATCTGTCATTGTCGTCTTAATTTGACAGTTTTGCGAAGTTTTGTAAGTGTTTTAAATATACTTTATCTTTTGTTTTGGTGATTTAAATCTTTATTTAGAGTAATCTGTTTTACATTTTGATTGTATTTTTTCTACATTAATGTATTACTTTAAAAGTACTTTGAATTTTAAGGTAGAATTCAATGTTAGTAAGTATAAAATATTTTTTGAAATAGTTTTATAGAACGTTGTTAAAATCGGATGCTGTATATGAAATATAACTTTCAAAAACCATGAAAAAATTTGCTTAAAAATATTTCAACAGATTTGAATTTTTGAAGAAAAAAAATTAAATGGGCTTTTTGCGAAATAATTAAATTATTACGATTATTTTCAAATTATTTAATAAATCATAGCTTTCCTGAAAATCTTGGGACTATCGGAAACAAAAACGATGTTACCCCAGTCATACATGTATGTTTCTTCGTAGACATTAATTTTTTATCTTTTAATAATAAGTGGACATTTCGGCTGGATATACTTCATATACAATCAAGTTAATTTGCTTACCTATAAGACAGATTATCTAATATGCTATTTTATTGCACCTAATGATTGATCTTCCCTAAGAATATAAGATATAATATCAGTTTAACATTAATTTCGCAACTATTCCTAAATTGATAAGGATTCCGGTATGTATGAATTAGCACGGAGAAATAATTTAACAAAAACTATGTATGTTTATCCTTAAAAAAAATATGCTGTCCGTCCTCCTTGATATATCCCCCCTCTCTCTTTTTAATTTTCATTCATTTTCTGTCATGTTTTTGTATTGTATAATACATCCATGTACCTCTGACCAGTTTATATAAAATGTATATACATGTACGTTATTAATGTACCCCATGCACCAATTTTTTTGGTTCGAGGGAATAAAATTAATTTAACTTGAACTTAAATTATTCCATTGGATTTAAATTATTAAATAAAAAACAAAACAAAATAAAACTAAACATGTTTTTCCATAATAATTATCAAGAAGCCTTTTATTGCGAATGGTCAAGCAAATTATTTAAGGAATGGAAATCATGAATGCAAATACACGTGTTGATAACTGCCTTGTCTACATTCTGTAACATTGATAGAGATGTCCACTCGGATTATTTTTATAACCATGCAGCCCTGCAGCTACAAAATAATTAGAATCAAGGTGGGCCACGAATAGGCCGTTATGTGCAGGTACTCGCACCCGGGTATGCGTAATAGTTGGTATGTCTCCCTAATACACGGGAAGATGTACCCCCGGGGTAGTTTTACGTCACAAGACACTAATAGAATGTAATATTTGAGTCACCTTCCTTTTTCCGTTCATAATTTATTTTACTACTGCCCCTAACTTCTCGTTCATTGACTGTCATTAATAGGAAGTGTCTGAGAAAACACGTGTGAATCGAACCAAGAAATAAAAATGTGACTTAAAATACATTAATTTACAATTTGTGACGATTGAGTTTATTTTGGCAAAGTACACTGAAAATATTTATCGTTGTTTTGAATTTAGGATCGTGTTTGAAAGATGACAAAATGGTTGTTCTTAGTTGTCACGTGTCTTCTATTTGGAGATGCCGCATCAGGTGAGGATTCATTTATTTACGTTTATTAATAATCAAATATCGTACGAATTGTTTAAATTCTGATAAGAAATTTATATCTAGATAATCCAATTATTGACAAAAACAGTTGGTTCACGACAATCGATGACCTTTTAAGAAAAGCGTTGATAAAGAGATACAGTATGTTGTCAGACAAAATATTTATTTATACAGGCGTGAAATGTATTGATTTGTCTGAAAATGAGGTCTCACCTTACCTTTTTGACTTATCAGTAAACTTTGTAATTTATATCAATAATCATGTAAATTTATCATGTATGAAAAATGTATAGTTCTTAACATTGCGACAAACAACTTTTAAAAGTCATCGTTTATCATATTGTTTTCTCAAATGATATAATGGTTAAAAATTTCAAGTATCATACCTGTAGAAAATTATAACTTTACTAATACATGATGCACTTTTTTGTGTTTTCAGTGGAAATTCATCAAGTATATGACTTTGAAATTGACAGTGAAGGTCATGCAATGGAGGGATACTTATTTCCAGATCTTCATTCGGGGGACAAAGTGCAAGTGAACTTAGCAGAGGGCGATTCACTCACGGAAAATGCTAAGGATGTGAAATACATCCGCCTCAAGATTCAAAAGTCTAAAAATAATACGGTATGTTATGAATTTCATGAATATGAAAAATCTGGAGATGATTTTTTTAATGTTCCAATGAATGATATATCAGTCAAAATGAAATCACTGTTTGAATTCCTATCATTAATGAGAATAATAAACTGTCTATTTAAATGAAACATAGTACATAGTTTTTTTTTTTTTTTTTTTTTTTTTTTTACAGAGACCTCCTCCTTTCCGTGTGTTCGACTCGGAATACTTCTCAGTCGACAAAGACAACTATATTGTGGTAGACACCAATAACACTGCGGAGTTACAAGAGAAAAAGGAGCTTAGGTTTTATGTAAGTTTTATATACGTACACGAATTAGTCTGATTTAACTGTATAATGAACATGGGTTTTTGCTTAAATAAAGTCATACTTATTAATTAGTTGCAATGTATACATATTTTGAAATAATTATAACTCCGCTGACCTTTGACCTTTGGATTCCCAAAAGCATCAGGATTGTTCCAATGGGCTAATACGTTTATTAAATACTAAGCCTGTGATATTGATAATTCGAACACTTCATTTTTCACTTTTTTTCGTTCCAGGTTGTACTTATTAACGAACATGGTCAGGCTGTCTCAAACCCTCTTCCATTTATTGTCCGTATTGAAAATAAAACTGAAGATTCATCAGACTACCCCATGCATTCTGCCATTTTTGCAGGGGTTTTAGTTTTAATTATAGTTCTGCTAGCGCTAGGAATTCCATTCGTAGTGAGAGCAAAGAGGAGATTCAAGCAGGGAAAACCTGTTATGAAACTAGGTAGTCATCCGGGCTCTAGTCCGGATCTGAAGGCTATAATGGTGTCCGAATCGGTGGAAGATATTCCCGGAATGAAGCGACAACAGAGTGAACCAAACTGGTTCGGGGAAAATAGAATTCTCTCCTATGAGGATGAGGTGAAAACAGAGAAAGCTACTTTCACCAAAGAAATTAAACAACTTGAGAGGAAAATTTCACAAGGACAAAGCAATAGTGCTGCGCTAGACGATGACGACGGATTGGTGAAATACACAAAGACCCCTCAAAAAGGGATTCTGAAGAATAGTGACTCCAATCATAATGATAATGAAAAAGTGTCTGTCTCGGCTGATGTACATGGGAAGCCCTATAGTGAAGAACAATCAAAATTATAATACTGCATTTCACCAAAGATTATTTACTAGTATTCAAATATTTTTTTATATTGAGTTATTTGTTATATATATCTATAAGCAAAGGTTGAATAATTTACTGGACATTATGGTAATTGAAGCAGCATTATACTACGTATATTTTTGATTGTATTTTGTTATATTATAATTTAAGATTGTTCATATAGATGATATTTATCTCAGTATAGTTTTCACAAATTGATCTGAGAATCGTTTTATTTTTTTCCTTTGATGTAATATTCATTGATTTTAAACATGAATTAAGACAAATCCACTCCAAATTTTATTGTTGCCCATCCATCATTCAACTAACTGCACAAATGATGATGACTTCCTAAACCTCCCAAATACGTCTCATAAAAAGCCCCACCTCGAATTAAACTACATGTATGAACATAAATACATTGGATACGGCATATGACAAAAAATCTAGAGATTTACCTGATTTTTCATTAACTAACATTTTTCAAGATCCACAACTATATGTAAGGAACATTGCACTCTTTGGATTCCAATAGATTTTTATCATTTCTCCTGTTACATATAACCAAAAGTTTTCTTTACATTATCCACTTTACATTTTGCTCACTGTCTCTTTTAAAAAAAATTCCTGGATCCGAGCTTGGAATGATATGGAAAACGTCAAAAAACATCCTATGAAAATAAAGGTCACCCCAACATCTCAGCAAAGCGGTGTTTCTATCGCCGATTTTAAAGACGAAGCTCATTGCACGTCAAATTCTTACGCTGAATTGAAAAAAAATAACCTCATCATGATTTACACCCATAATTCTGATGTTATAAAATAATATCAATGGTCATCTCTAGTTGCAAATCTGTAAGCCATCTGGTCGTTTATCCCTTTTTTCAGACCAGTGAACTAAAGGCCTGCGGCTATCCCAGGGGCAGATTAGTCACCAAGCTCTTTTCAATGCTTGAAATCCTACCTACTTCTACCTACCTACCTAACGTATCCTATCCTCTTTGCTCCTAGTGGAGCAGAAAGTCAACACAAGGCTTCGCGTTTGGTTAAATTTAATGTTTTTCTTTCATTGGAAATCAGTCATTGAGGTGGACAGTCCTTCTGTAATTTGTTTTTTTTTTTCCAATTTCTAATTCACTCGACTTGGTGTTCTTTATTTTGTTGTTGTTGACATTTTCCATTGTATGCAGATTCCGAAAATTAAAAAAAAGAAAGATATATACCCTGTATTTGAATATACTATTATTTCAAGTAAAACTTTTCAAATAACTCTACCAAAAATTATGGTTCTCCGAGATCAAACAAAAATATTGCAGGGTCCAGTAAATGTTCAACCAAGTCTCAATCCTTACTCCTCACCAAAATATTAACTCCTGTAAACGAGAAACTTCAGATGCACTATGGTACGACATATTCTAGAAGTGTTGTACATTTAAAATGTGTAAAATTCAAAATCTCATAACTTTTCAAAAATCAGCAATACATAAGACTTTTACACACTTTAAACAACCATTCCTCACGATAAACCAAAGAGCAGGCTTTTGACATCATAGACAACTGCTTCTTCAATAAATATGAAACTCGTAATTTTTTTTATAACTTGTGATAAATTGGGGTCGGGAGGATGCTGTAGTTCCTCACTCACAATATATATGAACTCTTTAGAGACCAAATCTTTCAACAATCTGTTGGAATTACGCTGGGACTAATTGTGCTCCTTGGCCGACCTATTTTTATATTCCTAAGAAGCAGAATTTATTTAAAAACTTCTTTATAAATATAAGAAGAAAACTCATCAACAACTTCACTGCTTTAGGTGGCTTAGTTTACTCCACATGAACTACAATTGATTTTCCTATAGTGTCCCGATAGGGCCATTTGCAAAAGTGTAACATTGCGTTAGAAGCAACGCTTGCGCGAAGTGACAACGCGCTAGCGCGTTATCACATTGCGCTAGCGCGTTATGACTTGCAAAGGTGCAACAGGTGCAACAACGAGCCGGTGTAATGAAGAAAAGTGACGAAAAGTATTGTAGAAAAATACCCCGTAGAATAATGATCCTGTGCCATTTTTTTTATACAAAAAAACAAAACAAACAAAATAACAAACAAAATGAATGGTTTTGGTAGGAAAATTCTCGATAGGCAAATACATAAGGATTAAATCGCTCAGCCTTATGATATGAAGTGTTCATTTCTAAAAGCTATAAAGTTTAAATAACATAATTAAAAGGTTATACTATACTTTACATTAATAATACAAGATGTTTTATCCCATTTAAAGGAAAACATAACATGGCTATAATGATGTTCTTTGACTCTTAGAGCAAGAATACGCACTTTCATTGATTTGTTTTATCACATCTAATAATATAAGTTTCCGCAGTTGTAACTATTTAAAAAAAATCAAGATCATTTGCTAATCTGGTGTAAGAAAAAGAAACATACAAATAAACAAGAGGTCCATGGGCCACATCGCTCACCTGAGCACTTAGGCTATCAGTTCACTATTGAAAAGTTTACGGGGAGGGTTGGAAAACTTGAATTTTACACTCTCTGAGGATGCTTTCAAATCAGTATAACTAACAGAGGATTTCTTAAGATTTTCAAATTATTTTTCATATATATTCTTTTGTAAAAATTTGATCCCCTTTTGTGGCCTCTCCCTATATCCCTGGGGGTCATGATTTAAACAAACTTGAAACTACACTACTTGAGGATGTTTCCATATCAATATGACTATGAATCTATTCTACCTGAGGATGTTTCCATATCAATATGACTCATTCTGGCTTTTCTGTTCTTGAGAAGAAGATCTTAAAAGTTCTTTTCCCTATATAATCCTATGATATATTCCTATGTAAAACTTTGATCCCCCATTGTGGCCCCACCCTACCCCCGATGGTCATCATTTAAAGAAAGTCGAGTTTACTCTACCTGAGGATGCTTCCATATCAATATGATTACTCATGACTTTGCTGTTCTTGAGAAAAAGATTTAAAAGATGTATTCCTATAAATTCCTATGTAAAACTTTGATCCCCTATCTGTGGGCCACTTTGTGGCCCTATCCCATCCCCACAGGTCATTATTTGAAAAAAAAAGAATCTTCACTACTTGAGGATGCTTCTATATCAATATGACTACTCATGACTTAGCTGTTCTTGAGAAGATTTTTAAAGATTTTTTTCCTATATATGCCTATGTAAAAATTGATCCCCCATTTTGGCCCCACCCTACCAATGGAGGTCTTCACATGAATAAACTTGAGTCTATACGATAAATTAAAGTCCAGACTTTTTGATGTCACTGACAGTTGCTTTTTCAATAAAAATAATTTAAAATTTAATTACCTTGTCATTGGCCATTTCTGATTGTACACACAAGTACTCTGAAGTTGATACAGAAGATTTTCCCCCTATTTATGCCTATGTAGAAATTGATCCCCCATTGTGGCCCCACCCTACCCACGGAGGTCTTCATTTGAATTAACTTTAGTCTGTACTATGTAAAGAAGGTTCCAATGAGTGATTCTTGAAAAGAAGATGTTTAAAAGATGCCATCAAATTTTCACTATTTATGAATTACTTCCCCTTGAAAGAATAAACTTGAATAAACTTGAATCCCTTCACCTAAGAATGCCTTGTGGCAAGTTTGGTTGAAATTGACCCAGTGGTTATGGAGAAGAAGATAAAAATGTGAAAAGTTTAAGACGAAAACGCCACCGACGTCGACAGACAACGGACAAATCTCGATCAGAATTTTATGCCCCACCCCCGGTACATGAGGGGAAAGTCTAAAACCATCGAAATTAGTGCTATTTCAAAAAATCCTCTTTACTCATGGACATCAAGCATTAAACATTGAGCCCTCTACCAAAAGTGTGAAACTGTGAAAGTAAGAGTGTAACTCTAATGGTCATATAGTGAATAAATCCTCTCTCCCCTGTATATTTTTGCAGATAAACTAGGTGCCTCTTGCAAGTAGAGACATTGTTGAGTTTAAAGATGCTTTAACTCTCCCTACACACTCTGCACTCATCCAATACCCACCCATCTCTTTCCATACTCTCTCTCCTCTCACTCCCATTTCCCACCCTCCTCAGTCCATCTCTCCCACTTCCCTCCCTGCACTCTTTCTCTCCAATCTCCCTCCCTATACTCGTTCTCTCCCACCTCACCTCCCTCCCTATCTTTCTCTCCCACATCTCTCCCTACTCTCTTTCTCCCACTCTCTCCCTGTTTCTCCACTCTTTCCTTATTCTTACTCTCCCTCTCTTTTTAGTTATTTATTATCCGTCTGACTCTTTGGACCTGTGAAATATACTAAATATATGCATAATACATAGATGTTTCATAGTTTATTTACAATAAAAAATAATGGAAAAAATATCTATTCTACAACAAAGAGAAAATTCTTATGATTATTTTAAAAGAAATTATAAAATGTTTATTCTTGATCTTTTTACTTTAAATTGGATTAAGCTAAATTGTTTGTTTTGGAAAAAATGAATGTAATTTATGATGATAAGGGCGATAACTTCACACAACAGAAAATTCTGCTTCCCGGTTCACAGTTTGATCATTGCGTTATTTGCTTGAAGAACAATATTCGTATATATGCTTTCTAACATGCAAGGAACATGATATGTCAGCTTGAAATCACAGTTGGATATCATTAGTTGTACGGGTATGAAAATTAGATTTGCGACTGATGCCCTAAATTATCCACATGCAGAGAGGAGGTCTATAAAATATTTTTTATTTGACCAAGTATGTAAATGGTTTGATATTCGCTATCCCTTTCCCTTGTATGCATTCAGCTTACTTAAATTCTATATTTTTATGATTTTTGTCGTGTTCAGACATCGTTTCCTTGCGTTGAATGTTATCCAAAATGCACTTGCATCATGATTCCATCGTTGTTCTACGCATTACCCGGTATGTCATATTTTCTCATTGCATATAAATGTTCGTTTGGTGTTTTATTCAAATGCGTACTGTTAGTAAACCTACGTGTAACTTTTACTTGTTGCAATGACTATAGATTTCGACTCGGATAGTGTTAAATGTTTAAAGGTGCTTGGACACAGATTTGAAGTTAATATTTTCTCAAATTGTCTGTATAATTTCATGACTTATATGTTGCTATAGCATTTCATATTAAAATATAATAAAAATCTTATTTCATCTCGAAGTTATTAAAACTTCGAATTTCTGGACGCGTTGGATTGACACATCCTTGCGCTTTCATGTATTTTAATTTTATTCTTAATACTTAAGAAAAGTGGCAATTTTGTTGTGTATTAATGAAAAATATTAAAACTTTAACCCAGAAAATTCAGAGTAGAAATGTTCGAAAGTAAAACCCACTCACAGTATTGTAAGTCCGTGCTCAGTGGTGTGTGTAGAGTTTAACAATTGAACAAACCTGGTGAATCGTAAACATTAACAATAACAGAGCTCGTGCCCTGTTTACAAAAACAGTTTACGTTTCACGGGTGTGTTCAATTTGTTAAACTCTGTACACATCACAGAGCACGGACTGACAAAACTGGTGAGTGGGTTTTGCTGTCGAACATTTCTACTCTAAATTTTCTGGATTATAGATGTAATATTTTTCATTAATGCGTAACAAAATCGCTTCTCTTTTCTTAAATATTAAGGATAAAGTTAAAATTTGTGTAAGTGCAAAGATGTGTTAATCAAACGCGTCCCGGAATTCGTAGTTCCAATAATTTCCAAATAAAATAAGTTTTTAATTATATTTTCGTGTGAAATGCTATTGCAATATATAAGTCGTGATATTATACAGAAAATTTGAGAAAATATTAAGTTCAAATCTGTGTCTAAGCACCTTTAATTAGGCCATAATTGGCCATCGGTGTAATTTGAGTAAATGTTCACCTTATCAGAGGCCCTAGCCATGCTTCTGGTAAAATTAAAATAATTCAATTAAGCCGTAGAGCTACATGTATTCATTCAAAATAAAAAAAAGCCATGTAAATTGTTGGCTTGAAAAATTGTAACAAGGTTGCCTCTGTCGCGCATATATATAGGCGTGCTCCTCAAGCTATGTCACATTATATAGATAAAGTTTGTAAATCGCAAAACATTTGAAAGAATTCATTTCTAAGTCTAAAGGAGAGGGAAGGTAACTTGCACCCTCACCAACAATAACCTCAAAGTAAGAAAAAAAAATCAGGTGACGCAGTTATCTCTAGGCCTTCACCGAACCTCCACAACCCTGGAATGAACGCGTATCGCATCTCAATTGTATAATACAAGAGGCCCAGGGGCAACATCGCTCACCTGAGCACTTTGGCTAGGAAAAAGCAGAAATCGGTTCGGTATTGAAAGGTTTAAATATAATAGTGGTTGGGGGGGGGGGGAGGTGAACAAGCTTTAATCTAAACTTCCCAAGGATGCTTTTGAATTAATATGATATATAATGGTTTTGCTGTTCCTAAGATGAAAATTTTTATTGATATATCCTTTATATTTCCTTGTATAACTATGATCCCCTGTTATGGCCCATCTATTCTCCTGGGGGGGGGGGGGGGTCATGATTTGAACAAAATTAAATCTACATTATCTGAGGATGCTTTTATATTATCATGACCAATCATGTCTTTGTTGTTCTTGTGAAGAATTTTAAAGATTTTTCCTATGTAAAACTTTTATTGCCCATTTTGGCGCCCAACCTTCCCCCGGGGAACATGAATTAAACAAGCTTGGATCTACACTAACTTAGGATGTTTTCGTATAAATTTGTCTAATAATCATGGCATTGCTGTTCTTGAGAAAAAGATTTTAAAAGATTTTTCCCTATGTATTCCTATGTAAAACTTTGATCACCCATTGTGACCCCACCCTACCCCCGGGAGTCATGATTTAAACAAACTTGAATAAACACTACCTGAGGATGCTTTTAAATAAATATGACTAATCATGGCTTTTGGCTGTTCCTGAGAAGAGGATTTTTAAGGGTTTTTCGTATGCATTCCTATGTAAAAATTTGATCGCCATTGTAGCCCCACCCTACCCCTGTGGTCATAATTTGAACAAAGTTAACTTGAATCTACACTACCTGAGGATGCTTCCATATAAATATGACCAATCATGGCTTTACTGTTCTTGAGAAGAAGATTTTCAAAGGTTTTCCCTATATATTCAAATGTAAAACTTTCATCGCCCGTTGTAGCCCACCCTACCCCAGGGGTCATGATTTGAACAAACTTGAATCTACAATACCTGAGGATGCTTCCATATCAATATTACCAATCATGGCTTTGCTGTTCTTGAGAAGAAGATTTTTAAAGATTTTTCTCATGTATTCCTATGCAAAACTTTAATCCCCCATTGTGGTCCCATCCTTCCCCGGGGATCATGATTTGAACAAATTTGATTTTACACTACCTCTCAATGATTTCACAATAGTTTCATACTTTCAAGCACAGTGGTTTTTGAGAAGAAGATTTTTAAAAATTTTTCATAATTTTCTTCCTTTCGAAGAGGATGTGGCCCTTTATTTGTGCAAACTTGAATCCCCTTTACCCAAGGATACTTTCTGGCAAGTTTGCAATTGGTTAAAATTGACCCAGTGGTTCTTGAGAAGAAGATGAAAATGTGAAAAGTTTAATTACGACAACGACAACGACGACGACCAGACAACGAACAAATTTCGATCAGAAAAGCTCACTTGAGCTCAGGTGAGCTAAAAAGTAGAAGATCAGATTTCTATGGGAGTCATTTTTCAGCTTGAGTGGAGTCGTAGAATTATCGGCCTGGAAGGATTTTCTACAGTCGAAAAATAATCCTACTTGTCGTAGAATATTGACCCGGGGTTATTTTTCTAATTTTCTCCCCGATCATTTTTTATGGGGGTCACTTTTCAACATTACACCGGTGTAACGACGAAAAGTGACCCCAGTAGAATATTGACCGGGGATCATTTTTCTATGTAGAAATTTGACCCCCCCCCCCGGTCAGTATTCTACGTAGGAAAATGACCCACGTTTTCGTAGAAATTATGGCCTTTGGGTCATTTTTCTCTGTGTGGATTGTAGAAAAATGACACCGTAGAAATAATGACCCTCTGTCATTTTTTGATAAAATATGGTTTTGTAAAGAAATTTTTTGTTAGGCAAATACGTAGGGGTCATTAAAATCACAAAGTCTTATTATATGAAGTGTTCATTTCTAAAAGCTTTAAAGTTTAAATAACAAACTTAAAAGGTATAACTATACTTTACATAAAAAAAAACTAGGTGGTTTATCCCATTCAAAGAAAAACATAACAAGGCTATAATGATGTTCTTTGACTATTAGAACAAGAATACGCGCTTTCTTTGATTTATTTCACATTTAAGGGTTTTCATCCCTAATAGGACCAAATTCTCTATCCTTAAATGTTCACCATGTACATTATACGTTGATATTAATTTAAAGCATTTAATAGTACAAAGGGATTTACCGAGAGAAAGTTTCAATTTACTAATGTAATTTACTAAGCAATAATTAATTGATAAAAACTGCTTTGAAGTCTATGGGGACAAGAATTTTTTTTTTAAATTCAAATAATAATATCAATAAATATTGTGGTAGAAAGATGCATTAAACATTAGAAATAGAATGACAATCGAAAACAGTTTTTTTAACAGATAAGTTTTAAGATTAATTTTTTTATTGATTAAAAACAGATATCTCTTACCAAAATTCAAGATCACAAATTAGGACAGATCCCACCCTTCCATGCTTATAGTAATAAATGGGAATTATGTCTAAATATACTGAGTATTCAACACCTACACACCTGATACATGTATGTATTCAATTTCATTGAATCTTTTGCTATTAGGAATGGACTACCTTAATAATAATAACTTAAAAATTTTCAGTTTCCACAGTTTTAATTATCTAAATGTGCAAAAAATCAAAATAAAGTCTTCTTTCTTCTTCATAAGTTATTAGAAAGAATAATGTTTTAAAATTCTTCCCAATTAGTTTTAAAAATAGCGATTGTTAAGAAAATTTGATCTCATAATTATCTTTTGATTTCTATGAATTAAGTCTTAAACTTCTTCTCATAAAAATATAGGGAAGATTAAATATGTGAAGTATATAAATGCTAAAAAATCACACAGGACTGAATAAATATGCCTCTGACCTTCGATATCAGGGGCACAAAACGTGATTAGCTCAAAACCTTTACCAGTGTCTTTTGTTGTTTGCTAGTGTCAACAAAGCCTTTACAAAATGAGGCTTTTTACAAAGAAAGAGGTGTTCAACACAAGTCTATACACGGTAATATCTTTTCTCTCTCCCTCTGTCCCCTATCTCCCCCACTCTCTCCCCCCACTCTCTTCCTCCCACCTCTCTCTCTCCCCTATTCCCCACTCTCTCTTTCTCCCTCCCCCCACTCCACTCTCCCCCACTCTCTCGTTCTCCCCCTCGCTCTCCTCTTTCTCCCCACTCTCTCTCTCCCACTCTCCCCCCACTCTTTTCCCCCTCTCTCTCCCCCACCGCTCTCTCTCCCCCTCTCTCCGTCGACTCTCTCGCTCTCCCCACTCTCTTTCCCTCCACATTCTCCCTCCTCTCTCGCTCCATCTCTTTCTCTCTCTCTCTCTCTCCAATTCCCCACTATCTCCCTCTCTCTTTAATTTTTTTTTGACCGACTGACTCATTTATTATAAGGCCTAAAAAAACTAATATATATGCGTAATACATAGATGTTTCAAAGTTATTTACAATAAAATTAATGGAAAAAATACTTATTCCAGAATAAAGATAAAATTCTTATGTTAGTAGAAAAGAAATTAGAAAATGTTTATTCTTGATCTTTTTACTTTAAATTGGATTTGGCAAATTAAATTATTTTTGCAGAAAATGAATGTAATTTAAAATTATAAGGGCGATAACTTCAAACAACAGAAAATACTGCTTCCCGTTCACAGTTTGTTCATTGCGTTATATGTTTGCGCATTTAATTTTATGTGCTTGGAAAACAATACATGTATTTATATGCTTACTATCATGCAAGGAACATATGTCAGCTTGAAATCTAAGTTGGATATCATTTGTTGTACCGTTATGAAAAATAGATAAGCGGCTAATGCCCTAAATTATCCACATGCAGAGAGGAGGTCTATAAAAATCCTTTTTTTGATATAGTATGTAATAAGGGTTTGACATTCACTATCCTTTTCCCTTGTAAGCTTTCAGTTTACTATATTTTCATGATTTTTTTTATCTTGTTCAGACAGCGTGTCATTGCTATCAATGTTAACCAAAATGCACTTGCATCATGACTCACTCGTTGTTCTACGGATTACCCGGCATTTCATATTTTCTTATTGCATATAAACGTTCGTTCAGTGATTGTTCAAATACGTACTCTTAATAAAACTATGTATAATCTTTACTTGTTGCATGGTTCTACTCTGCTAACCATAGATTTCTACATGTACTAAACGGTTTTGAATGATTAACCGTTGGGCTATCAACGTAATTTGAGTAAATGTTCACCTTATTACAGGTCCTAGCAAAGCTTCCTGGAAAATTAAAATCATTCACTGAAGTGACAGAGCCATTCAATAAAAAAAAAAATAAAAAAAAAAAAAAAAGAAAGTCAAGCATATTGTGGGCTTAAAAAATTGTACCTAAGTTGCCTATGTCGCGCATAGGAACCCTTCTCAATCTACATATACTGTACATAACATTACAGAGATAAAGTTTATAAATTGTAAAACACTTGAAGCATTTAATTCTAAGTCTGAAGGAAGAATATAAGAAGGAATGCCAGTCCAATTTTTTTTTCTCATAGATCTTTAAGACATCCCCTTTAAACTATGGTTTCAGCATTAAAAGGCCGATATTAGCTCTCAATTATTTTATTAGATTTTTTCCCCCAGTTGTTCATAGAAAATGAAAAAAAAAAAGATTTTATTTGCAAATAAAATGTTTTAGAGTTAAAAAATTGCTATTAATAATTGCAGAAAATGAATATCTAATAAAATATGAGAACAAAAGCAAGCTGGACATTAAAAATTATTTATGAAAATAAAACACAATTTTGCGAATATTTTCGAAACCTATGAATAATATAATTATTCAAAAAACTAGTCACAGCTACAATGAATACGTTAGACAATCATATTTTAAAAAGAAATTAAAATGAAAATGTCAAATTTTTGGAAAAATATTTTCTTTTAAATGTTGGACAATCCCGATCGAAATTTGAACTGATCCCAACCAGAATTTTGTTTGTTTGCTTTGTTTGTATATTGTTTAACGTCCCTCTCGAGAATTTTTCACTCATATGGAGACGCCACCACTTGCCGGTGGAGAGCTGCAAAGTTTGTCCTATACTCGGCACTTACGGCCATTGAGCAGTGCCAGCACCTACGTACTGCGACACGGGACCTCGGTTTATACGGTCTCATCCGAAGGACCGGTCTCCACGTCCCACAGTGGGATTCGAACCCGCGACGTAAGGATCAACTCCTTACTCCGCGACTCTAGAGTAGACGCTCTAACCACTGCGCCACGCTGGCGACCCAGAATTTTGTAATAATTGGAAATAGATAACATTTTCACAAGAATACTAGTTTGTTTAGGTGTAATACGGATTAAAAGGTAATTGAACTTAATTGACATTCAAATAGATTTCTTAGAGGTAAATACATAGAGAGGACGATAATTATTATTTTATTTATTTTGTGTTAATTTTCATTTTGATCAGGATTGATCCAAATACAGCTATATTAAAATAATTATTTTCCCTTAGCAATTTCATTTCAATTTCTTTTTAAAATATGATTGACTAACATTCTCCCTAGTTGTGACTAGTTTTATGAAGATTTTATCCATAGGTACAAAAAATATTTACAAATTTTATGTTTTATATTCATAAATAATATTTAATTTAAAAAAATCAAAATGTCTGTCCAACCTCTCTTTACACATTTTATTAGACATTCATATTATGCATTTATTAATAGCAAAATTTTAAACCATAAAGCATCTCTGATTTGAACGTATTTTATTGTCTATTAACTTTACAAATGGGATTGGGCAAAAGTTCTAAAAAAAATTAATACGCCCTTTCCCTACATATAAATTATACCAAACATATTTACATATAATGGTTTCAGCTTAAAATAAATAAACACAGAAAAGCATAATAATCAGAGGAACAATATTCAATTAAATATATTTCTTATATAATAGATAAGCTGTATAGAATTCGTAAAAAGTAATAATTGTATCAACCAAAACAACCTGACTTTTTGATAAATGTTTGTACAATGGAAATTAGGTATTCATTTTCAACATCGTTTAACGTTTCATCTCCCCACAGTAAAGTATGAGTATCAACAGTATGTAATTTTCTCATTCGCAGAAATGAGTCAAAAAATTCTTTTCTGGCCTCTGTATATTTTTTGCATGAAAAGAAATAATAATGAGTATCCTCCACTCTTCCACAAGAACACAGGGGACTCAAAATTACATTACATCGAAAAAGATCTATTAAGCACACAGTTGTGTCGAAGTCTTGTATGTAATATATTTAATCGTCGAATCCCGTAACTGAAATAAGAGGGTGGCATAGGTTTATTGTAAGAAATGGACTTTTTAAAGATAGACAATGAGGAAGAATTTCTTACAATAAGAGGTAATGAGTTCAATTCGTCAATAACAAGAGGGATGAAAGTTGACTTATGTTTGCAATCTGCATTTAGGTATGTTATGGTTATATGAATTTCTCGTACATTAACTTGATGTATTACAATGCAAATTTGGGATTATATCGTTAGATATTCAGGAACTTGGTTATTGTAGTTACATGTAATCTAGTATTTTTTCTTCTTTCATTTATAACGGTTTCCATCCATATCAAAGTACAGTGCATCTTTAGAAGCTAATAGAGTTAAGAGCTAATTTTTCGCTATCGCCTACATTACATCCACCCCACAGCAAGGAAGCATATTCTAATTGGGATCTAAGAAAGGTTTTGTACATGAGTGGAAGAGTTTTCCGATTTACAACAAATTTGATTTTTTTTAAATGTGCATCTTTGCAAATAAAACATTTTTTTCTCAGAAAAAATACCCAAAAAATCGATTAAATAATTAAGAGCTAATGTCAGTCTTTCAGTGCTGCAACCATAGTTTAAAAGGGATGTCTTAAAGATCTATTAAATAAAATTTTGGTGTGGCATTCCTCCTTAAATTATGAAAAGGACTGGGGAAGGAGGTAGAAAATATGTTAGAAATTCTATAACTGCAGTGCATGATTTGGAGACAAGCCAAGGCCATCTTTAAAAAAAATGTTTGTTAACCTTCTCCCGACCGACTGGCTAAAATGGCCCGACTCAATTTTTTTTTTACCAACAGAAAACAAAATATTTTTTTCTTTTCTCACCCGTCCACATGTATGTTGAAATTTTCTTGGGGGAAAATTAACGCGTATCATATCTTATTTCTAAATGTTTTTAACAGGTTTTATTATATAATATTATGAAAAAGTAGGGGGTCAGATTTCTCTGGGGGTCATTTTTCAACGCGAGAGGAGTCGTAGAATTGGCGACCTGGAAGGGTTTTCTACGGTCGAAAAATGACCCTACTTGTCGTGGAATATTGACTCAGGATCATTTTTCTACGTAGAAATTTGACCCCCTGGTCAATATTCTACGGGAGTCACTTTTCGTCGTTACACCGGCGCTAAGTGACAACTCGCTAGCTCAAACTGACAACGTGCTAACGCGTTTTAAATAGCGCGTTGTTTACAACGCGCCGGCGCGTTGTTACTAATGTATTGTTGCACTTTTGCAAGTGACAACGTAACGCAACTTTACACAATGTATTGTGTGTTAGCGCGACGGCGTGTTGTTGTAAAGTTGCATTAACGTGGCGGCGTGCTGTTAGCGTGATGGCGTGTTGTGTACGTGTTAGTGCGACGGTTTGTTGTGTAAAGTTGTCGTCACTTCGCGCTAGCTTACTGCTAGCGCGTTGTTCCGAACGCGCTGTTACACTTTGCAACTGGTCCTATCGGGACACCATAATTCAGTCTCACTAGTAGTATAGATGTTTTATTAATATTAGTTCAGCCTTCAGTAGATTTAATTTTGAACTAGTTTATCTCCTTAACACATTCTTAACGAGTTCTCCTTCACCCCCCCCCCCTTTATAATTTTCAATCAAATTAAAATCGCATGACGTTCCGAATCTGCTATATCTTTTCTGAGGCGGTAGTGGATTCGAACATTTAATTTTAATTATAGATTGTTTATAAAGCAGAACTTTTTGAGGGGCATCTTCGCAAGTCACGGGTTTTGTGTCCATTCTATTTCCACAAACCCGGTTTGTGGAAATAGAATGGACACAAAACCCGTGGCTTGCGACGATGTTTGAGGGGAGAAGATTAAAATGTTTTATCTTTGCACAGAATAGATCTAATCTACAATGTGAATACAAAATGTAGCTATGCCATCATTTCTTCATTTTCAGTTAACTGATTGTTGCTACACATACAAAATCAAATATTTATTGGCGCAAACACAGCTAGAATACATGACATATATAGGTCATTTAGAATATTGGAAAGGTGAGAGGGCGGAAAACAAAATCTGACGTAAGAGTTACCGCTCTTTACAGTTCTCGAACGTGTGGAGGCGCATTTATCCTTAGCAAGTGTAATCAATATTTTAAAGTCACAACTTTTTTTAAAAAAGAAAAAGTTTTATGAATTTTTAGCATATCTGTCAAGGAACTATGGAGGTCACAAATGGACTTCTATCAAACTTAGTGCAGACCAAATCAATTGAGAGGGTTTTGGCGCCAATTGCTTCACAGGTACGTTGAACATTATTTGATATTTTCAATATTTTGATCGCTATGTTGCGACACACCCCATCAGAATTCATTGTCATTTTTATATGTATTTATTTCTGAATCATATATTTATAATGCATACTAGGCCTAGCTCATAGCTAGGGTCTTGAGAAATCTGGGCAAACACTGGTATATCTCCCCTATCTACCAATTAATGTATACCAGGTCCAGTACAATCAGTACACTTAGCTACGTAGCTAAAATTACCTACCGTAGCTTTATTTACCTACCTCATTAGCTTTATTTAGCTATTTCAAGGCAACTTTTCACAATTTTGCTTTTTATTTTAAAAAGACAAAAAGTTGCAAGTAAATGACAAATAATATTTAAAAAGCAGTCTAAAACAGAGATAGTTTTAACATTGCTACGTTTGAACACTTTTAAGGAAAATATGTATTTCCATTGTTTGAGTAACTGTACACACCTTGTGTGCGATGAGGCGTGGATAAGTATGCATGATTACTTCACATTGTGCTCATGTTAATCAAAACTGGTTTTCTTTGTTATTTTACTCAAGAAGTAACTGTTAGGTCACAAATTAACTGTTGGATATAGCCCCAAAACTTCTAGAACTTTGATTGCAATTGTGCAGAAAAAGACATATCTCCAAGCGTAATTTTTTCATGAACTGTTTTCAGATGAGTTCAAAGTTGAAAATTATCACTGCATCAAAATGTAATTTTCTGCACTTTCTGGGAAAAATACTAATTTAAAAAATAAGTTTGATTTAGTAGCTAAATAAAGCTACTTCAGGTAGGTAAATAAAGCTATGTAGGTAATTCAAACTACGTAGCTAAATCAAGTGATTGTACCAGACTTGTATACATGTACATACCAGTATGCTCAGATTGCCTGAAGACCCTGTGTACTAGCTGTTTTCGTTGTTAAACAGGTTTCCTTATTGATCATACTGGACGAGTCGGAGAAAGGCGTTGGAAAGCCAGATCACATGGGTCCTTGTGCCCAGGCAGTTATGAAAGCTGCAGAAAACCTCATAAAGATTGGAAAAGAGAGAGCAAACAATTCTCCAGATCAGGTATCTTCTTTCCTTCATTGCGTAGACATTGCATTAGCCAGTAAGTCAATTTTAGAACATTGAAACATTAAAAGTAAGCATGAATTAAACTTCAACTGTGAAAGCATGATGGACAATGAGGGGTAATCAGGTCATGTAACCTATCTGACTCATAGCCAAAGAAAATTATAGACTTTTTTTTTAAATAAAAGATAACATCAACTCATAAACTGAATAATGAGTATATACATAAGATATTTCATATATGAACATTACATTTAAAAAAAGACATATTTAATTGTTATTTATTTGAATTTAAAAATGTGATGTAGCATCTTAGACAATAATTTATTACTACTGTCGAAAATGAAAAATCTATCTTCATGCATTTATACCAAAGTTATCTTGTTTATCAGGATTACCAAAGACACATGATGAGTGCTTGTGAAATTTTGGATTTAGCCAGTAGTGATTTATACATCGCCTCTCAGAGGCTTGGGGATGACTCATCGAAAGAAATTCGTACAAAAGTAATTAGTGCAGCCAAAGATGTTTTACAAGGGACAATGAAGGTAAACAACATGATAAAATTTTAATTTAAATGTATACATTTGATGCTAAGCAGTGTTTGAAATAACAGTGCGCCCAACAGCCCGAGACGCACAAATTTTGCAGCGGGTGAACAAATTTGCATGTATTGACGCCCGGCTGGACGTGTTAAAATTTTCAATAATTAAAATTCATATATTTGATAAATCTCTTTGTATTGATAGCAAAGTGTAACAAGCCAAGAGGAAGAATTCATCAGTCTATACACTCAAGCTCAATAAAATGGTGCAAATGATGTCGCTGGGGGTTAAGCGTAAAAAAATAATGAAATGTCAAAGAAAATATTTTTTGAATGAATGCATGAATATGTAACCTTTAAGGCAAAAATACAAAAATGAAGTGAACAAATCATATTGAGATATTTTATTTGGCATATAGTGAATTTTTGAAATATACGTTACTGTCACCAACATCGAATAATTACACTTAAATGGCTATTTTTTGTACAAATAACAGTTGAATCTTAAATTAGATAGCATATGTCTTCAAAACATTTATTTGTAAAATGCTTTTAATAAATTATTGAGCATAATCACAAATATATTACCAAACTTTGATTTGATATCCCCATGTCGCCAGAAACAAAATAAAAACGGTCTGTGACATTAAATATAGTATGAGTATTCGGTATTGTATGCCTGTAAGATTGGAATATGTTTTATTTTGAAGGAAACTTCTTGAAAATTAAAAATAAATGGTACAAAGCCTTGTATATGTTACCAATACTTTGAAATTACATTCTATCTTCCTATTTTACATGCGTATGGATAGGCATGAAACATTCGTTGTATTAGTTTAATAGATGAAATAGAATGATATCATAGTTATAAACATGTGATACTTTTTCTTCTATCCAACAACTGTATTCCATGCTCCAACCATGATTTAACAATGTCTCATTGTTAGCTTACTATTTAAGAGAAAATTATTAAATGAAACAACCGTTACCAAAACATTCGTTACCAAACCTCTTAAAAGAGAATGATTTATGAGTTCAAACATCTTCTGCACATATACGTAGTCAAATATTTTGCGCCAGTATTCAAATTTTGACATCCGGAGTACAGTACTGCCTTTATATGATTTTTTTCTAAAGTCTAAACAGTGTTGGTGAGTTTGTTTTCTAGAATGCAATAACAATGAATCAAATGGAATGCATTAGTATATTACTGTTAATATTTATATAACGACCGACAAAAACTACGCAACCAGTATCAATCTACACCTGAATGTCCTCTATTAGTTTTGAAAGGTGTTCAAACATTCGTTAACAAAGGTAATGAATGTTACAAAATTTTTAACAAATCATATATGAAAATTGCAACAATATTTACAGAATTTCTTTCATGACTAATTGTTTGAATGTAAACTTTATTGATTGATTTGTATTATTTTAAGCTTAAGTTGCATAAATTTTAATATAAACTGATTCTAGAGACGCATTATTGAACACACACACATTAATCCTGAAGAAAAACATTAATTGAAATTATTTTGAAAGACATTTTTAGATTGAATCATATGATATTGATTAATCAAAGGCTTGAGTTTCTATTCTGAATCTACATCAGGGTTTTTTTGATTCTCTCTTATAATTTTGATACTGTTAAACTCGCATTTTATGTTAAGTAACGTACGTTTCAGCATTTTATTTTAGTTGAACTATGGCATTGACCCAAGCAGAAATACAAAGGAAGTTTCCATTGATGGTTAAATGATTTCAAGCTAAAAGTCATCAGAAAAATTGTTATTTACATTATTTTAGGTTCTGTTAAAACGTCTATACAGACAATTTTACATATATCTCTTATCCGTTTGTACATATAGTACAGTTCAAGGAAAATATGACACGATGATATATATGATGCAGTTCAAATTATGATTTCTTTTGACATTTTCAATACCATGGCACAAGTAGAGCAGAAATTACATCTCATGAATTGGTCCATTTTGTTGGAATTAATCTTAAAAACAGTAAATATTACTTCTCATGAAACATCCGTTACATACGAACGTTGTTGTATTTGAAAGTGTAAATATTTATAAGAACAAGATCACAATTCATGAACAACATTTTATTTAACGTTTCTATAAATGGATCCTCTATTCATTTAGAACCCCCATTTGCGCTGGGCAGTTTTGATTTTTCTTGAGGCATATTTGAAATATAAAATTTTAGAGATATGTCAAATTCATTTGAAGAAAAAAATATAATACCATAATTTGACTGCATCAATCTATAAAATACATTATGACAGTTGACCTTTTTTGTCTTATCACGAAAGTAAATAGACAGATTTGCTTTTGACATTGAGGATTTATTACAATCTATATTATTTCACCCTAAAATCTTAAAGGAAAACTATAATATGATACATAACGCTTGTTTCTCAGCAAATAATGATCAACAATACCGTACACCTTTATTTCAAATTGACATAATTTCTTAGCCAATGAACTTAACTTGAAAAATCTTTGGGAATACAAACTTGATATGTTGATCTATCCAAAAATGTTGTTAGCAGATGGATAATCAAAAGTCGATTTTTGAAGAAAAAATATCTTGAATTGCACCATTTTATTGAGTTTGGGTGTATAGATTCTGCTTCGAAGTTATGGTGACCTGGTTACAGTCACATAATCGTTAAAAACAAATTTATAAAAGACAATAATTTTCTCGAACTGGTAGATCTTTGGCAGGGCTGACAACTTTTACTAGCAGTCAGCCCTGCTTGTCTGGCTAATTTTGCAGTGAGTTTCAAACACTGTGCTAAGTTAGAAAATTTGAGTAGTATATGTACATTGTGCAGTAAAATTCAGTTGTAAGGGTGTCACTGGGACTTCTAATCTTATTCTCTATGTTCGTGTAAGGAACATGGTGAAAAATTGTCTAGGAGATTCATAAAAAATTCCTTTTAACCAAGATTTCCTGAGTTTTGCTGCTTTTCTGTTGAAGGTCCTGCTCGTGTCTGATGATGCAGAGGTAAAAAAAATTGTCAGTGCTGGTCGCTTGGTAGTAGATTGCCTCACCAGACTTAGTACAGTAAGCCGCATGCCAGATTTACTGTCTAATTTCAAGGTATGAACTGCTCTGTTTATCATGTCTGAGTTTTAATTTAATAATCAAATTTCTCAAACTTTCTTTGTTATCATTGTCTACAGAGTTTCACAGATGGAACAACACTCCTTTGCTCACTGGCCCAGAAACGTCAGATGGAATTATGCCAGAATCATCAAAGGGAGAGAATAATTACAGCTCTCAATCTATTGAAGAAGTCTATACCTTCCATGAGTGTCGCACTGCAGAGTTATATCAAGTACCCCAAAAATCAACAGGCACAGGTGATCTAGCACATCGATGCATGCATTTACAAGATATAAAACTAAAGAATTATCTTAATTATGATATTTATTTGACAAGCAAAGTATATTAGTAGGGATGGGTATCGGCAAAATTTTCGTATCATGATATATCATGATTTTTTCCAAAAATATCACGATAAATCGTGATGTTTTTACACACAATTCTTACTACAATTTCATATGAATTTCCATGATATTTCTTAAAAATATGCGATAAAAGCATTACTTAACTTTTTAAATTTTTATTTATTTAATATAAAGCATGTTAGGATGCCGTTGTTTAACTGTTTTCAACATTTTTTGCACTTCCTGTAATTGTCTTTCAATAGTTTCAACAAATAAATGAATGATTTCCGGAATTTATAATTATGTACCATATACCGGTATTTTAGTCTCCGTATCACGATACGTATCGCACAATAAAAAATCGCAATATACCGGTATACCGATAAAATCGCGCATCCCTATATATTAGGTGATAATTTAATATGTCTGTATCAATTTATCAACTTAACTATGCAGAAGAAAGGAGAAAATGTTTATTTATATATTTTACCATGTATGTACTTTTATAGATTAATGATTCTGAAGAAGAACAGCAATTTATATAGGTTTTCATTCTGTTTTAGCTTACCTTTGTAAAAGAATGCAATGAAATGAACTTTTCTGATCAAAGATTTTCCATCAATCAGAGTGATATCTTCCTTCTTTATGTTACTTTCCATTTTTGACCTATTTACCAGATGTAGTATACAGGTGTGGATTCAATTTCTTTTTCAAATCATTACCCAGTGACCAGAGTTCAAAGTTTTAAATAAGAGCATACAACATGAATGAGAATTCTTAAAACAAACCTTGTAGTAGATCTTCCACAGAACAGCGAGACTTAATAGTTCCCATGTATGCGTACTGTAGATTCAACTTCTCTACAAGGTCACTATTCTGAGGCTTAGTTGGGGTTTCACATTGGAATATGCAGAAAAATATTTGCAAAATCTTCTGCAGAAAAAATATGGTGGTAATGATTTAAGAATCCTGTGAAAAATCTTCATTTGTCACAGAGGAATAAAATTTGACCAAGAGTTAACAATGTGGCTTCATTTATAACTTATAATGCTGTTAAGTGAATTGCTATTATGTGCTATGAATGCTTTGTTTTACAGATGAGTAGATCCTTTGTGATTAACCAGACTCAGTCAGCTGTGTCAGACATTATGGAGGCCGTAGAAAACAAGTTCACAGACGAGGATTACCTGGATGTAGAGGAACCAGGCTACTTTGTCACCAAGATTGACCAGGTCTGTCTAATATTGTGTAGAGTTACATCCCCTTTTGATTCTTACAAATTGAGTATTTTTGTCACTCTAATCAATATGTTGCATAAACATGAAAAAGTTTCTTTAGGTGACTTTAACTACTGGTACCTACACATATATGATTTTTAGCTCATAAAAGGAGATCCAAGTTTTCTGTGGGAATACCAGGTATATGGGAAAAAAATGTATAAAAATCTTCTTCTCATGAACAGCAGGGCCATGATCAGTGATATTAAATTACAAGTATCCCCAGGCAGTTCAGATTCAAGTTTGTTCAAATCATAGCCAATTGGGGTAGGATATATGGGCCTCACATATGGGATCAAAGTTTAACAAGGACTTATATAAGAAACGTTTTTTTTTTTTAAAATTTAATTTTTCAAGAGCAACAGGACCATGATTAGTGATATTTATATGCAAGCATCCTAAGATAGTGCAGATTCAAGTTTGTTCAAATTATAGCCCATTGGGTTGGGTGGGCCCAAATTATAGCCCATTGGGTTGGGTGGGCCCAAATTATAGCCCATTGGGTTGGGTGGGCCCAAAATAATTGATCAAAGTTTAACATTACATGCAAATAGTTTAAAAATCTTTTCAAGAATAGCAGTGCTTGATTTAGTTAATATATTAGATGCAAGGATTCACATGTAGTGCAGATTCAAGATTGTATAAATTATGGCCCCCAGAGTGAGGTGGATCCACAATAGAATATCAACATATTAAAAGAAATTAAGGATTTCATTTTTAAATAATTTAATTCTGGTTATAACGGGGTATTTGATTGGATAAAAAATTTACCACGGTACTTTATATCATATAAAATGAGTTGTCTACATCACAATGACTCGTCAAAAACGTATCGATCCACCTGATGTTACATTTAAATTTTGTACAAAGGGCAATCATTTTTTTTTCTAATAAATGAATGAATTCAAAATTGAATTATAAATAATGAATTTAATAGCTACCCAATTTATATGGTACATGTATAAACTGGGTTGGAACAGTTTACGTTTTCTTTAGAGCATAAACTGCCCCAACTCAGTTTGTACCATATAAATTGGGTAGCTATTAAATTCATTCCTTAAAACATTAATTTAAAATATAACAGACCACACTACATTCATCATGTTCATTAATATACAAACATTCTAAGGTTTTATGGATTCATTTTTTTCTTCAAATAATAGATCCTGGGGTTAAAGTAAAGCTAAAATCAGGAATTTTAGCCTTACTCTATGTTGATGCTGTTTAACTTCTTCTGCAGAACAGCAAGGTAATGCTAGTCGTAATGATATTGAAGCATCATCTGGATGTGTTGATTTATGTTAAGTTATGTCATGATCTTTTTGGGCTAGGGAGGGGCCACAATATTTGGTACAAAATTTTCTTGTGAATAAAGATAGAATTTAATATTTTAATCTTTTGATGAAGAGCAGTAGTTTCAATGTGACTCAGGTGAGCATTGTGGCCCATGGGCTTCTTGTTTTTTTTGTTATTGATTATAAATATGAGCCTAGTATGTGAAAGTAATACAGGTGTTTTAGTAATAGAATTAAAGATGAGTCTTATGCTTTAATATTTTCTTAATCAGTTTACTTTTCCTTTTGCCCTCAGGTGTTGGAGGCCCTGTCAATGGAGAAGCGTGGTGATCTGGATGCTGATCTGGAGACCTGGACTGAGAACCTGGTCCGGCACAGCATGTTGGTGGCTCATCTCTGTCTGGATCACTACAGGAATATCATTGTAAAAACCTGCCAAAGGGTGAGAGGCTGCAATTTACAAGCTTTTTGAAAGATACGATGTTTTTTTTTTCTTTAAATGTTTTGCTTGTTATTCACATATCAAAAATAATAAAAGATGATGTGCTGAAATGGATGTGAATCATATGATACACATGTACCAGTAATAAACAAATGGGTATGAATGAGTGCTTTGAATAGGAAGAGTGTATAGTTTGTATTAGTTGCATATAGATGCTTTGCTTGAATTTGTAGTTTAGTTATTTCAGTATGTAGATGCTTAATAAAAATATTGATATTTCAAGGTCTTGCAGTTGAAAAGCAGAGTTTTGCAGCTTCACAATGCAATGAAAAATAACCCTGAACTGCCTGCAATTGGGTAGGAAATTTAAAGGAACATAATGGTCGGACTTATCTTTAAATAGAAATATATAATAATAAGGCCACTTATATTCTATTTTCTCTCATAACTTTTAAGTTTGATCCCATTATAGGAGGATAAAGATTTCAGATATATAAATTTTGTACAGAAAATCAATAGCAATGCAGTTAGCTATTTGTGGTAAATCTGTAAATATTCCTGCAGTGAAATTGATGTAAAATCCAGTATATGTATTTTCAGAGGCATAGAGCTTGTGCTCATGCAGCTTCTGCTTTGCAGAATCATTGAACATGCATAATCTGAACTTTGAGGCACATCAATTTATTTCATGTTAAGCATGAAGTCATTCACTCTTAAAATAAAAGTGATTGTCTAAAGACTCACCAGAGACATTAAATGTCAGACTATGTTAAGATTATACTTTATTTAAACTTGCCATCCTAAGCTTTAGACTATTACATGTAAGTGTAGTAAAAGCTTCATAAAATCATTGTTCATGTTTAAATCTGTGCTCTTTTTACAGGGAGGACTATGACGAATGTTGTGAGAATTATATTGATGAATTCTGTGAACTGGAGAAGGATGTGAACCTAGCGTTACTGAACCTGGTGGTAGACATCTTCAAAGAAACCACAGAACCTCTGGAGAGACTGGTGAAAGCGGCCATGTATTCTACACAGGTCATTCTTGTTTAATTAAAGAAGCTTGGAATTTAATACTGGAATATACTCGAGAGAGGAGTCTTTGAAATTTTAAATGTTTTTGGGAACAAGAATCTTTTGACCCCCCCCCCCTCCTTTTTCAGTTGAAATTTTAAATACATGTAATTAATGTACATCTAAAGTGCAAAGTTTTCTATTCAAGGAAAAGGGATTTGAACAGCATATGAAAGAATTAGTAACAGAATTCCAGACACATGCAGATAAAATGGGACAGATAGCCTCTTTTGCTGCTGCCAGCTCCACAGATGCACAACGTATGCATATAAATTAAGAATGATTGTACTTTTAATGAAATATTAGAATCAATATAAAATTAAATCTTAATATTAGAATTTTTTCTATCGTCAGGTGTTAGAACCATTCGACGATGTGTGTGTCACCTAGAGAGACTTGACCCAGATATTGTTCCTGCAGTTGTAGCCATGGCAAAGAAATCTCAGGACAAAATGGCCGTACGACATGTCAAATTACTGATGAAAGAATGGACATTTGAATTGACATCTCTGATGCAGGTTCTAGATGAAATGACTGACCCAAGTATATTTATGCAAGTCTCAGGTATGTGTTGTAGAATTTTCTATGAAAATGTCTGTAAGGTTGAACATGTTTGTTTAGAGGATTAATTAATGTAACTCCTGATTAGTATTTTCACTGATGCCAGACAACCAATGAATGGAATTCAGAAGATTGATGAAATGGCACTTGTCTGGTACTTAATTAGCAAGATTGTTAATATTAAAGTACTTCTACATGTATGAAGTCTTACTTTGAAATTTTTAGACATCTGAATGATCTGCTTATTTTTCAGAGTCTAGAATTAAGGAGGATATTTCTCTCTGCCATGGGTTTCTGGCTGAGGAAGATGACCAGGGTTTGGGGTCTGCTGTGAAATCTCTGATTGGACGAGCCAGAAGAGTGTATCAGATGGCAGAAAGAATCATTGGTGGACATAAGGACCCACTGTACAGGAACGGATTATTGGTGTTTGTCAAACAACTGCAAAAAGGTAGTGTAAATTAAAGTATGCAAAAAGCAATTAGTTTTTGTATTTAGTTTGTATAAAGTACTTGTGAAATTGATCTATGGACGTGTTTTGTTTTAAGAAATGTGAATGTTTAAAATCTTTTTTTTTTTTTTACAGCTGTGACTGGGTTAAGAGCTGCTAACAGTAACCTTGTAGCAGACAGACAGAACAGTGCCTTTACAGAAACTTTTCAGAAGCGACTTGAGCAGGTGCTTGACCGTGTGAAACAGGTCACGGCTGGTTTGTCCGAGGACAGCCATCCTGATATCCTCAGTCCTCAGAGAAAAAATCTAAGACAAACAGGTGAATCATTATACATGTATGATGATGATATTTCCATAAAAAAAAAATAAATTCAAATTATATAGAAGGATGCCAAACTAATGTATTTTCCAGTTTGTTTGCTGCAAAGTTTATGAGTCATCTACAGACTCCCCTATGTAAGGATTTCCAATATAATATCTATTTATAGCAAGTTAACATAGTAAATGTAAAAAAATATATTGAAAAGTCACTTTTAGATATTAAACATATTGGTATTGCACTCTTCTTATTGAGCTAAGAGACACTTGAAGATGAAACCTTATAATATGTGAGAAATATTTGCATCAAATCATGAAGAACATCTATTGAATCTTGATTTAAATTACGGTATTATCTACTGATGTTTCCATTTAGTATTATATAAATATTGCATGTAGTTGAGTCTAACATTGAAAATTTTCACCCCAAGAAAACCATTGTCAACCGAGGCGCAGCTGAGGTTGACAACAGTTTTCGAAGGGTGAAAATTTTCAATGTTACACTCAAATACATGCAATATTTATTATATTATACTGAATGTTTTATACAAATACATGTAACAGTGAACCTTGCACGCATAAATTCTGCGAAGTCACTCTTTTTTGGAATATCACCCGTCGTCAAGCAATGTTGACTGTTGCTAAGCTGGAGGGCGTGGCTTCATCATTCAGAGGGTAATAGTGTCACAGTAGCCTGGTTCACGTCACAAAATTGCTGATGGACTTCTTTAAATTGTTTCAGTATGTTAAAATTGAAAGTGAATTTAAGAGCAGTGCCAAATTTGAAAGTTTATGCTTATTTTAAAAGTTTTTGCTTGTGTTGGTATAATAAACAATTTATTACATGAAAGTTTGGGAAACATGAAGATTTATTCAGCCAAGAAATATCATATTCCCCTCGGGCGAAGCCTTCGGGGAATATGACTTTTCATGGCTGAATAAATCTTCATATTTCACTCACGATCATGCAGTAAATGTATTATAGCAAGAAATAAGGAGCAGGGGCATATTGGTTTTGGTATAACTGACTCTGCCCATCTAATAATAAATTGAAATTTATATATATTGGAAGCAGTTTCCAAGATGATAGTCTTTAAAACTTAGGTTTTCATTTTTCAGCAATGTCACATTCAAATATTTACAAGAAATCTTCCAAATCAACTCTCCAATCATCTAGAACAAGTTTACAAGATCAACCATCTGCAAGTAATATACAGGACAAGTCATCCAAAACAAGTCCACATAATAAGTCATCCAGAACAAGTCTGCATGACAAGTCATCCACAGCAAGTCTGCATGACAAGTCATCCAGAACTAGTCTCCATGACAAGTCAACCAGAACAAGTCTGCATGACAAGTCATCTGTAACAAGTCTTGGGTTTCAGTCCTTCCACATGTCTTCCACTGACTACACTGATGTCTTCCTGGAGAACGCAGAGGAGAAACCATTCCAGAAATCCACATCTTCCATCCAACAATCTAGTCCTACAAAATCTACCTCAGGTTATAGAAGCAATGGTATATTGCAGGCTTCTCAGGGACAAGAAGGTTAGTTCATTAGATCTGCTTTTTCTTAAAAGATACATAAACATATATATCTATTCAGTAACATTTCCCTTCTAAATTATGTTGGATCCTTTGCTGTGTTAGATAGCCCATTATCTTTAAAAAGTCTAAAGATTTAAAAAGGCTGCATATTTTATTGACATTATTTTGTAATTATGCAATCAGAAATCTTAAATGAACTGATATAAATCAGGTACATATATTAAGCTGTCTTGATATGTTGTGAACATACATGTAGAGTCACCAAGAACATCCAATTCCATCCTGTACTATTTTAATTAAATTTGATTTCCTCTTTAAAGATCTAAACTGCCTAGCCAGGAATGTGTCTGAAAGTCTGATAGCAGCTCTTCAGCAACTCAACAAACATAGGACAAATGTTTTATGTGGAGAGTTGTTAGCCTGGACAAACCATGTTGTTGATATGGCCAAACACATTGTCCCTTACTGCACTGGCACCAAACAGAAGTAAACTTTAGCACTTTTTGGAAGTCAGCATGTATTGAAAGAAAGAACCATTGTGAGATCAATCATGAAAATGAAATGATGTTTGATAATGTGATTTCTAATTATGTTCTGTTGTAGAAGTATTAAGACCCTGTGCCATGAGACAGACAGCCTAGCTTCAGAGATCATTGATCAGACAAAGTTGGCTATTGCGGGAGACACTGAAGAAATCAGGGGGTTGTCTGAACACTGTCTGCAGTGGAGAACTAAGGTGTGTTCCTTGTAGAAAAATAGTGGGTGTCAGTAACTAAAAATTGTTGTGTCAGTTTAAGGTGAAAAATATCTCTAGAGTGACTTACAGCCATCTCTGGTGTTATCCAACTTAAACATTATTACTAAAAAACTAGGATCCTTGTTTTGTATCATAACCAGTCACACTTGAAAAAAATAGAGAAAAAAAAATAAAGCCTGTTACCACAAAATCGGCTTTCACAGGAATGATTTTGTATATTATCATTTTACAGGTGGAGAAACTCCGAGTGTGTGTGGATGCCACAGTGGACACATATAAGGTGGTTCCTGATGCATTGATAGAGGCCATTGATCAACAAAACAAAATGCTGGCAAAAGAAGAGGTAATAACATTTAAAACCCTTGATATACAAGTAATCCCTTGATTAAATTTCAAAGAATTTTCCAGTTCTATTAATAAAATTGAAATTCTTCTTAAAATAATTGCATGCAATCTATATTTGATATGCTGTATATGCAATAACATCTTTTGAAACTTAGTGCTTTAGTGCTTTTCAAGGTACTTTTATATGAATCATATTATCTATATTTGTAAAGTATATATATTTATGTTACATTCAAAAGGGTTGATTTTTCTTTCATGTTTGTTTTAATTTGGAAGACTAAAGAAAAATCCTTGATCTTTATTTCAAACCAGTTGGAGTGCCTTAATACCCACCATCATTGTGTCAGTGACATTGTGACAATGATAGAGGGGTTGGAAAAGACAGAAAAAGTCCCGCTGACACACTGTCAGGACAAAGTCCCGCTGACACACTGTCAGGAACTAGCCGAGGAGCTAGAGAACATCACAGTTACAATCACCACCACTGTTGAAATGAGCTCCAAATCATGTGAGTATTAACTCTTCTTCTGACGTGAAATTATTTGTTTTTGAAAGTGAAATAAGATTGAATATCATACTTAAGGATTTTAAAACAATTGCTGGAAAAGCATCAAGTAGGGATGTGTCAGCCAGCAAATTATTCATGATGCCTTAAAATATGTTACCTTTATTTAATTTGTTTTTACACTCAATGGTTTTCATTACAAAATGCGCATTACAAAAAAGAATAAGTTTTTGAGGGGTTTTTTTCTTTGCTAATGACTAGTTTATTTATATTCATCTTCTATCTTAAACAGTTCCTATTTGGATAGTTACTCTAATTATTTTCAGAAGACAAATAGGAATTATCAACCTTTTCTAATTACTAGTAAAGGTAATATTCTAAAGAATGTACATAAACATTAAATAAATGTACATAAACACTAAATACTAATAAAACAATGTTCTGTAAACATGGAAATTTATAACATTTCAAGGAATATATTTTGTTTTAACCAGTGACAGAAGAAGAAATAAATCAGCTGGACCAGTTAGGGAGGGAGTGGGCTGTCATGATGTTCTGTCTACTCTCTGATCTGGACAGTGTAGTGGAGGGCATAAGTGAGCTAGGAAAGGAAAGAAGGGTGTGGTTCACACAGGATATGACATCAACAGAGCACGATGACATCATTAAACATGTGGAATGTGAAAACAAAAGACTGAGGGACATCCTTCATGGAGCATGTATTGGGTAAGTGTTAAAAACATTTAATTTAGGTCAAAAAAATTAATCAATAGTTTCTCAGGCACGGCCGCATCAGATCAAGAACTGCTGCATTGATAAATTTTATTGACATATTGAAAATGGAAATAGCTCAATTTTCTATTTTTCCAAGTTGAAAAAAGAAAATGGAGTTATTCCTCTTTTCATAAATGATAGGTCAACTTTTTTTTTTACTAGATAAACAATATATTTCTTGTTAATATGGTATTTTATGAATTAACTTTTAAATGTTCGGAATAACACTATTAAAAGTTGAATACATATTATAATTAATGTAAGAGAACTAAAAAGTAAGAATCAGTTGTTATCATTATTTTATTGTAAAAATGACATTAAAAAAGGTATAACACCTGCTTCAAAAAACAAAAAAACAAAACAAAAAAAAACTGCTGCATTGAATTTTGAAAATTTTGGCCTGAGAAACTATTAATGAATTTTTTGGGCTTTATTGCTCTTGATGATACATGTATCTTTGCCTTGAAGACGAGATGTCATTATGGATGTGTTACATGTATTTCAATATATATCTGTACATTTCTTGACCGATCAGGAATGAGACAAGAGCAAAAGAGGCACAGGACTTATGCCAGTGCATGAGTGAACTCTTAGATAGTTTGAAGTCGGAGCAGGCTCAGAGAGTCACAAGTTCACAGCGAGCCTTTGTGGTGTCCAAATCTTATGTCCCCCTCCGAGTCAGAATAGCTAGCATGTGCTGGATTGTTAAGGTACTTAAAACTCAGTTAGAAGGTTTACTTAACAGGATTGATACATGTAATTCAAATTAACAGAAAACGTGATTGTTGTAACCCATACATCAAAGCACTTTTTTTTTTAGTTTTGGTTTGAAATGAAATTGTCCTTGCATGAAAGTTACATGTAATCTATAAATATAAAAAAAAGATTTACACTCATTATTTTCAGGCTGTGTGTTGTGTGGACTTGATACATGGTCAGATCTCTGTTTATTTTAAGCCAGTCCATGCACTTACAGACCTTGGGGTCAAGGCCAGAACCACGACTGAAGGTATAGAATGACTTGTTTTTCAGGATGTTACCTTTGTGAACAAACTTCTTCATATAGCTTTTCTCATTCACAATTTTGTCTTTTAAATGAATATTTGTTGATTTTTAGAAAAAAAGAGAAGATATAACATTGTGCATCTTCTCTACATGAATAAACATATAAATTGTCCCCATCCTTGTAGTACATGTACTGTAAGCAAACTTTCTTCAGTGTGATTAACCTTTTAAAGATTTACTATGATAAAAAAAATCACGGAGGTTCATCCACATAAACAGGACACCCTGATTTTGAAAGCAAAAATTAAAAATATACTGATTGCATTTAATTAGGAAAGCAGAAATTGGGCCATATTTCTGAACTTCAGTTGGAGATCAGCAGATTCAGTGAGAAGTTGGTAAAGCTGAGACAAAGAGTCCAGAACAGTATCCAGCTGTCCACAAATCTGGAGAAACGAGCAGCTGTCCGGAAGTCTCTGGATCAGGTCACTGAGTCCTCACCCAAACTGATCCAGGTCATCAAGGCATTAACAGGTCAAAGTCAAATCTGCAGTTTACTATGCCTGAGAACATTTCTAAAGATCTAAATTTTTAGTTTGCTGAATTTATTATTCTGGAAAGACTTCTTATTTTTCTTGAAGAATTGCATGAAATATATGGAGATAACGAACACTATTCAAGCTTAAAAGTCCATTAAACAATACAAATTTTGGAGCAGAGCAAACATGGACCTCTAAAACATCAGAGGTGGGATCAGGTGCCATAGAGGAGTGAGCATCCCTTGCCGGTCACACCCGCCTTGTGATCCTTGTCATGATCAGGAAATAATTTAATAACAAATGTTTTATGCATCATAGGAGTGAAAAATGTGATCTCTTGAAATTTTATAAAGCACTTGTTACTTGTAATGATGTGATTTGTTTTCTCAGATGAAAATAGTACGATAACAGAAACTATGAATGAAGTGGATAAACAAAAACTTCTGTGGACCTCACAGATAAGACAGTTAATGGTCCACCTTAGACAGATGACAGACATCAAACCCACATTAGTATCTGGTAAGTTAATGCTGATATGTTATATCTGATGCAGTGAACCAGCTTTTAATATCTGCATCTAGTTAAAGTCAATTTTCAAAGGTTAACATATTTAAATGATTTTTCATATTTATATAGGTATTGATATGAATTAATTTTCATATTAAAGATATAACTTCTTTGGGAAAACAAGGAGAGATAATGTTATAATTTTGGTAAAACTTATGTTTTTCATGATAGAAATCACTTAAAAATGGAAAATATTTTTAAAGCATCTTTGTATATGTGACACGTGATATGCATCAACTCATTTCCTAGAAAGTGCAGGGGTGGATCAATCAGCAAAATCTCAAAAAAATGTCATAAAAATGCATTCAGTACTTCTTCAATGTTAAATGAAATTAAAGGAATTTGAGACTTGTACAGTAGTATTGGTTATGCATGACTTACAATGAAATTGTTTATCTCATTAAATATTTTTAATCTGACAAACCAGAAAGGCTTAATTCTTTATGATGCCACCCTCATTATAATGCCAAAATGGACAGAGACAAAAGCTGACAATATATCAAGGGAACACTGTACTTCAAATCTCAGTGAAGAGTAAATTTGATTGAACTTGCATTCACTATGCAGTATCTGTATTGAATGCCATTATTTGTTTGGTTTTTTTTTCTCCTCATTTTAATTAAGTTATGCTCTTTTGCCAGTTTGGTCATCTAAAATTTATCCAGCCATCTGTTCACTGAAGTGAACTTCCTCTTACTCCTAAGGGGTGACAACTTTTCAGATTAACTATTAAGGAGATATATTGGCTTCAATTCAGATAGTGTGGGGAGTAGAAATAACCTACATCATCTTTTTAGGAAGTTTTTTTTTTGTGACAACATCATTTCCTTTTCATTTCTTTACCTAATATGCAGATAATTTAGGACTGATCATAGAATCAAGAATTTATTTGAATTGTAGATACTTTGCAACCCAGACATACTGTATAACAAAGTCCTTTTTTCCACCTAAAATATAGAACTTCACAACATGTTGGGTGTTATGGATGTGTCTGAAGTAACGGCAGAAGACAAGGAGACAGAGACCTTAGCAGGAAATTATCGCCCATCTGGAACTCTAGAAAACCACAAATCCAGATCTCAATTCCAGCCAGCTAAATTCAAGTCAGTCCATGAGGAACTTCTACAGGTCACAAGGTACATCATGTAAAAATCAGTTACCAGTTTGATGACAATTGTAAATACCTCCTAAATGATTATGTTTAATCACTAATGGTCTGACGAATGTTCAGGGAAAGAGATCTGGAAGCAAATGTTGGAACTTTTAACAGAGATAGAGGAAAAGGCAACTCAAAGTCCCCTTACAAGTCCTCGGCATCAATTCTGGTATATATTTTGTGAATCTTTTATTCTGTAATTGAGCTTTGTGTGTTTGTAGCTTAGTCAGTAACATTTCCAAATAATTTTCCCAGAGTGCTGCTAAATATCTCCAAAAAGAGGCTGATAAGTGGGAAGATGAAAACAACCCAATTGTTCAGGTCGCCAAGGAGATGTCACTACAGATGCAGCAGATGGCAGAATACTGTAAGGGGGATGGTCCAGTTGGTGTAAGTTTTTCACTTGTGTATTTTAAAACATTTTTTTTTAGTTTTTTTTTCCTGATTTGTCCTTTGACACCTATTTGAAAGTGTCTGAATTTGTTAAGGTATTATTATGTTTTCAGTGTGTATATAATGGCCATTTAATACTGTAAATGTACTTTTTTTTCCATGGGGTAATAATTCCGCAGAATCACAATTTCTGTTTAATCTGCAGGTAGAAAATTAGATTTTTTTATATCTTAGATTGTCACTATATGCTTTACTTGTACTTTAAGTATGCTGGAACAAACTGCGGAAATGTGTGATTGCGTACATAGCATAAATCAATACCACTTGAAAAAAGTACAGTACTTCTACAGTATATGAAATACATTTCCTCAGTGTGAAATGATATATACCAACTGTTTGCTTTTCAGTTTGACTGAAAAAGATAAATATTTTTTGTGGCTTTCTAAAATTTAATCCCCCTGTTTTTTTTTAAAGTATGTTGCTTATTGACTATGAAAGCCCTCATATCTAGTAAATGACTTTGACTATATTCTGTATGCATGATTTTCCACTGTAAATCAAGGTTGTATATTTTTTGTGTTGTAGAATCATCAGGATGTTGTTAAGGTTGCTTTGGCAATCGCTGAGAATGGCAAGAAAATGAAACAATTTACAGACGTGCTTGCCAGTCACTGTGTTGATCAGAGGTAATAAAATTAACATAAATATATAATAACAGATAAATACAAGAAACCTCTACTTTCTTTATGCAAAAAAAAAAAAAAAGATTCCTAGAAATTAATTCAAGATAAAATATTGGTTAGTGAGTTCCTGGGCAAAGGAAAAAATTTGGACTGCGCACATTATTTGAAATGAATTCTTTTCAGCCATAACCTCAGGACCCTCAATCTTTTGCAAATTGCTTCTACATTCTAGCAGTAACAATAAAAGTTTCCCAAGATATAAAGAAACTCCCTTGATTTAAAGGTGCTTGGACACAGATTTGAAGTTAATATTTTCTCAGATTTTCTGTATAATTTCATGACTTGTATGTTGCTATAGCATTTCATACTAAAATATAATACAAATCTTATTTCATCTCAAAGTTATTAAAACTTCGAATTTCTGGACGCGTTGGATTGACACATCCTTGCGCATTCACATATTTTGATTTAATTCTTAATACTTAAGAAAAGTGGCAATTTTGTTGTGTATTAATGAAAAATATTAAAACTATAACCCAGAAAATTCAGAGTAGAAATGTTCGAAAGCAAAACCCACTCACAGTATTGTAAGTCCGTGCTCAGTGGTGTGTGCAGAGTTTGACAATTGAACACACCCGGTGAATCGTAAACATTAACAATAACAGAGCTTGTGCTCTGTTTACAAAAACAGTTTACGCTTCACGGGTGTGTTCAATCTGTTAAACTCTATACACATTACAGAGCACGGACTGACAATACTGGTGAGCTGGTTTTGCTTTTGAACATTTTTACTCTGAATTTTCTGGATTATAGATGTAATATTTTTCATTAATACTTAACAAAATCGCTTCTTTTCTTAAATATTAAGGATAAAGTTAAAATTTGTTGAAGTGCAAAGATGTGTTAATCAAACGCGTCCTGGAATTCGTAGTTCCAATAATTTCCAGATAAAATAAGATTTTAATTATATTTTCATGTGAAATGCTATAGCAATATATAAGTCATGATATTATACAGAAAATTTGAGAAAATATTAAGTTCAAATCTGTGTCTAAGCACCTTTAATGGATATTGCAGATAGATAGTACACCTGTAGATTAAATGTTCTTTGTAAAAAATTGCACTTCTCAGACTTCCTTATGGAAAAGCAACTATTAAACAATGTCATGTGATGTCACGTTCAAAGCAAATAGGTATGCAGTGGTCACATCATCAACATATTATGGTTTTGCATCTTTATCATAATACAGTGTAAAATCTGAAGTAGCAAATGTACATTTAGATATATAATTACATGTACTTTGCCTGAGTTCAGTAATGTACAAATGTTACAGTATACAGATACATGTAAATTAACTGTGGATACAAGCTCTTCATTCTTATTTCAATTAAACTCATCATTTGTTCGTTTAAGAATTGAGACTTTGCTCTTTGTATTAACTATATAACTTAATTTGCAGAAATGCAGTCCCTATAAAAACCTTCATTTCGTATAACATGGTCCCCTCCTGATGGCTATAATAAAATGGGTTACAGTAAGGTAACATGGAATAACATGTATTTTGATTTAGGTGTGGCAAGGACTTACAACACTATGCTGATCAGATTCCATCCCTGAGTAAACAGTTGACAATTTTAGCCAACGTCCAGATGAGCTCACAGGATGACAACAGAGTAGGTATTATTGAGTGTAGAGATATTAAAAAAAATCACAGGTATCTTCATCTTTAGTTTATGTGTGGTATGAACAATATTAAAGAGAATCTTATTTTTTGGTTTTGATTTAGAGAGTATATAGTAATGGTTAAGAAATGTATAAAATTATTGAAGAAAGTGCGTGTTCATACACATACCGGTATACATGTAACTTGACAGAGAATTCTGGAATTTGACTATCTACTGCAAAAAACAAATGTTTGCTGGTTTTACATTTTATAAAATACATAACAATTACTTTAATTTATTTAGACATACAATATTTCCACCCTTTCAGTATAATACAACTGAAATTTATACTGTATTTATATGGACATTTTACTTGCAATTCTTTCTTCACAAAGTTGTGGATAATCTTTTTTCAATACATGTATAACAAGCTACCATTATTATTACATTTACAGAGAAGCATTAGAATTTTACGTGTTAAATATTCATATTGTGATAAACAATACTTAAGTGTATGCAGTTGTGTTTTGTATTTTTGACTGACCACTGTATTTTCAGCAGAGCCCAGATAAGGTAGACTGTGTGTTTGTGTGTGGCACGTATTTCCACTTTCATCATCTAGAACTCTATAATTAATATAAAGTGAAGCTGCACATTCACATTCTTGGCTCACTTTATACAAATACTTCAAAACTGCTCCATTTTCAGAATTTTTGTGCCACTTGCCAGTGTAGGAGATGCTATTATACTTTCATGTTCTTTTAAACTCGTATTGATTTCATTGAGCTTCTCCAGAAATCGAGTTTATGGCATATGGTTGATTTACTTCATTTGATTAATCATGTAGCATTCATAAGACTTACTTTTTAGCATCATGAGGTTTTGGCATTCAGATCTATTCCTGAGTGATTTTATTTGTTCTTTGAATTCTTGTTGCACAATTATTTATTTTTTATAAGCATGTAAATAAATATACGTAACAATCAAAGTCTTTCAAATTAAAAAACAAATTCACAATATAAACACTGTATGTGTAATTTAATTGTGTTAGCATGAGAAAATATGAAATTGTATTCAGTTTTTCTAATACTTTGTATTATGATAAATGTAAATCCAGTTTTGTTTTCATTTTGACTGCAGGCTGACAGAATCTTGGTTCAGAATGCGAACAATCTTATGACAGCTGTAATGCGTGCGATGACGGCTGCAGAATCTGTCTGTGTGAAGGTAAAACAATTCTTGTCTTTTCTTGATCTGTTTATTGGAAATGGGCTCATATTGGGGCATTCAAAATTTAATGCACCAGCACACAAAATTTTTTAAATTAGAGCATTTAAGAATTTTATTGATTTAGAAAGCTCCAAACACTGCACATTGTAGAGCTCCAAGGTAGTTTTATGTAGCTGGAGTGATCTGCCCTTTGATATGAAAAATCTTCAGTAAATGATATGATTTGAAATAGATTAAAGTATTCTTAATATATTATTTGACCATGGTAAAAAAAGGTAAAGTAATTAAAAACATTATTTGCATGTATTTTCCTTTTAAAGAGCAATGCTGATTTCTGTTCATTATTACTTCATTGTCTTTGAATTTTTCACTTGAGATATATGGTAGGTACCCTATGTTGAAAATGAACTTGATAAACTCAATTTGTATACAAGTACCTTTCTATGATATAATTTTCTCAATGTCCATAAACATTTTTTATTTAGTGTTGAGAGCTTCCTTAAGGGGGACCGACCCTCTGATAAGAGAGATAACTTTCCAAGTAAAAAATACTAAAATTACTTATAGTTTACTTTATCAGAATTTCATCATCGATCAAATTGAACATATGATGGAAACATTACCTTCTATTTTCTTTGCCTATATTTTTATTATACCCCCTGCAAATGAAGTTTGGGGGGGGGGTATATTGGAATCAGCTTGTCCGTCTGTCTGTCCGTCTGTCTGTCTGTCTGTAGACGAGATTTTGTCCGGACCATTTCTTGGAAACTATTGCAAGGATTTGTCTGAAAATTTGTACACTTATTATTCGCCATATGAAGGTGTGCACCTGCTAGTTTCATCATGATTGGATAATTTTTTTTGCATTTTACAGGTGTTTTTTTTCATTTTTATTATGTGGTTTTGTCCGGATCTGTTCCCAGAGACTATTGCATAGATTTGTATGAAAATTTGTACACTTATTATTTACCATATGAAGATGTGCACCTGGTATTTTCAACATCATTTGATAATTTTTCTGCATTTTACAGTTGTTTTTTTTTCATTTCTATTGACTTAGTCATTCCGGGTTCATGTCTAAGGTTTGAGACATAGAATCTAGAACATCTGTACAAAAATGTGAACTACAACTTAAAACAACTCATTAGAACTAAAAAAAAAAGATCACAAAGTATTAAAAACAGTTTTTACATTACACAGCAGATAGTGTAAATCCATTTGTCCCTTGGGAGTAATGAGTGGACATGCATCCAGTTAAAGATTGATTAATGAGTTCAGTGTGGGAAGCTGTTAGGGCATCTCTGATCAAGCAGGTCTTATCTATATCTCCTGGGAATTGGGCAGAAAGAAATAAAGATCTCTGTTGTCTAAGTCTCTTAATTGTAATTTATGTCTGTTGAAATACATAGTTACTGGAACCAGCCTTTTATTTTTAAATTGAGTTTGATATAAAGGTATTAAGATCAATTTGATTTTGTATAATTAATTATGATATTTTTTTTTCAACAATCAATTTGCAGAGTGTCATGTCTCACAAAGATGACAGATAGTTGCAAACTATTTTTTCAATGTAATAAAAAACACTGTAATTATTAGTATTGATGTTTTATTAGGCTGCACCTTAGTTTCATTCATTGAAAAAAATTTAATGAGTAAGTAAATTTTCACTCTAAATGTTTAAGCAAATTGTGAACACCTCTCACATCTAGAAAACATTAGTGATTTGGTACCTTCTCTGAAAAACCCAGCGGGGGGTATTTGTCCCTTTTGGACAGTTCTAGTTCAAATTGTTTATTATATTTGACAAAAAAACATTTAAATCTATTTTTAAAACCTTTACAAATTGAATAAGTTTTATCTTTTTAAGAATCATTTTAAAATGGTTTAATGTATCAAGTATCAAATGTAGAATTTTTATTTGTATTACATTTTTTTCCAATGAAAAAATATTTATATAAGAATGATAACTCTTGCTAACAGATGTATTGTTTTCTTACAACCACATATAACATTGTGATAATCTGACTTGGGAAGCAGTGCTTCATTGTGTTTCCTAATTTGAATTTAGTAGGTATGACACAATATTATTTAAGGAATGAATTTAATAGCTACCCAATTTATAGGTATAAAGTGGGTTGGGGCAGTTTACGCTTTATAAACCGCAAAGTGGTTTATAAAAAAGCGTAAATTGTTCCAACCCACTTTATACTGTATAAATTGGGAAGCTATTAATTTCATTCCGTATAATTTAATTTTCATTCATTTAGTGTAAGAAAAAAGATGATTGCCCTTAAAAATTACTTCAAATCGTACAAAATTCAAATGTAACGTCAGGCAGATTGATACATTTTTGACGCAAGTCATTATGACGTAGGCAACCCAATTTATACAATATAAAGTAAATCTTTTATCCAATCAAATACTGTGCGATAGCCAGAATTAAATTATTTTCATATTCACTACCTATTTTTAGCTCACATGAGCCAAAGGCTCAAGTGAGCTTTTCTGATCGAAATTAGTACGTTGTCTGTCGTCGTTGTTGTCGTTAGCGTCGTTGTCATAAACTTTTCACATTTTCATTTTCTTCTCCAGAACTACTGGGCCAATTTCAACCAAACTTGGCACAGAGTATCCTTTGGGGAAGGGGATTCAAGTTTGTTCAAATGAAGGGCCACACCCTCTTTAAAGGGGAGATAATAAAGAATTAGTGAAAAAATAATAGCATCTTTTAAAAATCTTCTTCTCAAGAACCACAGGGCCAAGAAAGATGAAACTCATGTGGAAGCGTCCTCAGGTAGTGTAGATTCAAGTTTGTTCAAATCATGACCCAAGGGAGTAGGGCGGGGCCACAATGGAGGATCAAAGTTTTACATAGAAATATATAGGAAAAATCTTTAAGAATCTTCTTCTCAAGAATAGCAGAGCCATGTTGAGTCATATTTACATGTATATGGAAGCATCCTCAGGTAGTATAGATTCATGTTTATTCAAATCATGACCCCTGGGGGTACGGCGGGGCCATAATGGACTATTAAAGTTTTACATGGAAATATATAGGAAAAATCTTTAAAAATCTTCTTCTCAGGAACAGCAAAGCCCTGATTGGTCATACTTATATGGAAGCATCCTCAGGTAGTGTAGATTCAAATTTGTTCAAATCATGACCCCCGGGGGTAGGGCGGGGCCACTATGGAGGATCAAAGTTTTACATAGAAATATAAAAGAAAAATCTTTAAAAATCTTCTTCTCAGGAACAGCAAAGCCCTGATTGATCATATTTATGTGGAAGCATCCTCAGCTATTTTGTTCAAATCATGACCTCCGGGGGTAGGGTGGGGCCACAATGGAGGATCGAAGTCTTAAATAGAAATATATAGGAAAATATCTACTTCTGAAGAACTGCGATAAATAGAAATATATAGGAAAATATCTACTTCTGAAGAACTGCAAAGCCATTAATAGTCATTTTGATGTGGAAGCATCCTCAGGTAGTGTGGATTCAAGTTTGTTAAAATGATGACCCCAGGGGGTAGGGTGGGCCCCAATGGGGGGTAGGAAGTTTTACATAAGAACATATAGAAAAAATATTTCTTCACAAGAACAGAAAAGCTATGTTTAGTCATATTGATATGGAAGCATCCTCAGGTAGTGTAGATTCAAGTTTGTTCAAATGATGACCCCTGGGATAGGGAGGAGCCACAATGGGGATCAAATTTTTACAAAGGAATATATGGGAAATTTTTTTTAAAATCTTCTCAAGTACAACAAAGCCATTTGTTATATTGACATGGAAGCATCATCAGGTAGTTTAATATTCAAGCCCCCCCCCCCCCCCCCCCTCAGGTAATCTTTTCAATACTGAACTGATTTGTGTTTTTGCCTAGCCAATGTGCTCAGGTGAGCGATGTGGCCCATGGGCCTCTTGTTAATTTATGTTGTGATGATAAATTATTACTCTTCCTATTCTCTGTGTTAAAATTTCTTCATATTATGATCTGACATAAAAATCATTTCTGAAAAAATAAGCATCGCTTCATACCTCATACTATTTTTCATTTGAATCTGATGCTATAGCTCTTGATGAAAATCAGTCTTGGGAAGTTTTAAAAAAAAATTTATTATATTTAGAGCAAAGGGTCTTCAGTCCCTAAAATCGTTTTTTATGGGGGGTCCAACATATAGTAGGAATTCTTTACTCCTATCAAGTCTGACATTAAATGTTGATGAAATAGAAATAGTCAGAAATGCCAAACTAAGACTACACTGAATTTGATGCCGCTCATTTATTTATATGGTTAATATAGTCACATCAAAGCTAGTATATAAATTTTTATATTTTATATCATCATATTTATTTTTAAGTCACTTGAGTGACTCAGGTGACCTGTTTCTACAAATATGTTTCTATGCACTGTGCATCATTTGTAGTACTTTGATTTTTGGAACAGTTCTTCAGTTTCAACCAATTTTGGTAGCATGTTGCATTTTGTAAAGAGTTATGGCGCATTTGATAGCCATTTTGGCCTACTCTAGTAGTGATTTCTTAATAAATTTTTAACCAATGTTTTGTAATACCATCTTAGTATATACCATCATATACATATGTATTAAAACTGAAATTACACAAAAATTATATTTATATGTGAATATTTCCCTTATAAGATAAATATGAAAATCACAATTTTATTTTAGTCTTCTCTTTGAAAATGATAAAAATACATACTAGTATTCAATTTTCCTTCTCATATTACCTTATAAGATTTAGCAACCTGTCTCAATTTTTAGCTCACCTGAGCTGAAAGCTCAAGTGAGCTTTTCTGATCACATATTGTCCGGCGTCCGTCTGTCTGTCTGTCCGTCTGTCTGTCTGTCTGTCAACTTTTCACATTTTCGACTTCTTCTCAAAAACCACTGGGCCAATTTCAACCAATTTTGCCACAAAGTATCCTTGGGTAAAGGGGATTCAAGTTTGTTCAAATGATGGGCCATCCCCTTTTTCAAGGGGAGGTAATTAGGAATTACTGAAAAAATAATGGAATCATTTAAAAATCTTGTTCTCAAGAACCATAGGGCCAGGAAAGATGAAACTCATGTGGAAGCATCCTCAGGTAGTGTAGATTGAAGTTTGTTCAAATCATGACCCCCGGGGGTAGGGTGGGGCCACAATGGAAGATCAAAGTTTTACATAGAAATATATAGGAAAAATCTTTAAAAATCTTCTTCTCAAGAACAGCAAAGCCATGATGAGTCATATTTATGTGGAAGCATCCTCAGGTAGTGTAGATTGAAGTTTGTTAAAGCCATGACCCCCGGGGGTAGGGTGGGGCCACAATGGAGGATCAAAGTTTTACATAGAAATATATAGGAAAAATCTTTAAAAATCTTCTTCTCAAGAACATCAAAGCCATGATGAGTCATATTTATAAGGAAGCATCCTCAGATAGTGTAGATTCAAGTTTGTTCAAACCATGACCCCCGGGGGTAGGGCGGGGCCGCAATGGAGGATCAAAGTTTTACATAGAAATATATAGGAAAAATCTTTAAAAATCTTCTTCTCAAGAACAGCAAAGCCATGATGAGTCATATTTATGTGGAAGCATCCTCAGGTAGTGTAGATTGAAGTTTGTTAAAGCCATGACCCCCGGGGGTAGGGCGGGGCCACAATGGAGGATCAAAGTTTTACATAGAAATATATAGGAAAAATCTTTAAAAATCTTCTTCTCAAGAACAGCAAAGCCATGATGAGTCATATTTATAAGGAAGCATCCTCAGATAGTGTAGATTCAAGTTTGTTCAAACCATGACCCCCGGGGGTAGGGCGGGGCCGCAATGGAGGATCAAAGTTTTACATAGAAATATATAGGAAAAATCTTTAAAAATCTTCTTCTCAAGAACAGCAAAGCCATGATGAGTCATATTTATATGGAAGCATCCTCAGGTAGTGTTGATTCAAGTTTATTAAAAACATGACCCCCGGGGGTAGGGTGGGGCCGCAATGGAGGATCAAAGTTTTACATAGAAATATATAGGAAAAATCTTTAAAAATCTTCTTCTCAAGAACAGCAAAGCCATGATGAGTCATATTTATGTGGAAGCATCCTCAGGTAGTGTAGATTGAAGTTTGTTAAAGCCATGACCCCCGGGGGTAGGGTGGGGCCACAATGGAGGATCAAAGTTTTACATAGAAATATATAGGAAAAATCTTTAAAAATCTTCTTCTCAAGAACAGCAAAGCCATGATGAGTCATATTTATAAGGAAGCATCCTCAGATAGTGTAGATTCAAGTTTGTTCAAACCATGACCCCCGGGGGTAGGGCGGGGCCGCAATGGAGGATCAAAGTTTTACATAGAAATATGTAGGAAATATCTTTAAAAATCTTCTTCTCAAGAACAGCAAAGCCATGATGAGTCATATTTATGTGGAAGCATCCTCAGGTAGTGTAGATTGAAGTTTGTTAAAGCCATGACCCCCGGGGGTAGGGTGGGGCCACAATGGAGGATCAAAGTTTTACATAGAAATATATAGGAAAAATCTTTAAAAATCTTCTTCTCAAGAACAGCAAAGCCATGATGAGTCATATTTATAAGGAAGCATCCTCAGATAGTGTAGATTCAAGTTTGTTCAAACCATGACCCCCGGGGGTAGGGCGGGGCCGCAATGGAGGATCAAAGTTTTACATAGAAATATATAGGAAAAATCTTTAAAAATCTTCTTCTCAAGAACAGCAAAGCCATGATGAGTCATATTTATATGGAAGCATCCTCAGGTAGTGTTGATTCAAGTTTATTAAAAACATGACCCCCGGGGGTAGGGTGGGGCTGCAATGGAGGATCAAAGTTTTACATAGAAATATATAGGAAAAATCTTTAAAAATCTTCTTCTCAAGAACAGCAAAGCCATGATGAGTCATATTTATGTGGAAGCATCCTCAGGTAGTGTAGATTCAAGTTTGTTCAAACCATGACCCCCGGGGGTAGGGCGGGGCCACAATGGAGGATCAAAGTTTTACATAGAAATATGTAGGAAAAATCTTTAAAAATCTTCTCCTCAAGAACAGCAAAGCCATGATGAGTCATATTTATAAGGAAGCATCTTCAGGTAGTGTAGATTCAAGTTTGTTCAAACCATGACCTCCGGGGGTAGGGCTGGGCCACAATGGAGGATCAAAGTTTTACATAGAAATATGTAGGAAAAATCTTTAAAAATCTTCTTCTCAAGAACAGCAAAGCCATGATGAGTCATATTTATATGGAAGCATCCTCAGGTAGTGTAGATTCAAGTTTGTTCAAACCATGACCCCTGGGGGTAGGGTGGGGCTGCAATGGAGGATCAAAGTTTTACATAGAAATATAAGGGAAAATATCTTCTTCTGAAGAACTGCAAACCATTATTAGTCATTTTGATATGGAAGCATCCTCAGGTAGTGTAGATTCTATTTTGTTCAAATGATGACCCGCAGGGGTAGGGTGGGGCCCAATGGGGGATGGAAAGTTTTACATAAGAACATATAGAAGAAATATTTCTTCTCAAGAACAGTAAAGCTATGTTTAGTCATATTGATATGGAAGCATCCTCAGGTAGTGTAGATTCAAGTTTGTTCAAATGATGACTCCTGGGATAGGGAGGAGCCACAATGGGGGATCAAATTTTTACAAAGGAATATATGGGAAATTTTTTAAAATCTTCTCAAGTACAACAAAGCCATTTGTTACATTGACATGGAAGCATCATCAGGTACCAGTAGTTTAAAATTCAAGCCCCCCCTCCCCCCCCCCCCCCCCCGATCTTTTCAATACTGAACTGATTTGTGCTTTTGCCTAGCCAATGTGCTCAGGTGAGAGATGTGGCCCATGGGCCTCTTGTTTTTGTTTAATATTATTTATTGATTTAGAAGCGCAGTGGAATATGATTGTAAATGTGATTCCGAGTTCGAGCCCAACATTTTCCATTGATGGCATTTTAAAAGTCTTTTATTCTTTGGGTATCTTTTACCTGTTCTTTTTTATGCTTTATTATGAATATATTTCAAAAAAATCTAACCTAGACATTACACATTAAAAGTATCTCGGATAAAGACAGTTCTAATGTGCATGTATTTCATTAAGTTTCGCAAATATTCACAGCTACTTGTTTTATTCATATTTTTTTCCTGATTTTCTAGACCTTTCTCGAAATTAGGGTATTCAACATGATGTAAAATGATATGACATATTTGCACCTATGAAAATATAACTCTCGTCTACAAATGTAATTAGATACCTTGGTCATGAATTGGAAGAGTATGTCTATAAACAGAAACAGGTGATTTCCTTTTAAATTCTTGAGTTGACCATGTATTCAGCAAGGCAGCTATTGCTCTTTAATCTGGCTGTTGCTAAAACGTGGAACGGAAAACGGAACTTATAGCAAAACGGAAATGGAAAATCTTATATCAAGTTATGTACTTGGCACGGAGAACCAGAATTTTCTCAGAACTATACATTGTGTTAGTAATGGCCAATAAACTATAATTATACTACTAGTAATTAGACTCGCAGAAAAAAATTCATGCAAGGATCTGGGATATTGGCAGTTTTTCTTTAGCAAAATAAAGTTTACAATATCAGTATAGAGATCTCTTTTATCATTCATTCATTAAAAAAAAAAACTGACTACAAGAATTTTGATGATATGATCAAAATTTAAAAAAAAAATCATTACTTTGCAAAAATATAGCCATTGAAAGTCAAGAAATGTTTGTTGAAACACCCCGTATTTGATTTTCAGATTCAGGAGATTTGTATTTTTTAAAAGTTTTTATTTATTTATTATTATTGCTTGTAAAAAAAACTGAGGAATCCAATATTTTTTTGAGTTGTTGTAAACCTCCCACACCCAACCCTCAAAGTATTTTGGGAAAAAAAAAATCTGGATTCGCACATGCAGATATCTCTCTCTAAAATGAGTCTGGTTTTGAATATACCGGGTACGATGGTTTATATAATTATCAAATACTGGCTATTCATATCGATCAACATTGACTTTATTTAAGTTATTCCACTCATACATACTCTACTAAGGCATTTCATATTCATATGTATGTGCTGATATTTTTCTGTTCCGTATTCTGTACCCTTTGCTACAGTCCCTGAAACGTTCTACTTTCCCACTTGAACGGTGAGCGAACGCTGAACGAACGGTGAACGAACGCTGAACGAACGTAGAGCGAACGGTGAGTGAACGATGTGTGAACGGTGAGCGAAAGCAGAACGCGAACGGAGCGCAAACGCGAGCGCAAAGTGAACGGTGAAACTATGCTATTGTATTCTAATGCCTGGTGCTAAAAAAATAAATAATAAATAAATAAACAAATCAATGAAAATTGTCCTAAGAAAGACGATACATGCACATTAAGTAAACTTATTAATTTAAGTTTCTTACAATATTTTCTGCACATATGTACAATGTTTAAATTCAAATTTTTAATAACACGATTTCTATCGCCGAAAACATTGTAATTGTTACCGAACGCTGTAGTATAACAGATGAAATTAATCTAGTTGTAAAATAAATATGTTTATTCTTATTTGATATATAAAACCACTTCAAATAATGTGGATTTTAGAAGAGAAAACTACAGACTTATAAAATGAATTACAACGGTTGTAACAACCATACAAGGGGATTCCGTGTAAAATAATGAGGAAAAAATTTACAAAGGTAGTGGACCTATTGCATAAATACACTCGTATTTTAAAATTTTAATGCAATAATATATTTATGTGTCAGTTTTATTCTTTATGATGATTTATTGAGCAGACTACTACATGTATCTGTAGACATTTCCCGGCTGTGATTATACTCGGACAAGATGATACAAAGAGGCAATCATATTATTTGTTATATATTAAATTTTCACAACTTGATATTTAAGTAATATGCTGTCATAGTTTTTATTAAACAGACAAATGAGAGAGAGAGAGAGAGAGAGAGAGAGAGAGAGAGAGAGAGAGAGAGAGATTCGCTTTTAGACCCCCTTCCTCAAATGTTTGTACCTATATCAAACAAAAATTCTAATTCTTTTCTAAATATATCAGGCAGTGAAAGTAACCATTTTTTTTATCAACAAATCCATTTGTTTTACATTCATAATCGGTTTTTATTTTCCTGCTTCAAGTTCACACGAAGTCCACGTGCTTGACCTGTCAATCAAAATCATTCGACACTGTGCAGGTGTGAAAGTCTCGTCACACCGAAGGCAAAGTGTTAGTATTTCCAAGAAGTTTTAACATTTTTTCTTATCATTTCTAGATCTGATTCCAACATTTTTTAAAATAAATAAATAAATAAATAAATAAATGAATAAAATACATTGGGAATAAACACTTGGAATGATTAAGCCGCTTGAATTTGAAACATACTCCCTGCCAATTTAAAATACATGTATCACCGCCGGCACTTGTATATTTTGAACTACTATTGTTTAATGATTTTTTTCAGATGCATGTTTGTTTTGAGACTGAAATTTTTGTGCTACAAAAAACATTAACTTCTTTTTAAATGTTAACTAAAATGTACTGGAAATACTAATTAAGTGACCGATTTAGGGGAAAAGGGGTGGGGTCTTAATAATATCGAATGACAAACATAAAGTTACGGTGAAAAATATTATTACTGGATAATCACCTTGGTTATATAAATGATAATCATGTTATAAAGGCATTTCTCTCTCTCTATTAAAGACTTTATATATGTAAAGTAGAAAAAAAAATTCTTTAATGTATTACATTTTAAACAAATATTTTTTTTAAACCACACTATCAATTTAATTCGCTCTAAAGATATTTAATTAAGTGGATATCCGCAGTACTGTTTATCATTCTCAGAACAAGTCCTAACATCTATTTCTGTATTATTTGAAAAAAATGTGATAGAAATAAATATTTTCGTATTTTTGCTGCAGTTGGTAAATCAATTGACTTCGATTATTATCCATCCACTAACGATTTGTCGTCTTTAACATAAAAGCAAAATGTTGCAGTGCTTGAAGTATCAGTATTTTGACCGTATTTAAATTTAATTTTTCAGCATCGTTCTACATAGGTACATACATGTACTTATAACAACATCTATTTCCAGATAAATTTTATAAATAACCTAACAGCTAAGTTACAATAATAAAAATAAATATTGTAGATATTTTTTTCCCATGAAATAATGATTCTTTAAACACGGTATGTTATTTATTAAATTCAAAACCTGTAAATCCTTACTTAAAAAAAGATAAGTCCTTTCACTTCGGAGTTCCGAATGACACTGAACGATAAGTGAACGCTGAACCCAAGGTGAACGCAAAGTGAACGAACGAAGAGCGAACGGTGAACGCTTTGTGAACGGTGAACGCTGAACGGAGAGCGAACGGTGAACGAACGGTGAACGCACGCTGAACGAACGGTGTGCGAACGGAAAAATGAGAAAGTAGAACGTTTCATGGACTGTATGCCTATGTTCAGGAATCTTCACAAAAGAATAGAAACATAACTAAATCAACTTGGATTCATAGTCCTTGACTAAATATGAACAATTTATAAAATATGTATCATTTCAAGTATGACTTATATCTATATTTTTTTCACATTTTGAAAAATTACTACACCTTTGAAAATTATCTTTTTTTTTCTCATACTATATATTGACAAAATTATTACCCCCTCCACCATTCTGGTTTCTACGACCATGAACAATAAAACTGTTTGCATCATTATAATGAACAATAAGCCTTATTATAGAAATGCATATTCCGTGGTTTTAAGGTTTAAGTGGAGCTTTTGTAGACATATTAAGGTCTAGTCGCTTTAGTGCCTAAAATTTCCAATTGGATCCTAAAATCTTTGCAAATTGGTGACCATTTTAAATTGGCTTGGCAACCAACAAATTTCGAAATTAGGCGCATTGTCTTAAATATTACTTTAACTAGTTCTACTTGTAATGGGGACCCCAAGTCCCTTTTTGTGCCTTAATTATTCCCTGTAAGCTTCCTTGAATGTCAGTCATATATATTTGTCGTTTTATGCATTACACACAAGTGCACGTGCATGCATGTGTAATGATGACCATTTTTTCTCGTCTATACTCTTCATACATCTTAATATCCTGAGTATCAAAACATTTCATAAAACAAAAGGCCCAAGGGCCTTAACGGTCGCCTGAGTACAATACAACAATTTAGAGGATCCAAAAGCTGATAAATGAAGCTTTGTTGCCCTAAATGAAGAAAAATAGTATGATTAGGATCAAAAAACTAATTGTTCTAGTATCTATTTGTCCCCTGTTTATCACTATTACCATGCAGGCTATTAACAAAATATCTCTTTTTTTAACCCCATGTTACATGTATTACCACTCACATTTGCCTCTCTTGACCTTTGAAGAACATTTAAAAAGATAAGTTATCTTTGTCTCATTTTTATTCATCTTTTATTTCCAAGTCTACCTGATCATTAAAACTATGAAAGTACTTTTTATATTATACAATAAATATTATTGCATAATTCTCTTATTCTATTAACATTTCAAATACAGTGATTTATTATTAAAGGTGAATGGCAAAGGGGAATAACTTCACTCAGTAGAATACAAATTAATAGAGCCCTGGCCAGGACCAGAATACTTGACCAAATGGTCCAGATTTTCAAAATTCTGGTAAATATACCCTTGCTTATTACAACTTTTACTCTGTTTGCCTCCAATATGCCCAGGAGCAGAGAAAATTTTCAAAAAAAAAAAAATGCATTTTCACTACAGATTTAGCACAGCTGTACCCTAACACCAGAACCCATGACCCAGGGTTATGAAATTTACAAATTTGGAAGAGGTACTTCATCAGCATAATTATGCAATAAGTTGAAGAATTTCAAAGAATTCACACATTTTCACCATGAAATATATGGAGATAACGAACAGTATTCAAGCTCAAAAGTCCATTATACAATACAAAATAGGAGTAGAGCAAACACGGACCTCCAAACATCAGAGGTGGGATCAGGTGCCATGGAGGAGTGAGCATCCCCTGCCGACCGGTCACACCCGCCGTGTGCTCCTTGTCATGATCGGGAAATAACGGAAAAATCCGTGGACAATTCAGTGTGTAAATAATGGCCTAACAATTAGTATGAAAAACTTCAGTCAGCATTTGACTCAATGATAAATTGTATTTGCTGACAAGGTCATTGTATCGACCATAGAACTTACGAAATGATGACTTTAAACGAGACAGCTGATATTCTTGTTTCATCAACTTATTTGTCAAAAAATACCTCGTTTTAGAAATTGTACATACGTAGAGCATGCTCTTGCGTATCGAATCAACTGAGAGATATATACCCCGTATGCAGGTGATGAAGGTATATTGCTGCATAAGTAAGGGAAGTTGACGATTGAAAAGTTAAAGTCATCACGTTTATCATAAAGCTTGGTTGTTAGATTACCATTAACGTCTTTTTAGCTCACCTGAGCCGAAGGCTCAAGTGAGCTTTTCTGATCACATTTTGTCTGTAGTCCGTCTGTCCGTCTGTCTGTCTGTCTGTCTGTCTGTCCGTCCGTCCGTCTGTAAACTTTTCACATTTTCGACTTCTTCTCAAGAACCACTGGGCCAATTTCAACCAAACTTGCCACAAAGTATCCTTGGGTAAAGGGGATTCAAGTTTGTTCAAATGAAGGGCCACGCCCTCTTTCAAGGGGAGATAATGAAGAATTAGTGAAAAATTAGTAGCATCTTTTAAAAATCTTCTTCTCAAGAACCACAAAGCCAGGGAAGATGAAACTCATGTGGAAGCATCCTCAGGTAGTGTAGATTGAAGTTTGTTCAAATCATGACCCCTGGGGGTAGGGCGGGGCCACAGTGGAGGATCAAAGTTTTACATAGAAATATATAGGAAAAACCTTTAAAAATCTTCTTCTCAAGAACAGCAAAGCCATGATGAGTCATATTTATATGGAAGCATCCTCAGGTAGTGTAGATTGAAGTTTGTTCAAATCATGACCCCCCGGGGGTAGGGCGGGGCCACAATGGAGGATCAAAGTTTTACATAGAAATATATAGGAAAAATCTTTAAAAATCTTCTTCTCAATAACAGCAAAGCCATGATGAGTCATATTTATATGGAAGCATCCTCAGGTAGTGTAGATTGAAGTTTGTTCAAATCATGACCCCCGGGGGTAGGGCAGGGCTACAATGGAGGATCAAAGTTTTAGATAGAGATATATAGGAAAAACCTTTAAAAAATCTTCTTCTCAATAACAGCAAAGCCCTAATTGGTCATATTTATGTGGCAGCATCCTCAGGTAGTGTAGATTCAAATTTGTCAAAATCATGACCCCTGGGGGTAGGGCGGGGCCACAATGGAGGATCAAAGTTTTACATAGAAATATATAGGAAAAATCTTTAAAAATCTTCTTCTCAATAACAGCAAAGCCCTAATTGGTCATATTTATATGAAAGCATCCTCAGGTAGTGTAGATTGAAGTTTGTTCAAATCATGACCCCCCGGGGGTAGGGCGGGGCCACAATGGAGGATCAAAGTTTTACATAGAAATATATAGGAAAAATCTTTAAAAATCTTCTTCTCAATAACAGCAAAGCCCTAATTGGTCATATTTATATGAAAGCATCCTCAGGTAGTGTAGATTGAAGTTTGTTCAAATCATGACCCCCCGGGGGTAGGGCGGGGCCACAATGGAGGATCAAAGTTTTACATAGAAATATATAGGAAAAATCTTTAAATATCTTCTTCTCAGGAACAGCAAAGTCCTGATTGATCATATTTATGTGGAAGCATCCTCAGGTAGTGTAGATTCAAGTTTGTTCAAATCATAACCCCCGGGGGTAGGGTGGGGCCACAATGGAGGATAAAAGTCTGAAATAGAAATATATAGGAAGATATGTTCTGATGAAGAACTGCAAAGCCATGATTAGTCATTTTGATATGGAAGCATCCTCAGGTAGTGTAGATTCAAGTTTGTTAAAATGATGACCCCAGGGGATAGGGATGGGCCATAATGGGGGATCGAAAATTTTACATAGGAACATATAGGAAAATATCTTCTTCTCAAGAACTGAAAATCATGTTTAGTCATTTTGATATGGAAGCATCCTCAGGTAGTATCAATTCAATTTTGTTTAAATGATGACCCCCGAGGGTAGGGTGGGACCCAATAAGGGGATCGAAAGTTTTACATAGGAACATATAGAAAAAAATTTCTTCTCAAGAACAGAAAAGCTATGTTTAGTCATATTGATATGGAAGCATCCTCAGGTAGTGTAGATTCAAGTTTGTTCAAATGATGACCCCTGGGATAGGGAGGAGCCACAATGGGGGATCACATTTTTACAGAGGAATATATGGGAATTTTTTAAAAAATCTTCTCAAGTACAACGAAGCCATTTGTTAAAACAAATTAAACAAATTATATATTGACATGGAAGCATCATCAGGTAGTTTAAAATTCAAGCCCCCCCCCCCCCCCGTAATCTTTTCAGTACTGAACTGATTTGTGCTTTTGCCTTGCCAATGTGCTGAGGTGAGCGATGTGGCCCATGGGCCTCTTGTTCAAGTAAAATATCCAAATATGAAACAGATGTGTCAGACTCTGTGGTATCTTTTATCTCAAGTTCACCAGGATATATCGTATCGACATAAGAATGAAAATAGCCATTGTTAATTGACAATACGTCGTCGATATATCTAAATGTCGAGTTGAACGCCACAGCAAGTGTTTTCTTCTTTTCACGTACCATATTATCAATAGATCCCCCCCTCTCCCCCAAAGAAACACCATAATCCCTGGGACCACATGTTTTGAAAATTTTGTAAGAAGCACCCTCTCTCATTATAACTATGCACTTTGTTTATCTGCTTACTACTCAGGAGCAGATAGGAATATTTAATAGAATTAATGCATTTTCACTATATTATTAATAAAGCCCCACTCTTACAACAGGACATCTGACCCAGGGGCCATGAAACTCACAATTGTGGAAGAAACACCATTGCTCATTATAACTATACACTCGTTTCTTTGCTTCATAACCAGGAGTAGAAAAAATATTTTGAAAGAAATTACACATTTTTACTATATGATCAATAGAGCTTCCCTTCACCAGAACTCCCAACCCTGGGGCCATGAATGTCACAAATTTGGAAGAGCATCCTTGCTTATCATAACCATGCAATTCCTAAGTGTTTAAATAATACCCAGCTGGTGCAAAGAAGAGAAGAAGATTTCCAAAGAATCAATGCATTTTCACTATATAATCAATAGAGCCTTGCCTTCACACCAGAACCCCTGAACCTAGGGCCATGAAATTCACAATTTTGGAAGAGGCATCCTTGCTCATCATAACTATGTACTTAGTTAGTTTGTTTAATACCCAGGAACAGAGAAGATTTTTCAATGAATAAATGTATTTTAACTATATACATGTATTCAGTAGAGCCCGCCCTAACACCAGAACCCCTGATCCTGGGGCCATGAAATTCACAAATTTATAAGAGGCTCTCTAGCTCATCATAACTATGTACTTAGTTTATTTAATACCCAGGAGCAGAGAAGAAGATTTTCAAAGAATTGATGTATTTTCAATATATGATCAATAGAGCCCTGCCCTAACACCAGAATGCCTGATCCAGGGGCCATGAAATTCACAATTTGGGTAGAGGGGTCAATGCTCATTATAATCATGTCAACAGTACGACTGCTTGATGCCCAGGAGTAAAAAAGTAGATTTTTAAAGATTGCATTAATTTTGGTGGTTTTAGCCCTCCCCCCCCTCCCTCAGGCCCCAGAGGGAGGGCAGGGATCCTAAAATTCACATTTTTTGTGCCCATTCACCTGTAGATGCTATATGCAAAAATTGGTTTAGCGGTTTCAGAGAAGAAGCTGAAAATGTTCAAATGTTAACGCACGACGGACGACGCACGATAACAGACAAAAATGGATAGCATTAGGTCACCTGAGTCACTCAGGTGACCTTAAAAAAAACAAAACTACGGCTGTATCAAGTATATTTGTCATATTAGCATTGCACGCATGCCGAGCATGCATGTGCATGATGACCATGTCATCTTGTCTATACTACTGATATATATCTTAATAAACTTAGTGTCAACGCTTTTCATCTTTTTAAAAAGTATAAAAGTTGTGGCTATATCAAGAATATTGGTCATTTAATCAATGCACGTGCGCATGTGCATGTATGTGCATGCATGTGCATGATGACCATATTGTCTTGTTTAAACTTTAAATATATTTATATATTCAGAGTATCGCTTTTAATATATTTATATATTCTGAGTTTCGAAGCATTTCATCAAAAAGTATAAAAGTTATGGCTTTCGCCTCGGTCAATATTGATATTTTTCTGGTGAACAACAAACCATATTCACCATCGAAAGAGTCCATAATTGTATATTATCTCCCGTTAAATACAGTAATAAAGTATATTTGTCTTTTTACGTATTGCATGTTCATGATGACAATATCTTCTTGTCTACATGAATAATATATCTTCATATTCTGAATATTAAAGCATTTCATCAAAAAATATAAAAGTTATAGCTATATCAAGTTTATTGGTCATTTCCCAAAATGTGCAAAATTGGTCTTTTCCCAAAGTGCGCAAAATGACCTTCGTTCCGCACATCTACATTTACATATGCCTATTAACCCTAAGAATATTTCAACTCAATCGGATGAGTAGTTTCCGAAATCACTCACGGGCAAAAAAGTACCCAGGAAGAAAAAAATGATTATAGTAAGAAAAAGAGTAAAAACAATATGTTCCCAACCTTCATTTGGGGAACATAATAATGTGATCTCTTCTGCGTTTAGAATGTTTCGTTGAAATGTGCATACATAATTGTTAAATATTTCAGACTAATGATTTCTTTGTGTATCAGTATATTAATTATTAAATTAATATTTGATCAAATTTTTGAAGAAGCAATGGAGACTACACTGAATTGTATTTTTAAATTCAGTATACAGAGTAGGGATGTAATTAGAAATGACCTGGCTCCTAAGAACTACATTGCTGCCTTAACGTTTTTATGCCCCTGTAATCGAAGATTCAGGGGCATATAGCTTTTGCTCTGTCTGTCTATTTGTATGTTTGTCCGCAAAAAACCTTTCCAATAACTTTTGATTGGTTGTAGCTGCAGAACTGTAGCGTTATGGTTTTATATTTTTGTCTTTGACCACAACGCTACTGATCCCGTAATGTAAATAAAGTGTAATTTACGGCGCAAGATTTTCTGCGCTCTTTGAGGATGTATTTCGCCACTTTCCAGCATTGGGCAATCAACGACCTTTCATTCCCTGATTCTAGACATATTCTATAATCAACCTGTATATTTTATCCACCTCCTAGCCGTTTATAGTCGTCTCTACATAACAAAAAATTCGCTTGTTGTGAATTTGTTCTCGGTTTATTGAAAGTTTTATATAAGAATATAGGAGGGTACTTGTTTATATGTTTATGAGTAAAAATGTCTTCGAAAAAAAACCCACTGAATACTTTGTACTAATTCAAATGACATGAGACTTCCAGACCCCTGACGTGAAATACCATTTAATTCCGTCTTGTTTTGAATTAACAAGTTCATGAACTGCTTAATTTAGAGAGATTTTTTTAATTCAGATCTGTTGTAAGAATACATCGAAGACATGTGATATGTCAGTGTCGCAGCAAAAAAAAAAAAATCTAATATCCAATTTTATGTTTACTAAACAGATTAATAACACATTCACAAGTCATGTAGACATGATCTAGAATTTATGCAAAATGCATACTCAAATTTTTATTTTTTTCACACGCTATGTTGAGCTACCTTTATGCTAAGGTGAACCTAGTAAGAAAAAGACAAAAATCATGTCTAACCATTTGTTTACTTTTTTGATGGATTTATCAGTTTGATCCTAGTATTAAAGCGTAAGTGTGACATTCAGAGTTGATTTTTTTGTAGGGCTTGCTAGCACCAGAGTCTGGTGGAAATGATGAAGTGTGTGCCATAATTCTAGCTACACAATGGCAGCGACGTCTGCAACATTATCGCAAAATGGAAGCCAAAGAGGCTATTATGGACGAATTAGGCCTCAGAAGAATTGAGGAACATTGCCCCCCAAAATTAGCCCAAATATTTGGCTAAATATTACTTACGATGTAATTTAAGGCAATGATTTTTTTGTCACAAGTTTTGTTTTGTTTGTTGTAAAGAATACCATGATTTTGTTATTTAGTTGCATTTTTAAACAAAGATTTGTGATCATACATTTTAATTTATTTTCAAATAAAAGAAAGTTTACTAAATTTTCAAAAGTTATTAATATGAATTTATGTGAGATATTTTTTAAAAGATAAATTTTCTGTTATTCATATTACTGTTCAAATATATTGAGCAAATCTATTTGAGTTCCTTGCTGTTGATTTTTAAATTTTTTTTAACTGCTTCTAGAAAAATATTGAATGCTTGTGAAATGGTGTAATTGAAGTTTTATACAATGTTCAGGACCCAAGATGTTCAATTAGGTTCAGCTCTATGTTAAATGATATTTAATCTCAATAGTTTTATGTGAGAAATCCTTAAATACTGTATCAAAGTGCAATATAACATTTTCATATTGTTAGTCTTCTTTAGTGTAAATAAAATTTTACTGTTGTAACAAGTAGTTTAACATATATATACGTATTTTATTTTTAAAGCATTTTATTTTATATATTAGTTTACATAAATAAAATGAAAGGAAATACCTGTAACTTTTAACATTTCTCTCAGTTTTGTCATGAAAAGCTGCACCATAGAGTGCTGTGCTACTGTTATGTTGCATTCACTCTCCTTGATAAGAGCACTTATGTTTGATAAATGAACAGCTATGAAGTTCTGTATTCAAAGTTGGATGTGTAATTTTTAGGTCTCATGAGTCACTCAGGTGACCTATTGCTATTTGCTTGCTTCTGTTGTGTGGTTTGCACCGACGTTGTGTGTTAACGTTTGAACATTTTCACTTCTTCTCTGGAATCGCTGAACCAATTTCCACCAATTTTGGCAAATGGCATCAGTGGGTAAAGGGGAACAGAAATGAATTTCATGCGAAATCTTAAAAAATCTTCTTTACTCCTGGGCATCAAGCAGTAAACTGTTACCATGATTGTTATAAGTAATAAACCCTCTACCAAAATTTGAAATTCATGGCCCCAAGGTCAGGGGTTATGGGTTTAGGATGGGGATTTATTGATCATATGGTGAAAATCATACCGGTAAATTCCATCTAAAGCTTCTTTAGCAGACAAAATAGTGCATGGTTATGATAAGCAATGGCGTTTCTTCCAAAGTTGTGAAATTCAAGGCCCCTGGGTCAGGGGTTCTGGTATTGGGTTGTTGCTTTATTGAAAATAAAGTGAAAATGCATTAATACTTTGAAAATCTTCTCGGCTCATGGGTAATGAGCAAACAAAGTGCATGGTTATGATTAGAAAGAATGACTCTTCAATAATTCTGAATTTCATAGCCCCTTTGAATATCTGCTTCTTGGTATTTAGCAGACAAACCAAGTGTATGGTTATGATGAGCAAGGGTGCCTCTTCAAAATTGTGCAAAATCATGGCCAATTGGTCAGAGGTTCGGGGGTTTGAGGGGGGGGGGCTCTATTGAATATATATATACATATAGTGAAAATGCATTATTTCTTTGGAATTCTTCTCTGCTTCTGGGAATTAAGCAAACAGACTTAGTGTATATATAGTTATGATAAGCAAGGATGTTTCTTCCAACATTGTTAAATTCAAGGCCCTTGGATCAGGAGTTCTGGTGTTAAGTAGGGCTCTATTTATCATATCGTGAAAATGCAGTAATTCTTTGAAAATCTTCTTCTCTGCCCTTGGGTGTTTAGCAGATAAACCAAGTGCCTGTTTATGATGAGCAACGGCTCATCTTCCAGAATTGTGAATTTCATGACCCTTGGGTCAGGGGTTTTGGTGTTAGGGCAGAGCTCTATGGATTAGATCATGAAAATGTATTCTGTAAATATCTTCTTATTAGCCCCTGGGTCTTTAGCAGACAAACTAATTGCAAGGTATAAAAGACAAGGATGATTCTTCCAAATTATGAAATTCATAGGGTCAAGGGTTTTGGTGTTAGAATGGGGCTCAGCTGAATATATTGTGAAAATGCATTATTTCTTTGAAAATCTTCTCTGCCCTGGGTACAACTGTATTTAGTAAAAATGTTTTAAATTAGTGCATGGTTATGATGAGCAAGGGTGCTTCTTCCAAAATTTCTCGGCCCCTGGGTCAGGGCTCTGGTATTAGGGTGAGACTCTATTAATCATATCGTGAAAATGCATTATTTCTTTGAATTTTTCTTTATCCTAGTTATCCAGTTGGTTTTATCTTTGCTGACAAAATGTGTAAAGTTACAACTGAAATGAAAAATATTAAGTGAGAATTCAATACAGAGAAAAAAGAGTTTGTTAAAAACATAACAGAAATGGGAGAAAATCGGTTATTGACGTTACGCTTGATGTTAGTTACGTTCATTTTTACGAATCAATAACGCTACGGAAGTATTGACGTAACGCTTTTAATAGTGCTAGTAGCATTACTGGTGCCCTAGCGCTATAGCTTTGCACTAGAAATAAGATTTAAAAATCACAGACTGTTTGTAATCAAACAAATGAACAAAAAGGGCACTCTCGAATTATGCATGGTAAAGTTTGTCAATTACTCAAACCAGTCTTAAACGCATTTTCGTGCATTTCGTTAAAGCAAAACGAATTACGCGTTAAGAACATGCAATGGACAAATATATGTTGAACCTTTTATATGCTGAGTAAAAAATGAATTAACTGAGTAAAATAATCAATCGGACATTCATTCTGAAGGTTTGAATTAGCAAATTATGAACATATGCTTAATTTTGTAATGGATGAAAAAATTAGAATTTAACCCCTAGAAAAACGACTGGATCTTATATTTGCACGTCATTTTAGACTCTGGACATTTTTTTTTGGATCTTGTAATCCATCTAATCACGATAAAGCATGCAGTTTGATATCAATTTTAATGAAATATTTCAAATCTATAGGAAAGGCACTTTATTTTAATATAATGTGTTTTCAATATGAGAGCCAAAAAAAAAAAAAATCATTGCTTTCTTTTTCTTGACACCACTGAATGCAAAATCGTTAACGAATTCACAAATCAGTGTGAAAATAATGGCCTAACAATTTGTCAATGTGATTGATAAAAGTCAGTCAACATTCCACTTAATGACAGATTGTAATTGCAAACAAGGTCATTGTATAGACCATAAAATTTTCGAAATGTTGACTTAAATGAGATTGTTGGTATCATCGTATCATCAACTTATTTGTTTATAGTCTGCCTCGTTTTAAAATTCGTTTGTAGATAGAACATGTTCTTGTGTATCGAATCAACTGGGAGACATAAATTCCATGTGCAGGTGATAATGGTATATTTGCTACATAAATAAGGGAAGCTGACGATAGAAAAGTTGAAGTTATAAAGTTTATTATAAAATTTAGCTGTAAGTTTGCATCAATGTCTTTCTCTAGTAAAATTTCCAAAATGAAACACATGTAGATGTGTCAGACTCCGTGTGCTGTGTCGAGTTCAATGATATTGATTGATTGTATGTTATTTAAGGTCTCATTCACAATTTTTCACTCATGTAGAGACGTTCAGTGGGATATAGGGAATCAACGTAGGAATGAAAATGAATATTGTTAATTGAATGTTAATTGATAAAACGTCGTCGATATATCGAATATATAAGTTGAAGATAACGAACAGTGATCGATCGCAAAACTGTAACAAATATGTGAACAGAGCATACAACACGGAGCCCCAAAAAATCCAGAGGTGGGATCAGGTGCCTAGGAGGATTAAATGTCGAATTGAAGGCTGAAGCAAGAGACTTCTTCTTTTCATAAAGAAGTCTTTGAAGAAATTCTGCTACATTGAATACAGTAATAACGACCCATGGGAATTCCAACAAATTGTTGGAAGACCTGGTCTCTGAAAAGTACAAAACTAAATAGATATTGTCAACGAGAACTCAAGCATCTTTTTAATACTATCAACCTCGGAGTACTTTTGTGTAGAATAAGAGTGTTTTAATGAAATAAGTTTGCAGAAGGCCAATGACAAGGTATTTAAATGTGAGTTCAAATTTTCGTTGAAGAAGCAGTTGTCTATGGTGTTAATAAACCTTGTCTTTAATTTATCGTGGGGAATGTTTGTATTAAGTGTTGAAAAATCGTACGTTTCATATAAAGATGCTATTGATTTTGGTAAATTTTGTGATCATTTCAATTTCTTTCAAGTTCCTTGGAGTTTTTAAGGACTGGCTTTTAGAACGATGAAAAATCTTTTCGAGAACTCTCTAACTTACACTTACAAAATGGAACTGTCAGGAGAACTGAAATGTCTGTAAAAAAAGCTTCTGACCTTCAAAAATAATACCTTTTCTTTTCTTGCTCTTTGTGCAATTTGATTTTTTTTCTAGATCATGCATTTTTATTTCTTAATTGGTATTATAATTAGATAGTTCTTTTGAACCGTAAAAGTTAGCTAAACAATTTCCATTTTTCTGCAAAACAAAAACTCCTAATCAGTTTTAAGAATTGTTGGTGCACTTTGAAGCAAAGAATTTTTATTAGTACCTTTCTGCCTTTGTTTTTTTTTAAATGTTTGGTCATAGTTTTAAGAACGCCAAAAATGTTGATTCTTTACAAATAAATTAAAATAGAATTTAAATTTTCAATGAAACGAAAACTTTTTTGAATAGAAATGAATTTTAGATTAGAAACTTCTTAGTATAAATAAAAAGTGACCTAGGAATCTAAGACAAAAATTAGATCCTCAATGAACAAATCAAATCCATCAAACTCTCAAAATGAGACTTTTGTAATGGAGTTTAAGCAGTTTACAGTTCTGACTAATTATGTGGAATATATGGAAAGCCGTAGTGTAACCCCCATTTTATTATTATTTCCTATATAATTATACCAAATATAAAAATGTTACCCCAAAATAAAAATCTTGCTTTTTTTTTTATAACATTATTATTTTTCTGAAACAGTAATAATTTAGGTACCTCCACATTATTATTATTTCCTACATATAGTATGGAAAGCCGTAGTGTACCCCCACATTATTATTATTTTTTCCTATATAATTATACCAAAAATAATTATCTCATACAAAAATAAAAAAAAATCTTGCTTTTTTACAACATTATTATTTTCCAGCAATAATTATAATCTTGTCTGTCAAATGTGTACACATTATTTCACCCTTGGGGTATCCTACGGCTTTCCATACGAATAAGACTGAAAAGTTGGTATTTTAAAAATCGATGCGAAACAAATGAAATCTATTCTAAGAGCGAGGTAAAGGAACTGTTGATAGATCAAATGGACTTTGAGCTCGAATACTTTTCGTTATCTCCACATATTTCATTGTATAAATCGACAAAAATATTTTCCTAAAATAGCTAACACAAAAATACAGTTTAACATCTGGAGAAGATACAGTGCTTTACTGACCAATTTCGAGGGTAAAATATCTTGAAAGTGGTAATGTTTTTTAATTCATGTTAATGACAACATAAATCATACAAAGAAAATGAAATTTCAATTAAACAAACAGTAACAAATTCGTATACAATGTTCAAATCAACCTGCAAATTTGCATCAAATATGTTATAAATTTTTGCCACATAAACAATTTCTGTAACTCAGAAACATTTTGGATCACAGTATGTAGTAATCTCTTTTTAAATTATTCAGAAGTATTGTCTAGGCCTAATTTTTTTTTTTTTACAACTGGTGTCTTTTTCAACATCTGACATCAATAGCAAAGCCTATTTGTCATGTAAAACTTCTGTCCTACTACTTTGGTCTACAAGAGTCATTCAATAGATGTCAAAATATACTGCGATACCAATGATAAAATTTATGGAATAAAAAACAAAAATGAACACAACGTCGTTTTTACTCATGGATCAATAATTGAGCACTCGGGTTTATCCTCTTCGTTCCTCATTAAGAAATCGGTTAAATCTGTTATCGGGCTGATAATCAGAGGAAGTTACTTCATCCGATTTGTGTAGTTCTACTGTTTTGTAATGCCGGTGAAATTAATTGCACAAAAGACCCTGAAAAAATAACATCGTATCAGAATATAATTCAGATTATTATTATCTGTCTAATTGTCGGTCTATACTATGAATTCAAAATACTCTATCTAATGTGTATGCAAATAGATACACATGTACATAGTTGGGTTACTAGAAGCTTAATTCTTTCATTAAGAAAAATTAAATCCTTGTATGCTTAAATCCTAAGACAGAAGTTATATTATCAAATTGATTTGCATGTTTCTTTCTGCAAAAGCAAAAAATGTCTAAAGAGAAACAAAAGAAAATAACTGCAAATTGTACTCACTAAATCTTCTATAGTCATGTTCCGTTACTAATCCCCTTGCCCATAACGTGTCCATGTAACGGATCCATGTTTCGATGTTTTCTACTGTTGTTAGAGGCAGACTGGCTGCATTGCAGTTATATGTGAATGTACTAAGAGCTAGCATTGCGGCCATCAGCTGAATAGAAGAATAGGGAAATAAGTCAATAATTAATATGCTAAGTGTTTTAAGAATCGTTGTTTCGTTATATCTCTGACAAAAAGGTGTTTAATGCAAAAAAGTTTAATTTTAGTAAGCACCTGAATACATACCTTATACATGTTGATAGTCTCTGGCTATTCAAATGAAAAGTGCTCACTATAAGACCGTATTTAAACTTACTTCAGAGTGGAGGCGTTTTAGCGATATACTTTTTTCTCCACCCATTTGCCTCATAGCATTCCGTATGTTTTAAATGATCGATCAATATGACTTGGTGTCAAAAGATAAATTTGAAAAACATTGAATGGGGTAACAATTCAAATCATCATTATGCTCAACTCAAAGATAATACGTCATTTAATTTTCTTAAAAGATATGAATTTTTTAACCATAAAAGTTGAAAATGCAAATCTAGTTAAATATAGAATATTGTCCTTTTGGCACTTTATGTCAAATCTTAAAAAAAAAACCCACACACATATGAAACTACAAAACAGTAGATGCATGTTGAGGTAAAAATTTATAAAACCAATGTCATTTAATTAAATAATAAAGCAAACAGACTTATAGAAAGTAACAAAAGACAATCTTTATTGAAAACTACACGAAAAATGCTACATTGTAAATAGAAATATTTAGCATAGGAAAAGTAGTAACAGCTTAATTGTCAGGCAGTCTAATACGAGTATAGTAATCTGCTTTTTTTCTCCAAGGGAACATGGAAACATAATAAGAGAAATTATGATAGAGAAAATGTATTAATGCTAAATTTTCCTGCCTTGCAGTTCTGTATGTAAAAAACGAAGGAAAAAAATTCAGTCAAATTAAGCGAAATAGTAAGAAATTAATCCGTTAGCCATCTTTCGTTTCTCAACGTGTTACAACCTTATATTTCAGGGCTGGTATGAAAACAAAAAGTACGTAACTTCATTTTTTTTTCAAAATCGTCAAGTGATTCTTTGCATTTTCTCTAATGAATTAAAGGAAACACCCATAAATCTTCACGTATTTCACAGTTTTAGAATATTATCTATCGGTATTTTATTGCCTCGTGATAAGGGACAAAACCATTTATCTGAAATTTATTTAACTTTTTATAAATTGAAGATATATTTTTAATTTGGATGAAGAGGTATAAATTTCTTGCAAGAAGAACTCCTCTTGATTCCTAGACTTTTTTCTCCATAGACCTTAAAATATTAGTAGTTTTATTAATTTTGATAATAAATTATGACAAGCAATTGTTAATATGTCTTCTTAGAAGACTTCACTTTTGTCCGACTAAATATTTAGAAATCCATGAGCCTCACCGCCTAATTACCACCACCCCACATTTCAAATCCCAAATCCACCCCTGAATACAATTATATGATATACATGTGTAACGATCTTGACAATGTAAACTCTTTTTCAAGAGACAGAGATGGGTTTTCTGAATGGCACATTGGCTTGAGATCCTGTAGAAGAAATGGTCTGGATACATCATGACATTGATATTTAAGGTACTAATGCAATGTGATCCAATAGTGGAAATCTGAATATCTTAGAAAGGATTGAAAGATAAAAAGAGTATACGTTCGAAAATAAATAAAGATTTCTTCTGACGTGTTTGTACAAAAAGTGTCGAACACAGTATTAATGCTTAATTAACAGGAAGACTGTCAGAAAGTCTAAAAACGTGTTTCTTAACTCCAAGGAAACATGGAAAGTGGAATAAGAGAAATGATGCTCTGCAAAGAAATTGCATAAATGCCACATTGAATACGCACGTCTAGATGTAAAAACGGAAATGAAAAAAGGAAAATCACTTAGGTCAAAGTAAGCGAAATAGTAACAAGATACGTACTATGGAGGGTAATCGTGTTCAAAAATCTAGACTTGTAAGTTTGTAAATCCAAACTTGTAAGTTTGTAAATCCAAACTTGTAATCGTATCAGTTTCATAGTCTACATATGTAAGTAGGTAATTCCGACATCCTAGCATGTAGTTCCCAACATACAACAGTGTTGACTTTGAGTTTATACTATGAATGTGTGTATTTTTGATGTTGTAAACTTTGTTTTCCGAATTTATATTTCCGCGCTCTGAATAAAACACAAAGACAATTGACAAGTCTACAAATGTAAAGTCTATATGATTGTCGAATTTTGATTATGAGAAACTATGGAGGGGCATCAGTGCCATATTTTCCCCCTTTTTTTATTCTAACTTCTTCTTTTTCCAACTGAAATAAATTATTTAGATTTTATTTCTTTTTTATTCTAACTTCCAATTTTATATTAATATTTTCATTTGAATTTGTTATTTAATTTTAATTCAAACTCTTTGTTTATATGTTCCAATTTTATTTTATCTTCTTAATTTTATTAGTCCCCTACCGGTGAAACCGGAGGGGACTATAGGTTTCCTCTGAGTCTGTCCGTCTAGCTGTCCGTCTGTCTAGCTGTCCCTCTGTCTGTCTGTCAGTCTGTCCCACTTGGTTTTCCGCACTTTTTTCCTAAACGCTTGCAGATATTGAGCTGATTTTTGGTATGTGAGTGTATCTTGATGAGTTACAGATCAAGTTTGCATTTCGTTCCACTTGATTGATTTTTGACGGAATTATGGCCTTCTCAATTTTTAGGGGTTTTCCGCAATTTTCTTCTAAACGCTTTAAGATATTGAGCTGATTTTTGGTATGTGACTTTACCTTGATAAGTTATAGATCAAGTTTGCATTTCGTCCCGGTCATTGATTTTTGACTGAATTATGGGATTTTCAATTCTTAACCAATTCTTAATGGGAACCAGATTACACTTGCCGGTAGGGGACTAGTATTGCTAATGCAATACCCTCAGAATGCTTGTTTTATTTGACGATGTGACATGAATCATTACCCGCTTATTCAAGGCTTGCGAGGATCTAGAGGGGATTCGGTTTTTAAGGTCTCAACCGAAAAAGTATTCAATTTGACTTTCAATGCCGAAGGAATACTAGGAGTCATTACCAACAAGTATGTTAAACGTCTTACATTTTGCCGGCCGGCACTAGGAACTTAGGACAAGCGAACTCTTACCCTCCAATGGCTTACGAAGCTAGCGCCCAACCACTAGGCTACTGTGATCAGTGCCCCAGAAATTTGCAGACTTATTAAATGTTTATACTAAACGAACTAAAAGTGACCTTGGACCCCCCTCGAAAACGCTGATCTGTGTTAAGTTGACGACTACCCCCTCCTCCCAACACACACACGCGCGCGAAATAGGTTTTTCATGCTTGGGAAAGGAGTTTACTCTTTTTTTTTGCTTGTCAAGAAATTTCTGGGTTGGATTTTTTTGGACTGGGATGGACCCCCCCTCCCCCCCCCCCTGGATCCGTGCCTGTTCTTGTTTATATTTTCCAGTTGTATTTTATTTTATTTATTTTATTATGGCAATTTTGATTCCTTTCGTATTTTGATTCTATCTTAAAATTTCAATTATGTTTCACTTCACCTACACTTACTTAATTTTTTTGGTAATAACTATGAGCAAAATCGAAAGTTTGTTTAAGAAAGTAGAACTTACAGAGTTAAACTAAGAAATCCGAATAAAATTTAAACGAAAAGGGGCGCTACGGCCTTTTATGTACAGGTACACAGAGATCTTGGCGAACAGTCTAGCTACGAAACATTTCCATGGAACATTTTTTTTTTCATTTTGAAAACCATATGATATCATTCTTGCGTGTTTTCTCTCGTTTTCAGGCCCGTAGGAAGCATTCATTTTCATCGGGAGGGGGGATCAGTGAGCACAAAACAAAAATTTCTTGATAAGCTCCCCCACCCACCCCAAAATGAAACATTCCTGTTGAGGGGGCACAACGATGAATTAGCCTTATTTCTTTTCTTATGTATTTACCGACAAAATTATTGAGGGGGCACAATCAGAAATTGCTTTTTTTATTGGTATAGTATATACTGGCATCCTCACCCCAATTGCTACCTACGGACCTGGTTCGGGGCCATAAAACTTAGATGAGCTCACTTTTAATCCCAGTCTCTGTTTTCTACATACTATTAATTCCTTTGGTAAATGTGAGACTGTGATCAAAAATGAGCCCGTCTAAGTTTTATGGCCCTGGTGCAAGATGTTTCAAATATGATAAATATGACCGCCATTTTTGATTGCCTGCTTATGGTACACAAATATCAGGTATCTTAGTTGATATTGTCATCACATTATTTTTTTAAAGTAGGACAGAGAAATTTTTTTCACTGACAAATCTCAGGCCCGAAGTAGGAGGGATCGAGAGGTTGGGCTCCCAACTTTTTTGTGTGGAGAATAATCTTTTGCAGCTGTTTTAATATGAAAATTCATTTATAGGCTGTATGCCCAACCAACCCCCCATTCCCCTTATTTTGCAGTATCATTAAACTCTGGCAAATTCTTGCGTTGAAAAAAAAGTTACTGAAAAGTTAAAGATATCCTAAACATCGCCTCCCACGAAGGAGGAGTTTGGGCAGTTTATTTATTTTTTATCGTCAATTTTTTGGACCCCCCCTCCCCCGATAAACATTGATACGGATCTTCATCTACTGAGTGGTTGTTGTTTTTTTTAATATGATATCACTGCAGTTACACTGGTTCTTAATAAACTGGGGCACTGATCACAGTAGCCTAGTGGTTGGGCGCTAGCTTCGTAAGCCATTGGAGGGTAAGAGTTCGCTTGTCCTAAGTTCCTAGTGCCGGCCGGCAAAATGTAAGACGTTTAACATACTTGTTGGTAATGACTCCTAGTATTCCTTCGGCATTGAAAGTCAAATTGAATACTTTTTCGGTTGAGACCTTAAAAACCGAATCCCTTCTAGATCCTCGCAAGCCTTGAATAAGCGGGTAATGATTCATGTCACATCGTCAAATAAAATAAAATTAAGAAGATAAAATAAAATTGGAACATATAAACAAAAAGTTAGAATTAAAATTAAATAACAAATTCAAATGAAAATATTAATATAAAATTGGAAGTTAGAATAAAAAAGAAATAAAATCTAAATGATTTATTTCAGTTGGAAAAAGAAGAAGTTAGAATAAAAAAGGAGGGAAATGTGGCACTGATGCCCCTCCATAGTTTCTCATAATCAAAATTCGACAATCATGTAGACTTTACATTTGTAGACTTGTCAATTGTCTTTGTGTTTTATTCAGAGCGCGGAAATATAAATTCCGGAAAACAAAGTTTACAACATCAAAAATACACACATTCATAGTATAAACTCAAAGTCAACACTGTTGTATGTTGGGAACTACATGCTAGGATGTCGGAATTACCTACTTACATATGTAGACTATAAAACTGATACGATTACAAGTTTGGATTTACAAACTTACAAGTTTGGATTTACAAACTTACAAGTTTGGAGTTACAAACTTACAAGTCTGGATTTTTGAACACGATTACCCTCCATAACGTACAAACTCCGTTTACAATCTGTCTTAAATGTCACACCTTATTTTTTAAAGCTGGTATTAAAACAATCAGTAACTACATGTACATATTTTCAAGAAAGTCAAATAATAGGTTCGTTCTTTTTTCTATATCATTTTAAATGACAGACGTAAAAAGTAAAACTTTTCATGAATTTTATTTTCCTAGCATTTTTTTCTTTTCAATGTTTTAAAACCTAACGATAAGAGACAAGCCAATAATCTGAAATAAAAGCAACTTTTTTTGAAATAGAATAACAAAATATTTACCGAACTGCTGTTTCGAACCATGCACCTTTAAGATAATGTTAATTTGCAGGAATGATCTCTCTCTCTCTCTCTCTCCACACACAAACCCACAGAGAGAGAAAGAAAAAGAGAGAAAGATATAATAAATCTGTATAAATCGCCTACTTTAAAAAAATTATCTTTAAGCATAGGCGATTGCACTCTAAATTAAACTTATTAATTCAATGAATATGCGACGATATTTGAAAACTTCATTTAAAGAGACAGAGACAATTTTTATGAATGGCGCAGTGCTTTGAGATCCCCTAGGAAAAAAAGCTCTACAAGGATAAAAAATTTGATACTGCGATTAGAGGCAGTGATTAAGCGATGATGGAAATTCTAAATATTAAGAAAAAATCTTTGATGATATGGATTAATACACCTACATTATGAGAAGTTGTAATTTGCACTGGCAAATCATGTCCGAATTATTTCCATGGATCATCTAAATTATTAATAAACATCCTGAAGTAAATGTTTATGCTGCCCTAAAGTAATAGACCAAAATGGACAACCCAATTTTAATTCATTGCACTCTTACTAATGGCTAACTTTCAATTTACCCCTTAAGAGGGCTGGGGGGTTGTGGCCATTTTCAGACTATATTGATCTCCTTTAGAAGAAGAGCTCCATATAAAGATATAAAAAAATGATCAAATTTTTAAAAAACAAAAATGTATGAAATTTTTCTTTGCCAAATAATAGTTGATAGCTTAAGATATCATATCTAAAAAATTAAGTTATATCTTTTGGTTAATTTGTTGACCCCCTTTTTTAAATGCTGAATTCTTGTTTTCAGACTAATTTAGCATTTTATAATTACTTTATTTACAATCACCATTTCCCTGTGCATGCAATGCTTACGTTCATTGACTAATATTCGATCAATAACAATAAATATCGTTATAGCCAATAAAATGCTCTACCCAATTATGATCGAGAAAATTCATTCACATAATAGTTCGGAAAACTTCCGTGTATTATTTTAAGATGCCAAGGCTTCGGTTCGTTTTCGGCATAATATTGGTCATTTTGAGCAGAAAATATTTCCATTGGATAAAATAAGATAAAAAAGTCCTTCATTGTCTTCACAAAAAGGAATAGGTGGGTGATCAGAACTCGTCATTCTGGGAGCACCTGCAGCCTCAAGGCTCGAAAAGCAAAACTTAATTTGAGTGAATTGAATATTACTATTATTTCTTACACTTTCACTGATTCAATCTAAGTATAGGAATGAGACACTTAAAACATAGATGATCCCTTTAAAGTAATGGTAATTAGTACTTTGGCATTATACATCCTTCCGCAATTTGGGGATATTTTCCATATGTGGTTTAGTCCTAACCTTAGAATATAGTCTCCGTTGAAAGATCAAATATCAGAAACGATCAATACAGAGTTATTTTTTTACATACATCCGAAACATGTTTTTTGGTCTCTTTATGAAGCAACACTTTAACTAAAATAAAGGATGGACTGTGAAAGGTACAAGGAAAACTTTAAGGAAGGTGTTCTTGACAGGTATATTATCGGAAATGTTACACCTAATCCTTGTACTTTGTTTTAGTTTCAGAAACTAGATCCATTCGAATTCTTTTTAATTATGCTGTGCATATGAGCTTTTCTTTTTCAATAATCCATGTAGATTAAGTATGAGTTGATATGATAAGAAAATACTGTACTTGTATTTTTCAGAACAAATTACTATGACGTCTTATTGTTTTGCAGATTGTTCTGTATATTTGCGCTGAAGTAAAATACATTAAGCCCGGCCACTTGGTAGTGTTTTGTATATCCTATCGTTAATAACTACTTTCTATGTTATATGTAAGTTTTTTTTACCAAGTTTTTTAAAGTGTTCATTTCTGTGTTTTTGATAAGTGATTTTTGGTAAAAGCTATATATCATGCGTGTACATTACGTACTCTTTAATTCATTTATTATCTCGAGTTTATTTTAACTCACAATTTAATTTTATCAATCGGACAATACATGTTTCACAAAGTTTTCAGTTTATACTGTAGCGTTTTATAACTAAACTTGATTCTTCACTGGTAATTACATGTGATATTAAAATGACATTAACAAAAAAAAGTTAAAAGTTTTTGATAGAAAAAACTTCATATTTACTAATTAATCACAACATTTGTTGTAATCATTTGCTTTAATGTTCATCAAAATCTTGTCAAACGTATTTCAATAAGGTCACCTATATGTGTTTGAACAAATGTAAATGTATTCACATCATGTTTGTACGAGCTTATTTGTAGTAAATTGAATTAAATAAGTTTTGTGTGACCATGCGACGTTGGAAACTATATGTGATGCTGAACGCTGGCAGGCCTTTGGAATGGAAAGTACTAACATGTCGTAATAAAGAAGTGGCGAACATTCATTAATGTACTGATATTTTTTAAAAGTTGGTAATTCCAACTTTGAAGTTGGAAACTCTAACGTTAAAGTTGGTAATTCCAACTCTACTCCTAGCTTTTCCAACTTAAATCTTGGCTTTTCCAACTTGGATGTTGGTATTTCCAACTTTAAAGTTGATAGTTCCAACTTTAATCTTGGCTTTTCCAACTTTAAAGTTGGCTTTTCCAACTTAAAAGTTGGAAATTCCAACTTAAAAGTTGGAAATTCCAACCTTAAAATTGGAAATTCCAACTTTAAAGTTGATAATTCCAACTTAAATCTTAGCTTTTCCAACTTAATTTAAAGTTGAAATTAAAGCAGTACAGTTGGAAATTCCATCTTAAATCTTGGCTTTTCCAAACTTAAATCTTGGCTTTTCCAACTTTAAAATTGGTAATTCCAACTTTAATCTTGGCTTTACCAACTTCAAAGTTGGTAATTCCAACTTTAAATGTAGTTTTTCCAGCTTTTGAATTAAAATTTTGACTTTTCCATCTTTGTTCGGTTCTATGCGTTTAATTCAGATACTTTACAGCTTAACCCGTGTTGCTGTTTTATACATATGCATGTAAGTACAGTGGTAATTCCAACTTTTATCTTGGTTTTAATCTATCTTTGTACCTCTTTATGCGTTATATTCAGATACATATACTTTGTAGCTGGACTCGTGTTGCTGTTTTATACATGTAATTACAATGGAAAGAAACGATTTAGCTATAAAATAATGATGAAAGGATTTTTTTCATTGTGTTTTCATAAAAAGAATGATACGTGCAAAGCCAGGAATTGATACCAACAAGAAAATTAAATATACATGTACTTTTTATCCGTTTTCAGCTAAAATTTCTAGTACAGTTCCGACGATAAATATGTAGTGTTATATATGAAAATAAAGGGTTTTTTTTCTCTTTGAATAAGAGAAATGAACAGAAATCCAAAGATTCATACATAACAGGCCATAATATTCGGGAATAACGTCGTTTTCTGCATTGTCTCCTTGTAACAGAGAAGCATTTTCAACAGATACTTTTTCTCGAAAAGGTTAAAACAATCTCCTCACAGCTCTTATAAATTTCACAGAATTGTTCTATAACATCACATCTAGATCTAACATATTTGTTAAGAATCTCTGTTTAGGGAAAGGATACGGAAAACCACTGAAACAAAAGTCTTTTAGGATGTCCCATTCAATGAAATTTAGGATTACCGCAATTTCAATAGGAAATATTGAAATAAACTGTCAGTAAATAAACAAATTTGATTTAACTTACACCGAGTACTTCTAAACAGTTACTTATTTCCGAAAAGTGAAGAAGTTTTTCTATCTTTAAAAGCGAGTAATCAAAAAAAAAAAAAAAAAAAAAAAAAAAAAAAACAAACAAACAAACAAACAAAAACAAAATAAAAAACAAACAAACAAACAAAAAAACAAAAAAAAAACAAACAAAAAAACCAAAAAAAAAAAAACAAACAAAAAAACCAAAAAAAAAAAAAAAACCAAAAAAAAAAAAACCAAAAAAAAAAAAAAACAAAACAAAAAAAAAACAAAACAAGAAACAAAGAAAAAAACCCAACAAAAAACAGAAAGAAAAAAAAGAAGAAAAAAACTGCTTTTTTCCAATAAAAATGGAACTCGTAAATATACTTGCCTTGTCATTGGTCATTTGGAAAATTATTTTGTTAAAAACATTCTGATTGTACATACAAGTACTCTAAATTGATATGAAAAAGATACTTGAGGTTCTATTGACGATATTTGTAGTTATTAAATAAAATGTATACTGACTAACTTTTGTCATACTAATTGTTAGACCATTATTCACACACTATAGTCTACAGACTTTTCCGCTTTTCCCGATCATAGCAAGGAGCACACGGTGGGTGTGACCGGTAGCAGGGTATGCTCACTCCTCCATTGCACCTGATCCCACATCTGATGTTTTTGGAGGTCTGTGTTTGCTCTGCTCCTGATTTGTATTGTTTTAATGGACTTTGAGCTCGAATACTGTTCGTTATCTCCATATTTCAAAATGTAGTTTTTGAAGATAGGTCTTCCATCAATCTGTTGGAATTCCTTTGATACCAATTACACCTCGTTATAGGCAGACCTATTTTTATGTTCATTATAAGCAGAATTTATTTAAAACTTCTATATGAGAAGAAAACACTTGCTGTGGCATTCAACTCGACATTTCCATATATCGACGACGTATTATCAATTAACAGTACTTACTCCCATTCATAAGTCGATTCAATATATCCCAGTGAACTTGAAATAAAGGAAACCACGGAGAATGACACATCTGTTTCATACTTCAAGTTGGATATTTGACTAGAAAAAGACGTTAATGGTAACCTAACGACAAAATTTTATGATAACCGTGATGACTTCAACTTTTCTTTCGTCAGCTTCCCATACTTATGCAGCAATATAACCTTATCAGCTACATATGGGGTTTATGTCTCTCAGTTGATTCGATACGCAAGAGCATGCTCTAAGTACCAACAATGTCTAAAACGAGGCAAGCTATTGACAAAAAGGTTGATGAAACAAGGATATCAACAGTGTCCTTTAAAGTCATCATTGACCAATGACCTTGTCTAATGCTGACTGACGTTTTTCATATTAATTGTTAGTCCATTATTTACACACTGAACTGTCTAAGGATTTTTCCATTTTCCCCGTACATGACAAATAGCACACGTCGGGTGTGCCCGGTAAGAAGGGGGTGCTCGATCCTCCTTGGCATATAATCCCGCCTCCGATGTTTTTGGAGGTCCATGTTTGCTGTGTTCCCGATTTGTATTGTTTAAATGGACTATTAGCTTGAATACTATTCATTATTTCCATATTTCCTGGAAGTTATATGTAAGGTTATAGGGAAGGTCAAAATAATTTACACATATTAATTGCTTACCAATTTGTTTCACTGCATTAGGTTTGCATTAATAAAGGTGGTATTAATTTAAAATAAAAGAAAAAGGCTAAGGAAAAGGGCTTGAAAATCTCAAATTAAAGATTGAAAAGCCAATATTAAGGTCAGACGATACGTTCCTCAAATATCTGTTTTGAAAATCTTCGTAATGTATGAAAAATATTCAAAATTTTAATTACCTTCTGATTTCTTAGCAGGTTTCTTCTTGTCTTAAATAATCGAAGCACTAAAAAGTGTGATACTGGCATATAAAGTTTTTCCCAAAAGGATTATATAGGAACCAACATCCTCTTGTATCGTGCACAAATGCCTGGAAAGGTACCTCAATTTTTTGTGAGTAAACATGTTAAAGTCGCAATACTTCAACGACAAAATCTTGGAAAAAATTATATATTTTTGAGGAACGTATCGTCTGTCCTTAAAATTGGCATTGTCAACTTTAAAGTTGAAATTACCAACTTTAAAGTTGGAAAAGCCAACTTTAAAGTTAAAAAAGCCAATTTAAAAGTTAGAATTTCCAAATTTAAAGTTGGAAAAGGCAACTTTTAAGTCAGCATTTCCAACTTGGAAAAGCCAAGAATAAAGTTGGATTTCTTACTTTCTAGTTGGAAAAGCCGACTTTTAAATTGGAAAAGCCAAGATTTAATTTGAAATTTCCAACTTTGAAGTTACTTATTTGGAATTACCAACTTTAAAAAAAATGTGGCACTAAAACACTTACAAAATAATGTCAGTCACACCGTAAATTGTCTTTGAAACAGCCCTAGGGAACTGGAAGTGTGGAAAAACGTAAAAGATTTGGAGAGACTCGAAAGACATAAGAGAGGGAGGAAGACAGACTTTTAAAACGAATACATGTAGCTAAACAGAATAACTTTTTTGACACTGCAACACACTGACAAGCAATCGGAACACCCAAGCTCATATCGATCAGCAGAAGCACAGAACCTAGGAGACTAAAGATGGAACGAAGTAATCATGCAAGCAATATTAAATAATAGTCAGCATATTCGACAACAAAATTTTGACTTAAGTCTGTTTCTCATTTTAAGGTCCTGAAGCCATAGATAGAAGATCAGAACTGAATAATATTACATGTAATCTGACAGGTCTGAAAAAATGATATGTTGAGAAAATAATCAAAGAATTAGCGATGGTTACTAACTTTTCAGTATGTGTTTATAAAAGGTGAAGACAACGAACAGTGATTAATCTCACAAGTCCAATAAAGTATACAAAATCTTGATAGGGCAAAAAAACCACGAACCCCTAGAAAACAACACGTGGGATCACATGCCTAGAAAAAGTAAGCGTCCTCTGTAGACCGGTCACACCCTAACACCCGCCGTGAGCCCTCTGTAAAGAAGGGGGTAATCAGTAGTCAAAATGATATAGAAACAATGGTCTAATGTGGTGGGAGACGTGTCAGTCAAACTACGATCCAACGATAGACTGCAAGGTGTTTACATCTATAACGACATAAATTTGTGAAAAGCACAAGGCAGCGTGTTTGCCTCTAGATCTAAATGTACAGTACTCTTCTTAATACCTGAAGAACTAGTTTTTGCTATATTAATTTGCTTAATTTTTTGTGTATGTGTTTTAAAATTTAGTATTGTATTAAAGATCCTGAACACGTAATTTTCTCTCTCTCTCTCTCTCTTTTACTGAGAACTTTTAAATGTATTGGATATTTTAGGATGATATAACGTTATTACTTTTTACTTTTTCTGAAAAAGCAAGTGTCAATTAATTTTTTTTGTCATATATAATAGTAATCGACTTCTTTTCAAAATCTGCTTACGTAAACTTATTATTTCAATTCTAGTTATAATCTTCTTCTTGCAGATGTTTTTGTGCCATATATGTGATGCACGATTTCCCAAAATTAATTGCATTTACTATAAAAAAAAAATATTATCAGTTATCTGAAAATATTTCCATTTCTATTTGTTTTCTCTGTGATAACTCTTTGAAAGTTAGGAGAGTTAATTTCTTGATCATTCCAACGGAATGCAAATTTCGCCAAGCGAAAGGTCAGAGGCTAAGAAGGCCTAATATGCATGTAATTCTCGTGCGGCTGTCTTTGTGTTTGACGTCAGTGGGCGGGGACTATTGAAATTGACGTGAGGCCTCGTGTAATTTAAATCAATCAGTCTACATTTTTAAAATCTAAATTTACAATTTTATTTCACAATGAAATGGAAATATAAGGAATCACTGTCTAGTTAGTAGAGTATGCCAGGGACATCAACGATAGTTGGAAACGTGGGATAATTTATGCATAACGGGCTTCGCCCGTTATGCAAATTATCCCACGTTTCCAACTATCGTTGATGCCCTGGCATACTCTACTAACTAGACAGTGACTCCTTAAACATACGCTACATCACATTAGAATTTAACGCTTTTAAATCCAGATTGTTCTCTTGAAATTTTACATCGCACTACAAGGTTAACCAAGAAACAAATATTCAAAAGCATTACTTCTTTTATTATCAACATTTAATAAAAAAAAGAAAGATTTTGTAAGCTCATTCAATTTCAAGCTTATTTGAAGCTAGACATAAATAAAGTTCGACAACTCAATAAATAGTGCGTCTACACTGACTTGTGCAGGATTGAATTATCCGAGTCTGTTCCTTAACTTTGTAAGGAAGAACATTGAATCCATCACTGCAGTAGAGATGTAATATTGGGAGTTCGCTTACAGTACCTCTGGTGATTTCTATTCCCTAAATCATAATAATACATTTTAGCACTTTATTTAATATTAGGATCAGAATTTGCTAAAATGATTCAAGTTTAAAATCTACTGTATCTATTATATTTTAGCTGACATGGCATTTTTCTTTGTCACTGACAAAAAGAAAAATACAAGGTGAGGTTCTTCGAATGCATGACGTCATTAAGTCATGCTCATCAAGCGTGTGGCATATTTATCCTCTTAAACCACAAGTGTAAACATAAAAAAAAATGTCTTTACTTCTTGAAATCTAGATGAGAAAATGTGTGCCCAATATCATGAATAAAAATTCCAAACGCATAAGTGTGAAAGTCATGTTTCTCAGGTAAGATTTCAGGTTCACGAAGCTCTTTTGATCAGACATGGAAATGTATAAAAATCCAAAAATCTGACGAAAATCCTCTTTTTAAATTGTATAAGAAGTGGTAGATTGCTAAATTAATTCTTCTGAATGACAGATTTGGCCACAAAGCTTGAGATAATCTTATAATACACGAGAAAGTCTAACTATTTTTAATTCACACCCAACTCAATTTAGCGAACTTGTCCGCCAGTTCGTCAAATGAGCGCGTCAAACAGATATGATAAAGATCTCCAGAGAAGGATGCAGGAGTGTATTGCCTTATTTGCAACAAGGCAATGAATAAACAGTTTTTTGTCGTAAAATTATGTACAAAAAGTTCAATTCATAGAGGCAAAATAATACAAATGGAATTTCCTTTAGTTATGTGAAAATTACAAATATATATTATGACTACCAATACTCCATTTTAAATCGGGATATAGTATTATGAAAGCCTATTAGATTGTGTTCCTTGTCAAGATCTAAAAAAAAAACCCGGAAAAATCTGTAGACAATTCAGTGTGTAAATAATGGCCTAACAATTAGTATGACAAAAGTTAGTCAGTATGCATTTTACTTAATGATAGGTTATTTTTGCTGAAAAGGTCATTGTATCGACCATAAAACTTGCCAAATGATGACTTCAAACGAGACGGTTGATATCCTTGTTTCATCAACTTGTTTGTCAACAGCTTGCCTCGTTTTAGAAATTGTTCTTATGTAGAACATGCTCTTGATAACAGATTTCATAACGAGAAAAGTATTTCGTAAAAAGATCTCGTTGAAATATCTTTTAATTCAAATAAAAGATATCGTAATTACGAGAAAAAAAATTGTACATAGAACGAGTTTCCACATATTATTTATAGTCTTGGAAGAACAGAAAAGAGTGCCTAGTGAATAATTTAATCATCACTTGTTATCACTTTCATTTTGAGCTCTACTGGTCGGAGACCAGAAGAGCTTATGCAAAAGTACATTGTAAGGTGTCCGTCGTAAGTCTATCTGTCTGTCTGTTTATCTGTAAACAACTTTATAAAACGCTACTCCTCCCACAGTTTTGATCCAATTTCAATATAACTTAGTACACAAGTAGACTATACTAAGATACCTGTTTATCAGTTTTTGTTTTCAATGAACAGTGTTGCCATAGTTACTTAAACAGAAATTTCTGTGAAATTCTTTCAAAATGCTAATCGTCCTATATTTTTTGTCTGATTTCAATGTAACTTGGTACACAAGTAGACTAAACTAGGATACATAATTTTGTGTTTCTTTTTTTTTATTTCAATGTTGACATGGTTACTAAAAATAGGAATTTCTTCGAAATTCTTTCAAAACGCTACTCCTCCTATAGTTTCAGTCGGATTTCAGTATAACTTGGTACAAATGGTAAAAATACATTATTCTACACATTGGTTTTGATTTCAATGAACATTGTTGTCATGGTTACTAAAAATAGAAATTTCTGTGAAATTCTTCCAAAATGCTACCCTTCCTACGGTTTATGTCCAATTGTAATTAAACTGACTCAGAAAGAGACTAAACCAAGGATATTATTTTATTTATTGCTGTTGTCATAGTTTCAGGTCTAAGTTCTACCTTTGTTAATTAAATAGAAACCAGAAGAGCTACAGTGTCATCAGAGACTTCTGGTTTATTTTATGGTTTTCATTGAAATGCATGCACAAGCGCCGAAAACGTTTAATGCAAATTCGGTGGTTTGGGAGGGTAGAGGTTCCCTTTCCTCTGGGAGAACAATTTAGAATTGAATTTCAAAAGTCATTGGTAAATAGACCTAAAGCATAAAGTCTTCGCTCATGCCTTTCTAAGTTCACAAAATTATTTTTAAGTTGATAGAATATTATAATTGATTCTTGCAGATGAAAATGAATAAATTAAAAGAGATTTAAAACCCAACGGAGAGAAATTTTCAAAAGAAGGAAAAAAACCCTGGACTAGTATGTAAACATTATCTCATAATTTTAATAAAACATTATCACGTTATAACAAGAATTTCTCCTTATCACGTAATTACGAGATCGTTTCTTGTTATTACACGATCTTTTCTTGTAATTACGAGATAGTTTTCTCCTATTTATAACAGATCTTTTGAGATGGGATGCTTACTCCTCCTAAGCACCTGATCCCACCTCTGGAATTTCAAGGGATCCATGTTTTATGCCTTGTTGACAGATTTGTAGATTTTTTTAAAATAGTTTTTTTTCTTTTTTTTTTTTAGATAGATCGCTGTTCTTTATCTTCACCCATTTCATTCTCGTAATTACGATATCTTTTCTCGTATTTATACTAGATATATAGTGGGAACGTGAATCTATTTTTCTTTTACTTGATACTAATAGGTTTTCGTAACATTCATACCAGCCTTATAAGTTTTGAATCGAGGACAACTCCATAAATCTGAAGTGTCTCCATTCAGCATTCACAAGTTTTGAATTTGAGTTAAGTGACATCTCACAAGAATCAATAAAATAGGTTAATAGTAATCTTAAAACTAAATTAAATGCGTTGTTCAAACTTCTTTATTTAAAAAAAAAATCGGAATTAAAAAAAAATATTATACAGGGTATTTGCATTTTGTCTACATAATACCCGAATTAATGCTTTGTGGTTAACCGTTCAGTTTAAACTTTTACTATGTTATGTAAGAACCGGAATAAAGCAATTCAGAAAACGCACATAGTTGTGGCAGTCATGTTTGTAAGATTGTCTTAAATAAAAGACATCACATGGTGTCAGAAGTGAACACCGAATTATGGAACAGTTAAAACCTCCGTCGCACTTGAGTTTCGAAGGGAATTTAGCCGAAAACTGGAAAGAATGGCTCCAAGGATTTCGACTATACTTGATCGCGTCGGGAATCGACGAGAATACACAAAGAGCCTGTTACTGCATATGCACATACTGTATCAAAAGAACATAAATTGCGTAAGAACTATGACAAACAACACCACAATAGTGAACACAGAAAACCGAAAGCTCGTGTCAAAAGTGCGCCAGATACCAAAAATCCATGTGGCAGATGCGGAAGAGAACATGACAAAGGAAAGTGCTCTGCATATAATAAACTATGTTACAAATGTAACAATACTGGTCACTATGCAAAATTCTGAAAGACAAAATCTACTGTGCATTCCTTAGAAGAAACAGAAGACCTGTACCTTGGTATAGTTAGTGTAGACAGTGTTCATGAAGCGCCGTGGACAGAAACAGGCACCATCAACAGAATACCTGTTACGTTTAAGTTAGATACAGGAGCTCAAGCGAACATAATACCGTGAGATGTGTTCAACACGCTAAAGATCTCGAAGAACCGTTTACGGAGTGTGAACGTAAACTTTATCACTTACAGTGGACAAGTCATGAATCCGGACGGAAAGATTGACATTCGTTGCCATTTCCGCAACAAGGAACATACACTTCCGTTTTATGTTACTCACAAAGGAAGCACTCCGATCCTCTCTAAAGAAACCTGTGCTCGCTTGGGACTAGTACAACACATACCAGCAGAGTCTATTGACAGTGAAGTGTGTATGTCAAAGGACAAACTACTGCAACAGTATGCTGATGTTTTCAGTGGGTTAGGAAAATTGTCCGGGACGCACCACATTGAAATTGATAAAAGTGCAAATCCAGTGGTCCACCCACCGAGAAAAGTACCTGCAGTGTTACTTAAACCTGTCCAAAATGAACTAAAGCGAATGGAAGACTTAGGCGTCATAACGAAACAAGACGGTCCGATAGATTGGGTCCAGACTGGGTCAACAGTATGGTGACAGTACGCAAACCAGGGAAGATTCGCATATGTTTGGATCCAAAAGATTTGAATCCGCACATCAAACGAGAGCATTATCATCTTGTGACCGTAGAGGAAATCATTGAAAGACTGCCGAATGCTGAAGTTTTCTCACGATTTGATGCTACTCATGGCTTTTGGCACATTCAGCTCGATGAGGAAAGTTCTAAAGCACTTACTTTCAACACACCATTCGGTCGTTACCGATACTTGAGACTTCCGTTTGGAATTACGGTTTACCTCAGCTTCAGAAGTGTTTTCAAAGCGTGTACAGGAACTATTCTCCGACTTACCTGGTGTTGAGTGTTTAGTGGACGATATCCTGGTACATGGGGAAAACAACGCGGAACATGATGAAAACCTCATTCGTTGCTGGAACGTTGTCGCAAAATAGGACTGAAGCTCAACAAGGACAAAGTTGAACTCAGAGTACCTGAAGTCAAGTATGTTGGCCATATCACTGGTAAGGATGGACTTAAAGTGGATCCGGAAAAAGGTGCGAGCCATCATTAATATGCCGGAACCAACAGACATACAAGGAGTTCGCAGATTTCTTGGACTTGTGCAATATGTCTCCAAGTTTATACCAAATCTTGCAGATCTATCAGAACCACTCAGGATATTGACCAAGAATGATGTCACGTGGCACTGGGACAGAGAACAGATAGACAGTTTCACAAAATTAAAAGAAGTACTGACACAAGCACCAGTACTAAGGATTTATGATCTTGAGAAGGATGTCTCGATTTCTGTTGACGCTAGCTGCAAAGGATTAGGTGCTGTATTGGTACAAAATGGACAACCCATAGCTTATGCCTCCCAAGCTCTCACAGAAACTCAACAGAGGTACGCGCAAATAGAACGCGAGATGCTGGCAGTTATATACAGATGTGAAAAATTTCACCATTACATTTATGGCCGTTCAGTTACCATAGAAACAGACCACAAGCCTTTATGAGCAATTCACCCCAAACCATTGTACCAAGCTACACCAAGACTACAAAGAATGCTGATGCGCCTACAGCGCTATGATGTACAGCTAAAGTACGTTCCTGGAAAGGAAATGTTCATATCTGATGCTTTAAGCAGAGCTTATTTGAAAGAGTGCAAAGAGACACTAGTAGATGAAAACATAGATGTGAACTATATCGAACAAGAACTTTCTATGACAGAGGAAAAGCTACAAGAACTAAAGGACGCAACAGAAGCAGACGAACAGTTCCAGACACTAGCAGACATTGTTAGAGTAGGATGGCTTGAGATGCGCTCACAAGTTTCAACTTGTGTAAGGATGTTCTGGAACTACCGAGATGAGATAACCGTGCTGAATGGACTACTTTACAAAGGACAGTCCGTTATGATTCCTCTATCGCTGCGACGCCAAATGCTGAACAGGTTGCATGAACCTCACCTTGGAATAGTGAAAATTAAACAGAGAGCCAGAAACATAATATTTTGGCCGAACATGAACTATGATATAAAGCAGTTGATACAGTCCTGTGGAGTATGCAAACTCGTTTCGGAAAACAAACACTAAACAGCCTCTTATTCCGCACGAGATACCTACTACTCCGTGGATCAAAGTCGGAGCAGATATTTTTCACTTTAAAGGCAAAGACTACTTGCTATTAGTTGAACTATTACTCGAAATTCCCAGACATCATACCACTTCCTGATCTGCGAGCCCGATCTACCATTGCTGCATGTAAGGCAGTGTTTGCAAGAAATGACATACCCTTAGAACTGTTTTCAGACAATAGACCGCAGTTCAGCTGTCAGGAGTTTAAGAGTTTTGCATCAGAATGGGAATTCACACACAAGACGTCAAGCCCCCGTTATCCACGTTCAAATGGTCAGTCTGAGCGATGTTTTCAGACAGTGAAACAACTTCTCAAAAAGGCCGAAGAGAGCAACACCGACCCAAATATTGCTCTTCTCGAATACAGAAATACACCGATTGATGGAGTTGGAAAATCACCAGCACAGTTTCTGATGAACAGAAATTTACGTTCAAAGCTGCCCACTACGCAAACATGGTTAGAGCCAGTTAGATAGCTATAAGTATCCTATCACGTACAAAGATTTACTTTTTTATGTAATTCAAATGTTAACTTGTGAAGAATAATATCGGCAGACAAAAACTACGAAACCCCCCCCCCCCCTTTTCGCTTTTATTCGCAATTTAAAAAAAATTGACTCGGGAAAACTCTACGATCGGGCGAAAATGCATGAGAAGGGATGCCTCTTTTATAAAATATAACTTTCAGCCGTAGGGTATGTCGGTGCATTAAACTCGAAAAATAAGCGTCTCTTTCTATGCTTGTCACTGCACTATTTAAGGATAATATGAAAAAGTTCGTTCTTTGACTTTAGGGACCATGACGGTAAAGGTATAAGTACTGCGGCTTAAAGGATTAACAACAGATTGCCAATCCTTACATTTGTTTCAATATGAGGTAATATGTCGCGACTTGTATTGGGAAAGAAGTGCTGCATTTTTAATCAATCGTACATTTATCTGAGTATCAAGGTGTTATGTGTTATGTGAATTGTTTTATGAATTGGATTTCTGATAGTCAAAATGGTACGTAAGCATTGGAAAAAACCCCTGATTTTCTTTTAAACTTGTGTGTGTATGTATATATCAGTTTTATTTTTCTTTTCAAAATGGAATGTTGGGTTTTCAATGAAAACAGCATGATAAAGATATTTTGCTCTCAGGACCTTATATTGTTATCTCTCAAAGCAGTAAGTTTGTAAGCACTAAGGTTAGGCATATATTGTTTTTTTTTTCATTGAACCTAAATTAAGTCAATTTATTTAGAAATATAAAGAGGAAAATAGCAACCTCTTATGACCCCAACATTTAAAATATACAACCTTAAAGTTTGACCTTTTACCAAAGTACATGTATCAATAATAATTTTCTCTAATTTTCGATGATTTAGTAAGTGACCTTTTCGCAATTATAACAGTCTATCTTTAGGTCGAATATTAACTGATATCTTTTATATAAATTGGGAGCTCTGGGCATTAATTTTTATTAAACCTTGAAAAGCAGAGGGTGTATAGTGTTGAGGTGTCCGTTCGTCTACCTGTACGTCCGTCCGTTACGCTTTGGGGTACCCATCTCTTATCCGCAACTCCTCTTATACCAGTGAAGAAAATTTAATAAGATTTCACAGAATCTTTGTTACATTGCGTCATTGTGACCACCTTTTTTACTTTTTGATCGGATACATATTTCGGGTTTCATTAGCAAAACATAGACACTACCATTTTTCTATGATATTGAGGGTATCCATCTCTTATCCACAACTCCTCCTATACTACTGAATAAAATTTAATGATACTTTCACAGAATCTCATTACATAGTGCTTTTGTGCTACCCCTATTTTACTCTTTGATGGGATACATATTTCGGGTTTCCCATAGCAAGACATAGACTCTGACATTCTTTCAATGATATCGAGGGTGCCCATCTTTTATCCGCAACTCCTCCTATACCACTGAATAAAATTTAATGATACTTTCACAGAAACTTTATTACATAGTGCCATTGTGCACCTTCTACTTTTTGTGTTGAAACGACAGATTTTTGGGCTTTCCCATGGCAAAAATGGACTTTGCCATTATAATTCAATCATATGGGAGGCGAGGGTAGCATTTTGTGAGTTCACTGCTCACAGTACCTCTAGTTTTCAAAATGATTTCCCACTCATCACAGGGGCACGAGGTAGGTGTGACCGCTCGCTCGACAGGGAATGCACACTCCTCCAAGGCACCTGATCCCACCTCTGTTTTCAGAGGTCGTGTTTGCTCTTCCCACAATTTGTGTTGTTAAATTAAACTTGGAGCATAATTACTGTCCGTTGTCTTTGTTATTTATTATCACATGTTTTTTTTTTACAATAACTGTGAGACCAGATGGTCTTTAAATTGTGTCTATTTTATTATTCAGTCTTTATCCTTTACTCTTATGACCTCTTAATCAAGAGCTTTCGCGCCATATCTGTAAAGTTGATGACACTTTTTCAATAAACATGCAGAGCATGTTGTCCAAACTTATGTGTTGTCCTTGACCTTTTGACATAGATTTGAATAGATTCAATCTCATATTATCTCTTTAGCAACTATGAGAATGGAAAATCAAATGACACAATTCAAATTTGTTCAATCTCAGTTTTCTAATGATTTGACTCTGACTTTTGATCCCTCAACCCCAAAAATAATAGTTACGACTTTTTTTTCTCTCATCCATCTTTATCTCCATTGTGGATAAGAGACTGCAAATTCAATTTACAGTGACAAACGCGCGCCCTCGCTCCCCCAGATACATCAATTTTGGTGTGAAGTTTCTATTTTCCTTCATGTATCTTTTATGCAATAAATTAGATGTTTTACTTACCACATAAAAAGTTTAATAATAAGAAAAACATGACTTATGGTAGTGTGCACATGTTAACATGCGAGGCCTGATTTTTAATATATATTCTGGTAGTAGTTTGGTTGTCATTCTGAAATTTTATACCATAGCCTACCAATGTGTATGAGTGATCAACGTGAGTACAACTGTTTTAATCATAAACTTATTTTCTTTTCTAGATCACAGCTTGGTGAGAAGATTAAGATGTCTAGAAAAAACATCCGTAGTATTCGCACCAATAGTGCTACAAATCTGAGACCGAAACATGCGGTTAAAAAGGTAAAACGAAAAAAAGGGTGAGGGAAATAAGAATTTAAAATGGACTTTGATTAAAATGATGCAAAGAATTATTCTTTTTTAAAAATAACAATTTACTGAAGGATGCATGGCAGTTTCCAAAAAAAAAAAAAAAAAAAAAAAAAAAAAAAAATTCCTACATGAATAGTACATGTATATAGTTGACACAGAATCTGATCAACGTAACATTAGATGTGGACTACTTTTATATGTAAAGTAATTTGCAGACATATTTGCCCTCTAGTGTTGTACATGTACAGTCATGCATGCATATAAGGTAATGATCAATATGCATTTAGATGTATATTATTATACATTTAACTAAAACTGGAGGATCATGTACATTGTATGTTCGATCTCAGCCAATAACAACTGCTGCCTCGGTAAGCAATGTTTTCTTAGGGTGAAAATGTTTAATGCTACCCTTAGCAGTATTTATATAAGGTCATGAAACCACATGGGCAAAAAAAGACAACCCGGGTATTTCTGTATGGGAATTCCGTTGATAAATAGTTTTTTTTTTTCAATTTTATATCTAAAAGCCACTTATAATCAATTCTGTAGTTACTCAAAAGACCCAGTACCTCATGTATGGAAGAAGTTATTTGAATTGAAAATATACGATTGAATTGAAATTTTTAGATTCGACATTTTGTATATACATTGTATCTTCGTCGTGATAATCACAACAATAGGAGGTTAGATGATTTTTTTTTTAAATGAGCGTTGAGGTTACTAGATTTATTACGTAGCTGACAGTGAAGTTTATTATTAGTTACACAGTCAGTTAGGGACCTAATATGGAGTCATACAGGGTGTGAAATGGAAATCCGTATTGGGCGAGGCCAAGCCGAATCCCAATACGGATTTTTCCATTTCACACCCTGTATGACTCCGTATTAGATCTCTAAATGACTCTGTAACGAATTTATCACACTGAAGACATTTTTAAAATTTAAAAAATATATATGAGCATATTATCAAAACTATATCAAGTTTTAATCCAATAATAGCTAGCGCAGCGAGCGGCGCGAAGCGCCGCTCGTCACTGAAAGCTCTTTAAGCAACGCCTGGGCGAAGAGAAAATTCGGACTTTGCACATTGATTTAAACCATTTCTTTCCGCAGTTACCTCGAGACCCACAATGCAACGCTTACTTGTTCTCGCTGCTAACTTCGTTCTCTCGGTAACAACAACTAAAAATTCACAAAAAATAAACTCACCTTATTATTAAGTAATTTAATGCATAGAGATAGTGGATTAAACGTTCTTTGTTAAAATTTTGCACTTTTCAAACTTCATTTATGGAAATGCAGCCAACATGCGACGTCATGGTACGTCACAGTCTAACATAAAGTGAAGAACTGCGCTCGCCCCAACGGTCGCACCGTCAACATATTAATCTACATAAAATATCATAACAAAAACATACACCAACCGTTTCTTAGCCGCCATTTTTATTTACAATAACGAACGGAATCGCGATTTAATAGCGAGCGCAACGAGCGGCGCGAAGCGCCGCTCGTAACTGCAAGCTCTTAAAGCAACGCCTGAAGAGAAAATTCGGAATTTGCACATTGATCCAAATGAATTTTTTGCTCAGTTACCTGTGGTCCCATATTGCTTTGCGAATTGTATCTCGCCGCAAAGTACGTTCTCGAGGTAGCAACAAAATTTCAACAAAAAAAATCACATTGATTTTATGGATATTGCAGAAAAACAGTAAATTAAAAACATACTTCACTAAAATAGCACTGTTCTTACACAGACGCCATGTGACATCAGAGTTTATACGTACCAAATGTCACGTGCGGTTTGAAGAGACGGATGTAAATTAAAACTGAATAGGTATCTGCGCTCACCCTAACGGTTGCACCGTCAACATACTTAGTAGCGTGTACAGCGAGCGGCGCGAAGCGCCGCTTGCAATGCGAGCTCTAACGACAACGCCTGGGCGAAGAGAAAATTCGGACGTGCACATTGATCCAAATGATTTTTTTCCGCAGTAATTTCTGGACCCACAATGCATCGCTTGTAAAGGTACGTTCTCGCGAGAATAACAACAAAAATTCAACAAAAATAAACACTCCTTGATTTAGACCTAGTGGATATTTTGCTTATAAAAAGTAAATAAAACGTAATTCATTAAAATCTGCACTGTTCAGGCTTCGGTTTGGTAATGCAACTTACATACGTCAGAGTCTAGACGCACCAAATGTCACGCGCGGTTTGAAGAGTCGGGTCTAAATACAGTTTATAAACAGTACACTGAAAAGGTATATGACGGTACATATTGTTGTTTTGTACATATTGTTGTCGGCGACAATATGTACCTACCGTCACAAGGTATCTGCGCTCGCCCTAACGGTCGCACCGTCAACATATTATTATTAACCCTGGACGGAGATGTAATATGGAAAATTTCAGGGCGTTAGCTTTTATCCAATTAGTAATGTACAAATTTGTCTGAAGCGGGATAATCTCTTTTCTGTTACCACAATTAAAATATGTACAGCTACTAGAAGGTCGATTAGTTTTAAGATGACATTTTTACATATGATCTAAGAATGTTCCACAGTTTTATAGTTGAGGAAATTAAACTATTATAGTAAGATACAGTTTTACATAATGGTAGAGAAAGATTATTTCTGTCTGATCTCAATCTGTAAGAATGCTGTACTGGTTGAAAAAGCTGCAATAATTCGCAGAGATAGGTTAATATCATGAAATATAGATCTTGTAAAATAATATGTGATTTATTAATCTCTGATACAATGGACAATTATTCCATACCACATCTGCGTATTCTACGATAGTGAAAGCCTAATATACATGCACCATATCTTTATTAAAGTATTTTTATTTTAAAAAGTGTATTTTTTATTATTTCAAAATATTTTATCTGTTGCAAGCTTTTTTATAAGTAGCTGAAATATGATTATTCCAACTGCCATCAGACTAAAAGTGAAGCCATAAATGTAACTGTCTACTGGATTGTTCAATAATGTGTTCATTTTCTCCAACGCCATTGTCTGGAAAAAGTTTTTGCTCACAGTAACTTTGATAAATCTTTCATGTTAATCATATTTTCTGTTTTTCATTATTCGATGACAACACTTTTAAAAGAGAGAAATGAATAAACTGTAAAGAATCTGGATAACAACAATAACTAATTATGAAAAATATATACATACATCTAAAATAATTTCAAGGACTCTGATATCAATACACTGCCAATACATTAACAGTTCACAAAAATTAAAGTAAGGCCCACATGTTTAAAGCTGCATTATGCACTTTTTCATAGGTAAGAAATAAACATGGAATGCAATTTAATACAACTAAATTCTTTCAAATGTGAGATATATTCATATATATATATATATATATATATATATATATATATATATATATATATATATATATATATATATATATATATATATGAGATTATGTCTACTAGCGGGATTGTTTTATTTCCGAATCTGTCCAATCCCTAAGACTGACATATAAAGAACACTACCCTTTCTCCGCTTTTCTCACCAGAAAATGTCTCCCTCTAATACATTAAGTCAACGAGATTGAAGCAAGCCGCCTTAAGTGCATGACATGTTTGAAATTCTTCCTATATTCTTTCAAAACATTTCATACTCAATTTGTTCCTAATCTGCAAATAGGCGACCTATGATAAAGACATTTACGTTCTAACTTGGATGTTTGTACAAACAATGTATCCATTACGGGATAATGGAGGGACTTATATCCTTAAATGTCACAGCGATTCTTTAAGTATATTATCCTTTCGGGAATCAATATGACCTACACACGTAAACTTTATAGAGTCAAAACGACTAGAATATAATTAAGGTTAATTGCTTAAGATGATGAGGCATATTGCAATGATGAACAGGGTGAGTATGATTTTTAGCATGATTAAGGGTGTCGTCATAAGTTTATAGTGATTATATCATTATTGTCTATAGTTCTCAAACAGTTGTATACATCATATAATCTGAAACAGGGTACCAACTGCAATTTGTTCGCGTAAAAATATTAAATTTAATTGATAAAAGATTACCAAGGAACAGACCGTCTATATCCGTCTGAGAAAATTTAACCCTTGATGACAAAGATTAGCCTTGCCTCGAACTTCAGTCACATTCTAATTTATTTCTTTTTATTTTTGGACTAGTTTTTGGTTAATTTTATTGAAATTTTTTTTTGAAAGTCGTGAGTACAGTAAAGATAAGCGGCAACTAAGGATAGGTTTACATAATTCGTAGCGAGCCAAAAATGCATTGCCTTCAAAAATGAGGAAAATAAATGTTCCAATGCGGTATAAATCAACAATAAATAAAAAATCGATCAAAGAAATGGTTTATATTTAATTGAGAAATCAATGCAAACGTCCTGGTAAATTCTCATTTATATCTACACGATTGAAATCAATGAATGGTATATTGTGTGAAATTAAAAGCAAATGGAATATTTGATTTTGGGGACCTATTCCAACGTTTAATATTTAATCTTCTTTGCTGTTTAGTCATTTAAAAGAAATATAAAAGGTAGACGGTCCTAGGTTGTTTTCTATTGTTACGCGCTATGTGCCATGCATTTTGATGTATTCATTGCTTTAAGTAGCTTGGGTTAAATGAACCAAGTTTAATGCCCATAAAATACCATAAAGTTCTCTAAATATAAAGAGGGTCTGTCGTGGGAAGTATGCTGCAAATGTACCATGTTTCAAGGATATTGTAGAACTTCGTTAATAAATAAGTATCAATTGTACAAAAAAATAAATGCTCTTGTTTTAAACTTGCAAAAAAGAATAGATTTAAAGTTCTCCACACTGAGCAGGACAAAGAAAATTGCATGCCTTCTTGATCCCTTTTACTTAATCGATGGCGAACACAATAACAATGTATAAACTTTCACCTGTACGTGATATTTAACGAGATTTTGCATGTATATGAAAGAGAGGGAACTGAACTCCTTCGATGACATATTTTGGTTGAATATTCCTGAATAATTTAATTATTAATGATAAACCTTAGAGGATGTAACATGGAGATTTACTTTCCTTTGCCGGGGTAGAAGGCAGAGAAATGATTGAGGTAGGAGTTTAATTTTTGTTTACTCAGGGATTGATTATCAACACTTATTGTTAAAGATAATCGCTGCGAATACCAGATTTTAGTCTGAATGAGATCTTGTTGGTCTAACTTGTCGTAGAAGTATCAGGTAGGCGAGAATACTACAAACCACACTTACATGCATTTTATTACTATGAAAATGGATATTCATGTAAAGAAAAAGATTTTTTTAAAATATATGCAGAATGCAATCGAAACGTTTCATTCTGGTTACATTTTTTTCAAAATATATGTTCCTTTTTTGTCTATCATTCTGAAACAAGGAATCGTGTTTTTCAGGGTAAACATCAATTCAAACAAAGAATTAAACGTAATTATGCCTTTAGTAATTTTTTTTCTAGAGAGCAAAATTCCAGGTCCCTGTTCTTTGCAAAAACCCTTGTATATCAATAAGCAAATTTAAACAATCTAACTTACGATTGTTTCCTAACACAAAAGAAACACTAGTAGTTAATCATTTTGATAGCATTTCCGAAGATAAAACTTTATTACTCGCTCCTTGAGATTTTGAATGGAGTTTGCTTTACAATAAGCCGTGCTCCTATCAAACCCCTGCCTTATCTATAAAGCTTTTGTTACTGTATTTGCCCTTCTTGACGACTTCTTGATTCTTTCTTGGAGATGAAGAGTTTAACAATTTTACGGGGTGTACAGGTATAAAATGTACTTACCATGATCGATCAGTCATATACCCGCAAGTTTTCTGCAGGCAGGTAGGACTTTGTTAATTTTGTTACTCTTATGAACCCAAGCTGTTAGAACTGTTTATTATGCATATTTATAGAGTCCCAAGGAGTTACTCAAGATGCATTTTGTTAATAAATGAAATACTTTGACATTTTTAACATTAGACTTAAAAATTATTGATTTATTTTTTTTTATTTCTTATTTGCGTGTACCCCCTGTTTTTTTTAAAATAAAAATATTGACAACAATAACATCTCTCTAGAAAAACTTGATTAATTATGTTTTGTAATCTAAATTGTCAAACATTGTAAGAAAAATAAAAGCTTATGATAAACCCAATGCAAATTGGTAGTAAAATTGATCACTTTTGCCATCAATTACATAAGCACTCTCTAGAGGTTATAAATATTACGTTTAACGGGATGACTGAAGTCATTTTTATTTGTAGACCAGTGAATGAACGATAAAGCAAACATTGCACATATGAAAAGAAAATGTGTGTTTTTTAAACTTTTGCTGACACAAGCGGTGTCGAAAAAAGAAAAAAATGCTTAGAAAAAGTTTTGTCGTCGTAATAAGATTAATCCATACAGCCTTTGATGAAAAATCTCTTTTTACACCAGATTAAAGTCTTACCGTTCTGCCAAACGACAGTCATATAAACTTATTGAATACGTGTGGCTAAAATAGCGATTGAAAGCTAAGAATACACGGAGCTACGGTTGTGATTCGGAATTCCGTCTACCAATTCAGTCTCTGCCAAAATAGGTCCTCGAAAAATTAACCCTGTTCATGAATTCAAACTTGGGTGTCAGCATATTGATTAGATTATTTACAGGAGAGTGTGTTTGAAAAGTAAAGCAATAGTTGAAGTTTTTCAACCTTATCAGAGTTTGTTCATTTGCAACTAGGAAAGCAAACATAGAAACTGTTCTGGACTCACTGTAGAGATTAAATATACATCTAGCATCCTGCACAGGGAAAAACTGCTATCGATCGTCTGGTTTTAATTTCCCGGGACTCTTTCACAAAGAAAGAAAAAAGTTTATTGAGAAAACTTTAATTATTGATCTTGTGTTGCATCGGTGATTGCTGCACAAACATGAATTCAAGATGCCGCCAAATTACTGGCTGATATTGAGAAGGTAAATTTGAATTCTCCTTCATAATCTTTCTTGGGTAGAAGAAATGGCGGATTAAGACGAACCCATTTTTTTGTTCAACATGCGGAAAATTTGTGCTTAATGGATCTATGTTTACACACAGGAAAACATTACTCTAGATGCATTGTGTACCTTGTCATGTGGGATGAGTAATTAAACTAATAAATGGAGGTTACATTAGGTATCTGTATGGCGGTTTTGTTGACAAAGTACATTCATAATAACTTCCATTTCATATCGGGTATGGAATTTATTCTTAATCTGTCCGTGATAAAACCACACTGACTTATATGCAGTTTCTCGGATTCAAAGGATTTTCTTCTTTAATTTTAAACAGTCAGTTGTAAGTGGAATTCTCATTGGGTATTTCTGAATTGGTTCCATATTACTTTCAGGAATTTGGAGAAGGATTCGTCTTTAGTCCAGTGAACGTTGTTGCAACCAACGGGAACCACGCTTTTGAGCACGTCCGTGTGGCCCCATCAAAGTGTCCAGTCAAACCCAAGATGGAAGTGGACAGCGATCTTCAGTGTCCAATCTGCTTGGAACTATTTTCATACCCCATTATTCTTCCATGCTCCCACGTACTCTGCAGATCTCCATGCGCAGAACATCTGTTTGATTTCAACTTCATACGATGTCCAGTTTGTCGAGACAATTGTTACGTGAGTGGCGGGATCTCTAGTTTGCCGAGAGTCATTGCTCTAGAAAATATCATAGAACGTTACAAAGCGGACAGAAGCTCGAAGGAAAATAGCAATCAGCAAGAAAAGACTCAAGATGCCTCACTACTAGATACTTCCATCTCTAGTCATTCTGATACGGGAACGGAACAGTCAGTGCTATGCCAACTTTGTAATGTAGCGAAGAAAAAAGCTAAAAAGTCTTGCCTAGATTGTAACGTGTCTTACTGTTCCAACTGCCTTCTCCTCACACATCAGAAGAAGGATCCTTTCAATACCCATGAATTGGTGTCCCCTCGAGATGATCTTAATCGGTCTGTGAATGGTATGTGCACAACTCACGCAGACCAACTTTCTTTGTATTGCAAAGAATGTTGCGTTCCAACCTGTATGGCCTGCAAAGATTCCAGTCTTCATAAAGGTCATTTCATGATCACTGTAGAAGACGCATATACAGACATTAAGGTGTGTTGCTACCCTTTTCGAAGTAATTGAAGCATGCACTTTCTATTAATCAAAACAAAATTATTTCAGAAGAATTTTTTTCTTCTTTTAGGCTTCAATTGATAAAAATCTTCAAAAATTAGGCAGCAGTCAGGATAAAGTCACAACAGCTCTACAGAATCAGAGAGATAATTTAAAAGAAATGCAGGTAAGCGTATTTTCAAAAGAATTTTTTTCCATATTTACGAAATTCATAGAAAGTCGTTATAATTACATGGCTTGATTTTAAAAACTGCCTGATTTTTTCCAATTATCTTAGCAAAAGATAGACAGAAAGAGAAGCGAAATCAACGCACAGTGTGACATGCTTTTGGCTGAAATTGAAAACAAGAGAAATTTCTTCCTCGCAGACCTGGAGTACGAGGAACGCATTCGTCAAAATGAGCAGGAAGAACTAATAAAAGTGATGGAGCGGATCTTAGGATCTTCTCAAGCATTGTATAGTTACACATCAGAGGTGCTTAACGAGGACGTCAGTGAATTTCTAGAGGTGCGTACATTGTATATAATTTGAATACATCAGGTGGTCTGAAATAATTCATTCTTATCTCCTCATCCTAGAGAAAACAAGAACAAAAGCATCCATTTTCATATCCAAGTATTTCTGGATTAGTTCTGGTGTTAAAATCTTCATATTGTCTTTGCTATACCAATATTCTGAGTACGTCCTATTCCATCATTTTATCTATTGATTGTAATGTATTTTAATTTGTGTGGGCCATTACTTCCCGTTCTTGCTTTAAATAACGGTGATGTAATGCAGTGACCAGTTTTCTAAAACACTGACATACAGTGCAGCTTGCACATTCCCTTTTCTAAAACTAAATCAAAATATTCACGTCATCCTCGATCTTTTGAGTCACCATTATGTTCTCAAGTGAAATTAAAAAGAAACAAGATCATTTGAGTGTGGTAATAAAATCTGTAATGTCAACAGTCTCTGGATTACAAGTGTTTGAGGGACAAACAGAGTCAGGTTACACATATGTTTACCGACTCATACGTGTTAAACCTAATATGTAAAGCATGTAGACAATGAAATTTTACCTCATATAAAATTATTTTCTTATTCCAGGTGGCAAATACGTTAAGTGAAAAGTAAGTATCCTATATTCTAGACATAATTGAATGAACGTGATCAAAGGATACATCCTCTCGGATATATTTCAATTTATAAATTAAACTCTGCAATATGGCTAAAAGTAAGCACAAGAATATTTTAGATTAGGAAAAAAACTCCCTTTTGGCCTAACTTAAAAACACCTATTTTTTCTATAAATTGTCTTATTAAATTTGCAGACTTGTGAAGGCCACCATTGACTGTGAAACTGCACAGTTTCAGCCTGCAGATTGTGACGTCTTGCCGGGAAAACTTGTAGATTTCAGAAAGGAAAGGAATATCATAAGAGACATGAATTATCTACTTGGTACTATGTTTGATCGTCTTAGTCCTATATATATATGACACATGTGTTAAGCTAATCTGTGAAATACTTTTTGCAAAACTTATCCTCAACCTGCTAGCTTTAACTGAGGTAATTCTCAGATTACAACATGATTTGTTCTTTTAGCTCCTGTTACACCAAGCGTTGACGTCACGCGGTGCTCCAGGAGTGAGGACACAGTCGTGTTAGTGCTCTCCCCTCCCAGACACTCACATGACGTCATAGACAAGTACCAAATTCACTATTGCTCTGAGGAACAAAAGAGCCTTGAAATCGAGGTATGAAATCACTGATCTACATATACCACAAAATATCATCTCAATTGATAATACAGATTAAATGATTTTTAATCTTTTCCAAATAGTGAAAAACTATAACCAAAAGGTTGTATTCGTTTAGTTGCATTTCAACAATGATTTTGGACAAGTATTTTTAATGAGATTCGCTTATTGGGCAAGATAATGTACATCAAATGATTATTGAAAAGATTCAAGACTAAATAGTAGTAAAGCAGTTAATACAACCCTGCAAACTGTAATGATTTCAGGAGGATTCTTGAATTTTGAATGTTAACAAATTTAGATGACAAATAAACATGTACAATTGCAGGATACATTGATCGTCAAAAATGTTCCTGAGGACAGACTTGCTGCAAAAAATGTACCAAATTGTTCAGGAGTGGTTGTAGTATTAGTTGAAAATCTTTGCAAAGCAACAACATACTATTTTTGTGTAAGTGCTAGCAATCAGGCCGGAAGAAGTGCCAACTCGGAGGTTGTTCAATGTACTACATTACTGCCAGGAGAAAGTGTCATTCCAGGTTTGTTAATGAATTCCCAATATAATTATTGTTTAATTATGCAATGTTGTGATTAGTGATATACGTTTTTGTTGCTCATTTGGTTACTTAGAGAGAAATTATAGTACAATTAACATAAAACACAGTATCTAAAAGCTCACAGTGTAGTAAGACATTATTTAAATGAATTATACTTACTTAATGATCTTACTTAATTTAGCACCTGTGATTGTTGAAAGCCTTTGTCGGCAGTTTGCAACGTCTGTGCAGATATACAGTTCAAGTCCGCAGGATATCGCCGCTGAACAACACATTTCTCACTTTCTGCTTTATCGCCCTCGGGGTCAGAGCCGAGCTTGGAGAACACTCTCTCTGTATGGAAGGCAAGACCACAGGGTATTTGGCTTACAGGCAAGCACGGAGTATGAATTTCTAATTCTAGGGTGTAATCAAAGGGGCGAATGTCAAGTGTCTAACAGAGTTATCGTCCAAACAGAACAGTCTTAACGACAAGTTTTAAAATAGCCAAGGTATCTGTGTAGTTTTTTTTTATCTCTCAACATAAGTGAAAAAAATTTCTATGCAAATAGTTCGCTTAAATGTCAGACACTTAATTTCAAATCCCGCTTATGATATCTGTATTTTCATGCAAATACTGCATGAATTGTGATATTATTTATTGCAAGGCATAATATATTTATCATTTCAACAAATTACATTTAGTATATATGTTACAAATCTTAATCTACTTTTGTTCCAAGATAAGATAATGTAGTTTTGAATTATGCAAATGGAGCAAAAAGTTAAAAATGTATCTTAAAATGCCTTTGCAAGATCCATTCACTTTCAAAACAAGTGCGCGGACTTAACGATCTGTGTTTTTGTTTTCTTTTAGAATTTTTTTTATTGTAAAGCTAGTCATATTTTGATATTGTTATGTTTGGCTTTGAAAATGTGATATGCAAGCTAGCTAAATTATGTGAAATTGAAAGATTTGTATTATGATTCTTAATTTAGGAAATATATACGTATGTCTGGTGTTTGTGAGTTATTGTTGACTTTTAAATTATTAATTAAGTGGAAAGTAGAGTTCGTGTTAAAGGTTGTTAAATGGGTGTTGTGTACAAGATGTTGGAATGTGTTTAGTTTTGTTTGTTTGTGTGTTTTTTTGCAAATCATCTATTAGTTAATGTATGGTGCTTTATGAATTAAATTTGTACACTTCAGTATTTGTGCACAGTGCACACACACTGCACGCACCACTAGAAATACTTGCATGTTGGAAAACACACCTTAATAAATTGTTACCACAATATCAAATATCACCCCGCTTGTTAATTCTCTAATATTTATTGAATAAAGTATTTTTTTGATATTGTGTTGCTTTTTATTTTCACAACAATTAATCGTTTTATTTTTACAAAAAAATTATTTAACATCCTCCAACTCAAAAATAAAATACATGAAATAAATGTTTAGTCTCATATGACAGATACATGTATATAAAATGCATATGAAATGTGTACAAGTTGATACATGTATTTGTATTGGAATTAAATAAGCGTTTTCCTCATCTCTACGTCCCCAGGGAGAGACTGCACTGCAGGTTTCCAGTCTTCAGTATGTTGTAACGAAAATCTTAGTCTCTGTCAATGTACAAGATTTAAAGATTTACTGGGTGTCACCTTTAAAACCATTGTAGGAATCTTAAGTAAAAAATTATAAAGATTTAAACATATTTTACTGAATAATTCAATAAGGACTGGGAAACGGGCAAAGTCTTTGCATGCTCTCTCCTTGTAAAAATCATAAAAATATTTTTATTGCGAAAATATTTGGCTTAAACAAGGGGAATTCAAAAATTCCTCAATTATTATTCTATTCTAAAACACCGTTGATTTGTGTAAAAACATGGTTGTTATTGATTGAGAACTTACTTGCAGAAGAGGTGTCGAGTTATCCCCCGTGTTTAAGAGTGTCGTTACCATTCCTACGGGTATTGACACTAACGATAAAATGGCTATCATCCATCCTATCCCAATAGCGTAAGATGGATACTTGTAATCGCCATACTCTACCGGCGAATAACGAATTAAACTGACAATCCAGATAAGCTATAACGAAAAAAAAACCCAATGCAGCATCTACCTGTAGTCATTACAACGCGTACACAATTGACTACACTGCCAGGTTGTATTTAAAGGTTGGATAAAAGAAACAAATATATCTAAATGTGTTTACTATTGAATCGTATGCAATGTTTCGATCAAAGGCCCGATGTGAATAACGCTCAAGTTAATAGGATGCTCTTCATTATATGCTGATACTTTGCCTTTACATGCTAATGAAATATGTCGTCAACAAACAGTATCCAAGACCAAAAGTCCATTAAAACAACACGAATTGTGAGCAGAACAAACACAGAACTCATAAAAAATTAGAAGAGGAATCAGGTGCCATAGGAAGCTAATAAGCTATACTTTGACATATATACCGATTCCTCTTCATTTTATGCCAATGCAGTTGCATTATATACTGATACTTTATTACATTATGATACTTTATACCTAAGATATTTGTTATTTTCCCGGTATAATTTATGATAATTTGTTGAAATATATAAAAGCAAACACCCTTATGAATATTTTAAAGGGAAAACACCAGATATATTGTTTGTAAGCTCTCTGTCCAAGAATGTATTATTCAAATAAAGCCGAAGTTATGAAGCTTAGAATCAATTGATCTCAAAATATTTTCACCTCGCAGAAAAAAAATATCTTCTGTTGATCTCTAATCTCTGTTTCAAGGATATCTTCATTTATTTCGAAAACCTCACTTTTACTCTATTTATTAAAAGGCGTAATTCTGCATTAAAGAGCGCTCACTGACCAGTAAAAGCAATCAAGTCAAGTATACATAAATGTTCATCAACTTCCTTTTTTTAATAGTAGTAACCAACGATTCTTGGACAGACAACTTACAAAGAACATCTGGTGTACTTCCTTTAAGAATGTTCATAATCATTTTGCAGCAACAGCAACATTTTCCCAACTTGTGTTGAAATGAGCCCATCTCCTGCTTTACGGAAGTTTGTGATTTAAATATTTCTACAAATCTTATAAATTCCATCAAAAAATGACAAATAATGATAACATTATAAAGTATCATCATAGAAAGAAGTATCATCATAGAAAGAAGGGGTAGCAGCACATAAAATCAAAGAATCAGTATATAATATCAAAGTAACATTATATAATCAATAAAGTTTTATCATATAATGAAGATGTATTAAGATGCTAACACAAAGTACCTGCATGGATTGAAGAAATATATGTATACAATAAAAACTATCAGCATATAATGAAAAAAATATCAGTATATAATGAAAAATCTATAAGTAGGAATATCATCATATAATGAAGGGGTATTGACATAAAGAGACAAAGTATCAGCATACATGTATAATGAAGAAAAATCATGATAAGAGGATTACTATCCACTTTACGATGACAGTTGAGTTCTTCCATAAAATGGTCTCTTTGTAAACGTATTCTCATTATAAGAAGACAATCTTACCAATATCACCAAAGGAGTTATGAATAACCACATAATCTTCCATAACGGTGTTGGTTTATACCCGATCATCATTTCCAAGTCCTTGTAAATTCTTTCCACACCTTTGAAGTATAATGGATTGGTAACAATTAAAGAAATCAAATATTTATTATTTCTAAAATTATTTGGAAAAAAATATCAAAGCAGTGATATGTATTTGCATATTGTTTGAGAATAATGGGTCAATATAGAACTAAATTAAACATTTTGGTATGGGTACATAGGATTCACGAGGGGGCTGGACTCATATTCATGAATTTTCTTGAAAAAGGATGGGAAATGATAAAAAAAAAAGAACAAGGAACATGTCCTCTTGAAACTAAAATTTACGTCATATTTAGAAAATTCTATTCTGATGCAAATCAACTTTCCACGAACGGATGACGAATACAATACTGTTCGACAACATGCAATTTGAAAAACTAAACTACGGAATCTGTACTATTAAAAAGCCTAAAATGATAATTATAGTGCTTCAAAGGACGCGTTTAAAAAACATGCAGATAAAAGAAAAGCTCACAGAAAATGTTCAAAAAGGAAAACTCACTTGAGTCCAAGATCTGAATGACAAAGATATAATTCTGGTAAACCGAACATAGAGTGTTCTGCCCTTTGCTCATACAATTGTGCACCTATACTTTAATAATTTCAATAAATTTATATGTCAACTTATTCTTTTAATCAAACTATCAACAAAAGTATATCAACACAAAATCATTACCATAGAACCAGGCCAATGACGTCACTTCTAGAAGTGTCAACAGCATTACAGACACACTGGCACAATACCAATCAATAAGGGTTAAGACATATATACCACCCTGGTGGAAACAAAGGAAAATATTAATTTCTAAAAACAAAGGCAAGGTCGGAAAAATGCTTAAATTAGTTCCTTCTTGGAATTCCCTAAACACTGCAATTAATTTAAGATATGATAACCTAACGTCTGTACCAATGCGTATTTCTTACATAGAGTTTTCGCAATTAGCTAACATTCAATAAAGTTTTGTTAATTACTAAGTACTTCTCGAATAAAAAAACATATTTTTTTTACAATATTCTTTCTCTATCTTTTACGTCTCCTTAATATCATGTTTCTTAACTTTTGTCAAATACATAGTTAACAACATTATAACAAACACTAATTAGTTCAAAGTTTGTCTTACACATGAATTTTACTTGCTTAACCTTTTATTTTTTTTCTAAACTATAAAAATCTAATGACAGTGATATAAACATTGACTCCTAACGGGAATGAAGTGTGACCTAATTATCATAATCGTCTGGTTTTTAAGTAACAAAAGAAAGTTAAACACAAAGAGACACGATTGTAGAATAAAGTGAGGAGAAATAAATAAGGATCTTGTGAAGATTTCATCTGAGAAGAGAATGATTTGATCATTTAAAAAATTACTACAAATTTCAATCCTTCAAAAAAGGTTATTCACATTAAAATTACTAGAAACAAAGTTTCAAAGCTCTAAAGAATAATGTTGACAATTATTTTCTCTCCCCAATTTTTGTTAAGTACCAAATGGCTAATTTTCAAGATATCACCAAATCACTTTCTTGTGTTGTTTAAATTTGCATAGTGTAAAATGCATTTTCTCATTATTCATAAGTAACTATGCGAAATATGCCACTCACTACACGAATACTAATTTATATACTAATAGCTGCCTTAACATATATACCTGCGTAATGCATGGTATTCCAAGCAAGAAACCAATAAAACAGAGTATCCCAGTTAATGAAGTTTTCCACTTGTTTAAAGCTTTTGGAAAGTTGTCATGTAGAGCACCTGTCAAGGTTTGAATATGTACCATCTAAAATGAAAAAGATGCCAATAAAAATTTGCAAGTAACATTCTGCTGAATTTTACTACTAAAACAAAAATTCCTGTAACTGTATATAATATAGATATTTATTTTTCTTTAATGCTTAATGTGAGTAGAGGAATGTTTTAACAACGAGATTCAACATTTGATAGTTCTAAATATGTGTATAAAAAGTTAAGACATACGTAAGTCACCTCTACCGGCCGACTAAGTTTTTGCTAAGATTGTCATGTCTTAGCATGCTTCAAATTACGGTCTTATGGCTACGACAGTCCTACTTAAGCATGGTCTTAGACTTAAGAACCCTTTATGTTACGACCCCCTGGTGACACTGGTGCATGGAATACAGTGTTGGTACAGTAATATTACTTTGTAAGAAATGTAATTTTTTGTTTGCTTATGTTTTGTCAATGCTGTTTACTCTTCTCCGATAATCTTATTCACGTTTGCTGGTCTATCCTTCATATACACTGTATTGCAAATATGTTGCTACTGTGCATTTGTTGATTAAAAAAAGTAGAGAACTATTTTGGTATGCTTTCATAGTTTTCTTACCTGACTGTCAAGTCCAACTGTGAAAAGCATGATGAAGAAAAGAACGGCCCAGAGCTGAGGGAGAGGGAGTTTAGAGACTGCCTCGGGGTACACAATGAAAGCTATTCCAGGTCCTAAAAGGAGCAATAAAAAATCAGTTATTTGAATGACGTTGTACTTAAATATCTTAAGTTTTTTTTTATTAGTCCTAATCTTAACATTTTGAATAAGATCATTAAATGATGTTTTTAATATAAAGTAAGAGACAAATCTAATTACGTTGTTATCCTTTATCTCAAATCAAAGATATTCAATATTTGAAATTATTAGCGAGCGCAGCGAGCTCGTCACTGGGAGCGCTTAAAGCAAAGCCTGGGCGAAGAGAAAATTCGTACTTTGGACATTGATCCAAATGATTTTTTTTTCGCAGTAACTCTGAACCCACAATGCATGTTTGTTAAAGCTACAGTACCAACCAGACCCAACCTGACACAAAGCAGTCCCAGAGCAGTCCCACAGCGGTCCCAGAGCAATCCCAGCAGTCCCAGCGGTCCCAGAAAGCAGTCCCAGCAGTCCCAGAAAGCAGTCCCAGCAGTCCCAGTGGGTGGGGTTAATTAATTTAATGGGCGGAGCTTACTCAGAAATGAGATTACCAATAAACAATGTAACTATAAAAGGCAGTTGAAATTGATGATCCATTTCTTTCTGAGCAGTATCAATTCTCATGCGACAGTCATTTTTTAACTGTTAAGAAAATCACACTACGCGTATAGAAACAAATAATAAATATTGAACAAAGAAGACGTTCACACCTATAAATAACATGAATATTTAAACACAGTTTTGTGGTATATTAATTTTTCACCAAATTAAATCAATTTCTAAATTACTGTGATTGATATTTGTTTCCATATTTATTTATTTTTTTATTTTTTTTTTTTATAGGTAATTAAGCTTGAGTTATTTATTTTCTATCAAACATAGCTTTTTAATAGGCCTTATAATTATAGAGCAAGGCCGATTTCCATACTATACTCTGAATGCAGTTTTCTTAAGTATACTGGAGCTTTTGAAAAATTCTTTGTGTATTATATTTCAGTCATGATTATTTTCACTGACTTGCCAATTTAATTATCGTTAAATTATCTATGTAACAGAAAACAATAATACTTTTATTATATAAACGTTTGAGTGTACATCTGTAAATCACACGAATGGAACCCTCAGATTATGTTCAAAATTAATTAATCCCGAAATAAATTTATACACATTTATTGAAACGAAGATTTTTTGCAGTACATAGATTGAAATTAGTGTCATTGTTGACCAGCATGTTCAGTGATGTGTAACACAGATACCCAAATAACATGCATTGACTTTCTGCTAATCATGCCCGAAGGCGATTGAAACTTCAGGTGTTGACACTATTTTATACATTTGTATTGCTTTTTAATAATCGGCCAGGAAAACACAAACAAAACAAATAAGAAATAAGTCACAATTCCCAATATTTTAAAATGTTTATAAATTTACTCTTTTAATTACTTGTTTATAAATCAAAAACGAATTCATAAATAAATCCCCCAGTAATTGTTCACAAATATAATGTTTTAAATGACTGAAGAATGGTAGAATAATTTTATTTCATGGTCATTTAATAAATTATTAGGTTTTATTTGAGGGTGGTAAAAAATAGCATGGAATGCTCTTTTTTAGCATGCATATGGTTTTAGTTTTTTCAATTTAAAAAAAATCCAGTACAGTACGTCCCTCTGAATGTCTTATTGTAATGACAAGTTTGTTTGTTCTTTTGTTTGTTTGTTTGTTTTTAAATAGTGCTAAGGCAAACTTTGAGTACATTCCGTAACTTGACAGCATTAATTAATTAAATAGGCCTCGATATTTTTTTTTTCAAACACCTGTATTAAAGTTTTAATTAGCATTAATTAATTAAATAGGCCTAGATATATTTTTTTTTCAAACACCTGTATTAAAGTTTAATTTAAAGGATAAAAGTCATCTCCTTACTTCCCTTTTAACTACTTTCATTTTTTAAAATTAATTCTAAACTACAATTGTGTAAATTTACAGCCCCTGAAGATATTTAGTAATTACATGTATATTTATCTCTACTTATTAAAATGTTGTAAAAAAAATCCTTGTTTTTTTTATTCTTTATCTTGAACACCTCTCTGCTGAAAGTAAACAAAACAACAACAGGGAGCCTGCAAATTCAGAATACACAAGGGGCGGAGCTATCATGTCACTCAGAACCTTTTTCATGCATGAGTGAACAAAGCAGTCCCAGAAAGCAGTCCCAGGGACTGCTGGGTCTGCTTTCTAGAGCAGTCCCAGAGCAGTCCCACAGCGGTCCCAGAGCAGTCCCACAGCAGTCCCAGAGCGGTCCCAAAGCAGTCCCGGGGACTACTTTCTGGGACTGCTTAGGTGTCAGGTTGGGTCTGGTTGGTACTGTACGTTCTTGCGAGAATAACAACAAACATTCAACAAATAAACTCGCCTTGATTTAATGGATAAATTGCAGATAAAATAGTAAATAAAACGTTCTTTATTAAAATCAACCTAAATACAACCTAATTACGACGTCATGTGACGTCAGATGGTGACATACCAAATGTCACGTGCGGTTTGAAAATACCGGTCTAAATACAGTTTATAAACAGTAAACTGAAAACATGGAATAGGTATCTGCGCCCACCCTAGCGGTCGCACCGTCAAAATATTATCATAGTGAAACTTTTTAGGTGAGAAAAATCGATTATCAACGTCACAAATATTACCGCTGTTAACAACTTTATCAATAGAAACACCGGCTTCGTCGGCCATGAAACCCAGCGTCACGAATACCACACATCCGGCAAAAACGCTCGTCAATACGTCAACAACAGGAAGGATCATGGCGTCTCTGTGTGAAACAGTGAAAAAGACTGTACTAATTTTGAAAATATCCCCCCATTCTCTCAAACTGTATTTTCAATTGTTTTGTTCTCAATGATGAAACAATGAAAATAGACTTGGTTATTCTGGAAAACTAGACAAAAAATTACAAAGACGTTTCAGATAAATTCACAGGTGACTTTGCTTTTAACCTGAAACCTTTTTTTTTTTTTTTTTTTTTTTTTAATTTTTTTTTTTTAAAATATGAACTTTAGTCGTCAAAAGAATATGCATCAGTTGGCATAATTATGTAATTCGTAGTTTGCTTGGTTGGATTTTTGGTTTGTCCGTCGTATTTCACACAAATTACTCCAAAAGAAATTTGTGCATCATATTGAGTACAATTCAAAATTTTCCGACGTTATTTTACGTTATTTTGAGTGTGTAAAGATAAAAGTAATGAGTGCTCAAGAAAATTATAATTCAATTTGTTGGCTTAAATGAAAGTAACGAGATAATGTATTCACCTGAAAACGTTGTTATTAAAGGAATTATAGCTTGCCAAGGTAGAAATGCCTCCCCATCCTAGTCCAGCAGAGTAAAACATCTGTACTGCAGCATCACACCACACCTAACCGAGAGAAGTAACCAAGACATAAAGATTTCTTCTAGTATTCTTATTATTTGGAGATGAAATCATGATCAGTGCATTGGACATGTACAGCCGAAGTAGACTTCATGAAAACTCAGGATCTGATATCTTGTCAACATTTCTTTGTAGCAATTCTTGGCAGTGAGTTTTTTTATATTTTATTTTATCAAATCAGTTCTATCATGTAGTTTTATTTTGCACTATGAGACTTGAATTTCCAGACTTTTCTAGAATGCTCATCGTTCATAATAATAATTATCATGTTGTAAATTTTGAATTTACTAGGGGGAGGTAAATGCAAAATTTACAACATGCATATGATAACTGCAATGAAACAAGAGTCTCGTTTAAAGCCATCATTTCGTAAGTTCTATGGTCGATACAATGACATTGTTAGCAAATTCAATCTATCATTAAAGTCAAATGCTGACTGACGTTTTTCATACTGATTGTTAGGCTAATTTTCGTTATTTCCCGATCATGACAAGGAGCACACGGCGGGTGAGACCGGTCGGCAGGGGATGCTTACTCCATGCCATCTCTGATGTTTTTGGAGGTCTGTGTTTGCTCTGCTCCCGATTTGTATTGTTTTAATGGACTTTGAGCTTGAATACGGTTCGATATCTCCATATTTCATTCCTAAGATTTAAAAATGACCTAAACTTTGCTACCTGGTGATATGAATTTTAGAAGTTTGGTTAAGTACTATTTTTATTTGCCACTGCCCAATAGTGATTACTAATATTGCCTGTTTAGCTCATAGCATGGTTTCTGGTTCTAGAGACATCAATTTCACAATTTAACAGAGGGTGCGTCGGTCGATATGCCTGTGTGATAAAAGTCCACATGAAAAGATTTTTGAATATTGCATCAATATTGGTGCTTTTGGTACCATATTTAAAGCTCTACGGGACACAAATTCCCCTTTTGCAACAAATGCTATGTAAAAAAACAGGTCTTTCAGAAGTGCAAAGTGGACGAGATAAACAATGGATAGAAAATCTTAATTTAACTTAATCTAAAAGTCAAAGTATATTGTATGGAAAAATTTCATTTTTAAATTAAAAAAAACTAAATTTATTACATACATCTCAAAGAACTTTTTAACCTACACTGTAACATGCGATTGTGAATTAGTTAAATGCACCTTTTTGGAAATAAAGATGTTGTTACTGAGCAAAGGCGCAGACAAAAAAAAAATATGAAGAATTTTGTTTCAGTTCTTATATTCATAGTTCATTGTTTACCTTGTAGTATTTAGATGAACTTGCTCCCTTCTTTGAACGAATAACGATTCATAATGCAATTAGGCATGTTATGAATCATTTTCTCACTCTTAGGACTATTTTTTGGAATTGAGCACCGTTCTCGCTAGATAGTTTTCCACATATTTTTAATTTATAGGATGTAAGCATTTGTTGAATAGGGTACGGTCTTTTTTATTTGACCCCAAATGTTTTTATTTTTGAATGTTTGAATCAGGATTGATTTAGGACAATAAAGCTCCACAAACTTTTCCGTGCTTTATGAGTTACGGCATACAAGGAAATGATTTTGTGGCGAATACAAATGGTACAGTCATCTTTCTGTATTATCTGATGTGCAAAATAAAGTTTCTCAAACGCAATGCATGTTCTATTATTGCGTACAGGAAACAATTCCGATTGATACACCATCCTAAGCAATTTAGGGAATTTTGGGGTGGAATATGAGGAAAAAACATGCCAACGGCTAAAAAAGACACGTGGTACATGTAGAACCTTCAGCAGAAATTTAGATACTCAATTAAAGTAACGTCTGTGAAAAATTGAAAAAATAACATGCCTATTTGTATGAAGGCTGTTACTTTTTCAAAAAAGGGAGCAACTAAGTACTACAAAGTAAATTATTTATCATGAATAATAATAATAGTAACTAAAACTTCGCTAAAATTGCACAATTCAGATTTCATAATATCTTTTCCTTACGCCTTTGTTTAGTAGTAGTATACATGTATATATTTCCAAAACATTCTTTTAATTAGTTTACAAAAGCATGCTAGGTTTAGGTTTCAGGTGTATTTCATGTTTTTCACGAAATGTATGAGTTATGTAACACTAATTACATGTATGTAACACTAAATATTACATTAGATTTAAACATAATCATAAGTATTTTACATTGAATCTAAGCAGGTCTTCCCATCGAGGTATCAGAAACACGCCTAAACCTTTCATTGCTCCATCAATATTAAATGTCAAACCTCTTATAAACAAAGTCAATAGGAATAGGTACGGCACAGTGGCAGCCACGTATACAACCTGTAAAAATATAAAATATTTATTTAGTATCTTATTTCTCAAATTAATAAGTTTAACATGGTCCACTCGTGCAGGATTTTTAACGATGAGTAACAACCTTTTCTTGTAGTAGAGAATTTCCTTAATACCAGTTCAAAGCCATGTTGTTTGATAAAACATTATCGTTTTTAGTATATGAACAAAAAGGTTAATCATGAAAGAGGAATCGTCAAAACTGCATTAATCAATGAAAGAAGACTCTCAGATAAATGAATGATTTTTTTAAATAGCTGTATTGGCTACATTAAAGAGAACCTCTCTCTCAAAATTACTTAATGCAGTTGATTTCTATTCCTATATGAACATGTAAATCGCGTTTGCAAGAAATCTGTTTTCGCATAATTTTGTAATACTTCAAGAAAGAAAAAAATTATTTACAGTATTTAAATTCTGAAAACTGATACATGTATAATACAGAGCTAAAGATACTCTTTTTATACCTTTCCGGAAGTTTTGATTCCTTTGAATAAACACAGAAACACAGCTAACCAAGCAGCCAGTAGACACAAGAGAAGCTGCCAGCGAATACTCCCAGGGTTCCCAATGCCATCAGAGATGTCAAGGACATTTCGCCTGAAATGTTCAGAAAATATATCAATTTTTTAGGTGCCAATTTCATTCAAAAGTGTATAAAGCATAGTACTCTTAATACGAAATCCCAGAAGGCTCATTCGAGATTCGAGTTTCGAAATACGAGATTCGAAATTCGAGTTTCGAGATTCATTGTCCAAACTAACCAATCAAAAGGCGGATTCAATGTTTGATTACTTCCCTTTATTAAGTTATTACTATCAAGAAATCACTGAATATATTTATAACAAATGGGTCATTTGCTTAAATAATAATGCAAGAAAAAATGTTATATGTATCAAAACAATATAAAAATGAATTTTGGGTCACGTTTTGAAAAATGTGTATAAAATCTTATTTTCCCCATTAAACAACACAATAGATACATCTATAGAATATTATATGGTCTTATAGTTGAAATGCTTTATTAGTAGGTCGATAAATTATTTAATTAGCACATGGATGAGGGCGAAAATTATTATTGATATGAAATACTAAGGATCGTCTTTACACTGCACAGTAATTTCATTAAGGATACATTTCATTACTTTTAAGGGTGCGTTTGAGCAGTTAGACTGATCTACTATTTGATATGGAATAAAATAAATTCCAGTCTGTATTGTACATATAATTTTTAATTAATTCAAGTATTCAAAGCCTTAGACCAAGATAAGTAATTGAAAACTTAATTTTTTATGTATTTCTCCTATTGGGAAACAGTGGTGTATATTCCCTTCTGCTAATGTGTAGGGTAATGTGAAGTCACAGATTTCACCTAAAGCGCATCATTGCCGAGTTGCGGATCACAGGCACTTGGGGTATGGACCCCCCCCCCCCTTTTCCATTTTTTTTTCTTTTTAAATCTGTGGTCGAGTCACCTTTCTCCTATTTTTGTATTCTAATATGCACTGTATGTTATCAATAATGTAACTCTTTTGTATCTATAAGCTGTTTTTAAATATATCGTTTTCGACTGATACATTTTTATTGTCTTGGAGACATCTATCATTGTCATTTATCAAGTGAATATAATCATAAATCATTTAAACATATTTTAATGATGCAGAAATTAAAATCTTCATGACCACTCTTAATAAAATTGAGAAATTGTAAAATCCTTACACAGTACCTGGAAATTATGGAAACTTCTTTACTGAATAATCTGAATATATGTTTGACTTCCTACTAACCCAGACATGTTTCCTAATTTCTATTCCCTGTCCTAATCGTAGACTCCTGTTGCTATCATTTTTAATAGTCTGATATCGACTTCAAAGTAACATTTCAATTTTAGATTTAACCAGCTATAAAAATCAAAAGTTGTGTATACTGTAAAAATTGGATAGGCAAAAAAGTGTGGATTGCTAAAACTTTTATTGCGTTTGATAAAAAATATTCTAGTAACTGGTAAATAAATAAGTTTTATGATCAACTTTACCCCATTTTTCAACCAAATACAATGTACATGTATAAATAATTTTTTTTTTACATCAAGAAAATGATGTATAGGCTACAGCCTTTTCGCCTATATGGAATATACACCACTGGGAAAGCGAACGCGATTTTTTATCACTACTACGATGTCTTTAAGATTTCCTGTGTACACTAAAAGGCATACATGAACTATAAGTAATTTTAATACGAACTGCTTTAGGCCATACGATTTTTTCAAAGTTCTAAAGGTGTATAGAGGGTCCATTGTTTTGTTAAAATAATTATAATTTTTTATCATTATCAAATACTTTCATATCTTTTTTTCTGTATGGCCATTACATCATGTATTGAAACTTGTGTATTGATTGGTTATGTATCTTGCGAGACCCGAGCGGTTTCCTTATAAATAATTATCGAAATCGAATATATAATTATTTTACCCATGCATTGCAAGATTGACACTGAATGTTGATAACCGAACATTTGTCTAACGTTGTAATAAAATAAACAACATAGCCATAGGACCCCGGGCACGTGTCTCTACCCCCCCCCCCCACACACACACATTCCCCTTATGTTGTTAACCGATATAATATACTATAGAAAACATAGCAACTTTATGCTTGTGTCCTCTCCAAAATAACGTCTAATAACCGTGATAACCCCCTGTTGCTATTTTTTGGAAAGGGGGGGGGGGTGCTTTGCAGTGATTAATTAAAATTATTTCCTGAACAAAGAGAAGTCATTACTTTTATTAAGCATGTATATTTCAGCTATCCCTACTTAAGGGGCTGTCTCTTGGTTTCACAAACTTGGTCACTGGTCACTTTCTAATACCTTGTCACAAACTATATCCACTTTGAAACCCGTATTCACTAATTATTATTAATCGCTAGTCACTTATTTTATTGCACACTTAACTTTGAAACCCGTATTAGTCACTGTTCACTTTCTAATACCTTGTCACAAACTATATCCACTTTGAAACCCGTATTACTATTAATTATTTAATAATCGCTTGTCACTTCTTTTATTGCACACTAATAATTCCCATCGACTACAATACCCCCCCCCCCTTTTGCTCTTTGAATCCGATTAACAATATTTATTATTTTGACATCAAACCTGTAAGCAAAGTAGATAATACGGTATAGATATTCTTGATATAAATCTATTATAATATTTAAGAAGATATAATAAATTTAAGCATATTTTGCAGACCAAAAACCCAATATTTTTTCTAATTTCGTTCTGATATATATAACACTATTTCTTGCATTGTAATTTTAATCAAATGACCTCTTCGGTTTGAATTTATTCAACGATTTCTAGGAGGTCAAAACTTAGCAAAGGGGAGTAATTGAATCTTATAAAAACCGCCTTTTAATTGGTTAGTTTGGATCTTGAATCTCGAAACTCGAATTTCGAATCTCGTATTTCGAAACTCGAATCTCGAATGAGCCTTCTGGGCTTTCGTATCTTAATCTTTGCCTGTAAAAAATAAAATAATACCGAAAATATTCTCCAACATCGTCATGTAAATAAATATAAACAGCACATCTAAATACTAGAATTACTTTTATGAAACGACATCACAATTTTGCCTCATGACCTTTCCTGTTGCTTTCAAAAGAAAAGTAAATAAATAGAGGTAAGCAAATTGAAGTCTGCAATATTCTTCTGATAAAAATATTGTTTGGAAATTTAAATTGAAACGACACCAATATGCATTCAGCAGAGTTTAATATTTATTTTATAACTGCACAATTACCGATTAACTCTCTCTTTAGAATTGTACCATGTCGTAGATCTTTTTTTCTCTGTTTCAATAAATATTTTTTCCTGGTAACTGGTAACAAATACACCTTAATTTATTTTATATATTTCTACGTATGTAATAATTTCTGAAGGTTTAAATCAATTAGCCTGGATATTTTGCATGCATATATAATTTGTTTTGTCTATTGAAATACAATAAATATAGTTTGTGATTATGAAACTTTCTATTAAAAAAGTATGTTCCATATGTAACGTTAAAAATTCTGATATTATCATTAATTTTGGCGTATGATGCTTATCAAAACATTGAGTAAATAAAATCATCTTCTCTATGTTGATGTACGAAACAAAGAGATTAAAAATTGAAGTTCAAATTGCTTTTGAAAAATCAGATTTATTTAAAAAAATATCTTCTAAATTGTAATTTTTGAATCAAAAATATTGTATTCAATAAATGAGAACAGGATGTCCTATCAATTGTAGCAGAGGGGTTATAATACCCTTGTTAAAATACAGGTAGTGGCGGTATGGTTGTGCCCTAGCCTTGAAACATTTCATCTGTGTTGCAGGGCGCTCGTATCGAATTTTATATGTATATCAAATTACCTACTTCGATTTTTTTTTTAGTAATTATCCAACTATCTCAGGTAAATATCAACAGGAGAGATCACAATGTTAATACATGTATATGACACAGATGTCCCTTTTTATGAAAGGGGGCCAGTAAAAGATTAACCAAAAAAGTGTTACAATTAGGGATGGCAATCGGATAACATTTTGTAAATGGTTAGACGTAATTTTTTCTGACCGAGTTACCGGTTAACTGAACATATAAAACTTGTTTGTAATTTTATTATGAATTCCCCACGATAAATTAAAGTTCAGGATTTTGGCATAGACAGATTATCAACAGTCTCGTTTAAAGTCAACATTTCGCAAGTTCTATGGTCAATACAATGATCTTGTCAGCAATACAATCTATCATTAGGTAAAATGCTGACCGACGTTTTTCATACAAATTGTTCAGCCATTATTTTCCAACTAGTTTGTGTACGGATTTTTCCGTTTGCCCGATCATTACAAGGAGCACACGGCGGGTGTGAACGGTTGGCAGGGGATGCTTACTCCTCCATGGCTCCTGATCCCACCTTTGATGTTTTTAGAGGTCCGTATTTGCTTTGCTCAAAATTTGTACTGTTTCAATGATCTTTTGAGATTGATTACTACTGTTGGTTATCTTCATATTTCATTTTACTTATTATCTTAATGCAATTTTTAAAAATAAATGCAAAATTACGATCAACAGAATTCTTTAATTACCTTTTAAAAGAACTAACAAAAAGATATTAAGATGATTTTACGTTTATTTCGTTATTTACTGCAGAGTCAAATCATATTTTTACCGACATTAATTCAAACCTCTGCTATTCTTACTTTAAAAGATAATCATTGACCGCGGATGATGACTGCCAACTTCAACTTTTTCTCAAGAAATCGTACTGATGGTATTGCAAGATACTTTACTGATAATATTGAAAGTTGTGTGAACTAGTGTACCATAAGAAACAAGCCGCCTTATATTCTGTTTTTATTCTACGAATTTGTGATTGCTTGGTCTTATATGTTTTTGTACTCCTGTTTTGCCGTTCCGGTCTCTCTAAAAACATTGCCAATCTGTAGATGTCGGTAGCATTTCGCTGAATAAATTTACAGTTTTGCAATGATTTAATGAACAAGTGAAATAACCCAGTTAAATATATATATAAACATTGCTGAGTATAAATTTAGTTGTTGTTTTTAACGCATCAATTGGAACAAAAGCAGATAGTTTTTTGCATGAGGGTACGTAAACCTTGATTAGTATTCAGAGTTACATTGTACATGTACATTAATTAAATTGAGGAGATATTTTTTGACAACAGCGGCGTCTTCTAAATAATTTTTAAAACTGATCAACTGCCGCATTTCAGTTTTTAAAATGCCACTAAAGACGTTTAATTATAAAATACGGAAATATTACTGAACGTGTACATTTACTGCAAAAATATCGACTAAACGGTTATGAAATTTGCAACCGATTACTATTTTTCTGACCGATTAGTTGGTTAACCGGTTAATCAATGCCATCCCTAGTTAAAATCATTCTCGATCTTATAGCGAATAATATATAGCCAAGATATATCAGAAAATACTTAATCATCTTTGAACAAACAAAAATTTTCATTTCTACAAATGATGTCAATTCCGAAAGGCCTGACGTAAGTTAAACTCTGCTTTTTCTCAAAAGCAGGTTTTTTATTGAGAGAGAGAGAGAGAGAGAGAGAGAGAGAGAGATGCACAAAACACTCGTGTAAGAAACATGTATATACCGTATACATTGTTAAAACAATATGACAAAATTTGTTAGTCGTCATTTTTACCAAATGCCATATAATAAGCCATAATTAAGGGTTTAAGTTGAACTTGAAACTATGAACCACGATTATAAGCGCTGTCAACACCTGTTGTATTCCTTTCATTTTCAATTCAATTCAAACATCCCTTTTAAATTAGAAAAGTTCAACGTTTCATGGCGTGTTATTAAGTTTCTGTATTAAGCAGATACTTAAACAATGGACCCGAATTTTAAGCACCATTTAAAAGTAACACCTGTCGTCTTCTCTTCATTTTTAATTAAAAAATAAAGTTGTGTATATCCTTTTTAAATAAGTATACTCAATGTATCGCTTGAGATAATTGTATCAATCTCTTTCCCAGAGAGTGATTTTAACATTTAAGGCACAATTAAACTGACAAGATTGTTTCCGTTATTGAAACTTTGAATGAAAACTTCTTAAGAGTCGACTATTCAAAGCAATAAGCACATGCTTAAATATCACTCTGATTTATAATCTCCTTACTAAATATATCATTTATGTGATCTGTCGATAATTACTTCCGCAATTCCAGACACTTTTTTCCGGGAACTCTTTAGATATACTATTCGAAGTATATCAAATGTTGAAACTTACAATGTATTTCAAAGAAATATATCTATCAAATATCTTTAGAATACACAATAATATATAAACAAATTCTTTGATAAATGTAGACTGTATTAATCCTTATTCTGAAATAATATTTTTGTAATCTTAATTCAAATGTATATTCTATTTATTGTAACACTTACGCCCAGAATTCCTCCGCAGAAGAACGCAGTGAGATGTTAACATTATCATCTTCAATAAATAGCGTGGAGTTTGGCAAACTCGAATTCATCTCTCGCAGATCACAGAACTCAGTATTCCAGGCGTTGTCACAACTGGTCCATGGAAGTTTGGGGAAGAAAGACATTCCAAAATAATACAGTGCCCAGGCCAAGATGACGTTGTAGTATGTACTTACAATTCCCGTCAACACGACCATTCCATGTCCTATTCCTAAGAAAATTTCAATATTTCTTATGTCTGAATACTTTGTATCTGTAGAAAAAGCTAGGCTTCTAATAGTTTGATTCAGTTTGTAGCAGAGTTTACTAAATAAATACAGAGACTGATATTGACTATTTCAGTTAAAAATATAATTACACATCCCGGAAGTCTTAACATTTATTCAATATTAACAAAACGAATTTTATAACATGCAGAAATAAAATAGTGAAATTTAAATATTCTCTGTTGTTGTACCTTTTAGTAGCGGACAACAAATCCAAACTCTTCCAGGTCCTAGATTAGAATACTGGGAAAAAGTCATTTCCAAGAACATCATTGGCATCGCACATAGGAACATGAATATAAAATATGGAATCAGGAATGCACCTAAAAGTCAATGATATTCTCATATGATGAAGAAACTAAACACCTTTACAATGAATATTGAAATGCTGAAGGACATCCCTGAATCACAAGGCAGAGTAGAATTATATACTATAGTAGTAATATTTTGATATGTTCATAATTTGTTGCAAAACATTTGATTCAAGGATATAGATTTTTTTAAAACCCGAGTGAAAAACGAATAAAGATACAACCTTTGAAGTAAATAGTAATTGCAAAAGTATGAAAACAACTGTACAGTCTAATACTAAGTGATACGAACCAATAGGATTGGGAAAAGTACCCACTAAAAGCAAATCTCTTTTGGGTTTCTTGAATTCATAAAAAAACTCTTTTCTATATTAGTATTAAATATCATAATTTGGAATGATTTGGTATGTAACTGTGTGATACTATCAATAAGATAAACATTTGTCATAAAACTGTTGTCTTTATTGTGATTTGAAAATTTTAAAAGTATAATTTCATAATTTTTCTTGATTTCTAAAATCAAATTCATATATCAGCAGAAGCAGAAGCAGATCAACGTTCATAGCGAAAAATGGCTCTCAAAGGGAATACATGAAAGTCAATCAACCGAATGCAAATCCAAGCAGACTTCGAAAGCTTGCTTCTTGCAAAAAATTCAATTTAATATTTTTCTGCTTATTTATTCCTTCATTGATACTTCTTTAGGAAGGTGAGACACGTGTAAAATTGGAGATTTATTTTTAGGTAGAACTCAATACTTAATCTATTTAGTTTTAAGTAATATTTTGAACTCGTTCTTTAGCTTCACCTCTTGCCAATGGGATTCTGATTTTAACAAACCTTATCTATACTATATGGGAAGAGGGTTATTAAAGTCCTTTTTGTGACTCTCAAAAACTGATCATGGCTCCATCATTCATTTGTGATGTGAACAATGAGCATGTTTATTTCATATAGATACTTTGATATCAAGGTTATAATTGGTTCTTGAAAAGACTTTTTAAGGCAACGATGTTTTTTTTAATATAATACTTAATTGGGATCCCATTCTGCGATAGATGACTGAATCTTTACTGCATGAGAAGCGGCCCCAATATACAAGTTTCACTATGTTTGGAATATTGAGTCCGGCATGGATTAATGAATGATCCTACTAGTTCCCTTCTTCCAGTTTCACTGACCCAAGATTATATTCCCTTAGAATGATGTAAATACAGCCCTTATATTTCATTTGACATAAACTCCTAAGAGAAATACTCTGTAAAGAGTGAAAAATGTGAAAGTTTAAATAAAACAGTAAAGTAATGTTACCGGAGAGTCTAACACTTTAAAGTACGACCAAACGGTTTGCAAACAGATCCATCAGATGTGATTTTCCATTTCTTGTCGTTATTAATATTTTGACGTAGAACTTTTTGGAATCGATTTGAACATTAGAAGTCTCTGTCAGATGATCTATTGAAATATTAGTTATAATTTGATTTTATGTTGGATAAAAATTATGTGGTTTGGAAATAGCCTGGAAATGATAAAACTTTGATGTCTAAGGATAGTTTCTTAAAGACAATTCAAAATTTATTTGTTATCCTCAGAATGAGTCGGAAACAGCCATGCGAAATGAGTAGAAAGTGACAACATCGGACATTAGGGCAAGGTCAAAAGTTTTGACAGAATTGAATATGTATCAAAATCATAATATACCAGTAAAGATGTTTATTGAAAATACCCTGAGGAGTGTCTTTGAAACTGAGATAAACGTAAAGTTGGACGACGACAAACGGATAGTTGGAAGGACAGCGGGACCAAAAAAAGTAGAAGAACAGAAGACGAATATGCTCTAGTCACATTCAAGGCATGGGCAAAATAATTCAGTAAGATATTCAACAACTTAATGTTTCCTTTATTTTCATCAAGATACATAGTTCTGTTGGCGGTGTCTGAATACTTTACACAACCGACCGACCATCTTCTATAAAAGCGACATGATATCTGATTCCCAGACCATCAAGAAGGCATCCAATGTCGTGATGAAAACCCAAATTATCATTGCTTTACAGGTAGGGTCAAGATTACTCTTCTTAAATATCATCCGGTCCATTTATACACGTGACCAGAATACCTGACCATGTGGTATATTTAGATTTAATTTCTACAGTTTTATGTATAGTTAAATCATGATACACTTACCAATCAAAATAACTATTTTGATACAGTTTCTGCAGTGCATGAAACAATACAGTAGGACGTGACCATGTTAGTGATAAGTCCATTATTACCTTTCAGTGCATTGGTTAAAACTAAAACCAATACAAGCAATCCCTCTCATAGATTAATTCTTGGATTTAAAAAAACTATGAAGCACTGCTAGCATAATTCAAACTCTTTTGGTAAAGAACTGAAGAACAATTTCTTTGTCGAAGCAAGGGAAAGCCTTGTTTCCCGTCTGAATGACACTCAAAAAAGGAACTGTTAATGAAGTAATTTTTAAACCATCTTCACTTGTATGCCAATACATGTATTTTCTCTTCATTGACTTTTAAATATTATTATGTCATTACTTAAAATTTGTAAAAAAAAAAAAAAAAAAAAAAAAAAAAAAAAATCTCAGATACTCACATTATATGAAGTAATCTATATTTGTTACGGATAAGGAAAAAATATTGTTTCTATTAGATGCCTGAAGAATTGTAGATTCTGAGAAAGAGAGACGAATGAATTAAAATTTATTTCAGTAACTTTGCTTTATAATTAAGTATTATTATTATTTATCTTCATGCTTCATTCCATACATAAAGTTATACATGGAATGAATGCCATTTTACATTAAATAAACATCTTCCAGGTAGCAGTGCTTATTATTCGGCTTCATTACATAAATGATAGTTCAATTGATAAAATTAACTTCTAAAATTGTTAACTATAAGTCTGTTTTCTTAATTTTCAACAAACCTCCTCCATTCTTGAAACAAATATAAGGAAATCTCCATATGTTACCAAGTCCAACCAAACACCCGACAGAAGAAAATAAAAACTCCCACCACGTTTTCCAGTTTCCTCGCTGCACGACTTCTTCTTTAGACATATTGCAATCAATAAAATTGAACTACTTTTGGTAGCAATAACACTTTTTTTAACCAAATATAATGCTCTGGATCCCTGTTTACTTCTGCAGTATTAATATTAACCTACATTGTAGACACGCATGAGGGAGTTTGTATTTGTGTCTGACGAGCTTCCAATCCCATTTATTTGACATGAAATGGATATCATGTGTCTTCTTCTAGGTATCTATTTCTCCCTCTCTACATACACAATATATACATGTACAAGAGGTAAAACCGAGTAAAAGATACAAGATACAAATTTTATTAGTCCAATTTGAGCCCCCGGAAGAGCAACCAAGATTTACAAATAAAGATAGGAGGATGAATCAAATGATAGAATAAATATGATCTTATATAATAACGAGAGCAATGTTTAATTATATATTCATTGATAAATACATATACAAGAGATATACTGAATATGCATGTTGTATATGTTATAATAATGTAAAGTAAAGTAGCTGAAATAGACATACATGTATATCAAGGAACAATAGAGATTATATTGGCATACATATACACACATCCCAAAACATATACTTAATTTTTCAATTAAGGAACGTTATCAACGAATCTAGCAAGAGATCTTAAGATGTCAGGGTCTTCATTAGTCATGACCCAATGTAATTGACTATCATAACATAGAGACGGAAGTCTTTTATATTAATTATTCCAAACATCATGTCTGTATACAATAAGATTAGGACATGTATACAAGAAGAAAATGAATTTCACCCTGAACCTCATTGTGATCACAAAGGTAAAAATTCGTTCATCTTTAGGTATTTTTTTATATAGTCCAATTTCAATTTTTAGCCTATGTGCTAATTTTCCTAACCTTATTATGGCTGATCCATGGTGTTTTGCAACCACTATTGAAATAGCGACCACTTTTGAAATAATTATTTCAACAGCGGTTGAGAATGCATGCATTTCAAAACCAGAACCAGATTGCAACCACTCTTGAAATAAACGTTCACTATTGAAATTATTATTTCAATAGTGGTTGAGAATGCATTTCAAAACCAAATAATTGTATAGTGGTCGGTATTTCATTAGTGGTTGCAACAATGGTGATTGATGGTTCAAATATTTAGATAGGGTTCAAAACAAAACTTAGTCCATAGACTAGTTAAGGTAGATAATTTACCAGCCTAATGCAAATTCCTATCTTTTCCCATGTAGTACTTAAAAGTTAATTAAGTTTTTTTTTCAAGTTTTCTTTAAATTATGAAAGTGACATTCGTACCTAAAATATCACTATAGACTATTAATATGTTTAGGTGAATGGAGGAAAGTCTAATAAGGAAACATATAATTTCACGAAAGATAAATAGAGGCAAAAAATTATAAAATTGTATACTCTGCAGTTGATTTAGTAACTGTCAGTTAAACTTGTTGAATAAACATAAAAGTTACGATAAGGAACAGTAATGAATCTTATAAATGTAATACATAACAATAATCAGTGAGCCCTACACTTATTTCCTTTAGGTAAACTGAGGAATCCATAGTCAATTTAGTAAAACAAACGACCTAACCATTGGTATGAAACATGTCAGATAAAATTCGACACAATGATATTAGGTTGTAATTGCAAACAAGGTCATTTTAACAATGCTGACTGTTAACGAGATTTTTTGAAATTCCTGTAATATCAACTTGTTTGTAATCAAATATGGAGATAACGAACAGTAATCATGCTTAAAAGTCCATAGAAAAAATACAAATCAGCTGCAGAGCAAATTCGGACCTCTGAAAACATCAGAGTTGGGATCAGGTGCCATGGAGGAGTAAGCATTCCCTGCCGACCGGTCAAATCCGCCGTGTGCTACTTGTCATGATCGGGAAAACGGAAAAATCCCTAAACAATTCAATGTGTAAATAATGGCCTATTTACTGTAAGCATCAAGCCTCGGTTTAAAAATTGATCGTACTTAAAGCTCTTACGAATTCAAGCATCAGGAGAAAACAATAACATCAGATGCCAAGAGAAACTGATGACGAAGATCATATTTTGGTGTACCCTTTACAATTTTTTGAAAATATTTTAACCTTAAAATCCAAGTTTTGATACACGTGTCACTGTGAGCGTTGGCAAACTTCATTTGAAGCCCTTGACTGGTGAATGATGACGTCTCTATATGAAAATGATATACGGTAACAATTTTGATGAATTCTGAATGAAAAATTCTCAAATCGGTCGTAAAACAACAATCAATCAAGTATATTAATACTGGGAAATATTTGAATTGTAAAACTTCCAAAGTTGTCTATGAAATAGAATGTACTCTATGCGGACCGATTTATAGTGGGGGAAGCAAACGGTCCACTCTTCATACAAGAATGTCGGGGCATTAGTTTGAAATAAAAGATAGAGGCCATCAACATCTTTATAATTATTTAAATTCGCTAGACTACTCTATCCTTTCAATGAGGGTAAGAATTTTTGGAAAATATATCATCGAACAAATAATCTCACTTTAAGTACTCCATTCCTTAGACAGCGAAAAGAATTTTGGATCAGTAAACAAGGCACTGCATTTTCGTATGGTTGCAATGACCAAATAAATAATGTAGGTAACCTTTCAAGCATCAATCATAAAATTGTCCAAATATACTTGACATATCTTTTGATTCATTTTTTCCTTACGTCATTAAACAATTAAGTCCTCATTACATTCGCACTTAACTTTACTACTGATTTTTTATGGACTATTTGAAGAAGCTAAAGCAAGTCTATACTAGGATTCTTCATTTGCAGAATACAGTCAAGTGTTTGTGATTACTGATGATGCCAAGTAAAGGCTCTTTAAGCCACCATGTATGTTGGACGATAATACATCTGATTCAACCCTCTGTTCCTTTGAACTTAAATTTGTCAATAAAGGCATAGATGCTTTGAACATATGTAACATCCTTTATCATAAAAACGTTCAGTCTTCCACCATATTTGAAGATGAAGTCTACTCCCTGCATTTCCTACAGATATTTCCCAACTGTTGCTTCCCAACTTTTCAATTACAAACAAACCCTTTAATTTATTTAGTAATATTCTACTTTCATATGCATATAGTATTTATGTCTCCCAAATTATTAGATACTTAAGAGCATGTTCTGAGTAAGATCAAGTTTTTAACCGAGGCAGGCTACTGACAAATAAGTCGAGGTTATAGGGATTTCAACAACCTCATAACATCTTAAGTTGTTACAATGACCTTGTGAGCAGTAACAACTTAATACTGGGACGTATGTTTGACTGACATATTTCATATCAATCGTTAAGCAATTATTTTTATACTAAATTTCACTACGGATTACTCCGTCTAACTGATCAATACATAGGGCTCACGGCAGGTGTGACCGGTCGACAGGGGATGCTTACTCTTCTTAGGCACCTGGTCCCTACTATGGAATTTTCAAGGGTCTTTGTTTTATGTCCTGTTCAGAAATTTGTATTATTTTAAGGTTTTTTGAGATCTATTACTGTTATCTTCTTGTATTTCATTTGCAATTATTGCTTAATACTCGTGTGTATTGCTAATAACCGATTGCTTGTTTTTTCAGAGCAAATAATATAAGAGTTGAAAAAAATATTGTTTGAATTTACTTTAAAACGCTTTGTGATAGATTTGCTCAGCAAGACAATATGCAAATGAAAATGTAGACATTAGTCAGAAATAATTAGCCACAAACAAGAAAATGATGACAATTTACATGAACAATAGTCAATACAACATATAACCTTAACATTTCGGAAATAACTTTAAAAATTGCATGCCGGATTAACATTTCATATCTATTTACCAATTTCTAATTCACATCTATGCAGAAATCTAATGATTTAAAAACTTGTTAGACAGAAAATACTGTTACATAGATGTTGCAGTAATATTCTTATTCAGAAAATTAAAGACATTGTTTTATTACTTTTCACATCTATCTGCAATTTCTAAATCTCACTTATGCAGAAATCTAATGATTTAAAAACTTGTTAGACAGAAAATATTGTTACATAGATGTTGCAGTAATATTCTTATTTAGAAAATTAAAAACATTGTTTTATTACTTTTCCCATCTATCTACCAATTTCCAAATCTCATTTATGCAGAAATCTAATGATTTAAAAATTTGTTAGACAGAAAATATTGTTACATAGATGTTGCAGTAATATTTTTATTTACAAAATTAAAGACTTTTTCTGTTACTTTTTTGCTTCAATAAGTTTAATGCATTTAAAAAAGATATATATATATATATATATATATATATATATATATATATATATATATATATATATATATATATATATATATATATATATATAGAAGCAAAACCTTGTTATTAGCAGTAAACTATACTTAGGAAACATTGAAATATCCAATCAACAACGCAAATAAACATTATAACGATATTAATTGAATAATTAAACATATATACCCCTAAGAAATTTTATGAGAGAGCAGAACGAAGTTATAATATTTGAGTGCAAATATCAACATGTTTAAACACCATTTCCCAAGAATTCTCGATTGACACTATTCAAAATCAATGATGGAAAACCTGAAAGAATGTTACTTCATTTTTTTTTAAAAATCAAATTTCAAATTGTTTTAATCAAAAAATTCCAGAAATATAACTGACTGCGATAATTATTGCCAAAAAAGGTCCGGTTTTGCACCATAACATTTTTGAAATAATCTGATGGATACAAATTTTTGATGCGTCGTACGAAATCACTAAATTTGGAATGGTTTCATTTTCGCTGTTTTCGTGGTATGGTGAGACCTACAATTTCATGTCCTCCAGGAAATGTTTCAAGTAGAGTACAAATAAAATGAACATTTCTTTCAACACGAAATTGAATCCCCACGAATTACAATTGTTCCTAAAACCACGAAAATTTGACTCCACGAAAATGTGATTTTACAGTATTTAAATTGAGGTTCAATTGTTATAACTAATTTTAATTATGTGCCAACAACACCAGGTTATGAAGCATGTACCTATTTCCAAACAAAACAACCAAAGATTTTTTGTAATTCAGAATAAGTATGGTTTCTGTCACAGGAAACAATCTTTAAAAGTGTCTGTGCCCTGGAGTGATCGAATAATTTGATTGGCTCCTTCTTTTTATAACTTGTTAGACCCAGTTACATTTGTAGACCAACAAATTTTAATTCAATACAATCCGTTGAAGTTTTTGCATCATTTATTTTTATAGAGGCGTAAAACGAAACGTTTAATTTAAGACTATTTCTTTACAGAGGATATCAAAGCGCAAAAAAGTACAGAAAAACATTCTAAAAAGAAACATATGAACAGGTATTTATGGAAGTCAAGTAAATTAACACCGTAACCCAGCAAAATATGAGGAAGAATCGGTAAAAGAAATATTGTCTTGCTTTTTACATTTTCGTTTTGTCGTCTGACGGAAGGCGCAACCCGTGATATTTTTACATGAATCGATAAGAACATTTCTCTGTAAAAAACATTCACATTTTCAAAAGAAAAAGGTTACTGTTGTCGCTCATGAAAAAAATGTATCAATGCACTCTCCACATATTCCTGCTTAAAACACGCAAAAAAGAACACCTATAATGATTGAGTATTGAAAAATGTATCGAAATAATACAAAAGCAACCCCCCTCTCTCTCCCCTCTCTGTATGATACCAATTCTTAGGTCATAACGTATCATTCATGTGACTTCTTTTCTCATTTGAACTGTACTTGTTATTTTCAAGTACAAAATAGTTTAAAGGAAGTTTTGGCAGAGTATTTGCATAAATATCCCGATCGCCCCTATTTGAATATCCTGTCTGTGTCTTTAGATTTGCATATTTTCCAGTGTTTTCCTCGATGTTTCCTGTAATTCTAGAAGAATTGTTCGGATTCAGTGCAAGTGTAATATAGCTATCCCTAAGGCCTCGTGTATTATCAGCGATTGCATTTTCCTGTTTTCCGTCGATGACTTCCTTGATAGCATTTGCAGAAAACAGCACTTTGTTCTGCCTCAGTGCTAAGGAAACATAACTGTCCTCAGACTCTTCCGTTTGACTTGAAATAGCGACGCAACCTTGATCGTAAATTTCGCCTTCCTCTGTGTCATTGATTCTAGAAACTACGTTAAATCTTTTGTTGAAGCTCAGTATGTTGTAGTTGTTAGAGGCCCTTGTCATCTGAGAGTAGTCCTCTTGCGGCTCCTCTGATTCACGGCTTGAATTGTCGTTTCCAACATAGTTTGTCCCTATTCCTTCGTAAAAGATTGCTTTTATTTTTTTTTTCTTCAGAATAAATTTTAAATTTTTTTGAAAGATTTTAATAAAAATTGGTCAGTGAATATGTAATCCTTTATTTGTTAAGTTTCAAAAATGAATTCTCAATTTGGAAATTAATTCTTCAAATTTTATTTGTTTGATTTTAACAATATTATGCGAATACATGAACTTACTACTTGTCAGATACTGGCGTAGAAACTTTAATCTGTAAAGTCAGATGTTTCGATATTAGAACAACCAATTCTTTTTTTTTTTATTTTTAGCATGAAGAATTTATCTAGAGAATTTTGATGACTTTGACGCAAAGTGTTAAAGTGCTCCATTATCAACTGTGTTTCATCACTCCTGCGCAGTTGTTCTGTTTTCGTGTTCAAAACATTTTAAGAAACGACTAAGGCAATTCTGATTGGCTGCTTATACCTACGACGATCCTATTGGCTGCTTTTTAAGCGCCATGTTTATTTTACCAAAATACATAAATCCAATGTTAGTATAATGGGAAAATCAGGATCTATAAGGATCTATAAGGGGTGCGAGGTAGTGACCGTTTTTTTCCTCAAACTCCGGTTCCTTTATCTTTTCATATTTCAAGAGACACTCATATTAAAAAAAAAGAACAAGCAAATTCAAAGAATCGTGGTCCCCCGCTTTCGGTGTCTAAGTGGATTGGAAGTCGTTATTTATGGTATATTGTAACTGTCTTGTTTATGTGTTTAATTATTATTTATGCATCATACAAAAAGACATAAATTATTGAATTAATAACAGTTATGGCAAAAATTATATCTTCTCAAATCTACATCAAACTTCAAGGTCATGGGGTCAAATATAAATACAATTCGAAAGGTCTTGTCACAAGTAATGCACATGTGAAAAAATAGAATCAAATGTAAATGCCATCTTCTCTCCATCAAAAGTAATCAGCAATGTTAATTTTTTTGAAAATTAGGTCAAACTTCAAGGTCATGGGGTTAAAAATCAAAGTACATTTGGAAATGCTTGTCAAAGGTAATTCACACGTCAAATATGAATCCCCTATCTTCACTCCCTCAAAAATTAGCTACACTGATAAAATGTTTGAAAATTAGGTCAAACTTGAAAGTGAAGGTCACGGGGTTTAAATATCATGACATATATGAAAACATTTTGACACGGGTAATAATCACCAAACTTAAAATTTTTGAAAATTAGGTCAAACATAAAGGTCAAAGTCAAGGGGTAAAAAAATGCTCAGGAATATCTTGTCACAGGTAATGCACATGTCAAACATATCAAATATGAAAGCTCTATTTTTTCCTCAATCAAACGTTATAAAGAAAGATAATATTTTTGAAAAGTAGGTCAAACTTCAAGGTTACGGGGTCAAAAACCATGATATATTTAGAAAGTTCTTGTCACAGGTAATGTACATAGGTCATATGAAAGCTCTATCATTTCTCATTCAAATTTTTATGACCAATTTTAAGTTATGTCAAAATTTAGAAAAATAGGTCAAATTTGAAGGCCAAGGTCACGAGATGAAAAAATCATAGTATATTTGGAAATATCTTGTCACAGGTAATGTACATGTGAAATATGGAAACCCTATCTCTTCTCATTCAAATGTTATGACCAAGAGTTTTTGTGACAGACTGACAGACGGACAGATTTACGGATTGACAGACGAATGAGATTTAATGTCCCCTCGCTTTCGCAAAAGCGGTGTACAAAAAGGAACGAGAGATTGAGAAAAACTGGTTGCTAACTCGCGCTGGTTATGGAACCTATATATTCCCTCCCGCAACAAGTTGCGAAAGGATTACAGTTTCCTAATGTGTAGCAGAACATGCACGCTGTGTGAACAAGCTTGAGGGCAAGATTGAAAAAAAAAATCATACTAAGGATCATCATACTCTGTATAATTTTTTCAAATTGTATTAGGACATTTAGATTTAATTGTTCTTGTGAAGTTGTGTGCTATTTTTGTATATTTTTGGAATATAGTCATATTATACATATACGAGGGTTGTCCAGTAAAATCGTGGACACGTAGTTTTAAGTGAAAAATAATCAACACTGCTTTCTAAAAATATTCCCTACTCTTTAGAACATTTTTCATCAATATACTTAGCAAATTTCAAAGAATTATATGCTCAAATAAACAAATATGGGATATTCTGTAATGTGTGGTATCGCCTTACTACGGAAGCCAGTTGGTGCCAAAATAGAAAAAATATTTTATCTGGCGGTCGCCAGATAAGTTTCTGGCGGCCGCCAGAAAGTTATCTGGCGGCTGCCAGATAATTATTTGGCGACCGCCATATACTATCTGGCGGCCGCCAGAAGGTTAACTGGCGGCTGCCAGAAATTATCTGGCGGCCGCCAAATAATTTTCTGGCGGCCGCCAGATAAGTTTCTGGCGGCCGCCAGTTATTTATGTGGCAGTCGCTAGATAATTATCTGGCGGCCGCCAGATAAAATATTTTTCTGCCTGGCACCTACCGACTTCCGTACCTTACGATGCACGGATGATAACCTCAAAAAGTCTGAAGAAACGTCATGTTTCATATCGTACGCGTTGCTAAAAAAAGTTGAAAGCCATCAGTTAATTAAATTCCGGGAATTTTACTCACGCATACACTCCCTTTATTCCTCCATAAACAGCCGAGAAGCCAATCTCGCACACATATGGGGCCTTATTAAAATCTGTATTAATAAGTTATGAAAGGTACTCTAACTTTCACTAAACTAAATAGGCAGTTTTTTTGACAGTCTGCAATGACAGTGTCTTTCCATATTTTAAATACAATATAGCTAAATAATATTTACCCCAACCTTATTTATTTAATACAATTATTTCGAAATAATACTCGCATATTTCCTGATAAAATCCTGATTTATTGGTCATGCGCCATAGGGCCATACCCTGTGCACTTTCAAGTATAATAAAATCCTTATTTTTGCCTATAATAATTAAAAATATTAAGATGTACTTAAATATGATAAATAAACATTTGCTTAAATTTCAGCCCATAGCGTGCATTAACTCTCGTACATAAAAGTGATTACTGGAGGTGAACTTGTCAAGAGTTACCGAGGTTTGACTAATTAAAATAATTTGAAACATATCTAAGAATATTCCGGTTTTTGCAAAGGAATACTCTCCATAGCGGGGCATGCACTTGTTTAAATATAGCTAATTATAATAAAATTATATACAGTTTTTGAAGCGTTTGAACATTGGCCAGCAAATTATTCAAATTAAGCATAACTATTTTATCATAAACTTTTCTTTTCTCCTGAAAAGCGTAAGAGCTGTTTCCATTATTTTCAGGCCAAAGATATTTGAGCATGCAATAACTTTAAAATTACTAACCTCTCATTGAAAAAAAAGACGATGATGGCTAAAATTGATCCGACACTTAGAATTACTGCCATTGCAACAGCAACAACTGTATGAAGGTATGAGGGGTCGTTTTCTCTGTAAATCTCTGAATCTGAGTGAGATGTAAAATTTACAATATGAATATTTAATTACCTTACCACAATAACACTGCCAGAAATATCAAGTAATTTTAGCACCCCTTAATGAACCTTCCTTTCTGTTTTCACCAAAAAGGCAATGCGTCTAATTGACAATTCAATAAATCATTTGTGTCTTTATAATCACGTCAGGTTAGAGAGCGATTTCTGCTTCTATTAATTTGCTTTGACTTTCCAAGAATTACAGAATATTGAAAACCGAAAAAGCTGTTCTGAATTCAATGCAACTTGAATCTTCTATATACGGTATGTATACCAATAAAGGAAGAATATAAGGAGGCGTTTGTTGTTTACTACCATGAAGTGATATCACATATTCGAATAGTTTTTATCAGGTATTCAGTTTTTGATTTAGTGATATAACTTTTACGAATGGATATCACATTATATTTTATTTTGAATATTTGATATTACTTATTCGAAAAGGTGTTATAACATATTCAATCTATATATGAAATAACAACAGCTCCCCGACTATAATGTACTGTATGTATGCATGCATTTTATACAGAAAGTAAATAACATAAATACCTGTAATAAAAACAGAGAAATAGTATCAATAAATACAGCAACACTAACTGCAAATGAAATATACAAAATTTCAAAGGGACTGATGACATGTGATGTTTTCAAATTGCCTTAATCTATAACAGGGGAAAAGGACAGCCCGAATTTGCCTAGGGTCAATAAAAATCTAGTTTGTCATATGGGAAATCGTTGTTCTATGGGCCCTTTTCTTTTCTGTGCATTTAATGAATGGACACTGTATTCCCCCTTTATGCGAATGCCATCTTTCTTTTTAAGCTAGAATGTCTTGAAAGAGGGATCACTTATTATTCAATATAGTAAAAAATGCAAATAGAAATTCAAAAACGAAAAGGTGATTAGGTGATATCAACCATTTGAATAGTGCTATCCATCTTACATGCAACTTAAGGGGAAAAAATGATGTTTGCATACACTTATATTTACATTTGCTGTGTTTTTTTTTTTACTTAACCAACTATGACATTGATTTGAACATGTCATTTTCGTATATACTCACGCGTAGAAATATACACGGAGAAACTCGTGCTAAAGTGATGTCACAATGTGGCTACAGAGACGTTAATAAAAAATATAACAATATAGGACAGCGAGAAATTCAAACATCGAGTATATTTTGTTGCTTTTTAACATGTACATTGTAAAATATAAACAAGAGGCCCATGGGCCACATCGCTCACCTGAGCACATTGGCTGGGCAAAAGCACAAATCAGTTCAGTATTGAAAAGATTACCGGGAAGGGGGGGGGGGGCTTGAATTTTAAACTACCTGATGATGCTTCCATGTCAATATAACAAATGGCTTTGTTGTTCTTGAGAAGATTTTAAAAAAAATTTTCCCATATATTCCTTTGTAAAAATTTGATCCCCCATTGTGGCTCCTCCCTATCCCGGGGTCATCATTTGAACTTGAATCCACACTACCTGAGGATGCTTCCATATTAGTATGACTAAACATAGCTTTCCTGTTCTTGGGAAGAAAATATTTTTTCTATATGTTTCCATATCAAAATGACTAATCATGGTTTGCAGTTCTTCAGAAGATATTTTCCTTTACATTTCTATTTAAAATTTTGATCCTCCATTGTGGCCCCATCCTACCCATGGGGGTCATGATTTGAATAAAATAGAATCTACACTACCTGAGGATGCTTCCACATAATAATACATCAATCAGGGCTTTGCTGTTCCTGAGAAGAAGATTTTTAAAATTTTCCTATATATTTCTATGTAAAACTTTGATCCTTCATTGTGGCCCCACCCTACCCCCGGGGGTCATGATTTGAATAAATTTGAATCTACACTACCTGTGGATGCTTCCATATAAATATATACCATCTGGGCTTTGCTGTTCCTGAGAAGAAGATTTTTCCTATATATTTCTATGTACAACTTTGATAGTCCATTGCAGCCCAGCCCTACCCCCGGGGGTCATGATTTGAACAAACTTGAATCTACACTACCTGAGGATGCTTCCATATAAATATGGCTCATCATGGCTTTGCTGTTCTTGAGAAGAAGAGATTTTTCGTATATATTTCTATGTAAAACTTTGATCCTCCATTGTGGCCCCGCCCTACCCCCGGGGGTCATGATTTGAACAAACTTGAATCTACACTACCTGAGGATGCTTTCATATAAATATGACTCATCATGACTTTGCTGTTCTTGAGAAGAAGATTTTTAAAGATTTTTCGTATATATTTCTATGTAAAACTTTGATCCTCCATTGTGGCCCTGCCCTACCCCCTGGGGTCATGATTTGAACAAACTTGAATCTACACTACCTGAGGATGCTTCCATATAAATATGACTCATCATGACTTTGTTGTTCTTGAGAAGAAGATTTTTAAAGATTTTTCCTATATATTTCTATGTAAAACTTTGATCCTCCATTGTGGCCCCGCCCTACCCCCAGGGGTCATGGTTTGAACAAATTTGAATCTACACTACCTGAGGATGCTTCCATATAAATATGGCTCATCATGGCTTTGCTGTTCTTGAGAAGAAGATTTTTAAAGATTTTTCCTATATATTTCTATGTAAAAATTTGATCCTCCATTGTGGCCCCGCCCTACCCCCGGGGGTCATGATTTGAACAAACTTGAATCTACACTACCTGAGGATGCTTCCACATGAGTTCCATCTTTCCTGGCCCTACGGTTCTTGAGAAGAAGATTTTTAAATGATGCCATTATTTTTTCACTAAACCCTAATTATCTCCCCTTGAAAGAGGGCGTGGCCCTTCATTTGAACAAACTTGAATCCCCTTTACCCAAGGATACTTTGTGGCAAGTTTGGTAGAAATTGGCCAAGTGGTTCTTGCGAAGAAGTCGAAAATGTGAAAAGTTTACAGACAGACAGACGGACAGACAGAGGACAGACAGACAGACAGACGGACAGACAGACGGACGCCGGACAAAATGTGATCAGAAAAGCCCACTTGAGCTTTCAGCTCAGGTGAGCTAATAAAAGGGATGTTTTTAAATTAAGTGTGAATTATTGGTGTGTAAATCACACAGACTTGCACGTAGGCATATTTCTCTTGAAGCGCTAGCGTCACACAGACCTACTAGACAGGTCTGTGTGATTTACACATTAATAATTTACACAAAACTGTAAAAACATTCCTTAATTAATATCATTCAATACAAGGAAACAATCTAAAGTAAATCAAACCAGTCAAAAAGATTCATCCGGCTTATTAGAAACTTAATATACATTTTCTTTTAATAAATTGATATAGATTTAACAAAAATAGGTAAACGTAATAGATAGAAAAGCATTTTATTATATCACTCAAAAACATATCGCGTGACATCGTTAAATTATATAAGTCTTAATAAGGTAAATTATTCTTTCAATAAAAATATCAAGTAGTTTTGGAGATGGGGAAACGTGTATGTTCTGTTGCTACCATGTACAGTAAACAGAATTCAAAGCACATACCCAAATAAGAAAGGCAAACACAGAGAATTTCGTTAAATATACTTCAGAGCTCAAAAACAGTATAATACAGCATATTTTTCCCTGGATGCAAGCACTATCGTTTTAGATTCTCTGGGCATTTGGTATGGCTGCATGCTCTTTAATGTCTTGAAATGTTATATTCCCAAGTGCAATTACATACTTAGTAACAGTACTTAAAATAACTTTTTGATCGCGAGAACTTATTTTTGCATTATTACACGATACTGTCTACTCGCGAAAATTTCATTATCGCGTAAATTTTTATTAGTATAGATAATATACACCAATAACCAGAATTCGTAAAAATTTTGTCTCGCTTATAGAGACCAAATGCCTCAGAAATATATTAAAAAAAATAAGATGTCGCGGAAATAAAAAGCACATGTGGCCATTTTTCTTTTTTGGACACATGTTTTTGCCTAAAAAGTAAGAGTTTTTATTAAAGTGTAAATTTGCAAATAAGAGACAAATAATGTGGACTTAGAGATTTAAAAGTATTTCTGATTCTACCAGTAAGTCCTTACAAAGCATGCATTCCTTGTCAGAAAAACTGGTACAACTTTTGGGGAAATGATTTATTTCGAAATGATACTGTTTGAAAAAATTGATAACAGCCTAAAAATGCCCTTTTTCATTTGCCTAGAGCCAAATGTTTTCCAACCAACTTTTTGCCTAAAAGGTAAGAAAAAATATCTCAATATTTCATACGTGTTACGAGTGGTAATCAAAAAGTTCGGAAACTTATTGAATTGCTTCCATAAAAGAACTAGAAAAGCTTTTAAGGTTTCAGTGTTAATTATTTTTTAAAGCAGTCCTGTCCGATTTTAATGCATATCTGCCACCGTTCTGCCCATGCGCTAATCACGTGATCCAGGCGGTCAGGTGACATGCTCCGTAGCGTTCTATTCACAGAAGCTTAAAGATTTTTCCGAGTCCTATATTTTTTACCATGAAAGTTATTTTTTATAACAAGAACAATCCATTTGTCAGAAATGGCTAAATCTCGGCAATAGGATGGGTGGATAAGGATATCCTTTCCCAGAATGAGCATGGTGACCATAAAACCTGAGTCCCCTGTCTTGGGAGCGTCGTTTATCCAATGGATAAACAGGTCAAGGAATCTACCATATATGGATATTGTTGTTATTGCGCACAGAGGTGCTTACAGCGAGCAATCGTCCAATCCAATGAATGAGCCGAAAAGCATGATGGTATACTACATGTTTATATTTTACTACAAACACGTGGGTCAGGCAAATTTAGGACGCGATTTCAAATGACTGCGGGAAAGTCAACTAATAATTATTTTTAATGTTTTTGTGAAAAACATGAAGAATAGGTACTAATTAAGATTTTCCATGCTCACATTAGCAATCAAAGTCAATTTTCCGTGTAAAATAGTACTTTAAATACCGCTCACAGTCTTCACAATTAAATAAGAACCCGGTTTTTATAACTTGAGATTCTGTAAATTTGCCATGCTACTGGTGTTATTCGTTGTTATTTTGTTATTTGTTTACTAGAAATTAAAAGTGAAATTCATACTGAAAGATAGTATAGCACGGGAAAACTGCCAGGCTATTGTCAACAAACGGACTTATACAATGGAGTGGAGAAAACCCAAATTTTACCGTTGTAAAACATTTTTATGTAAATGTGAGCATGGAACTAGTAGATAACGATGTACATATTATACTAAGTGTGTAAAATGCTTGGAAAAATGCACCATGTCTTTCCGAGAGCGATTTCAAAAACTGGCTTTTTCGAAACGTACATGTAATATTTTTTGTAGTAACCCATAATGCAACTCATTCAGCTGATTGGTCACTTTACCAGTCACGTTGGGTGCCTCGTGTAGCATGTAAATTTATTCTGACGTCACAGAAAATAGTTTCCTCGACCTGATAAAGCATATGCGCCTACTTTTTATAACATCTGATATGTTAAAAATCTAAAGTAAACGATATTTTAAGGATTTAATAATTATATTATTGTTAAGATATTCAACTATTTTCTACGTGTATCTTGATGATCTTTCATAACAAATTGCTCAACTAAGGACACATCTCTTCCCCAGCTTGCCTTAACTGGGCAACAGAACAAACATCATTTTTAACTATCTCCCTTCCTTCACTAATACAATCGATCCAATTCATGAGTGAACTTCTGGCAAGTATTTTGTCTTCATAAACCTTGTACAAATTATTATATGTTAATATATGTTATATTTGTATGTATATGCAAAGGAATTTCCAAGATATACGAAAAACTCTACAGCCGTTCGTTGCTCGAGTGCGACTGAGTCAACCATTTTTTGTCACAAGTCATCCATATATAGACTTCATTTTCACACCGTAACATCACAAACATGGAGCAAAACATCACATAACATCTGCTATTTATAGAAAATTTGTACGACTATATGTATGCCAAATTTCATTCTGATCTGAATTATGGTTTTGTAAATATAGAGATAATTCGCGAACTTTTTGATCACCCCTCGTACATCTGACTAACGACTCACTGTTTGTTTTTATTGTTTAACGTCCCTCTCGAGAATTTTTCACTCATATGGAGACGCCACCACTTGCCGGTAGAGAGTTACAAATTTTTGACCTATATTCGGCACTTAGGGCCATTGAGCAGTGAGGGATATTTTTCGTGCCAGAACCCGCTGCGACACATGACCTCGGTTTATACGGTCTCATCCGAAGGACGGGTCTCCGCGTCCCACAGTGGGATTTCTCAATGTTTGTAAACAATGACTAAAATCAAAATATTCTGCAGATATGCTTTTTCACTATATGATGATTAAATAATGAAACTAAACTTAGTAGAGATAACTTTTTATATTCAACAGTAATTACCAGTTTTCCTCTTCAAAGTTGTCTTTTTTTCCCTAGGGATGCAAGACAGGGTTGGGGGTCGCTGGACTGTCCACTAGACGGCTTTTCAAGACTAGTGGGGTCTCTTAAGAGTGTAAGGGACTTCGCGTTAATCGTCTTAACAGGATCCGTCCATTAATATTTGGCAAACCCGGAATCTTCTGAATATTGCACGGAACACAACACTGAGTACTTTAATGGTCTTTGTATTTTATACAGATTGATAGACAATATATGAAGTCACCGTTTAGCTCAATATGATATTTACAATAGGAACAACTAAAATTAGTACATTAGAAGTAAGATCTCACTAGCAGTCATTAAGCTTAAATCCTATATAATTCCAATCTTAATTTGATTTATTGATTTCCTGTGTTTTGATTGGACGAAAACAAATTCAAGAAAAAGTTTACACATCGATAAATTCTCAATCAGAACTACCTTTCTTGACCTAGCTTTTATTGTAAAGAAAAATGAAACAAATCGTTACTTCTATTCTGTGTTTTGGCTAAACAATTACAGAAACTTGAAATTAAATAAAAACAAAACTGATGACACACAGGACTGACAGACGGAAATATTATGTTTATGTCACCGTCAGATCACGAGTGTGAATTTTTTAAATCTCTGAAGTCATATTCTCGACGTTCCTAATAGGCCTACAATACAAATCAGCTCAGTTCTCGGTAGCGCTGTGATAGGAAAGAGAAACGTACCTTAGACTCTTGCCTTATTAGCATCAAATTCATTTTTCTACATCCTATATTCTGTCCCGTCTTTGAACAAACCAGAGCAAATCAAAGTTGTCGTCGGTCTGCTACTTTCGTTTTAGAGCGTCTGTCGTTATGTCAACATGGTCAACGACGTCTACTTGTATTTACGATATTTGTTGACTTAAACAATATTCGATGAGTTTTTATAAGCTTATTTTATTTAATGTTTTGACAATCAAAGTTGAACTTTATCTACGTTCATCTCGATTGTGATTTATTTCCACATCGTGGCATAAAGTATTCCTACGCTGTACAGAAAAAACAGATTGTATGGAGGCTTCAAAGAGAAATAATTTTAAACTTCGTAATTGGAATTATAAGAATTAAACGTTCTTTTTTCAGAATTTATCGATGTGTAAGCTCATGCCTTTGTACTCACAAACTTTACATAAAAGTGCTTCGCACTTTTATTCAGTTTGTGAGTACAAAGGTACGAGTTTACACATCGATAAATTCTGAAAAAAGAACGTTTAATCCTATAATAAAATATTAAAAATGCACTGTACATGTAAACAAAGCACAACATAAGCCCTCTTGCTCTTTCCATTCAAAATGACTTCACAGCAATAAGTAACACACAAAAAAGCTCAGTTCAAGAAGGGTTCAGAGGGCATGATTATGAAATCGACAGAAGAAAATTGCAATATTACAAACACACACACAAACACACATTGATAATTTTTAATACATCAATTAATAAATGCATTGTCAATTAAAATTTTCTCTTTTTCCATTTGTACAGGTATATGTACATGTATACATTTACGTACACACAGTACAATAAATGCTAAATTGAATTGAAATCACAAAAAAAAACAAACATTATACATGTAATTATTTCACAAAAAAGTCTTGGATTAAATTCAAAGTAACGGTAATGATCGTTGTAAATTCATATGCATGTAGGTTAAAGATTTTGCACTAGTGCTGGCACCAGCACTACCTATTTCACCGAAAAAATTTAATAGAAAATCCTCTCCGTTGTTTTAAATTAGGACAAAGAGTAAAAAGAGCCTGAAATAGGGTATTTTTTAACCTCAATTAAAACTAAGATGTTCTCTGAGATTGTCCTTAGATATATCTTGATCCTAAGATACCCTTTAAAGCATGCCTGCAGGTGTGGATTTTTTTTTTTAATAAAGCAACTGTAAGATTACGGATTTTATTTTGGGGACAGAAATCTTTTAAACAGACGACAAAATATATTGAGCTGACCTAGGTCTACTAAACAGACACCAAGGAAAAATACTGACGAGTTCAATACATTTTACTCTGAATGCGTTATCATATATCTTGAACAAAACGAAGCTAATGCTGCATCGCTGAAGCAGCTGAAGATAATATATGTACACATGTAACTTCTAAATACCCTCATTTTACTGGTATGATAAGATTTCTTACCATTTAAAGTTTTGTTAACACACCCTATTTTCCTGTCACAGAATTGATTAGCGGTACAGTTACATTTACTCTCACATCCAAATCCATAGAATCCATAAGGACACGGTCCTCCTGAACAGTTATCACCATATGTACCTACTTCACAGGCTGTAACATTAAAAGAGCACATTTTAGATGTTTTGAATCACTCATTTGTTTCTTTTCCCGCGTGAGTAAGTTTTATTTGTCTGATCGTCATAAAAAAAGTATTAGAATTTTACTTCCATTATACAGAGTATTAAAAATTCTACGGCTATTTCAATCATTATATTGATTACTAGTGTGCTGCTTTTAATTAAAATCATTCTATGAAAGTGCGTGTCACTAAATCCTATTCAGTGCGCCGACTCTCGAAGTTATATATATATATATATATATATATATATATATATATATATATATATATATATATATATATATATATATATATATATATATATATATATATATATGTATATATATATATATATTATATAAATAGTGCACGTTTTTGAGGGTAACAGTTGAAATTGACACCCCAAGGAAAACCATTGTCAACCGACGCGTCAGCGGAGGTTGACAATGGTTTTCCGAGGGGTGTCAATTTCAACTGTTACCCTCAAAAACGTGCACTATTTATTTTATTATACTGAATGTCTTATTGATTTCGGGTGTCATAAAAAAATTCGGAGATCGTCGTTAAGTTCACGTTTAGAAAGCTTTCAAACTCCCCGCTTCTATTTTTCTCAATAAGAAAGCTTCGGAAAAGATTTACCAACCTCTTTATTGTTTGTTTGCTACTCAAAAAGTCCTTTATCATCTAAAGTGTGCACTCGCAAGGATGTTTCGTCTGTCGTTTGTTGTTTTCAGGTAAGCTACATCGGACGGAAGCTTTTATTGACGTAGTTTATTCGGCTTCTTTCAAACGCACAACCGACGTTTTGAGAATTCTACGGTGAACCGTACGCGCATGATTTGAACGCATGTGATATTTTCGTAATGTTACCCGTTGTCAAGTGTGTTGCTAACTCTGAGGGTAACATTACGGATTGTTAAATGCGTCTAAACCAATCAGATTTTAGTATTTAACATGAAAGTATAATAAATATATATATATATATATATATATATACCGGTATATATATATATATATATATATATATATATATATATATAGAGAGAGAGAGAGAGAGAGAGAGAGAGAGAGAGAGAGACATAGCGGGCTCCAGTAAATGTTCTATCAAGCCTCTTTCTTTACTCATCAATAAAATGTTAACAGTGAAGGAGAAACTTCAGGAGTACTGTACAACAATATATTCGAGAAGTGGTGTTAATTAATCAGTTGTGGATTCTCAAAAAACTCCAAGGAACTTATAGAAAATTTGAAATCACAATTTTTGTACCTAAATAAATAACATCAAAACGTTCGACTTTTCAACTCTTTATAAAACCATTCCCCACGATAAATTAAGGGGATGAAGGACACATGGTCACATGGCTCTGTTTAACTACGTCATAGTCTCCGTTTATATAAGTGCAAAACGTGTTAAGCATCAATTCTTGTATAATTTTTTGACATTTTTTAAAACTTGATTAACCATCTTATATAAAAAAAATTAAAAATTTTAACATTCTTGTAAACATTAACAAATTATGAAAAAGATTGATCCACTCCTCTGTTTCCCTAAACTGCGCGTCCAACGAGTCGGTGACGTCAATCTGTTAGTAGAGCAAGATCATACTCTGTGAACACAGGGGCGGTATTATTATGTAAAACAGGTCGTAAGCAGTATATGATGAAATATTTTGAGAAATGGGGAACACAAAAATTATTTTTGCATGGCTGATGACAGAAATCATATGTAGGTATATCTTATTTTCGCTTATTTAGCTTACGTGTGACGTCATAGTTGGTTTTTCCCGTACTCGAAAAATGTAACATGACACGTTTTTTGTTATGCTTATATCCTCTTTAACGATGTCCTGTGAAATAATGAGGTCAGCTTCATCATTCGAAATTTTTACAGTTAATCAACAATTTGAAGGATTTGCATTTCAACGTAAATTAAAAAATATTGAATGATAGAATTTTTTTTAAATTACGTTTTTTATTGTTTAAGTTGTCTAAAAAAGTGCGTAATTTTCCCTATCCAGAGGCAGTGTGATAGACAAAACTTGCTTTTTCGAATTTTAAATCCTAGTTATACTCTGAAATAATTTAAAAGACACATGTCCACTTTGATATTTTTATATTACTTAAAAAATCCCATTATGGACAGAGTAATGAGCCCGGAAACATGGAGAATTAAAACTCCAATTAGATACTGTAGGGCATAGTATTTGTCAATCTATATCTCCAAAATAAGGTAAGAAACCTAATGATATAACTGCTTTAAGATGTGTGGGACATACTTACTTAGAAATATACAAAATATGAAAAAAAAATGAATGACAAGTATTTTTTCAGCTCAAGGTCCTTTTCCTCCTTAAATCTAGCTTTTTGGCATCATACAGCTGCTTTTAAAATAAAAATGGAACTCGTAAATTTATTTATTTACCTTGTCATTGGTCATTTGCAAAATTACATGTATTTTAAAAAAAACCCCTCCTGATTGTACACACAGGTACTCTGAAGTAGATATTAAAAAAGATGATTGAGTTTTGATTGACAATATCTTTGTAGTTTTTAGAGATCAGGTCTTTCAAAAATCTGTCGGAATTCCCAGTACCAATTGCACCCCGTTATTAGCAGACTTAATTTTGTATTCATATGAAGTAGAGTTTATTTTAAAAACTAAAAAGGACGTATTATCAATTAACAATAATTACTTCCATGCTGGACACGTTACTACTGGTGACGTTAATATAGTTAATGATGAGGACCTTAGATCACTAATTTTAAAAGGTCCTTAATATAGGGAACCCCGATGCTTCAACTGGCGTCGGAATTTTATAAATATTATGGATTCTGTAGAGGATTACGCCAGGCGATCGCCAGACATGAAAAAAGAAGACCTTAACACTTTGTCAGAATGGATTAAATGTATCAGATGTATGTTAAAATCGCGCATTAAAAGATTGAGGGGTAATATGAGAACCATCTATTATTCTGTATTCAATAATCTAAAAGTGAAAAAAGAATTAGATAGATTACATAATCAGTACGTACTGGTCCCTGTTGACAAAGCAGGTAACAACATTGTCTTTGTTTGTAAGGCTCATTATATTAAATGTATTTTAGAGGAACTTGGATTTAATTCTACAAGTGGTAATCCAACTTATACTCATATTTCCCTTTCTAAGGAAGAAATTCTTCAAAATCATATGTCAGTTTTGAATATTTTTAATATACCAAACAACCAAAATGAATTTGAATTACCATATCTATATTGGATTCCGAAACTTCATAAAAATCCTTACAAAGATACATAGCGGGTTCCAGTAAATGTTCAACCAAGCCTTTTTCTTTACTCCTCACTAAGATATTAACAGTAGTGAAGCATATACTTCAAGAGTACTGTGCAACAATATATTCGAGAATGGTGTAAATCAGATGTGGATACTTAAAAATTCCAAGGAACTTTTGGAAAATTTGAAATCACAAGATTTTACCGAAATCGACAGCTTAAAAACTTACGACTTTTCAACTTTATACACAACCATTCCCCACGATAAATTAAAGTCCAGACATTTTGATATCATTGACAACTGTTTTTTTTTTTTTTTCAATAAAAATGGAACTCGTAAATTTACTTACATTGTCATTGGTCATTTGCAAAATTATTTGGTAAAAAACATTCTGATTATACACACAAGTCCTCTGAAGTTGACATAAAAAAGATGATTGAGTTTCTGATTGACAATATCTATATGGTTTTTGGAGACCAATTGCACCCCGATACTAGCAGACCTTTTTTTGTATTCATACGAAGCAGAATTTGTCCAAAATCTTATACATGAAAAAAAGAAAACACTTGCCGTGGCCTTCAACTCGATATTTAGATATATCGACGACGTATTGTCAATTAACAATGGTTATTTCCATTCTTATGTCGATACGATATATCTTGGTAAGCTTGAAATAAAAGATACCACAGAGTCTGACACATTTGTTTCATTTTTGGATATTTTACTTGAAAAAGATGTTAATGGTAATCTAACAACCAAGCTTTATGATAAACGTGATGACATTGACTTTAACTTTTCAATCGTCAACTTCCCTTACTTATGCAGCAATATACATGTACCTTCATCACCTGCATACGGGGTTTATATCTCTCAGTTGATTCGATACGCAAGAGCATGCTCTACCTATGTACAATTTCTAAAACGAGGTAAATTGTTGACAAACAAGTTGATGAAACAAGAATATCAGCATTCTCGTTTAAGGTCATCATTTCGTAAGTTCTATGGTCGATACAGTGACCTTGTCAGCAAATATAATTTATCATTGAGTCAAATGCTCTTGCGTTTTGTTCAGGCAACTTTGAGACAATTAATTTAAATGAATTAATTCATTATTAAACTTGTCGAGATCTTTCAATTGATTAAATGCCATACTGTAGTCTAGACATTACTGACCGGTTTATGCTTAGGGAAGAATGGAGAAAAGTAAAAAGAGCGATACAAGGGTGGCCAGGTTTTGCCATCCTGCAATCTGTGTAATAGCCACTTAAGACCACTGAAACAACTATTAATACAGTAGGCAATCATAATCATAATCGTTAGATTCATCCAAAAACTGAAAGAAAGCCGATGCGCGATTTTGATTTGTGAGCTCGTCAACTTTGTGTCAGTGTTCCCCTCACTCGCGCGTCTGTGTGCGTTATGCCTAATTTTTCAGCTTGTTAACAATGTATCTAGAGTTTGTCAAGACTTCCTCCCAAACATTCACATTAACACACTCGACTGGTGTCCATATAATCCATCTTTTTTCTCCAGTCGAACATCTGTGGGACTAACTGGACGGTAGGGTTTAAAGGCGTCGGAATATCCAAACAGTAGTTTGGATATTCCGACGCCTTTAAACCCTACCGTGTACCGAGACCAACTAAGCGCTGCCTTGCCGGATTTTTTTTTCGGATTTTAAATAAGTCATTAAAAAAACAAAACAGATGAAAACAAAAACAGAATCATCATAAGAGTCTTTTCTGGAGAAATGCTCCTTCAGTCGTAGTATCCGAGAGAATGCTCTTGTGTCCTCTCTGACTTGTTTTTCGTCTATCAGCCCCTTAGAGAAAAGTGAGATCTCTTATGCGGATGTCAGACGTCAGGGGTATGTAAGGGCTCATTCCCCTTGTAATACATTTTCAGAGTTCTTGGAAGCGTTTGGAGATTGACACTATTTTAGAAGTGACATTAATTTGGAAACTCTTGGGTATAATGTCAAAGTCTAAGTTAGGTCTGTAAATTCGAAACCCGGTGTTTTATTTTGATTGATTTTTGGTGTTGTTTCTCCATAACTTTGAATGTTGGATTTCTTTCTATTGCCATTTTGAAAACAAAATAAGATAACTGTATGCCTAACATAGGAGCAATGAACTTCATTGCTATAGGAAATAAGTAAATAAAAATGAACCAAAACTATGGAACGCCTCAGCTGCCTTATGTGGAGAACATTCATTATATGCTAATACTTTAACATTATATGCTGATACTTTAACATTATATGCTAATACTTTGTCCTTATATGCTGATACTTCAACATTATATGCTGATACTTCAACACTATATGCTGATACTTTGTCCTTATATGCTTATACTTCAACATTACATGCTGATACTTTGTCCTTATATGCTGATACTTCAACACTATACGCTGATACTTTAACATTATATGCTAAAACTTCAACATTCCATGATGATTCTTTAACATTTTAGATGATACGTCACTATATGGTGCTTTAAAAGTAGGATCGTGATACCAAAATCGCCCAAAATGCATGTAACAGAACGTGTGATAATACAATTTTAGACTTACACAATATTACATAAGTTTTTATTATTTAAAATCAAATCCGATGGAATTTTACATGTTGTTGGACGTATCCACGCCTTTTCTCAGCAAAACAGGTCTCTTTGGCCGGATTTTGAAAGTTCACGTGGACATGGACATTTCGATCGTCGTTCACATTCAAAGTCGGGTAACGTCATTTCACGGAAAATTAACGTTGTATTTTAAAATACATACCGGTATGTGTAATGCGAAAATCTTTATAGGGTGCTTCAGTGCATTTGTATTAATTCTTTTGATAAAAGTTTAGCAGATCCTTAAACCTAATTTATGAATAAAAGTATCAAGTTTGTATTTAAAAAGTTGTTTCTTGTTACGCTAATTAATGAATTTAATTTCAAAGCTGTATATGTATGTATATATGTATGTATGGCGTATCTGAGCTAAAAAATAAAAATATGATTGATTGATTGTATGTTGTTTCACGTCCCTCTCGAGAATTTTTCATTCATATGGAGACGCCATCACTTGCCGGTGGAGAGCTGCAAATTTTGTCCTATACTCGGCACTTACGGCCATTGAGCAGTGAGGGATCCTTTTCGTGCCAGCACCTACTGTGAAAGGGGACCTCGGATTTTACGGTCTTATCCGAAGGACCGGTCTCCACGTCCCACAGTGGGATTCGAACCCGCGACGTAAGGATCAACTCCTTACTCCGCGACTCTAGAGCAGACGCTCTAACCACTGTGCCACGCGGGAGACAATAAAAATATGAGACTGAGTGTAGATAAACATGATATATGTTATTTACGTTCAAATTAAAATTTTCACCGATTTTGAACTCGAATAACATCATGTTTCCTTAGTTAAATTGACTTTAAACTGTGTCTGTTATTTAAATGCAGAGTCGGTAAATAAATCGGTTGTTGTTTTAAAATTCTAGTATCTTTGAAACATGATTAATTTAAATTGTGTAATTTACAGGAAAGTCCTTTTCTTATATAAAGTAATAAAACAAATAGAAAGATCTTTTATGACTAAAGCAGTCTAAAGGATAGTGGCAAATATATGTGAAAGGGTGCCCCCCCCCCCCCCCCCCATAGCAGAAATAAGGAAGAGGATGAAAGAATGAAAAAAAAAGAAAACATTTTGTTCTTGATATTTAATAGAGAAATCCTGAGTCTTGAGAAGACCTTTGTTCTTATATACTCATTTTTACTACAAGTAATCTGAGTTTCCGTTGTCATTAATACCCCCCCCCCCCCCCCTACACACACACACACATCTTGATATACTGTATACGCCTCTGGAATGTGCTTACTGACTTACAAGTTACATAATTATATGTGTTAATGCAAAAACTGAATAAATAAATAAATACAAGTGTACATATTTTATCATGATTTCTTATAGATTAATTTATGCTGAGGTATAGTTTAATTGAAATTTAAGAAATTTTATTGAATTATTATGTTAGTTGTTTGGATGTTTAAAATTTTATTTAAATTTTATAAATTTTTAAGTTTATATTTAAAAAAATTGGTAGGGGAAGGGGGGGGGGTTGCAATATTACAACACCGTAAATATTCACAATGTTTAAACTAACTTCATTAGCTCAGTCTCGTTGTTTTACAGTTTTCCAAAACGATGGCGTGCATGGCATTGGATACATAGACCAGCTTAAAAAGTCTAGTTGACAAATGCAATGGCAGCTAGATTCTGGAAGAGGTTTTGAGTGATTAGTACCAAAATTACTATGTAGATGTCATAGCAATGAAATCCCTGAACACCAACCCCCGTCCTATTGAGTGGAAAATTACAACATATAAAAGTGCAGAGCTATCAAGAACTTAAGCGTTGACGCGTGGTTCTAGGGCCAGAACGACCATGTAATACTTGTGGGGAGGGGGGGGGGTGTCATATTGGAAATTAATAATCTGTCCTTGAAAATAAATCAATATGTCCTCCACTGGCAGGCACGTAGCATCGGAGCCCGTCCCCCATCCCAACTTTTTTCAAAACATAAGTTTTTACTATTGAAAATGTTCATTGAAAGGCCGGTTGGCCCCATCCTCCAACTTTATGTTGCAGTATAGTCAAATAAGGGTAATGTTCTAGTGTATCAATAAAATTTGTACTGAAAGAAGCTGGAAAGATGGAAACACCCATCCCCACCACCACCAAATAGGATTTTCGAGTTTGGACAATTTTTTTTTCTGCTTGTAAAGTTTTTTAGGTAAGTTGAATTTTTTTTCTCTGGCTGCCCCCCCCCCTTTTTCGAAAACGATGCTACGTCCCTGACTGGGATGGCTTTGTGACTTTGGCGTGGTGGTAGCCCCACCCCTCTCCCCAAAGAAAAAAGAAATAAAGTTTTCGAATTTGGATAGACCGTTTTGTTCAGTGTGTGTGTGAAAATAAATAATCTGTACCTGGTCATCAAGGAAATGAATAATATATGATTCACATAGTGACATGAAATAAATAATCTGACGCAAAAAAAAAAAATTGCACCCCCAAAAGAATCAAATATTTGTCCCCTAAATTATATTATTCTGCTTTCTACCATCATTGATTTTTCCAAAAACAGCCAAGTTTTATATTACCATGAATACATGTAGTTCCTGAACTTCCAAAATATCTCAAAATTTTTGCACAGTACACGCATCTTTGCAAAGATATCTTCGTTTAGTTCACTCTTAATTTTATATATTTACCCTCTATCCCTTCCAAAATCCACTACTATATTCAAGACTGTTTACATGCACCCCCCACTCTTCCCTCTTTCGTCCCATCAATTTGCCAATACATGTATATGCAGGGTATTTCAGAAAACATGCAACCAGGCGCGTAGCTGCCTATACGCAAATACGCAAGTGCGTACACATCATTTTCAGAAAAAAAAGAGATAAGAAAAAAGAGAGAATTATTCGGAGAAAAAAATCTCAGTACCATCCAACAAATATTCGTGTTTCAAATTATTCTGTGTCATACTGTGTCGATTTCAATTTTAAATTATCATGGCTGTATGACAAAATTTGAAATCTTTTATTATATAACTGCCAAATCCAAATAAATCATTCATTATTTTGTCATTGTTCTATTATACATCGATATTTTTTAAAATTTAAGTTTCAGCTACATCGTTAAATGCTATGATCTACTAGTATGATTTACAATACGATATTTTTTTGTTCATAATTAAAATTCTGTATACGTGTTTTTAAACGTTAAGAATGATTATATGAAACCAACTAATATATCGGTTAAATTTTTAGCCTCAATTATATGTTCAAGTTTCCATGGAATATTAATTTTGTGTTAAAACAATAAATATTACTATGTCTTTTATTTCCTAAACAAAAACTAAATGGCATAATTTTTATATTTCAAGAAAATGAATGAAATATTTGGTAAAACTCCTGAGCTTCTGGGCCCTCACCAGCAGGCACGTAGTATCAGTGGAGCCTCCCCCAACTTATTCCCAAAACCTAACCTTTTACTAGAGTCTATTGAAAATGTACATTGAAAGGGTGGACCCCAACTGTTTGTTGCACCATTGTTAAATCATGGTAATTTGGTAATACATTAATAAAAATTTGGTTTGTGAAAGATGGACACCCCTTCCCCCCTCAACAAACACACATCATACACACAAGAAATAGGACTTTGAATTTTGACAATCTTCCTTTTTCGTCCTTGCTTGACAAAATTTTTAAAGTTGTATTTTTTTCCTGGCTGGCAAAAGTTATATTACGCCTGACCAGAGCCCTTAAACAAGGGGGGGGGGGGCTCAAGATCCCCCTCCCCACCAAATCCCCTGCCGTTCTCTGCGTACACATCATTTCTATTCTGGCTACGCGCCTGGCAACCATTACCTTCTTTCACTATGTAAATATGCAAACAGAAACTTATAAAAGTTTTATATGAAATTATACTTAAAAGGCTTAAGATTTAATTGATAGGAAAAATTATACTAAAACTATGCAATTAAAAACAAAACTAATGTAGTAGATTTTTCCTCTTGTCAAAGAATTTTGGTATGGCGATCCCGATGTTTAATCTATTTTCAAAGCACCATATAGTGAAGTATCATCATATTTAATGTTAAAGTATCAGCATATAATATTAAAGTATCAGCATATAATGTCAAAGGTTAAAGTATAAGCATATGATGTTGAAGTATCAGCATATAATGTTAAAGTATCAGCATATAATATTGAAGTATCAGTATATAATGACAAAGTATCAGCATATTATGTCAAAGTATCGGCATATAATTTTGAAGTATTAGCATATAATGACAAAGTATCAGCATATAATGTTGAAGTATAAGAATATAATGTCAAAGTATCATCATATAATGACGAAGTATCAGCATATATATAATGACAAAGTATCAGAATATAATGAATGTTCTCCACATAAGGCAGCTGAGGTGTTCCATACAAAACCACATGTGAAGTCGAAAGATTCAAGGAACGATTGAAAGATTTGTCAACGTTACCTAAAACCCAAAGCTAAATCGTACACAAGTATTAGCTTTCCTAAAAAACTTGTCTGACTTGAGCAAACTTATTTTTACGCGAAGAATCAAGAAAAGTTAAATCCAGTGTAATCAACATGACTCTGAGTCATGAAATGAATTAGTTTGTTAAGAAACAAAAAAAGTTCAATTCTGTGGCATCAACATAAAATAAAACTTGATCACTGCATTCCTTGTAATTTCTTTCTTTTCATGGACATAGGGGGTGGGGTAGGGGTGGGGACCGTGCCCCTGATAATTTTGCCGATTTATATATATATAGCTATTTTATGTTTGTGTCCCTAACCCCTAAATCATGTAAATATTAACTTCTGAAGACTTTTTATATGCTCTATAAGGAATTTTTCCTTTATAGTGTCCATCCTAAACTGAAAATTTCTGAAATTTTGTCCAGCGGGCCTGTTCATGAATACAAAGATATAACCAATGCTTTTGAAAGAAAAAGTCATAACACGAAAAATCTAAACATCAATTGGTGAACAGTTTTGATAATTAAGAAACGTTTTATTAAAAAAAAAAAAAGAAGAAAGATGAACGTGTTACAAATGAGCTAACATCTTTGCATTTAAGCAAAAGAATATTCAACGTCTGTCCTTCATTTTGATATTTTTTTAACTATGAATAAATCACACGTCTGCAAGTTATGAATATGTGTAGATTTATAGAAATTCTAAAGATAGAAAGAATTAGTATGCATTGAAAATAAACATCCATTAGTTAATCTGATAAAGACAATCGACAAGTGTTGACCCGACCAGCTTCATTCCTTCGGTTTTGCCGAACATGAATGATGCATTCGAGAATGGCCGAATGTTATGTAATGTGTAATGTATAATGTGATAATAATAACATCAGCTCCAAAGCTCTGGCTTGTTTGGGTGTTTAGCATGTTTCCTTTTCTCAGCATGCACTCCAATTGATTAGTTAATATAGTATGAAGTTTCCAAGATCAAGTTATCACAAGAATTCTATTGAACGACTTCACCAACAAGCCTTGGCTAAATCTAGTACTGTCTGACGCCATGACGTCAGACAATGAATTAGGAATTCGATACTGAAATACAAAATGAAAATAAAAAAAAATCGAAGAAAAGAATGGAATGAATAAAAAAACACTGTTCAAAAAGAGATCTAAATGAATAGCAAGAAAACAAATGATGACCGAAATAAATAGACAAATCAAAGGCATAGAAATTTAAAAAAAACAAAACAAAACGGATAACCGGGTAGATATGAGAAGATACAATTGATGAAAAGACGAAATAAAGCACTAGAAAACCAACAACACTGCATATCCTATTTTATGTTCCTTTGTTATTCCTACAAGTCCGAAGCCAAGTCTACTGAGCTAGTTTTTGATGTACTAAGAGAAAAAAATAACAGCAGTATTGAAAGTGAAAAAAATGTCATTTATTCAAGTAAACGACGCAAAACAAAAATACACATAGTAAGGGGGGCAGAAGAGACTAGAAAAAACTTCAAAAGAACACAAAAATCTTTGGCATCATATTATTCAAGAACTGACCCCCTAAAGTTAAACATTCCATAAATCAGGCTTTGATATGCCTGCCATCAAAAAAGGGTGGGATAAAACAAAATGAACGCTAAAACAAAATGAACGCAAAATATGAACACTGATACATGTATAAGAATAATAAGAAAATGGTGAAAGAAAGGGGATGTATGGAAGGTTTTTTTTCTACAAAATTGGCGTGACTTTCTCCTTTGGTAAATCAACAATGGTAACGTGATTGGAAGAAGCCACGTTGATTGGCTGTAAATTTAGACAATCGTGTCAAAGATCAAAATTAGACAAATGATCCCGAGATAAATAGTTTGTTAACACCAAATACAAATACAACTAGAAAATCTGCTATTGAAAGCAATAGCTTATGTCACCCCGAACTGAACCATAAGCTCTAAAATTGTTCCTAAGAAAGAAAGTATTCGTAGAAAAATCTCCTGTCCTTCTCACTCAAGTTATATAAAGTATTGTCTAGAAGAAAAATGGATTTTGATAGATCTGATTGGTTTAAAGTAATTAATGTTTCTCTGATATTAGGAATAACAAGAATGTCTTCTGTAGAAGACGAAAGACCTTAATTTACAGAATGCCAGGTTCACGTCAAAATATGACTGACTAATTCGGGCATTTTTGCATAGGACATGGGCTAATTTTTTTTGAGATGATAAAATATGTGTTAACTTTTTTTTAGTTTAGCAGAATCATGAACATTTCCGGCGTGCTGAATGTACGATAGTGATGATGCTTTTACACACCTGCAAGAGGGGATCCCAAGATTTTCAAAATTTATAAAAAGATGGAAATTAAATTGAAATAATTCTAACTGATCAATGAATGAAATATTCATATGCAAGTAATACATTCACAAGAAAACGCGAAATGCTAATGAATACGGCTGCCACTCACTACTTTTCAAAGATAAAAATTCTAAGTAAAATAATTATAAATTCTAGAGACAAAACAAGAGGAAAATGAATGCTGGGAAAATATCGGAACTGAATTTTTTTCATGAAATTCTTAAGATTTCCTGTCAGTTGTAATTTTTATATCTGCGTTTCTACCTCGCAATTTCGAGGAAGGAGGGGGGGGGGGTTTAATCTTGAAATAGTATTAAGCCTTAGCATTTTGAGAACTTTGTGATAAAGGGTTGCTTATGATATGAAGTTGACGGTCATTTTACTTAGAATCCAAGACATAAAGGAAAACTTGCAATTAGGGAAAGATATATATGTATATATATAGAGAGAAGGGGGATGAAAACTGTGATTTGGACTTCTGGGGCCCGTTTCATCAAAAGTCGTAAATTTAAGCCTTAACTTAGGTGTACTTCCCGGGCTTACGCCAAAATTTAGTCGGACGTAATTTGCTTTTCACTAATTGGCATAAGTCTAGTCGTAAACGATATGCTTAGTCTCAGGACTAAGTCCTTGACAACGCTGAATTGCACATGCGCAAAAAACATAAACATATGTATTGTGTACAACGTATGTAGAACAATACACATACATAAACTTAACTGAAAAATTACATGAATTTTAAGGACCATGTAGAATACATGCACCTTAATCTAATTATTACAAAATATTAACTTCTTACAACATTCCATCCGATTAAACTCCAAAATTTAAGGTCTGAGAAAAGAAATGAATGTTCTTGTAAATGAATGGGGAAAATTTTTTTATTCTGGATGTTAACATTACCCCCCTTTTTTAATACAGAGAGAGAGAGAGAGAGAGAGAGAGAGAGAGAGAGAGAGAGAGAGAGAAAGAGAGAGAGGAGGGAGAATCCGTTTCAATTTTATGTACTTGTATATAAATATGTAACTGGGCATATGATGGACTACTAAATTATAAAGAATCGATAAAATAAAACAAAATATGCGTCATCATGAAAAAATAAAGATTTTTTTCCTTTTCATGTATGACATTACCTTGTACGCCATTCAGTTTGTTCCTAAAAATGTAGTACAAGGTGTATCATAATATATGTCACACATCTAAATGGGCATAATCTGAATATCAAGCATGATTTCAAAAATACCAAAATACCATAGACAATCATATTAATCTAAAATTATGATATTGCAAAATATCAGAAAAGTTATCATACCATGAAGTCAATGATGATGTAATCAGTGATGTCATATCAGCTGTTCTCAAAATGGAGTACAACTAGCAACAATAAATTTGATTTTGTAAACTTTTATTATAAGCACGATATCCTAAATATTGTACAGGGTGTGTCAGTGATGAAAAAAATATCCAGACCAGAAACCCCTATCTTGTTTTCATTTATTAAGGATAATTAAGAAGTCTGAAAAAAAACATAATGTAAAGATGATAGACAGTTTAATTCTTCCCCCCCCCCCCCCATGAGAACATTGTCAAATTGAAGTCAATAAGAAAACCTTAAGAAAGTCAGTTAGATCTGAGCTTAGAGAAATGGATTGTGAGAATGTAATTGTATCAAGTGTATTTAGAAATCTTGAATTGAGTGTGTCTGTATACAAAATTTCAGCATTGCAGCATTAAAAGCCAACTGACATTCAGAGTTGGTTAAGTTTGCAAAATTGATAGAAAGAGCGAAAGAAGTGGACGTCAGCACATACCGGTAGTTCTGAAATGACACATGTATTTAAATGCATCTTTAAATTAAAAAAAAATAATAAAAATGCACTTTGGGGGTTCTAAAAAGCTAGATATAAAACAAAAAATCTGTCAAGTGAAACGTACGAAGCAGTGGTCAAGAATTTCTGAACACGAGTCTCTTAAGATATTTAGGACATTGGTAGGGAAAGCACTTGTTTCCATGGTTACACTGCAAAGAAACAATTAATCCCAATTTTTCTTATGTTGTCGGTGTTGCAAGGCACTAAGGATGTATATGTACCAGTCATGAATTTTATCGTTTTTCCTCGAGATAGTAGCATTAACCCAATCATAGCAGCAGATTTTGCATAGTAACACTGTGTTACCATGGCAATCATGAACGTTATTTTAGAATAACATTGCCAATACCTGATTACTTAAGGTCAAATATTTTTCATTATTTTTCTTAAGTTGTTGATTAAGTTTGATCATGTAACATCTATCATTTGTGAATATTGAGCGTTTTTCAGCATTTTCCAGTATCTAAAATGTATTCCAAAGGTACCCATGGTTACCACTTACTTAGAGATAAATTTTAATTAGTTTCTTTATAGCATAAGTGGCAACAAGATGTCATGTTTTTGGAAGAATAGTTTGTTTGTTTTTCTTAGTCTTTATTGAGGCTTAATAAAGATTCAAAGTAGCTGAAAATCTCATTTTTGTTCAACTTTTCTGGCTGTTACCATGGCAACCAAGAAACATAGCAACATAGGTGACCATGCGTGGCAAAGAAGATTAAGTGGTCACAGAGAATTGCTATTTAAAACAGTTGATAAGTCAAGAGAGCAACGTTTCCTCACAATAAACAAAGGAAAACGATCAGTAAATGTTCCAGTTCTATGTGACAGGCATTTTAACTGCCCCACAGGGAAGAAGTATCTTTATTGAAATTTAATTGAATTAATCAAATGACTCTACTAAATTGCCCCAAATTAGAGTGCAGTAATGATAAAATGTCAAAATATTAGTTTTGCAAATTTCCTTGTGAATATTTTTAACCACACTGATGTTTTTAATTAACTTAAACAGTAATGACTACAGATTCTTTCAATTTGGTACATGAAGACACTGCAATGCTCATATTAAATAGGTCCAGTCATCCATTTTGATAATGTGGTTATGCATATTCAAAGATGCTTGTACACATCTTCTTTTCAATTTTAAAAATGAAAGCTTCATTTCCTAGTTCCAATGACCTAGTTCACTATATAACAGTTTAATTTTAGGGAACCCCGATCTTTAAACTGGCGTCATAATTTTATAAATATTATGAATTCTGTGAAAGATTACGCCAGGCGATGGGCCAAACATGAAAAAGATATTGACACTTTCTCAGAATGGATAAAAAGAATAAGATGGATGTTAAAATCTCGCATTAAGCGATTGTGGGGCAAAACCATCTATCCTTCTGTCTTCAATAATTCAGAACTGAAAAGATAATTAGATAGATTACACGATCAGTTTGTACTGGTCATAGCTGACAAAGAAATTAACAACAATGTCTTTGTTTGAAGTTCATTATCTTAATTGTATTTTAGAGGAACTGAGATTTAATTGTGCTAACGGTGATCCAACTTATACCCATAACTCCCTTTTTAAAGAGGAAATAATCATATGTCAGTTTTAAATATTTTTAATTTTCTCAACGATTAAAATGAATTTTAGCTACCATACCTATACTGGATTGCTAAACTTCCAAGCCTCTTTCTTCACTTCTCACTAAAATATTCTCACTAAATATATTAAGAGCGATGAAGGAGATACTTCAGGAGTTCTGTACAACAGTATATTTGAGAAGTGATGTAAATCAGATGTGGATACTTAAAATCTTCAAGGAACTTTTAGAAAATTTAAAATCACAAAATTTTACCCAAAACAATAACATCAAAACGTACGACTTTTCAACTCTTATACAAACATTCCACATGATAAATTAACGTCTAGGTTTTTGGCAGCACAGGCAACTGCTTTTTCAATAAAAAAAATGGAAATTGTTAATTTACGTACATTGTCATTGATCATTTGCTAAAATCACATTGTTAAAAACATTCTGATTGTTAACAGTACTTTGAGGTTGATATTGAAAAGATGCTCGAGTTTCTGATTGAACATATTTATGTAGTATTTGGAGATCAAGTCTTCCAACAGTCTGTTAAACTTTCATGGGTATCAATTGAGTCCCGTTAATAGCAGGCCTATTTTTGTATTCATATGAAGCAGAATTTATTCAAAAACTTGTACATGAGAAGAAGAAAATACCTGCTATGGCCTTCAACTCGACTCAGTGAACACTAGTTGATTCCATTCATACTCATATGGGCAGCATTATACTCGTATCACCTGCATTTGGGGTTTATGCCTCTTGACATTGAATTGATTCGATGTGCAAGAACATGTTCTACGCAAGAACAATTTTTGAAACTAGACAAGCTATTGACAAACAAGTTGATGAAACAAGAGAATCAACAGTTTCATATTTAAACAATATTTCGCAAGTTCTATGGTCAATACAATGACTTTGTCAGCAAATGTAATTTATTATAAAGCCGAATGCTGACTGATGTTTTATATAATTGTTATGCCATTATTTACACATTGAATTGTCTACGGATTTTTTTTCCGATCATGACAAGGAGCACATACATGTAGCGGGTGTGACCGGTAGTCATGGGATGCTTACTTCTCCATGACACCTGATCCCACCCCTGATGCTTTTAGAGGTCCGTGTTTACTCTGCTCCTGATCTGTATTTTTTCTATGATTTGATCTGAATTACTGTTCGTTATCTCCATATTTGATTTTACATATTGCATTCAGGTACTAAAATTACACATACTTTTAATTTCATATTCATAACAGATGCAAGTAAATGCTATTGTCTCCCCTGAAAATGCTTTTTTTTTTTAAATTTTCAATATCGAAGAACAGTTGTCATTGACTTACGATTGCAGTTGCCCTCCTTAGGTTGATAGTTTGTACAGCATTTTAGTTTTCCTCTGCAGTTAAACATTAAAATGCAATGAAATTCCTACTGTCGTGCAAAAATATTCACTTAAAAAAGTTGATATTTAACAAATTTGAACAATGCACTTACCCGATAGTCTTGCAAACCCCGGGTCCGTCATTGAGTACAGTTTCCACTGTGAAACATAAAGTAAATGCAAATACATAACACAGCGGAATCAGCTTCATAATGTTTCACAGATAGTATTGGTGTTGACGTATATCACAACACATATATGAATTACAATGCTAAATATCCATTTCCTTCCGATATATTTACATTAAGGAAATTAGACATACATAACTCAAAAAACTGTTTACCCTAACATACTTTTGTGAACTAAATAAATGTACATTTTGGAAATGAATATACTGGTGCTTTGCAAATGAGTAAAGAAAAGATATAATTTTTGCAGTTTTAGTCAAGATTTTATATTTATGATGAACTGTGTAGTTTATAGTTGCTAGCCTTTTTGCAATTAGGCATGTTATGAAGTAAGTTTTCACAGAACGTTTTTTATGAATTGAGTACCAGTCTCGCTGATGCATCGTTCACATGTCTTCTTTAGCCATTGGCTGGTTTTTACTAAATTCCTCATATTCCATCCTTAAATGTTCCTTGAATTGCTTTAAATTGACTTTCAGTTGGAATTACAAGGAGAGAATCTTAAGATAACAGATGTACAATATACATTAATTCTCATATATCGCTCAAACGAGATGTGAATAGGAATTTTCCTAAAAAGATTGTGCAAGCACTGCACAGTATTATTAAGTTTTATTAGATAACTATTTATTGTTTTGTTACGCGTAGAATATAAAAATTAATCATGCAACCCAACATGATCTCTCATCCATAAAATATTTTGTCAAAATGAAAATAAATCTAGCATTATGCCTGAATAGACAACTGAGCATTTTTTGGGTCTGGAGTGTAATTCCCTAAACTGAAATTGAGATTTTATTTTATTGTAAAACTTTTCACAAAGCCAATCACTTTCAAAAAAATTAATAATAATAACGTATCTCTTAAAAAAGAAAGCGCTTCAGAGAAGAAAAAAATGAGAAGAGGACGACAACCAAATAATTTTTTTTCTATCTATGAACTGATTTGCACGAGGCTCAGAGAGACTTCAAAATATTTCAACAATATTCACATGATTTGCAATAAACAGGAAAGAAATTATATAATTCCATATGCTTAATCTTATGTTTTAGACATCATAGTTTCCGTGTAAATTATTTAATCAATCTACGTTGCCCTCTTCATCTGATATTGTAAACTTTAGTAGCTAACGGTTAAGCATAATCAGAAAACTCATAGGTAAGGATATAGAGATTTATTGTTCAAAGGATGACTGCACTTGACGCCTGTTTTTGGGTCTTTTTGGGTTGCTTCTGATGCTTTTATATCTAAACCTTATCTCACATTTGTATGTTTATGAGAGAATGCTGTCAATTTGGAACCACCTTTAAATCTTAAAATGATTTTAGACTGTGAAAAAATAAAATTATTCAAAGTTTATTGTCCTTACTGCTTTCCAAATATAGTTAATTTACACTTACCTGCCCTTGATTGAACATTAGGCATGCATGAGAGGTGGAGCTAATATTGTAAGAATGGGTCTAAAATTAGACTTGATAAATAACAATGACATGTTTGGAAAAGCGAACGTGATCACTCTTTCCAATCTCTCTCTTCATTCCGTATGGCACAAATACTCTTCCGACAAAGGTTTCAAAACGAAATTAACAATATGAGCACGTCAATGTAATTAAATCAGATTTTATATTAATGCCAGATAACCTAACGTATTCGAACACAATGTTCTAGTTAGCACAAAACATGCTACCTTACAAGGTGAAACATAATTATTTATGCAAATATACAGCTACTGTTAAACGTAGAGCAATAGACAAACATGTGCTGACTATGTGTAAAGTCAGTAAAAAAGTAGGCGTCCTCATTATCGAACGGAGATTCAAGAAATTGTGATGACCCCTGCCTTTGAAAACAGATTCGAACTTCGTAAATACACACTTTTATTAAACGTAATTACATAAAGCTGTAGATTGGATGTTGATCATTCTTGCAATGAAAAGAAAAATGCTTGTTTTGAAAGTTTATTTTGTCGCAAATTCCGCATGTCCTTAAGTGAAGTCATCCTTTCAATTTTACATCAGTGTTAGGAAGTGTGTGTGCACTTATGAATTCTATTTGTTTGTTTCCTTGTTTAACGTCCCTTTGAGAATTTTTAACTTATACTGAGATGCCACCACTTGCCGGTAGAGGGCTTTACACAGCTTTGAGCAGTGAAGGGTCTTTTTCGTGCCAGCACCTACTGCGACACGTGACCTCGATTTATACGGTCTCATACGTCACACACCAGTGAATTCACAACGCAAGGATCAACTCCTAACTCCGCGAGAGCGAACGCTCTAATCTACGAAAGCCCAGAAGGCTCATTCGAAATTTGATTTTCCAAATACGTGATTCGACTTTCGAGATGTAAGATCTAAGCCAATCAATTATGTATATCAGAAGGAAGTTTAAAAAAATATTGGGGTTTTGGTCGCAAAATATGCTTAAATTTATATTATAACATCTTAAAAATATAATAAATTTCTATCAAGAATATCTATATCTATTATCTAGTTTGTTTACAGAGTCACTGTGGGGCAGGAGATGTGATCATTATAAATCTTGTTAGTCGGATTCTTTGAAAGTGAAAATAGGATTCGTATTGTAGTTGATGAGAATTATAAGCGTACAATATATCAAGTGAATAGAGAGTCATTGTAATAAGGTTTTAAAAGTGGATTGTTTGTGACAAGGTATTACAAAGTAGCTAGTGAACAAGTTTGAGAAGCCAAGATATAACCCCTTAAGTACGGGTGATTGAAACATACATGTTTGATAAAGATAATGATTTCTCTTTGTTCAGGCCCGTAGGAAACAAAGGGGAAGGAGGCACGGACCCCGTGGTTCTAATGCCATGTTGTTTACTTTTACAAATGTTGAAAAGTGTTCATTAATTTGTATATTCAACATTCATTGTCAATCTTGTGATGCATGGACAAAATGGATGCGAGGACAAAATCATTAAATATACGGTAACTATAAGAAAACCGCTCGGGTTTCACACGATACATAACCAATCAATACACAAGTTTCAATGTAGGGCATATATTGATTCACAGAATGCTGTTTTTTTTTTATCCCCCTCGTTCAGAACTGGAAAGGGTTGTATGGGTGCAGCTGAGGCCAAAATCTTGGAAAAACAAGCAAAAATCTGGGGATGCCCGGGTGCATTTTTGGCACAAGTTCACTCATATATGTAGATTATATGTTACAAGTTGACAAATTTTTTGAGGTATGGGTATATGAAGAGCAATTAAATAGCCTCCAAAACTGTCCCCACGTATCTGTTTTTATTCACCTCGTGTATATGTCTGTTTGGCAAAGGCTCAGTGAGAATCCACATGAGGTCGTATTTATTTGGCGGGATTATGGCAAACCCATTTTTATTTTATTTAACAAAGAGATATCTTTTTCAATAAGAGAGATATCTCTTTTTGCGAAAGAGATATATCTCCAACTTAGAGAGTTAGAGAGTAATCTCTTTAACTTAGAGAAATATTTCTTAAAGCTAAAGACATATCTCTTTAACGCTGAGAGGTATCTCTTTTTCAGCTTAAAGAGATATTTAGGTTAGAGGGACATCTCTTTAGATTTTCAAAAAGAGATTTCTTTCTACGTTAAAGAAATATCTCTTTTAATGAAAGAGGTATCTCTTTTTCATTAATCAATAAAATAAGATAATTATGTAACCGATTCTTGCAGAAATAAAACTGCAAAATGGTATAGGACTGGATTAGCTCTTTAATTCAATCTAGATATCAAAAAGAAATTTATAGATGATAATTTAGATGTTAACTTTGAACCCTAAAATAACAATAACATCATATAAGTACCAGACAACATACATGTATAATAGACAAGCACATTCACTTTAAACACAAAATGATCACAATTCAAACACAAAAACATTCATTTAGGCCATTACTTGACGCATCATACAAACACATTCGAAGGACAATAACTCTTTGAAACTCTTAGATAGAATAAATAATATTTCTCTATTGAAATATTTACAATACTTTAAGAATATGATAAGTTAAACACTGTAAAAGATACCAGATTATGGAACTGAGTAAATTAGCTCTCAGGATGACATTTACAATTATTTACAGGATGACCTACTAAATAAAATGAATTCATTGTAATTCAGAGCCAGATTTAATTCCAGAACATCTACATGAATTGATTGAAGTTCGAATCTCAACCTTATAACTTAAATAATTTTTCACTCTAAACCGTTCATACTCTTTTAACAAGTTTAACAAGTTAAAATTAAAATATCTTATTTCATCATTATCTTTAATTTTAGTTTTTGATAAATAAACTTAAGGATTATAATAAAGGGTTTACTTACAGTTTATTGGTGTCAATATACTCCATATCAAATTATAACACAATCAGAAACACAGATCTCCGACAAAATCTTTGTATAGAATCCTTAAACAAAGGATTACCTACTGAATGGACATCACTGGTCAAGCAATGACAACTGACCAAAAGAATTTATGTAGATGGAATCTACCCTTATTTATAAAAAAATGATCCTTAAAACTACCTTAAGTCATATTTTTTGGATTTAACCATTACTTAAATAGGGATCTAGGATTTTAAACAATAATAAATAAATAATAATAATAAACCTTGACATATTTGTAATTCGCAGTGCTTTGTGAAAATGTATGATTGATTGATTGTATAGTGTTTTACGTCCCGTTCGAGAATTTTTCACACATATAGAGACGTCACCATATGCCGGTGAAGGGCTTCAAATTTAGAATTTTACTCGGCACTCAGGGCCATTAAGCAGGAATTCGATTAAATTTTATTGGAAAACAGTTCAAATATAATTCATTACTAAATACTGATTACTCTTTACTAAATTTATCAACATCCTTGCTCCGCGTTGGTAGATAAAAATGTTAGGAAACCATCTAATTCTTTGCTATTGACTGCATTTTGACGTTAACCGCAGTGTTTACCCCTGTACTCAGGTTCTGACATGTAGGGATAAATATAAGAATAGGTCGAAACCACTTGGGTCGTAACCATGCGGGTTGAACACAGATTCGGAATGTAACCACCCGACACCATTGAACTGAAGGGTTCTTTATCGTACCAACGCCTACCGTGGCACGGGACCTCGGTTTTTAAGATCTCATCCGAAGGGCTCGCATCTTTCACTTCAAAGTTCCGAGAGCTTGGCGAAGGAACAGTTGCTACCTATTTTTATCGACTTAGATCATTCACGGCCGTGATTCGAACACACGACCTTTCGATCACAGAGCGAGCGCTCTAGAGACTGAGATACCGTGACGGCATGTAAATGTATAAATGAATGAATGAAAGAAATTCCTGAAATAAAAATATATAGCATTATTTGAAATAAAATAAAACTAAGTACAACTACTACAACTATTTCTCCATCATTCCACGAAAGCGAGGCTAGACGATGACATGGCAGTAAATGAGAAAGACAGTTTGGGCTCGGGATTTCGAGAAATATGGATGAAAAAGAAGACAGGTTCCGAAGTTGTAAATATATTGAACCATTAGTGTATTGTGTTTAAGTACAGGTATGTAAGATGGTAGAAGTTCAATGCTCGCGAATTCGTATCGGTTTATTTGTTCATTCCTGTAAAAAGTGGAAATAAAAGACTCATCTATGCAGACATGAACAGCATGGTTTCAGACATGGTGGAAATGGAGGCTTTTGAGCGTGGCGATGTTATTATCTAGTTTGTTACTGGGGATTGAAGTTAATCCTAGCCCGGCTGACCATGGACAGGCTGACAAAAAATACTACGCAAAGAAAGCTACCGTTTGAAAACAACCCCACCATCAGCAAGCGGACAGTCACATTGGTTCAAATTATTCGTGAATTGAAGGATGAGTTATGTAAACGGTAAATTAGACCAAAAAAAAAAGGAATCTAGACAGAATGATAGGCACAAATGATAGCTACAGTTATGAGGCTAAAACTATGGAACGCCAAATTAACATATATTCAAATATTTGAACCTATCTTCAATTAATTATACCTATCTTCAAATCAATTGTACCTATCTTCAAATCAATTGTACCTATCTGTAAATGAATTAAAGATAGGTTTAATTCAATTATACCTATCTTTAATTCATTTGAAGATGGTACAAACGATTTGAAGATAGGTACAATTGATTTGAAGATAGGTACAAATTCCATGAATTAAAGATAGGTATAATTGATTTAAAGAATTGAACCTATCTTTAATTATAAAGACACTGCAATAACAACTACTCCCCATAAAAATGCATTGTTCGGTTCCCTCCATGTTCAAGTCGCTGTTAGAGGGAGCTTTCATTATTTTCTATAACGCAAAATGAATTGAACCTAGGTATAATTGAATTGTACCTATCTTCAAATCCTTTGTGGATATGTTTCAATTGTACCTATCTTCAAATCAATTGTACCTATCTTTAAATCAATTGTACCTTTCTTTAAATCAATTCCACTATCTTCAAATGAATTAAAGATAGGCATAATTCAATTGAACCTATCTTTAATTGAATTAAAGATAGGTGTAATTCCATTAAAGATAGGTGTAATTTATTTGAACCTAGGTTTAATTATTTAGAGATAGGTATAATTATTTACACCTATCTTTAATTCATTTAGACCTATCTTTAATTCAATTGTACCTATCTTCAATTCATTTAAAGATAGGTTCAATTATTTGAAGATAGGTACAATTATTTGAAGATAGGTTCAAATATTTGAATATATGTTAATTTGGCATTCCATATAAAACACCAAAGACGAAATAATATCCTGATCGTCTTTGGGAAAGAAGAAGAACAGAAAGACACAGAAACTTAGGTTGAATGTGTTAAAAAAGGAAGACTATGATTTAAAGACATTCTTGCTATCCAGAGTGCAGATGATGAAGATAGAAAATAAAATCGTACTCGAGAGGGCACATAAACTTGGACAAAAACAGCCAAATAGCTCAAAAGCAAGCTGCATCATTGTAAAATTTGGAAGGTAGAAAAATTGACAAGTCGTTGGAGCTACACGGAACCCCTAAAGAAGAAAGAGAAAACAGAAAACATTATTTTCATAAGCGTGGACTTTAGCATGGAATCAAGAGAAGTTAGAAAAAGACTATTTATTTATTTTTTTCATTAGCACATTGACAGCATCCGTAGTAAATATAAAAAATGTAGTACTAGTCTTTGCCAAGATTGTGACAAAGGAACCGTACACAGTCTGCTGCACAGTCTGTGCCACTAGTAGGCATGTGGGAAAAATTGCAAATTATTTTCATGAATTTATTATGAAAATATTTAAGAGTCATTGATGAAAACATCATGTGTCCTAATTAAAATAATTTCAATTTATGGGGAAAAATAGCAGGAAATAATCAATATCAACATGGCATAGACAATGTCATTTAAAACTAATTTATATCCACATGTATCTGAATGTATATCTTGCAAGAATTGCCAGAAGCAAGTGCATTGAAAAGTCAAATAATCAGTGTATTCCTAAGCAACGGGCAAAAATTTAATTTGCAAAAGCAGAAGCAAATATGTAATTCTTAAAGGCAAAAAGCCTTGGTATAAGCAAATGCAAAAATCTGTACGGCCAAAGTATTCCTTTTCAGAAAGAACAATTTATCTTGATGGCAAAAACATTGCCCTAAAAATGTCAAGCTTAAAGGCCGTATCATAAGCAACAATTAATCTTGAGGGCAAAAACATTGCCTAAACAAAATGACATTGTGCTATGACAAATAATGGATGCGAAAACATCAACAACATAGTTTTTAATAATTAGTCATGATGAAACAAACAGAAAAGCAGCCATATTAAATGAACTAGTATGGCTGAAACTATGACCCCATAAATAGTTACAGCGCAGCCATGGCCCAAGGTATCCCTCTGCTGATGAAGCAATTAAAATCTGGGTTTGCTAGGGAAACCTGTAAAACTGGCTTAAAACTTAATAAAACAAGTTTATTTTGTAATGATTCAAGTTCATTGTTGACCTAGATATCAGGGTACAAGATATATTTTCCCTTGCCCACAATAATATTGATGACCAATCTATATTTTTGATGGCAACTGTTGTGCCAGCCTATATGCAGTGTGCAATTTATCTGAAGCTGTATTTGAGTGACAGGTATGTAGAACTTTACTCCCATCAGGAAAAACTAGATACTAAGTGAGGATTAAATCATAATCTGTGTATTTATTTTACCTACATCTAACCCAGCACCTTCATGAAGCACAAAAACATACAATGTATTATTAGTTACATAGGTTTTTAGTGACAGGGTACGGGATGATACCTGGTTAGTAATTTCATACCTGGCGAGGCGAAGCCGAGCCAGGTATGAAATTACTAACCAGGTATCATCCCGTACCCTGTCACTAAAAAACTATGTAACGAATTTACCCCACCGATAAAATATTTATGGATTGTCTGTGGTTTGTAAAATTGTTTTTCTCACTATATATATGTTTCATCACTTATACAATGCCTATTATGACGTCACGTTGTGTGACGTAATGTTGTTTTGCGAGTGTTTCGTGCTGTAATAACGTACTGACAGTTTTGAAGACTTTCAGTAAAGGGAGAAAAAGGTTCCATCTTCGTTACTTACATTAGTTAACTGTAACATTGTCAACAGACACTCGGCAAATCGCGTGAACTCGAGTTGCTCGAACGTTACAAAAGAACGATAACTCCGTATCTACCATGTATTGATTTTCAAGCGACTAGGTATAAGTAATACACCCCCTTCACGTGACTTCAACCAATCGTAAGCCAGGATTTCATCGAAAAATCAACAGAGGTGGGGTAAATAACAGTACATTCACCTGATCATGAAATGTTTTGCCTAATAGCCAGTGCAAAATGAGTGAATTTGTAGCATTTTCTAACTAAATTTAAGCTCCAAAGCAACTACAGCAAAAAATAATCCAGTTTATCCGGATAAAAAGTTTTAGACTGTCTAAAAAAAGTCTAAAACTTTTTATCCGGATAAATTGGATGGAATGTTTCAGTGTTAAATAGTTATCAGGAAAAATAGTTTTAGACTTTTTTAGAGGTCAACCGGGTTCAAAAGCAGTTTTGAATGAATAAACGAATCCGGTGACACAGATATCGCAAGTAAGTGTTCTACCGTGATGAATGTTTTTTTAAGTCAGCAGAATCGGTATTTTTGATCGCATTTCCATTGCAAAACAACATCTGTGCATCCAAAATATGTCTATGATAATCCATCAATCCTAAAACACCGATCGAAGTGGGACCCGGTTATGGTTCTTCATTTAGTCAATTTCTGAACTGCTTTCATTAGGCCTTTTGTGAGTGGGGTCTGTCAGCTAACATCCGTAACTGTACTCGGCAGTGCTGGTACCGGACATCCATGACTGTACTTGCTCACTAATATCAAAAACGGAATGTCAGAGCAAGATTTTCCGGATTGTTCAACATATTAAACTATATGTTGTTAATTAAGTATGGATTGTTTTTTAATGAAAAATACGAAATGTGTTAATATGAAGGAAAGAAAATTTCTGATTTTAAATAAATCTACTTTATGGAAGGCTGTAATTGCCAAAACGGTAATGATAACTAGCTTAGTGAATATATCGCGGAAAATATCAATGACTGTATACCTGTGCCTGATATACAACATCTGCGACTGTACCTGTGCCGTACATACACACGACCACTGACTCAACCCGCGCTTGATTAATAACATCCACAACAAAAAAATTCTGTGGATTTTCTCCGATTTAGATTTAGACTGAATTCAATCAAAGCGCAATTAACGCTAATCTTTATATTACCCATGACAGTGATACCGAGACAAACGATGTCAGCAGTGATTAGGGAAGGATCCAAAACTTTTACAGATTTAAATTTAATGTTCTTTATGCTCAGAGAACAATATGAGCCAGGTCTTTATTTATTTATTTTTTTTGGGGGGGGGGGTGGGCCCCGGGCATGATTTCAATATCCTACGTGCTCAATAATAATGATGACTTTAAAATGAAACGTGCTAGTATAATTATAGAAAATATACGAGTAAACAATAAACAAAGTAAAATAAAAAAGGAAATTAAAATAAATATTGGAATTAATTTGTAATCCTTAATTTTATGTTAGAAAGTATAAGTACGTCACAATATTATCAATTTCACCCATTTCATTTATCACACAAGTGGTGTCAATGAAAAACACAGGATTTTTTCCCCATAAATATATGTCTTACGATATATACGGGTGGAATGGGCTGATCCACGCGTTTTCAATGTGTTATATAGAAACATCTCAAGTGAAGTAGCCTCCTATGCCCTGAAAAAGAATAGCTCCTGACAACAAAACCTATATTTATTTACAAAGTACATAAAATTTACTAGGCACAGGTATCAAAGTTGTAAAAATAGGCTGGGTGAACACCCCCCCCCCCCCCCAAAAAAAATTCTCAAAAGAAATAAAAATTAATTTTATATGCATGGAACAATTAACATCTTGACTGGTCGATAACCGTGGTATGATACCTGAAATATGTAGTGTATGGTATTAAAATAAATGATCATATTAAAGGAAATCAATGCTATAATAATCGATAACATCCGAAGAAAATATTTGTATAAGTAAATATTTTTATTAGATCCACCTCTCTAAGATTCTGCAATCAATTGTCTGGAATCAATCTATAGGGAATATCGGTGAATAGCGTTAATAGCACCTTTATTGTGTTCAGCTCAAAGAAAATCGTAAGGAATTTCTTGGGATGCAACATCCACAACTGTACCTGTCCTGACAACTCTAAAAATTTTACACCATGACTGTACCGGTGCCTGATTGACAACATCCACGACTGTACCTGTCCAGTACACACACTTTGTGCCTTATAAACAACATCCCTGACTGTACCTGTGCAGTATACACATCTTACTCTACATCCATGACTGTACCTGTGCCTTATAAACAACATCCACGGATGTACTTGTCCAACACACACACTTTTTTTCTACATCCATGACTGTACCTGTGCCTTATTAACAACATCCACGACTGTACCTGTCCAATACACACACTTTATTCTACATCCATGACTGTACCTGTGCCTTATAAACAACATCCACGAGTGTACCTGTGCACTATACACATCTTACTCTGCCTCAATGACTGTACCTTGCCTTATAAACAACATCCACGACTGTACCTGTCTAGTACACACACTTTATTCTACATCCATGACTGTACCTGTGCCTTATAAACAATTCCACGACTGTACCTGTGAAGTATACCCATCTTACTCTACATCCATGACTGTACCAGTGCTTATAAACAACATCCACGACTGTACCTGTCCAGTACACACATCTTTCTCTGCCTCAATGACTGTACCTGTGCCTTATAAACAACATCCATGACTGTACCTGTGCAGTATACAAATCTTACCCTACATCCATGACTGTACCTGTGCCTTATAAACAACATCCACGACTGTACCTGTGCAATACACACACGTTACTTTACATATATGACTGTACCTGTGCCTTATAAACATCATCCACGACTGTACCTGTTTTGTATTCACACTTTATTCTAAATCCATGACTGTACCTGTGCCTTATAAACAACATCCATGACTGAACCTGTGCAGTATACACATCTTACTCTGCCTCCATGACTGTACCGGTTCTGTATTCAGACTTTATTCTACATCCATGATTGTACCTGTGCGTTATTAACAACATCCACGACTCTACCTGCCCTGTATTCACACTTTACTCTACATCCATGACTGTACCTATGCCTTACAAACAATATCCACGACTGTACCTGTCCAGTACACACACTTTATTCTTCATCCATGAGTGTACCTGTACCTTATAAACAACATCTCTGACTGTATCTGTGCAGATATGCACACTTTATTCTGAATCCATGACTGTACCTGTGCCTTATAAACAACATCCACGTCTGTACCTGTCCAGTACACACACTTTATTCTACATCCATGACTGTATCTTTGCGTTATTAACAACATCCAAGAAAAGTTACTCAAGGCCCTACTAAAAGTTTGTTCTTTTGTCCTTTGTGACCCGAACTCTCACCCCCAATGTAACCCCCACCGCGTCAAAAAAATTGAATCACATGCATGCAAGAAAGCGTGGGATTTAGACTTTTGTTTTTAAGAGGAAATACTCCTTCTTTCGATATACTCCATCCTCGCCTTCACAACCTCTGCAAAGTTTTATTATTATTGTAGAAGAGTTTATAAGTAATGGATTATTTATTTTAAAACCAGTGTCAAAAAGTTAACTGCTCTTATTTTAAACTCTTCTCATAAAGAGGGGGAAGGGTTAGACAATTTTATAAATTGAAATCGGGCTTTAAACATAACGAGTGAACCAGATTTTCAAATACTCATGGAAATGGATAATTAACCATCAAATCTCTCGGTATGTTTAACTTAACTTAAAGTCAACTGACATATTAGATTCATTGGCAATAAAATGACTATTTTTGCTGCTTTTATTCTGTAAACATATGTTCTACACCCACATCCACCCCCCCCCCCAACCCTTCCAACAACCTACTCCCCTGAAACAACAAACAATTGGTATAAATTTGAATTTATGAAATAACAATTCATAATACTTGAAAAAGGAATTGTTGTTTCAGTGAGGGGGGGGGGGTGGAATAAAAATATTTTCCGTTGATTTCTATAGAGATGAAGTTGTACCAAAATTATAGACTTATCTCTCTTTGTTTTCCCAAATAAGTTATGTTTTTTTGATAAAATTCACATAAATATTCGGTATATAAATATGAAAAAAATCATTCCAATATGTTAACTTTCTAGATTAAATGTTAAATAATACATTATACAGAACATCTGCTTTTTGTAATATGTGTGATGAAATTGAAGATATTAGACATTTACTTTTTGATTGTGCACATGTTCAAATACTATGGAAAAATCTGAGTTCTGTGTTAATTTTGATATACAGTGGAAACATGTCATATTAGAGAAATACCACATCTTATGAACGAACGTAACTCGCCCTAACTTCCCGTATCTCTGTAGTTTTCAAGGGACCAGTTATTGCACCTAGTTTAAAATTAATAAATCGGAAAAATTAAGTATATGTGTATAATAGATCGGACCGTATTTTAATCACTTTGTAAATGATTATTTCTCCTGTCTAATTTTCTGTAATTACTTACAATGTATTTAACATCGGACAAATAGAAGAAAATACGCCAAACTACCTATGACGGGTTAGGAAACACATTTGTCATGCGTCAGTGGTTATACGTATACATGTATATACTAGTGTGCGCTGTGTTCATTTGGGGAAAGTTACGTTTTTTCTAGCAAGGATAAAATCTAAACTCATACCCTGTATAAATCCATGCAAAGGCAACAAGTTACTAGGTGATGCGCTTATATATGTCTTGTATTTAAAAGTGTACATTTATATGTTTGTAAGAGAGAGAGAGAGAGAGAGAGAGAGAGAGCACAATGGACAATAATTGTTGTAATGAATTATACAATGTAGCATTGTTTTCTAACGTTTCAGAAATCAACCATTAAAAATCAGAAAATAGTTGGCACTTCTCCGGAAAACGTAATATTCTTAAAGTGGTCGCGTGTAGATGTGTGTACTTGGGGAGGGAGAGGGGGTCGAAGCTCAACTAATCGAATCAAATGTCCATATTCATTACATCTAAGTAAATACATGGAATACTACGATCCATCTACTATACAATCCTAATAAAAGTGGAATATGGCAATGCATGCATATGCAATATTTTTTTTTTCCATATCGTATCTAGTAAAAGAAAAAGTAACATCATTAAGAAAGAAGGGTAGGTTTTCAGTCCTCTACCTGTGAAACCGGAGGGACTATAGGTTTCCTCCGAGTCCGTCCGTCCGTCTGTCTGTATGTCCGTCTGTCTCTGTCTGTCTGTCCCCCTGTCTGTCTGTCAGTCTGTCCCACTTGGTTTTCTGCACTTTTTTTCTAAACGCTTGCAAATATTGAGCTGAGTTTTGGAATGTGAGTGTATCTTGGTGAGTTACAGATAAAGTTTGAATTTTGTTCTGCTTCAATGATTTTTGACGGAATTACGACCTTTTCAATTTTTCAAGGTTTTCCAAATTTTTTTTCTAAACGCTTGCAGATATCAAGCTGATTTTTGGTATGTGACTTTACCTCGATGAGTTATAGATCAGTTAAGTTTGCATTTCGTTACGCTTCATTGATTTTTTAAGGAATTATGGCATTTTCAATTTTTAACGGGAACCAGATTACACTTGCCGGTAGGGGACTTGTATTGCTAATGCAATACTCTCAGAATGCTAGTTCTTTATGTGAAATATCACTTCAAAGAAATAAATGAGCATTCATATGATAGACAGTGTCTTCTTGGATGATGGATTATGTTGCAATCTTCTCTTAATTTATCTTTCGGCTGCCTTTCACGATATATGTTATATCTGTATAGATATGTGGATTATAAAAGCTGCAAATTATGCATTTGGGTAGGGTCACAGACGTAGCATCGTTTTTTTTAAGGGGGGGGGGGGGCAGAGAAAAAAATTCAACTTACCTGAAAAAACCTGACAAGCAAAAAAAATTTCTTTTTTCGGTACCATTTTCCCCCCATACATTACTAAATTAGTCTTATTTGACTGTACTGTAACAAGGGGGGAGGGGGGGGGGGCAACAAGCCTTTCAATGAACATTTCCAACAGTAAAAAGTAATGTGTGGAAAAGGTGGGGGCAGGTCCCTCTGATGCTACATGTCTGTGGGTGGTGTATATTTATTAAATTTTCTTTGTACTCAAGCTAGCTAAGTACCATTATGTCATTGTTTGTTAAGCATGCATTATTCGTCAGAATATAAAATTACACTGTATACGTGAAGGGTAACTTTGACCCCGCACTCAGAGTAATTCCGACCGAAGCTCTAATGTACAGAGAATAAAAACTATAGTCGAAATTATAACTTGCGTCATCTCTAAGAAAAAAAATCATAGATTTATTTAAGTATACTGACAAAAAGATACTGTAGTTCTCAAAATGTCAATAATTTGAAGACATCAAGTGCAAGACGCTGATTCACTGAGTTGTCAAGGCATGCTTCAAATGTACCTGTACACACAGGCAAATAAAAAGAACTAGTTTTAACTAGTGTGTAGAAGTAGTTTCTACTGATATTTTTTTTTCATTTTTTAAAACAGTTATTTATTCTTTCTGGTAAAAGTAATATTGCTCTAGATTTATTTATTATATATTAGTCGAATTAGAAACATATAATTTTGGTTTTTAATAGTGGGAGGGGTTGGGGGAGCCAGAGAAAATAATCAACTTACAAGAAAAAATCTGACAAGCAAAAAAAAAAAAACAAAACAAAACAAAACAAAAACAAAAACAAAAAACGAAAAAAGGGGGTTGGGGTTCAAAGTCGAAAATCCTTTATTCATGGGGGGGGGGGGGGTCCAACTTTTTAGGGAACAAAATTTTCTTCATACTCTATCATATAAAAATTGGGTCAGTAGATAGGTAATAAATTTTTTTCCAGATTTTAACATTCTTATTGATGGAGAAAGAAAATTCAGGAGAAAAAATTATCGTTTCCTCAGGTTAAACAAGTTTTGAGTCGGGTCATTTTTACCCAGTCGGTGAGGGCAAAGAAACAATTTTTTAAAGATGGTCTAACCTAATTTGGCTGATACCACGTGTCTGGAAATTACTCACCGAAGCAGCATTCATGTAGACAGGAATTACTTAGGCCAATTTCTGTTCAGCTGATTTGCATTGCATTTTAATTTGTAAAAAACTGAATATTTTGAATGAAATGTGCATGAGTTTCAGTTGCAAAAACATTCTCATATATATCACGTCAGGAATGGCTATTGATTAATTTTCTATACAGATATTGTCAGAGGTGATAATTCCTTGTAATGGCTAAGAAGACTATCAAAATGAAATTAAACCCAGCTTCAATATACATGTACATGTATTATAGCCATATCATGAATCCGTGGGAAAAAGCCCGTTCGTAATTTTTTCGGTTGATAAGACTTTTTCTTAGAAGCATACGATCCTTCGACTTAATTTTTCTCCAGTCTTTGCCCCCTCCCCCCTTTTCAGCTCTTTGATTTTTTTTCATTAAATATTTCGGATTTCCAACGATTCGGCACGAGCATTACTGTAGATTCCTAAATATGTGCGAGGAATAAATTATCGCGTAATTATGCGGGAAGCACTACTCGCGAAATAAAATTCCTCGCTTTTATTTTTTTGTGCTTTACTGTATGTAAAATCTCTAGATAAATCACCCATTCGCGAATTATTGTTCTCGCGATTTGACGCCCTTCAGCCAATTTGCGATATTAAGTTCTCATGTAAAATAAGGAATCTACTTAAAAGACATGATTTGTTTAAAGAGACACTGTGACGGACAAACGGGAAAATTGACAGAAGTAAAATTTTTGCAAGACACATGCAAATTTTATTCAATTCTTGAAAGTATTGCCATTTTCCTTTTACATCTGTATTTCCCTTTTTGGACCCCCTTTGCTCGCTTAAATGTCCATTGAAATGTATTGTAGCGTCACGGTAGCGAACACGACAAGAAGTAGTTTTGAGGTATCCTGCGGGGATTTTATCTTTTGAAATCGCAATTACATTGAAGAATTTAATAATGCAAATGTGAATACAATGAACAATCCCCTTTTTTGGTTACGTTCGTTCGTAAGATGTCGGTATTTCTCTATTAGGGTTTTATTCTGAAAAGAATTCCAAAATACAATTTTTGAATACCTTTGTGTCTTTCCTAGCGTATAAGATATATAAATTTAAAATGTTTTGTAGATGTCAGAGCAAAACTGAAACAAATGATATTTTACTCTCTTATGTAAAAAATAATATTAAAAAAATATGGACTTATTAATGAAGTTAACGAAAACTCATATGTTTAAAAATAAGATTATGTCATTTGTAGAATTGCTATAATAAATATTTGTTACTCTGTTATTTATGTTATACTAACTATCCGGACCCGGGATAGTTGGAAATTGTAAATGGGTTTGCATAATGATTAAAAAAAAAAAAAAAAAAAAAAAAAAAAAAAAAAAAACTTTCTAGATTAACTCTGCGATAGGTGGCAGAATTTTACTATCATTCTTGCTATCATATGGTTTATTCAAGCATGCGTATTAAAGCTATTGAGACAAGCCTTCTGCATAAGCTATACTAGTCCCCTATTGGCAAGTGTAATCTGGTTCCCATTAAAAATTGAAAATGCTGTAATTCTGTCTTAAAATCATTGAAGCGGAACATAATGCAAACTTGATCTGTAACACATCAAGATACACTCACATACCAAAAATCAACTCAGTATCTGCAAACGTTTGGAAAAAAGTGTGGAAAACCCTTAAAAATTAAAACGGTTGTAATTCCCTCAAAAATCAATGAAGCGGAACGAAATTAAAAACTTGATCTGTAAGTCATCAATACACACTTACATACCAAAATCAGCTTAATATCTGCAAGCGTTTAGAAAAAAGTGCGGAAAACCAAGTGGGACAGAGGGACAGCTAGGCGGACAGACAGACAGACAGACAGACGGACGGACAGACTCCGAGGAAACCTATCGTCCCCTCCGGTTTCAATTTATTTTATGCTTGATGAAAGGGCAGATTACTCTATTTGCATAAATGTACCACAAAATTAGAACTCATTAGTGTGCAGTGTCTAGAGGGCTCTTAAGCGCATGACATAAAAAATTCCAACTTTTTCCTCATTTTCCCCTCCTGTTTATGTCATGTTTCATCATTGGGTTATTTTTTAATTCTTTTGAATGCCATTTAAACATTGAATTGTGACGTGTAGATACATGTAGTATTACATGTACTGCAATAATTATTTTCAATAGGTCTTTCTTTGCTAACAAGATGAAATGCACTATTCCATCCTAAAATGTTTTTAACTATGAAAACATTTTTACACCTTCTTCTGTGCCAACCCCAAAGTTGCGGGGTATTATTATCATACTTTACAACTGATTATACGTCAAACGTATACGACAAATGTTTATTAAAATTAATAATAGTAATTGGCTATGAGTTGACTTATAGCTTTGAGTTTTCCACCTGTACACTGATGATTATTCGTGTCTCGAACTTCATTCTAATTGATTTTCATGGTCAAATTTTAAGAGTCAAGGACACACTTAAAGATCAAAATTTGTCAGTGAAGTGAAATTGTTTAAATATTGTTGTTTTTTTTTAATGGTAGGATGGTCCAAAAACAGTATACAATACGTACCTCTTAAACCCTGAGAAGTTTAATGTGGGTAAATCTTGATTATAAGGCGTAGGTATAGTCATAGATATAGTGTGTGTCATGCACAGGTACAGTTGTGGATGTTGTTTATAAGGCACAGTTACAGTCATGGATGTAGAATAAAGTGTGTGTACTGGACAGGTACAGTCGTGGATGTTGTTAATAAGGCACAGGTACAGTCATGGATGTAGAAAAAAAGTGTGTGTGTTGGACAAGTACATCCGTGGATGTTGTTTATAAGGCACAGGTACAGTCATGGATGTAGAGTAAGATGTGTATACTGCACAGGTACAGTCAGGGATGTTGTTTATAAGGCACAAAGTGTGTGTACTGGACAGGTACAGTCGTGGATGTTGTCAATCAGGCACCGGTACAGTCATGGTGTAAAATTTTTAGAGTTGTCAGGACAGGTACAGTTGTGGATGTTGCATCCCAAGAAATTCCTTACGATTTTCTTTGAGCTGAACACAATAAAGGTGCTATTAACGCTATTCACCGATATTCCCTATAGATTGATTCCAGACAATTGATTGCAGAATCTCAGAGAGGTGGATCTAATAAAAATATTTTCTTATACAAATATTTTCTTCGGATGTTATCGATAATTATTGATTTTCTTTAATATGATCATTTATTTTAATACCATACGCTACATATTTCAGGTATCATACCACGGTTATCGACCAGTCAAGATGTTAATTGTTCCATGCACATAAAATTAATTTTTATTTCTTTTGAGATTTTTTTTTTTTGGGGGGGGGGGGGGTCACCCAGCCTATTTTTACAACTTTGATACCTGTGCCTAGTAAATTTTATGTACTTTGTAAATAAATATAGGTTTTGTTGTCAGGAGCTATTCTTTTTCAGGGCATAGGAGGCTACTTCACTTGAGATGTTTCTATATAACACATTGAAAACGCGTGGATCAGCCCATTCCACCCGTATATATCGTAAGACATATATTTATGGGGAAAAAACCCTGTGTTTTTCATTGACACCACTTGTGTGATAAATGAAATGGGTGAAATTGATAATATTGTGACGTACTTATACTTTCTAACATAAAATTAAGGATTACAAATTAATTCCAATATTTATTTTAATTTCCTTTTTTATTTTACTTTGTTTATTGTTTACTCGTATATTTTCTATAATTATACTAGCACGTTTCATTTTAAAGTCATCATTATTATTGAGCACGTAGGATATTGAAATCATGCCCGCCCCCCCCCCCCCCCCCAAAAAAAAAATAAAGACCTGGCTCATATTGTTCTCTGAACATAAAGAACATTAAATTTAAATCTGTAAAAGTTTTGGATCCTTCCCTAATCACTGCTGACATCGTTTGTCTCGGTATCACTGTCATGGGTAATATAAAGATTAGCGTTAATTGCGCTTTGATTGAATTCAGTCTAAATCTAAATCGGAGAAAATCCACAGAATTTTTTGTTGTGGATGTTATTAATCAAGCGCGGGTTGAGTCAGTGGTAGTGTGTATGTACGGCACAGGTACAGTCGCAGATGTTGTATATCAGGCACAGGTATACAGTCATAGATATACAAAATATAGGCATAGTCAAGTTTTCATATATTTTCCGCGATATATTCACTAAGCTAGTTATCGTTACCGTTTTGGCAATTACAGCCTTCCATAAAGTAGATTTATTTAAAATCAGAAATTTTCTTTCCTCCATATTAACACATTTCGTATTTTTCATTAAAAAACAATCCATACTTAATCAACAACATAAAGTCACAAGCTCCAGACAGCTCAGTATTACGTTACGATCATTATTCGTAGGAAAAGTAGTCCCGGAGAATTGACACTGTATGGAGTTTGGTGCACAGGCACTTGGGGTCTGGACCCCCCCCCCCCTTTTCCATTTTTTTTCTTTTTAAATATGGGGTCGAGTCACCTTTTTCCTATATTCGTGTTCTAATATGCACTACATGTTATCGATAATGTAACCCTTTTGTCTCTATAAGCTGTTTTTAAATATCTCGTTTTCGACTGATACATAAAAAGAGAGAAGGCTTGCAACTCTTTTCTCGTCGTCTACCTCACCTCGCTTAAACTTCGCCTGATTATTTATCTAAAGCATAAGAAAACATGGAATATGTATATGTCAATAAATTTGTTACACATTCTTCTTTCTTTTCATATTTCCATTTAATTTTTATGTGCCCCCGATTTGTAAATATTTCGATTAAATCGCCCACATCTAGGGTAAATTTTGTTGATGTGCACCAGCTGGGACGGAAGTGCCCGGTATTTTCGGGCGTCATCATTAAGTGTAATGTCATTCGGAACATTAAATCAAAGAGGGAATAAATCCCGAATTTTCTCTTCATCTTACATATAACGATAAGTTCTGTGTATAACAAGATAACTGTAACTAGCAGATTCTGATGGATGAAGATTAATATTTAACATACAACCTAGACAACCAAATTTCACAATATTGTTATTACAAAGCCTGGAATTTTTTTTAAATGCAGAACATTTGTAAAGTTAGAGTTACCGTTATTGCACTTCCGTCCCAGCTGGTGCACATCAACAAAATTTACCCTAGATGCGGGCGATTTAATCGAAATATTTACAAATCGGGGGCACATAAAAATTAAATGGAAATATGAAAAGAAAGAAGAATGTGTAACAAATTTATTGACATATACATATTCCATGTTTTCTTATGCTTTAGATAAATAATCAGGCGAAGTTTAAGCGAGGTGAGGCAGACGACGAGAAAAGAGTTGCAAGCCTTCTCTCTTTTTATGTATCAGTCGAAAACGAGATATTTAAAAACAGCTTATAGAGACAAAAGGGTTACATTATCGATAACATGTAGTGCATATTAGAACACAAATATAGGAAAAAGGTGACTCGACCCCATATTTAAAAAGAAAAAAAATGGAAAAGAGGGGGGGGGGGGTGTCCAGACCCCAAGTGCCTGTGGTTTGGTGCAGTCATGGATGTCCGGTACCAGCATTGCCGAGTACAGTTGCGGATGATAGCTGACAGCCACTGTTGCCTTTCGTAGAGAAGTTGAGGGGGAGTATAAAACGAGCCATCAACTTCTCAATAGAGAATAGGTGATAACAAAGTCGTGTCTGCACAAACCATGCAGGTAGAATATGAATTCATTTATTAACGTCTTTTCGACACTTCCAAGCGTATAGTATCCATAAATGTTATGATGATTTCAAAAGTTTTGATACACTGTCTGGTATAACGTGTATACGTCGTGATGAAGTGCAGAATTTTTCAGATGAATTCGTTGATCATACACGTGAATGTTCTGTGAAAACGGAGTGATGAGATATAGAACTTTACATGACAATAGTTAAACAAAGAAAGGCCGAAAATTATCCAGCATTACAACGTGTTACGTTTCAAGGGACGTTTGTGACATAATTCTCACCGTATCAGAATTTGTTTTTCAGAATCAATCGTTTCTCCGAGTAAGGGAGGGAAGTGGGGGGTGGGGGTAGAGGGTGCCTCCATTGACAAGCAAAAAAATAAATGATAAACTTAACAAAATGCTACTAGTATTTCGTGGGGAGTCGGGGGGGGGGGTCAAATAATCTTTTCGTAAAAATTGTTCAGTATAAGGATTTGCCAGAGTTCAACCTTAATGCAACAAAAACATGTTTACATATACGTATATATATAGAGAGAGAATTGGGCGAGAAGTATTCACAGGGCAGGTCCAATTTGTGTGTAGGAGAAGGGGTGGAGGCTCATGGCATAAATTTTGGAGAAATTTATAAAGTTTTCATAGACATTAAAAGAGACAGATGAAGTTTTTTTTTTTATTTATGAACATTTTTATCAATAATTTGAGTATAAAGGCTGTTAACATGTGACCTATATTATAACAATAAATACATATTTCTTTCATTTTAACAGACACTCAACATAGGAAACGGTAGACAATAAATAACTTGAAATAACACAAGATAATTTCTTTAAAAAAATGATATAAAAAAAGGCATATAAATGCACAAATTTCACATCATTTTTCATTCAAAGCTGTAAAATCTGGCAGAAAATAAGCTTACAAAAGGCGGATGAACCATCCCCCCCCCCCCCCCCCCGCTCCGTTGATTTTTTTTTTCTTGCGGTTTTTGTAAATATCTCAGTTTAGTCTACATAATATCTGGACTGTTTTAAAAAAAAACTTGCAGAGAAAGTCAGAACCCCCCACCCCTACCCCCATGAAATATGATTAGACGGTCTGTGACGGTACATATTGTCGTTTTGTACATATTGTCGTCGGCGGCAATGTGTACCTACCCTCACTGCACATACTGTCGTCCATCGGTACATATTGTCGCCGGCTGAAAAGTTACACATGTACATATTGTCGCTGGCGATATTATGTGCCTCACCCTCACTGTACATATTGTCGCCCCACAGATATTGTTGCTTAAAGATTTCTATTGTTGTTTTTTGGTAGCTTTGTGATTGTAACTGGTGTGTGAATCACACTGACGTGTATGCTATTTTATGCAGCGTGATTGTGACGATACATTTTGTCGTCCTGTTCATATTGTCGCCGGCGACAGTGTGTTCCTACCCTCACTGCACATATTGTCGTCCATCAGAACATGTAGCATGACAATGCACGGCAGTGAACCGTATCAATATGGCCAGAGAAACCAAAAAAAATAAAAATGGTCATATACACTTAATTTGCTCGCCGAAACAGGGCTGAAATATTGACGACTCGGCGTTAAACAATAACAATCAATCAATCAATGAACCCATATATATATATGACTAATCATTGCTTTGCTGCTATTGAGAAGATAATTTTTAAAGCATTTTCCCACATATTCCTATATTAAAACTTTGATCGCCCATTGTGACCCCACCCTAGACCTGGTTTGATTTGAAGATACTCGAATCTGTGCTACCCGAGGGTGCTTCCATATAAACATCACTAATCACGGGCCTACTGCTGTTCTCAGCGGAGGGTCCAGAAATAGCAGAAGGGAGGGGAAGGCGTGCAGGCGGCTCAGAATGTTTTTTGACAAGCAAAACAATTTTTAAAAAGGCATTTGTATGTAAAGGTGTGTTACTGTATACGTTAAGTGAATTATTTGATTATTAAATTTTACCTATGGACTTAACTGAGAGTATATGCGAGTTAAACAAACAGAATTTACCAAAGCAGAAGAATTCAAACCACTGGGCCGGGGTGGGGGGGGGGGGTGCGCCAGTGCTTCATCAGTCTGGTTTTTAAGAAGATTTTTGTAAAACTTTGATCACCCATTGTGACCCCATCCTACCCCTGGGGTCATGATTTGAACAAAATTGATTTTGGTTTTGTTTGTTTGTTTGTTGTTAGAATGTCCATCTCGAGAATTTTTCATTCGTATGTAGACGTCATCACTTCCGGGTTGAGGGCTGCAAATTTAGACCTATACTTGGCACTCAGGTTCATTGAGCAGTGAGGGATCTTTTCGTGCCAGCACCTCAAAATTGAACGTACGCTATGTAACGAAGATTTCAGATAAGTATCATCTCTTCTGACCCAGTACTTCGTGAAAAAAATATTCTATGAAAAACTTTGATCACCTATTGTAGCCACACCATTCCCCCAAGAGACATGATTTGACTAAAACTGAATCTACACTTCATAATGAAGCTTTCACATAAGTTTCAACTTTTCTGACCCAGTGGTTCTTGAGAAGATTTTAACTACTTCCCTTGAAAAAGGGCATGACTCTTCATTTGAACAAACTTGAATCCCCTTTATCCACGGATGCTTTGTGGCATTTGCTTGAAATTGACCCAGTAGTTCTTGAGAAGCAGATGAAATTGTGAAAAGTTTACAGACAGAGGGACGGTCAGACAAAATGTGATCAGAAAAGCTCACTCGAACTTCCAGTTCAGGTAATCTTAAAATGAGAACCCCAAGACCAATTATATCGGCACATAACTATATATAAAAATGAGGCAAAAAAATTCCAAATAATCATTACTACTGAAAAAAAAATACACGTACATGTATTCAATCTCCAATTATATATGACAAGTAAAAAAAAAGAATAGGCTGATTATCAGATACACATGTATCTCAAGAATTACTGTCTCTTGACATATCATAGTGATGTACACCAATCCTGGACACAATTTTCAGACCAAAAAGTTTTCTCCCTACAGTATTACAAATAATGCTGTGTGTCTTCCTCCTGTACGTGTGTATGTGTGTGTTTGTCAATCTCTCTTTCCTTTCTCAAGTAAATATTCGTCAAAGCAATATATCGACGACAATATATGCCGACCTTGACTGTACATATTGTCGCCCACGACAAGATGTGCTGGTTATTGACTGTACATTTTGTCGTCCATTATGCAGGAGGAAAATAAGGCTCGTCTCGGTTCATATTGTCGCCGGCGACCGATGGATGACAATGTGTGCAGTGAGGCTAAGTACATATTGTCGCCGACGACAATATGTACAAAACGACAATATGTACCGTCACACGGTCACCCCACCCATCCACTTTTTTTTTACTTGTCAAAAAATTAAAAAATCCCCTTTTCTGAAAATTCTAGATCCGCCACTGCTTTTAGTCCTATTCAGACAGAAATTTTCATAGGATTATATGTTTATATTTCACAGCTTTAATATAATATGATTGTCAGCATTTGCTTGTATTTTGAATACAAATGTGTAGTACATTTATTCACACTTTTGATGAGTCGTGATTTCATGATTTCATTTTTATTTTCAGAGCGAGATGGGTTGCTTCATGTGGCACATATCAAGTCAGTGCGGGAGAACACTTTGGGAAAGGATGTTATATGGACTCATTGGTTTTTAAAGAAGACCAATGAACCTTGATCAGAGTCATGATCAGAAGTAGGCACATCTCCTCAAAGTTTCACCTTTGGATGCAAGTGATCGGCTGATATACTGTAAATGTCGTGCAAGAGTATAGTAGGAATATGTGCCCACATAGCTGCTTCAATACAGTTTCTTGGTCTTGGACCATATGGGACAAGTTCATTGACAATACAGCATTTATTCAAGATGCATTTGACAAGTATGAATCAGATACTGTTTAGAAGAAAAGCAATGACCTGCTCTTATATACTACATATATATACAACCTACATTTTGAAAATAAGCTATTAACATTTCTGAATCTATTTTATTAATAAAAAAATTCTGCTCTCTTATTTGTAAATACATGTATATTTAAAAAACTCAATCGGGTTCATTTTTTTAAAATGCAGGTTTATATAAATCCCTTCTGTGAGTGTAATGTCGGGTGCTGTAAAAGCCCTTCCACATGTATTTTATTTCTTAATCTAAAGATTAAAATAAATACAGTGAAATATTTTGCCAAATGTATTTACTTTTTGAATGAATAAATCATAATTTTGATCAAGAATTCATTATTATTTGTTTCTAAGCTGTTGAATTAAAACCCGGTTTAATGATCAACGGGCTAGTAGGGGCTGAATTCCGTGCGTTGGTCTTAATATTCACGTTTGAAATATGACCCCCCCCCCCCCACTCCATATATATATATATATATATATATATATATATATATATATATATATATATATATATATATATATATATATATATATATATATCCCATGATCTAGAACTTCTTTAAAAACTGCTAATAATTTTTTAACTAAATGCCTAAATAAATCTAAGAGTGGTTCATTATTTATTTGCTACTAGCATTGAGTTCATGCATTTGCGTGCAAAGAACACAAAACATCTGCAGATGGTATAAGACTGTGTTAGAATTTGACAATCACAGAAAATTTGCTTCCTTAACCCCCAAACGAACAATTAAATTGAAATTATAAGGAATAATAATTTAGTACAAAAACCATATCTGCTTGAACTTTCAGTAAGGCGTGACAATCTCGGCGATACATAATTAACGTCTCTAAATGGTGACCTAGATTCTAATTGGTTAAGAAATTCATAACATTAGCAACTTTAGATTGTTGTTAACAAACAATGAGATGACATAAGCCACACCTCTTTACTGTAAGAAACGATAAAACCGGTTCCTTGCGTCACTCGTTGACGTCTGAACCATTTTTATTCCATGTGTATTTCACCCGTGAATGAAAGCTGTGTAAATTTCAGTGTTGATGAGCTAATATGGCAACCAATGAGAATCTAGGTCACTATTTGAGAGACGCTAATTATGTATAGCCGAGAATATCACGCCTTACTGAAAGTTCAAGCAGAAATGGTATTTGTACTATTATTTTATTAATGCATGTTTCGAACAATCTTCCAAAAGACATTTCTCTCTGTGACCTAAACACACAACCACCTACTGGAAATATCGAAATAGGTTATCACTGCAGAACGCCCGAAAAACATTGCCTGTCACTTTAATGTACAGTCAAGTTCTATTCATATCTTAGTAAAACAAATCATATGTGTACGAGATGGATCCCTGGTCTGTATATGGAAAAATAAAGGGGAATTCAAATGTGCTCAGAATGAATCGAAATTCCCGAATTTAAATGGGGGCTTTCGAAGGGGATGAAATGTGACGTTGCTTTAGACACTGTGATGTTATCATCCGAACACAACATAAACCCCCGTATTTGGCTTATATATCCATTTGAAATTTGTTATAGATATTGACGCAAAATGAAGGAAAGTGATGTGAACATTTTAGACCGTGGTGTTGATTATTTTTCAATGTAGACAACTTTTCCACGAATTTTACCCGAGAAACCTCATATATGTAGACTGCATAGCGCATTAATAATTAGGGAAATGTAAACATTTATTTCACATAATGATCAACTACAAAGTCTTCCACATGCTACATGTACAAAAATACATGTATACAAGAGAGTTTTAAGTGATATGAACATACTTTTTTCCTTTATTAAGATGGCTTAAAATTTAGTAACACTGTTTTCAGTTGCATTTCTTCACGATAACGTTATCAGCATCATGACGTCGTAAATAGACGACGTCGATAAGAAAACTATGCTTCATTCAACAATATGGTTTGGAGTGAATATATATCCGACAAAAATAATCTTAGTAAATTTTCATTCTACACATTCCTAAGTTAAAACTAGTGCTAATTGTAACGGGAACCGTTACAGATGTTCCCCAAACGGCTCCCCAATCCCTTATGATGCCCAATTCCCTACAAGCTTCAATAAATTAGACAATACTTTTGTAATATAGATGGACACTTTATTTTTAAGGGTATTTTATTGGAAAACTACTCCGATATAGCCATATGGGTATTAGCCAATCAAATTTCAGTGCATGTGCTTGCACGTGTTTTCTACATTTTTCACATTTAATTTCTTATAGTGTCTCACAATACATACATTTGTTTTAAATATTAAAGAATTTCATTGATAAATAAGAGAGATGTGACCATTTAAGTATTAGCCAATCAGAATTCAGCATACGCGCATGCATGGCCTTGCATTCAATTTTGATAGTATCATAATGTAGGAGCTCTATGTGCCTATCCATGTCGTAAATTTCATCCTGTTTTGTTGAAAACCAAGGGAGTTATAGACATTTAAAGTTTCAACCAATCAGATTGCAGCACACCTGCATGCACATGTTTTCAAGAAATTTCCTATATAACATGTTGTAGCACCTTATAATATATACTTATATTCTAAATTTCAAAGTATTTTGCCAAAAAAACAAGGAAATTATTGAGATTTTTGTATCAGCCAATCAGAGAAGAGCGCACGTGCATGTGCATGAGTTCACGCTAATTTGACCATGTCAACTTGTCTTGACTACTAATATATCTTTATATTTTGAGTTTCAAAGCAATTCATCAAGAAATATAAAAGTTACGGCTTCATCAAGTATATCAGTCATTTCACTCATTGCACGCGCGCGCACGTGCATGCATGTGCGCGCAAAATGACCTTCGTTCCGAACACCTACACAACATGCCTATTAACCCTAAAAAGGTTTCATGTCAATCGGATGAGTGGTTCTATGAGAACACTCCCGGACAAAAAAGTACCGGAGAAGAAAGTAGAAAAAAAGAATAATAATAATAATAATAATAATAATAATAAGAAACAGAGTAAAAACAATATGTTCCCAAACTTCGTTTGGGGAACATAAATATACAATAATTATCTTATTTGAAAGAGGACCGATTTTTAAAGGAACTGAACCTTGTTCTTTATCGCTAGGTGGGAGACAAGTGAGCTTCATTGATCCTTTCCATATTTTGGAATGCCTAATAAAGATCGATTATTGAGTCATTGGTTTTTTTTTAGACAAACCACTTGTAATCTTCTGATATTATGGAATCGAGACAGTTAAGGCTGCTTTAAGGATAATCTTGCGATAGAATGTCATTATGGCAAGAAGATGAGTTAGACAAACCTGAAGGAGATAATCTTTCCTCCTACACTATATACATTCTTATATATTGATAATTCTCTACTCATATCTTGCACGTTATACAACAAAAGCCCACAAGAACTACTAAAATATTGAAGTTAGTCATTTTACCTTGTAGCTGACTCCTGTAATTTTCCTTTATGCTATAGCTACAAAAAAAGGTCCCAAAACTTGGTAGATTGTCTTTCAGAATATTGCCCCATGCAATTAAATTGGCTAATAACCTTAAATATGTTAAAGGAAACAAATACTTTTTTGAATAAGAAACTGTAACAGCTCAGCAATGTTATTTTTAATCATTCGATAATTCATATTGCACATGAATATAAATAACCAAAATTTATCTATTTATTTAATTTATTTATTTTACTTAAAATGATTACCTGAAACATGTGCCTGGACAGCTAGCAGACCATTCAATACAAACCTTTTATGTGATGAAACATTCTTTATCTTTTTCTAATTATTTGCATGTAAAAAGTCTCCTAAAACTATATTCTACAGATATTGAGTTTATAATTTGCATGTCACTAATATATGGATTTCAAGCTTTTTAACATTTTATCAACAGTTTTGATTTACTACCTTTAGAAAAATAAGACATCTTGTAATGATTAACTTGGGCATTTGTGTACAGAAAAAAAAACACAAAGAAAAATCCCTCCAAAAACACAACCCCCCAAACCCAAAAATTAAGAAAAAAACCCCTCTAAACTTAGAAATATGAGCTAGGGGCATTTCTTATTTGCTAAAAAAGCTTCCATATCTGTTTAATATCACTAGAGACTTAAAGCTTAAAGTCATAATAATGAAAATGGAATTAAAATCAGATTCTTGTTGTTGCTCTCTCAGAAGATATCAACCTTTATAAGAATGGATTGAGTAGGAAAATATAAATAAATCATAACTAAAACACTATCCTTAGATATAACTGGTAGCACATAATAGCTATTTAAAGATTTTGATGTAACATGTAGCTACAGAATACCGATACAAAGTTCTTTAAATATGGAAAACTATTGTTTTACAGATTCAAAATAGAAAATTACTTGAAATTCTCAAATCCTAATTAATTCAGCAAGTTTTAGATTAACAAGACAAAGAATTTTTGCACACTCATTAAAAATTTAAAATTAGCAGATATTGAAAGTATATAGTCACATGAATAATGTATCTCAAAAGTATCTTGTTTTAGTCACTTATAAGAAAAAATATTATAGAAGATGAATTATAATCCATTGATATATATTATTTTTGTTCTGCATATCAAGATATATAGAAAAAAGTATGATCTAAAAATCAAAGTACCTGTAATTACATTATAATAGAAAATCACTGTAAAAAAAATTATAATGTGGTTGGTGAACCTCATACAAGAAGGTAATAATATGAAATGTTACATAAATAGTTTAAATTGCATTCTAAGAATAGAATTTGACTTCACCATGTTTATGTTAACACTAGTACTTATATGTATGCTTTAGAATTATTATTTGATAACACTGAATTTCTCATATTTATATGAAACATGGTTATATGCCCATATGTATGGTGAGTGAATAAAGGAGATTAGATTGAATTTTAAACTTGGAAAATAAGGGCTGACCAGATCTACTGCAAAATAAATTAAATCAACTAATTGAAGCTGTATACAATTTCCTAGTGAAGTCCTACAAGCCATATTTTTTTTTAAAAAGTAGTTTTCCAGTAAGTTTATGTGTACAGCTGAAAGCATTGAAAGGATACAAAAGTGGTTATACTGACATTGTCATAAAATTTAAACAGTGTGACCTGTTTTTGTGATGACTGCAAATTGACAGGATTGCTGAACTTAAAATGTACAAAAAATGTTGTAAAGCAGCCAAAGCTCCTGCTCAACTACTTAATAGTATTGATGAGTTGTATTGTTTTGAATCTGAATTGTATGATGTCCAAGTCATACCATCTTAAAATCTTGACAAAAACTAATGTTCCTACCTGGACTATGTGTACCAGGGTATATATATGAACAAAAGATACTACTACATGAAGGTGAGCCAAAGCAAATATAAATCTATATATATACAAGTCAACCGTCACGGTAGCTTAGTCGGTAGAGCGCTATCTCCGTGTTAGGAAGGTCATGTGTTCGAATCACGGCCGCGACTGACATAAGTCGATAAAAAATAGGTAGCAACTGTTCCTTCGCCAAGCGCTCGGCACTTTGAAGTGAAAGTTGCGGGTCCTTCGGATGAGACCTTAAAAACCGAGGCCCCGTGTAACGGTAGGCGTTGGCACGATAAAGAACCCTCACTGCTCAATGGCCCTAAGTGCCGAGTAAAGGTCTAAATTTGAAGCCCTTAACCTTTTTCACTTTGACGTCTCTATATGAGTGACAAATTCTCGAACGGGACGTAAAACAACATACAATGAATCAATATATACAAGTAAAAAAAAGCATCTGTGCAGACTTGTATGTTTGTAATCCCTCTAGCTTCAAATTTAGTTATCTAAAACTTCTGCTAGCCTATACTGGTATGAAAAAAAATATGTGGCCATTGGAGAAAGTGTATGGGGCCCAATAAGCAAGATACCTGGTAAATAATAACAATAAAAGAACGTTGCATTACCTGAAGTTTAGCTGAAATCAATTAGGTTGCTTGTCCTAAGCTTCAATCTTTATAGTTAAAACATCACCCTCTTGATGCCCGCTCGTTTGCTCTGGTATCAAAAATTGATGGTTGAAGTGTGGCTGCAAGGCCAGGGTTAAGTCCTACAGTTGGCCTAATTGGGGATCTATACCATACAGAGGTCAAGGTGTGTAGCCGTATAATACTGCCTGCACAGTTCGTAAAATCTTGGACAAGTTTCGCTGTTCCGGATTCTTTCAGTCTTGGGCTGGGAATTAGGGCCTTGTATGTTTTCACTTATGCGTCGTCAGTCTCGCATATACATGAATATGAAATAAAAAATAATAGATAGAAAAACAAAATTGAATGATAATGAATGATTAATGAATGATAAATATTTGAAATTAAAATAATACTAAAATGACATTTCTTTTTTTTTTCCATGTAATATAAAAGCCACGTGCTGCCCACGCATGGTTGTGATGAGAAAATTTCCTACACATAATTGATTACAATCCGACAGAAATTGGTCGCTCTTTTACCTATTGAGATAAATGAATAAATCAATCGCCTTTTAAGTAGTCAACGCATATAAATATGCTATGAAATAGTCGACAACTTTACAAAAAACCTTCTTGGATTTACAAGACATCCTTACCTATGAAAGTTTCAGTAAAAACTGACGACGAATATGTAAAGTGACTTTAGAGTTCTGTGCTAGGTGCTTCTAATATCCCCAAGTATGACTAGAACCGATAAATACCATAACATACGCCAAGTAAAACTACATGCAGTATCGAGCAGACCAGAGCATCCTTTGATAAATAGATTTAACATTAAGTAGTTAAATCCCATTAGACTCCGCTAAGTTTGACATAGATAGTGTTTTTGAAACAAAGGCCAAAAACTTTCTTAAAGAACTTGAAGGGGGAAAATGAAAAAAGAAGTAAATGAATTGGACAAATTAATCAAACTGTGGAAAGTCAATGATGTACATAGTAAAGTGAAAAACAAGGAAGCACCAGAAATCAATGAATTAGTAATAGAAATTCCAAAATAAATAAGATTACTTAAAACTTTTTATTGTAATCAATAAGTGTTCTCCTTGAATGTTCAAGTAAGAAATATTGTATAGTGATGTATTATAATGGTCATTTTGTTTCATGTCTTAGGAGAGGCAGAGATTGACCATTCAATTTGTATGCGACGGAGTTCATCTGACCAAAAAGGGAATGTACATTCATATAGGAGTATAAGAGGAGTCAGCGAGAATTTCAGCGAGAAAATATATTTTCTAGAAAATGGAACAAGATTGTCATTTTTATCCTTTGTTCAAAATCATTTGGATATGGCACATGAAACAAGTTTAAATTTTGCAGTTTTTGTAAATTAATTATTTATTAAAAAATAAAAGAAAGGAAGAAAATTTGAACTCTGTTTATCAGATATTGGCTTGCCAATAATTGCCCTTTTTCATTTTAATTTCAACCTTTGCGTGTGAAATTCATTATTAAAACTTTTGTGACTTTTACAGTACCATAGGCATGACCTACTGTAGGTATGTGTTTCAGGCATTCAATGTGATTGCCAGTTTAAACCCGTTTGAGTTTTGAATTAGTAATAGAAATTCCAAAAAATTCTTTTAATAAATTGTTACACACCTTGTTAACTATTTAACATTATATCAGAAACAGGTGTTTTTCCACGCAAATGGGGTAAGGCTATTAAATACCTTATGTATAAGAGTGGAGACAAGAATATAACAGAAAATTCTAGAGGAATATCATTAATGAATGTTTTTAGCAAAATTTTCACCAAATACTGAATAATAGATCGGTATGTTGGGCAGAATATGAAGGAGTACTGTTTGAACAACAATCTAGTTTTAGACAGACTCGCTCTACCATTGGTAATTGCTTTTGTTCTCCGAGCAAGTATATTTCAATACATAAATAAAGGTAAGATAGAATATTTTGCTTCTTTATAGATGTCTCAAAAGCTTTTGAGTGCGTACAACATAATATTTTATTGTTTACACTATTAAAGAAAGGCGTCAGTACAAAACTTTTATTGATTTTAAAGTCAATGTTTTCCCAATTATCATCAAGTATTAGAAATCAAAATCATATTTTAAACGTTTTTCAATGCAATACAGGTATTACACAGGTTTGTATGCTAAGTCCTCTCCTATTTATCATGTTTTGGTGAATTTACAGAACCTATCAGAATCAATGGAATGCAAAGGAAAATACAGTGAAAATGCATTGACGAGGCTTTTCCTAATATTATTTAGGTATTATTTTCAGATGATGTAAATTCTGCCTAGTTATCAATTTATTAAATCAAGTAAAAGTGTTAGAAAAAATTCACAATAAGTATGGTATGAAAATTAATTTGAAAAAGTCAAGGACGTGAAGGTGTAATAAAAAGTACAGAGAAATGGCTTTTTGATGGAATGGAAGTTGAAATTGTACCGTTTTACAAATATCTAGGGTTTTATATGTATTTCAGAAGTTCAGTGTCATGAGAATTGACAAGGAAGTCTCTGTATGGGTCAGCGGAAAAAGCATTCTTTATATATATTTTTGAAGATGTACAATGCATCATATAAACAAATCTTTTGTGTTTTTTGATAAAATGATTCTACCTATATTGATTTATGGTGCAGAGATAAAGGGGTTTGAAGTTTTGTGGAAGAGTATTTAGAATTAGGATCACCACACTTAAAACAACTGTTTAGGGGATTCGGGCGATATCCTTTTATGGTACAGCACTTTAAGTAATTCATTGCATATTGGTTAACGATACATTGTATGGAAGATAATTGATACCCAAAAAGATGTTACTTATTTTAAGTACATTTAAACAATATTGGTAGAATTATAAGTAACTAGGCATCAGATGTTAAATCAACGTTATTAAGATATGGCATTGATAATGTAAGGCTATATCAAGGTGTAGTTGAAAATAAAGAGTTCGCACAAAGAGTACAGGATAACTAAATACAGAAATGACACTCTTCATTGACCTCCTATAGTAAATTAGACTTTAATTTGAATGTAAATTAAAAATTATTTCTGAACTAGTAAGGTACATAAATGTCATAAATAACAAGTCCTGGAGAAGCACTCTGTAAATTATATAAAATGAAGAACGTACCTCTAGTCATTGTTTGGAAATTGCATATAGTCGACTTAGGGGTATTCCTGGGGAAAACAGGCACTGTCTCTTGCGCCAGATAGAAAATAAAACTTATGATAATTGATTGATCATAAATGGCATGTTTCCAATCTGCATAAATTTAATTATATAAGCTTGCAGTGTGTTTGGGTGCGCTCTTGGTTCACTGTGCGTTCGCTCGGGGTCAGGTCTAAGTCCGCTTGAGCGAACCCGGCGTTCGCTTTCACTCAGTCGGGAAGCGGACGGACCTCATTTTCTCTTACCGCTTGCAAGCCGTACACATTGTATTATTTGTATACTCTAAATATACAGTTGTGAAATGATTCATTGTTGCTCAGTGGCAATAGGAATTACGTATACCTGTAGGCGACAAACAAAAAATTACCAGACTTTTCATGAATTTTAAGAAAATTACAGTTTTATTATACCTTTAGAAGTAATATAATAATTTACTATATTTGAAATACAAATTGCTTAAAGGTAACTCTTGAAGTTTCTTGTTAAAATATCATGAATAAAATCAAGAAAAATTGAACTTTTTGTCTGTGTTCAACAATTTCCAGTACATTTTTTATGTTTCACTTTCGGATTTAGAAACAAGAGAATAGCATTCTCTCAAACCGCCATGTGTTCTAGCCGCGACATACTTTTCTTTATCATTAACATTCCCATTGTTTAGAGCATTCGTAGACAACATCACTTGGTTCTCTCTGAGAGGTAGGGCAACGTTACCGTCCTGAACCTCTGCCGTCTGGTTAGGAACAACACTTTCACCATGATCGTAGATGTCTTCTTCATCTGTTTCGTTTACTTTAGAGACTACATTATATATTCTGTTGAAGTTGAGCATGTTGTAATTGCTTGAAGTCCTTGTCATCTGAGAGTAATCCTCTTGCGTCTCCTCTGATTCACGGCTGATATTGTTGTTTTCAATGTGGTTTGTTCTGAAACCTGTATTTCAATATTTTTTTCTATTTAAAGATGATTTTAAAATAACTGAAAGTAATACATAAAATCTATATCCTTTTAAAAATTAGGTATCATTTTGAGCAAATTACCTGAATTTTTTCGGATTTTTTTCATGATAAGTATGTTGACAATAAGTTCATGTTTTGCAAAAACACTGTAAATTACTTACTTGTCAAAACCTTTATTCTGTAAAGATTACCAAGAACAGAACAATACAAAAATATTTTTAAACATAAATACATTGTATATCGAGAACTAAGAATTCACTTAAAACTGAAATTAGTTTACAAGGCGTGTAAAAAACATATATTGGTGTATTGCAGGTACCATTATTTATCATACAGGTACCAGTATAAGTACAGTTTATGAAATTTTTGAAACATAGCAGTCGTCAAATTACATGACTATTTCCGCACAGTACATAATAAGCTTCCCTTAAGCTTTTACCTGAAGAAGACAAAGAATCATTTAGTCTGATTATCTGTTTCAACGCCAGAGATATACATAAATGTGCATGCAATACACACTTACCTTTCATTGTATAAAATAACAATGACGACTAAAAAAGATCCGACACTGAGAATCACTGCCATTACAACAGCAACAACTGTACTAACGACTGAGCGTTGTTTTCGTCCAGAAATATCTGAATCTGAGTTTCAAGCAAAACATACAATTTAGCTGTAATATTACCTCACCACAGTAAAAATCATAAAATGTATTAAAAAATTTTATCCTCCCTTTATTAACTTTGGTTTCTCTTTTACGATAGAAGCAAATGCCTGATTTGAAAATGCCAATTTGCCATTTTAATTGTTAAAATAAAGGATTCGATTCTTTATAAATATCAAATTCAGAAGAGAATTTCTGCTGCTTATCACTTTGCTCTGGCACTCCAGGAAGCAAAGGACCTAAAAAGAACCGTAAAAACGTATTTAATTTGTTCCAATTTGAATATTTCTTAAACGGACATGTGTTAAATCATGCATGTATACGAGTTTACTTAAAAAATGTAATTAGAAAAAAATGTTTAAGAAATTATTAGAAATGAGCGGAAACACCAGCTCCTGGTAAAGTATCTTGCTAAAGTATTCTTGAAGTCTTCTCAATATACACTTGAGAAATAAAATAAGATAATATGCTTGCAATAAAAACATCATCACAATGAAAAAATCGATTAATGTCATACTTAGTGTGGAGCCGGGGCATTCTCATCAAAATTATTTATTATAGAACTAAGAAAGCGTTTGCTGAATTTATTGTGGTTTTCAGATAAATACCGCTTTATAAACGATATTTTAAAATATATCATAATAAGCTTATCTATTCTTGTGAACAATCTTTTTATTCAGAGAAGAGGACAAAATATTGGTTATCTTCGTACACTTTGTTTTAATAAATTAGCATAAACATTAAATTCATTTTGCATTGTGTACAAATTGTTTAAATTCTTTGTTGACATGACCAACCAAATTTAAAGAAATTCGATTTTTTTAATCATCTCCACCAGAAGTCAAAACAAGCCCACTTTCTACAAAATATACATAACTTCAATGATGCTAGATCCAATATAACTAAAGAATTTTTTTTTCAATATTTTTTTCAAAATCGTCAATCATTTTCAACATTATCCTAAATATTGCCAATAATTATTACTGTAAATTATTTGATTTGAAAATATAGCACCTTGTTTTTTTTATGAAGAAAACTAGTTTGAAAACGTTTTATTTTATTATTTTTTTTTATTTTGATCCACCAGCAAAAAAAAAAAAAGATAGACACGTTCTACACTTTTTTTTTTTAAATAAACATGCGTTTACATATATAAAAGTTGAACAAATAAAGCTAATACTGCCCCTTGAAAACAGTCGTAAGATCATAAATAAATTCTCAACACCCTTGTCTTAATGATCATAATAAAAAATCTTACCCTTAGTAGCATTATGAGTACATCCTATTCTCCTGTCACAGTATTGATCACCGTTACAGTTACATTTACTCTGACATCCAAATCCATAGGATCCATAAGGACACTGTCCCCCTGAACAGTCAACACCAAATGTACCTACTTCACAGGCTGAAACATCATGAGATTATATTTTAAATGATTCGAATCCCTCATTAATTCCCTTTCCTGTACTATGAATTTTATAATACAGTGATAAGTGAACTTGATGTATTTCATACACAATTTATAATAGAAGAAAACTAACATTAAATTACAGTGGACAGAATATTATAATTCTCAATGTTGTAGTATTAGTAAACTCATGAAGTTTGCTTAATTAGAGCGTACTCTCTTCGAATAAAATCCCTTTACCATCTATACAACCAAACTTGAAGGTGAGTAATCGTAATCAGATGACGAAAACGTCTCATAATCTTATTCAAACTGTCTTCCTCGTGACGAAGTGATGTAGTCCCTAACTATGATTCAAATTTAAATCAAATGTTAGTGAAAGAATAGTTGTTATATACAAAGTATGGCATATTGCTGCACTTATACACTCTTAATGTTTTTTGCTTTTTTCTTTACGCACTTTGGCCTTTATTTTGGCATAACCCCAGCTTGATAGATTTATAATAAAGTATACTGCTTCACATCTCAAACGTTACCGATCAGGACATAATTGTAAAAGCGTAATCAGCTTATAACTTTGTGACCTTGTAACTTTAAATGGTTTAATTCATTCATTATAAGATTTGACAAGATTTTGTAATTCATTCAGGATCATAATACACTTATCTTGAAATGATTCTTATAAAGAAGCTTAGGGAAGAAAGACCCTAACAAAAATTTACTATAGTTAACTATAGTTTACTAAAGTTAACCACACATAACTAAGGTAAATATTTTAATATTTTGATTTACCATGAAACTTTACTTTTGAACTCTTTTGAAATTTCGTTGCTAAAAAATCTCTTTAATTCAATCCCATTGAGGTAATTTTTTTAAAATAATAATTATGCTAAAATACAAGTAATATTTCCATTTGTTATCACAAACATGCGTATATAAAATTGAGAACATAAAATATAGCAATCAGGAATCCATAGTTAATATACTTTGATTTACTATAGTAAAAACTTTGATTTACCATGGTAAAACCTTTCATTTACCATAGTAAAATCTTTGATACTATAATAAACTATAGTTAACTATAATAAACTATAGTTAACTATAATAAACTATAGTTAACTATAATAAACTATAGTTAACTATAATAAACTATAGTTAACTATAATAAACTATAGTTAACTTTAGTATTTTTTGTAAGGGGGTGGGGGCATAAAATCAATGAAAGTGATCAGATTCCTTACTTTGTAGTACATATATAAGTTCTTGCATGAAGATGAAATCTGTTTCTATGCATCAAAAGGTGACGCATCTACAGTGTACCTTCTAAACGAGATTTCAAGAAATATTCATATCTGAATTAAGTGTTGTAAGGATGATATATTTTGATTTACCCATTCTTATTCCTATTTATTGGACATGTCGACTAATATATAGGAATTCTAACCCCAATAAGCTACGTAATTGTAATATGCAACCTCTGCAAATATCCTGCTTAAGGTCAAGATCTAGTAAATGAAAGGTGCCTACAGATTTCTCAAATTTGAGAAATAAATTCCTTTAATGGTGCTTTATAACTTAAGCTTCGTCAGATAAGGTGTTTCGGGGCATAATTTGTAGATGAACAAGACGAAAAATCATATTTTAAACTGTCATTTTCAATGGAAAATTAAGAAAACTAGTCATGAATACGGGATTTTTTTTTCCATATCAGACAAAGAAATGCATCCAGATTGCCTACAGTCTCTCAGAAAACGGTAATTTGTATGTTCTTGGCCTCTTCTTTAAAATAATATTAAATTGAATATAGGTATCGGGATTACTTTTCACATGATTTCAAATTGAATTCTTTTAAAGTACTTTATTTTCTACAAAATTCTACTAGAGCCGTAAAGTACGGGAAAGAGAAAGTTAAAATTGATTATGACGTCATAATGGATCTAGCACCAAAAAGTTAGTCTGAAGTCATTTACTAGATCTTGACCATAAAGAGAACGCGTTTCATTAGGCTAGGAAGTATGGACAATGTGTTAATTACAATGGAATCAATCAGACAATAAGTTGGAAATTGACAGAAATTTTGAGACGTAACAAGAAATATGCTATTTCTGGAAAACAGAAAAAGGCTCCAAATGAAGATTCTGCATGATTTAAGAAAGCATAGCATTAAGTCTTCATGCTTCAAAAATCAATTTAAAATACATTAATTGATCAGCATTCAAAGCAGTAATTGCAGCATTCAAAGCATTATTATTTTTTTTTGAAAAAATAACTAAAACTCAATATTGAAATGGGAAATTGAGACTCAACACCATGGTATAGCGATATGCCACTCAAGATGGTTCGGATAGGATGGTAGTCAAAAAAATCGAGTGAGTAAGGTTGTCACAATTAACTCTACTAAATGCCTCCCTAGAACACCCTGTTTTGTTTCCTAGTTAACTGCATGGGTGATAACATAAAGCAATGTAGACCGAGTGGTCTTGTCAACATACAAAAAAACCTGCTCTGTACTTTCAGGGAGATAGTTAACAGTCAATATTGTTTGAAATAGCTTCGGAAAATAAATATTTTAAAAGACAGAAATTGAATAAAATTAACAGAACTCGGTATTAATATCTTAATGTAGAAAAGATAATTAAGACACCAATTTTTTAAAAAATATATCATCACATTTTTATTGGCAATAATAAAGAAAGAACAAAATCAATACTTTTATAAAAAGTTATTTATATGAGTCAAGTGGCTCTAAATTTAGCACAATTAGACTGCTGATATGCTAAACAGCTGGCTAATCAGTAGTTCAGGTATTCATCTCATTAGGAAAAAGAGAATTTAGAAATTATTTGTTATTTTTATGCAAAAGAAAAAAATGAAGCAAATTCTTTTCAATTTAGAATATGTTTTTTTAATACTGAATGATAATGTGATTGAGTTTATTTGGATTTGTAATCTTTTTTAAAGTCATACATGTACCAAAAACTTACTTATTTTCAATTAATCGAATACTGTGAGGTCATTAATTTTTTGAGAATTGACTATATTTTTTTAGGATAAAGAGACCCACAAAATTCACAGTATATATAAAATGTTCAATTTCAAAATTAATGTATAGCAACTCTACACCCCTTCACCCATGAAGACAGATCCCCAAGTACCAAAAAGTTTAACCCAACGAAAAATGTCATTTTCAAATCTGTAATAAAATAAGTCAACTTACGTTGGCAGTGTCCGTCCTTGAATTGAAAGTTTGTGCAACATCTAACATTTCCACTACAGTCAAACATTGAAGAAAGCTAGAATATTATTAATACCATGCAATAATATTTACTTATATAGGTGAAACAAAATAAAAAAATGATTAAAGTAAATGCAATTACCCGATATCCTTGCAAAATCCTTTTCCATTTAAAGGTTTAAATACTGAAAAAAAATATTGTAATCAAATACGTAGTATTAAAAGCAGATATTTGCAAGTACATTTTCTTCGTATATGAATTTTTTTCTGAAAAAATGAAAGCATAGTTTATTTCAATGCCATTACTATTTTGAGATTTAGTATCAACAATGACAAATCATTTACAAATCAGTTCTTTGTTATAAAATGTTATCGATTTCGATCGTCACGGGTCTATGTCATATCACGTCACTTTTCAAGTTCCTTGAAATCTTTTAGATGGTTGTAATTGTTAAACAGTTTCATCCACTGGCTTGTCAGAGAATGGTGTAGTGATCACCAATTTTAATGTTTTTTCGCAAGGCTATATGTAAAACCTGATTTCACTTAAAGCTACTAGAAAATGTTTTAGTTTTATCTGATTTTCTCTAACAACTACCAAGGTTAAAGTGGATTGATTAATGCATATCAAAAATCTTATAGTTTTTTTAAGTCTCTGATGCAAATACTGATGAAAAAATAGCCTGCTAAAATACTGCATAAGTATACATGAAATAGAAAAAAAATTATATGTAATAATTATAGCACTGTGTCATGTGAAAGCTAATGAAAAGTCCATCTTATGATTAAGAAATGAGCAATTCGTTATTTGCTTAAAGAGAATATATTGAAGTATTCCTGTAAAGCTAAACATTTCCAAAACTAATCAGTGTGACAATATCATTAAATACATAAAATCAGTGTATTTAATACAGGGGGTATCCTTTATACGGGCACCAATAACTCGGACCTTTCACCTCTTGTGTGGGGAAGAATTTATCTACATGTACACCCCTACTAATGTGTTCGGAACCTTTACTTTTTCTGTGTTCTTCAAATTATAAAACCCGAGGAGTTCGCGATAGCTCTGGCAGTAGTTCTGGCGAGATGTAGCGAGACTACAGCAAGATAAGGTAAATTATTTACGGAAATGTGGCTAGGAAGTGGCTAGCAATCTGTGGCAAACAGAAAAGATATATTGCGCTTCAGTTTTCACCACTGTAAAATATCTGTAGAGATGTACTTCAATCTCTCTTGAATTTATTCAAATTTCAATAAGTATTCTTTATGACATTCGTTTCTGCAGTATTGCATTAAAATTTCTTTTTGGACAAACATATACTTGCATGGGAACTGGGACTATATTTTTGGCGTCAGATTAGCAAATGAGGTAGCATGGCTTAAACAGGCATATCAGCTGAATGAGTTGAATTGCATTGTGGGTTACTATGGATACTACAGGAATTTTAAGCTTGAAAAAAAAATATAAAAAAAAAAAAACAAAAAAACAAAACGAATCTACATTGCAGGCGATCGGAAAGGCACAAAGAACTTTCTTTTCTATGCATTTCGTAGATGAATAGCAATCTGTCCATTTTTATTCTATTCCATGCTCAAAATTAAGACAATGCATTTGTTAAATAAAAGTGGAATTCTAGGTTTCTCAAAGCCATACTGTAAGGCGATTTGCGTATGTATTCCTTAGTTGTACTATCGGTGAATACAATTTTCAGGTGGGTTCCCTGGCCAAAGACACATGTGATCACGGGTAATGTAATGTGAAAAAAAACCCTCGGTTGTTCATTTAAATGCCCAAGAGATGCTCGTTTTCCTTAACCTTGAAGCGCTATTGTTCTGAACGTGGCATAGACTATACACTTTCTTAGTTTCTAATCTTTGTATTTTTTTCATATTACAGTTTTTTTCGAATTGGTTCTTTGCAGTCAATTTAAAATATCAGATTGACCCTGAACCACGCGTTCGAAGTAAAATGTAAATATGTAGTTGTTCAGTAAACATTGCTATTCATTCAACGATTGGTCAATTGTTCGTGGTAAGATCCACTGTGCGCATTTAAACATGCAACAATTGCCATATAAGGTAAACAAAGGTTTGTCATTGTAGAAAATATTACACATTTTTTCTACCAGCGTATCGGGCGATTTTGGAAAAAAATGTCAACATTGAGCAGTCTTTGCCGTAAATGATCACAAAAGCGAAGATTAAGTAGATTGTGATTTTTAACCCCCCACCCTTTTTCGTTTAATATCATGAAAATCTTTCAGAAAGGTCTAGAAACACATTTTTCATAGGACATGTTTTTAAAAGAAACAGAGTATAGTAATTTCCTGTTTACTGTCAATTTTATTTATAAAACAGGTTCTACCCTATAACCTTTGAATGAGTCAACTTACACCACGTGTCTTGAATTTAAATCACAATAACATTAGTAGGGGTGATGTATGAAGGATGAAATTTCAGTATGCACAGTTTCGACTGGGGCTGTGCAATAATATCGATATTCTGGTATATTGCGATTCGTTAAAAAAATGCAATACGTTTTTCCAGTACCGATTCACCGGAAAAATGCTTGCGTTTGGGATTTCTAAAATAAAATATAAAACTTAAGATGTCAGAAATGTTTTCAATCATGCAAACAGTAAGGTTTCTGTTAAATGGTTGCATTCGTTGCAAAACTGGAGTGAAATCAACAAGAATTTTTTTGCTACAATATATTATTAACAGTTACAGTCACTGAAACGTTCTACTTTCCCACTTGAACGGTGAGCGAACGCTGAACGAACGCAGAGCGAACGGTGAGTGAACGATGTGTGAACGTTGAACGCAACTTGGTGAAACGATGTGTGAACGGTGAACGGTGAGCGAACGCAGAACGCGAACGGAGCGCGAACGCGAACGCAAAGTGAACGGTGAACGAACGGTGAACGCAAGATGAACGATTTATTCGGAATGCTTCTGATCTTTTCCTTGCATTGAAACCATTCTGTTGTATTCTAATGTCAGGTGCCAAAAAAAATAAATAAATAATAATTAAGTAAACAAATCAATGATTAAATAAATATATGCTACAAAATTTTCTTAAGAAAGATGATATGCACATTAAGTATCTTTCTTGTATGATGTTTAAATTCAACTTTTTACGTGTAATCACGCGATTTTTATAAAAGATTGTACATGTAATTGTTACCGAACGCTGTAGTATAAAAGATAAAATTATTTTAGTTAGAAAATAAATATGTCCATTCTTATTTGATATAAATAACCATTACAAATAAGAGAAAACTTCTGAATTATAGAATGAATTACAACGGTTGTAACATCCATTCATATATTTCCGTGCCAAGGCGATTCCGTGTAAAATAATGAAAAAGAGATTAACAAAGGTCCGTGGACGTATTTTCATTAATACACTCGTATTTTAAATTCTTAATGCAATAATATATTTATGTGTAAATTCTATTTTTTATGATGATTTATTGAGCAGACTTCTACATCTACCTGTAGATATTTCCCCGTGATTTTACTCAGACAAGATAATACAAAGAGGCATATTCATATTATTTGTTTTAGATAAAAATTTCAGAACTTGATATATGCTGTCATCGTTTTTATTAAACAGACAAATGAAAGAGAGAGAGATTCAGTCCCCCCCCCTTTTCAAGCTTCACAAAATGTTTGTACCTATATCAAACGAAAAAACTTATTTATGTTTTTGTCTAAAGAGCTAGGTTCACTTTATGCATAAAATGGCCCTGTAGATATACCAATTTTTTTACTAACATTTTATGTTCCATTTTAAACATCCATATAAAGTAGAGACTTAGTGCTTTCATTTCCCATTCAAAATTTTCTCCTTAAAGCCAAGGTCTTGGAAAACAGGCTTCATGGAATTGCGATGTTCTTGAATTTTAAGGAAAACAAGTATATTTGAGTACTTTTAAAGAAGAGAAATAATATGAGCGCACCCTCTGATCTAAAAAATAAAACATGTTTTGTAATCCTCAGAAATAGTTCTATCATTTAATAGTTGCATATTTTAGATCAGAGGTTGCGCTCTATATTAAATATCGGAAAATAGCTTTAAAAATTGGCCGTTTTGTAAATTTTTTCAGGATTTGAGAAAAATGACGCATTTCATGACGTCATAATTCATTGACTAGCCAGAAAATTACGTCATTTTTGATAGATACGCAGTCACCAAAGATCTAAATGATATTTAATGCATTGTCAACTAAAACCAAGCAGTTTCAGTATTCTGAAATTCACAGGGCCAAAAAAGGCCCTAAGTGAACCTTGTTCTTTATCAGACAATGATAGTAACTTTTTTTAATCAACAAATCCATTTGTTTGACAGTCATACTCGTTCTTTTATCTTGTAATTTTCCTGCTTCAAGTTCACACGAAGTCCACGTGCTTGTCCTGTCAATCAAAATCATTCGACACTGTGCAGGTGTGAAAGTCTCGTCACACCAAAGACGAAGCGCTAGTACATGTATTTCCAACAAGTTTTAACATTTTTTTTTATCATTCCTAGATTTGATTCCAACATTTCTAAAAAAAAAAATGATAATAAATAAAATACATTGGGCATTAACACTTGAAATTGAAACGTACTCTTTGCCAATTTAAAATACCAAAGCAGACACGTGTATATTTTGAACTGCTATTGTTTAATGACTTTTTAGATGAATGTTGTTTTAACACTGCAATTTTTGTGCTACAAAACATATTAACTTCTTTTTAAATGTGATTAAAATATACTGGAAATACTGGCTAAGTAGCCGATTTAGGGGGGGGGGGGGCTCTTAATCATATCGAATGTCAAACATTTAAAGTTACGGTGAAGGAAGAATTTTTTCTCTAACTATAGACTTTATATATTATAGTAGAGAAAATCCTGTAGTGTATTACATTTTAAATAAATATTTTTTATATCACACTATCAGTTCAATTCGCTCCAAAGATATTTAATGAACAGAATATCCGCAGTATTGTGTATAATTCTCAGAACCAGTTTTATCATGTATTTCTATAGTATATGAAAAAAAAATGTTAGAAATAAATATTTTCGTAATTTTGCTTGTTTGTAAATTAATTGACTTGGATAATTATCTATGCATTAACGATTTGTCGTCTTTAACATAACAACAAAATGTTGCAGTGTTTGAAGTATCTTAATATTGCTCGTATTTAAATTTAATTTTTCAGCATCGCTCTAAATATGTACATACTTATAACAACATTTATTTTCCAGAGTAAATTACCTTACAGCCAAGTTAGATAATAATAAGTTAGAATATTGTGAATAATTCTTTCCCTTGAGATAATGATTCTTCAAACACGATATGTTAATTATTAAATCAAAAAAGCTGTTAAACCTTACTAACAAAAAGATAATATGTCCTTTCACTTTGGACTTCCGAATGACACTGAAGACTGAACGATAAGTGAACGCTGAACGCAAGGTGAACGAAAAAATAACGAACGGAGAGCGAACGCTGAACGCACGGTGAAACGAACGGTGAACGCACGCTGAACGAATGGTGAACGAACGGTGAGCGAACGGAAAAATGGGAAAGTAAAACGTTTCAGGAACTGTATATACGCTCTGCTTATAAATGAAGGTTAATAAAATAAGAAAAGGGCATCTAACTGTTATTGATAATACATGTGTATCGCAATAAATCGCAATACGAAATTCCCAGCCGACACCCAGCCCTCGATTTGAAAATCTTTTAAGTCGAAGGAATTGACCTAGATGAATTATGCTTATCATAAAATAGGAAAAGATGAAGTTATTTTGTGTATTTTCATTTTGTTTTCAACATGCACAATTATTGACAAACAAATATGACATGTCACCAGAAATTTTGAACAAATGAGAAATTTTTATGTTTGAGGGCGCTTCATCGTTCAAAGAAAGTCAAGAAAGAAAATACTAGAAACCTTCTTAAATTAATACAAATTGATTAAAATCCGCTAATTTAAGAACTCGCTAATATATGATCAAAACTAATAACTATACTTGTTGAGACTCTAGTATGGAAATTAATGATTACGCTACACATTTGAAGAGGATGATTGCGCTAAATTCTAAGTGCGCTAATTAATGTATATTTAAGTACGCAAGAAGTCGTTTAACATATTGTGGGATATGGAGCAATGCGTGAATACTTGTACTTCTTCAAAAGAAAATTCTCTTTTAAAAGAAATAAATGTATTATGAAATTTATGACAAGCAAAAGCTCAAAGTAAATTTTCATAAGCATTCAGTATAGGTTTCTAGGTTATAATGAGTGTTTTTTTGAAAACATATAAACTATTATTCTGTATATTGGGATTGAACTTTAAAAAATGTCATAAAAATTAAAGGGGAATAATATGCAGACTCATAACATATATTGCTCAGACAAGATGAGAATTAGAAAGTCTCCAAAAAGTTTGTAATTACCTGTACATTGTGCAGCCTTATCAAACATACTAATTAATTGCTGAAGTGCAATGTAGCATCTAGAAAACGTTTACTTAACTCTCTCCAGAAATAACTACATGTTACCTGCAGATTCTAAACCCTTTTTTATCAAATTAAATTCAAATAGCCTTTAAGCACAATCAAATAAAAATAATTATGTAATGAAATATGTGAAGATAACGAACAGTATTCGAGCTCAAAAGTCAATTAAACATTACAAAATAGGAGCAGAGCAAACACGGACCTCTAAGACATCAGAGGTGGGATCAGGTGCCATGGAGTAGTGAGCATGTAAGGATCATAAGAAATTATCAAAATCCAAACTTCTTTTCCTCACTCATTTGTTTTTGCATCAAGACCAAAGTCTATGTAAATTTTCTGAATTATGAAATTCTCTGACCATTTTAGTAATTTGTATGAATAGCAAATTTGAATATTTATTTATCGTTAGAAATCGTGTTCTTATACAAACCATTATTTTAAAAAGTAGTTGGTTACGTAAACTATAGCTAAGGGCTTGTTTGATACTGAAATGTACAACGTTGGCACATCCTAGATGAAATATATGGAAATAACGAACAGTATTCAAGCTCAAAAGTCCATAAAATAATACAAATCAAGAGCAGAGCAAATACAGACCTCTAAAACATCAGAGGTGGGATCAGGTGCCATGGAGGAGTGAGCATCCCCTGCCGACCAGTCACACCCGCCGTGTGCTCCTTGTCATGATCGGGAAATAACGGAAAATCCAACGACAATTCAGCGTGTAAATAATGGCCAAACAATTAGTATGAAAAAAGCATTTGACTTAATGATAGATTGTATTTGCTGACAAGGTCATTGTATCGATCATAGAACTTACGAAATGATGATTTTAAACGAGACAGCTGATATTCTTGTTTCATCAACTTGTTTGTCAATAACCTACCCCGTTTTAGAAATTGTTCATACGTAGAGTATGTTATTCCGTATCGAACCAACTGAAAGATATAAACCCCGTATAAGGTAATAAAGGTATATTGCTGCATAAGTAAGGGAAGTTGACGATTGAAAAGTTAAGGTCTTCACTTTTGTCATAGAGCTTTGTTGTTAGATTACCATTGAGTCTTTTTCTAGTACAATATCCAAATATGAAACAGACGTATCCAACCTTATGGTATCTTTTAAAATAAATAAAATAAATACAATCATTTAAAGACACAATTCTCAATTCCCTCACCCAAAGTACAAATATGATATGTCCTAAGCATTTTATATAACTATCATCAATGAATTTTTTGATTTTGTGTTTTTGCCCTACAAAACATTTTGAGGTCAATTATCTATTATTACTTGATATGGCCAGCGACTCTCTCCGGAGATTTTTTTAAATACCCCTGTTACCAAGGAAACATATTTTTCATGAATTAATTCGTGTTAATAACCAAATAAAATTTTACAAAAGCTGGATAACAATGGCAAAACTGTAATCCCTTAATAAAGATCATTGCTCTGTCGCCTGATAGATAATAAAGCAATGGAACAAGTGTTCATTACAGAATACCAAAAATAGTGTTTGTTTCGTTGCAAAAAATGTCAACGTTTCTTAGAGGAGGTATTTATGATGGTCACGTTTGACTAAAAGTCGGTAAGAACTTCTTGAGAAAAACAACAACATAAAAATAGAAAATAAATGCAGCCGAAATGAGGCAGAAGTGATACAGCTATGTTTTTTTTTATATTTCAACCCTATAGATTCTACGGAAGCCGGTAGGTGCTAGGTAGATAATAATTTATCTGGCGGCCGCCAGATAAATAACTGGCGGCCGCCAGAAACTTATCTCGCGGCCGCCAAATAATTTTCTGGCGGCCGCCAGATCTTTTATCTGGCGGCCCCCAGATAAAATATTTTTTCTACCTGGCACCAACTGGCTTCCGTAAGATTCACTATTATTCCTTCAAAAGCTTTCATGGAAATCCACTTGTCAATTACTAATGACGAATAAAATAAATATTATTATTAAATGTAGTTTGAAATGATTCAGAATGGCTCTTAAGTAAGCGAAAATAAAGTACTGTAATGCTAAAATGTGCTTATTCGGTTTACATGTAAAAATCTTTTTAAAATTATAACAAACTTAAAGCTCTCATTATTGCTTTTAAGTTTTCCAGTATTTATGAATTAAAGGAAATTACTTTTATATTTTAAATTCACACATAGCTCATAACTCCTCATAAAAACACAAATGAGATAATGTTACAATCTCAGCTAAAATGCAACAATTTTGTTATATACATGATCTCCAGATAAGAGTAAACTTACATATGCAGGAGCCGTCCTTTTCTACATAGTCTCCACAACATCTCAGTTTCCCCCTACAGTTGAACATTAAAAATGCAAGCACTTTGATATTGTTATGAAATAATATTCACTTATTAGAGAACTGTAACTTTGATAATCATTTTTGCAAAATGTACTTACTCTACATCCTTACAAACCCCGGGTCCTTTAGTGAGCCCAGTTATCACTGAAAAACATGACTGCAAGGCAAAAACAGCACACAGGGGAATCAGCTTCATAGTGTTTCACACATATTGTTGTTCTTGACTTTTATACAACCAATAAGTGAATTACAATACTAAAGTTATTTCCTTCTAATTTAGTTTATAACAAGGATATAATATAAATCGATGCTATCATAGATAGGATTCGTAATTTTTACAATTTCCCAAAGAGACCATATACTGTCAATTCAAAGTCAAATTGAAAGAGAAGAGGGTGGGGAGGTTGGGGTTCATCGTCAATTAATGTCGTTTTGATGAAAAAAAACTTTTTAGACAAAGCAAAAATAATATCTTTGCCCCCACTTTTTAAAGATACCTGACTAATGTTTTACTCAATATCATTGTTATTTTTTTTTTGATTACTTTTCCTACCTTAAAGATGGTTCAAGTACATCTATAATTGATTTAAAGATCATTACTGCTTTAATGTTTGGGTAAAATTAAACAAAAAATCAAGTGATAAATTTGATTCAATGCATGCGATTAAAAAATAAAATGACGAAGAAAGCATAAAATTTAGCTATCGTATGCCGGTGTGAAGACGAATAATGACCCTCATAGAAAAATGACCGGTGTCATTTTCCAGCGTTAACAAGCGTTTCCAAGCGGTAAAAAAAAAGGTTGTTTTGTAGAAAAAGAGCCCTAAAAGCCAGTTTCCTATTTCTGTAACCTGTAGGAAATTGATCCCAGTTTAAAAATGAAAGAGGTGTTTGATCACAAAATTTGGGTCTCAACGTTTAAATCTCTTGCGTTTTTCTCCCCCCCCCCCCCCCCCCAAATCGTGAGGATAACAAATAAAAATGTATGTTTTCATTAGTAAAATGAAAAAGTTCTGCTACAAAAAAATTATTTTCCATTCAAATTTCTCAATTATGCTCCATAAAGTGATTAACCCCCCCCCCTCCCCCCGAGATTTGTAAGGGTGGTGGCAAAAAGGAAGAAATATGAAGGTAAAAGAATGTTTACAATTTCTTAATTTTAGAGCTTTGATAAATGCATCATTTGCAACTAAAATTACTCCAAAAATTTACACGAATTCTTACATCCAATATTTTACTTGTAGTATAGGTCTTTAAACTTAAATCTGAGACATTAAGTTAGATATAAATATATCACCTTAGTTTTCTTCTTGCCCCTTAGCCCAGGGTCTACATCAAGTTCATTTGCTTAAAAGACAAGATTTAAATGAAATATATGGAAAAAACGAACAGTATTCAAGCTCAAAAGTCCATTAAACATTACAAAATAGGTGCAGAGCAAACACGGAGGTGGGATCAGGTGCCATGGAGGAGTGAGCATCCCCTGCCGACCGGTCACACCCGCCGTGTGCTCCTTGTCATGATCGGGAAATAATGGAAAAATCTGTCGACAATTCAGTGTGTAAATAATGGCCTAACTTACATTCTTATACGTATCATAAAGAATGTCTTTAGCCCTCTAGATCCTCAATTTAAGAAAATATCAATATTCTTCACTTTATTACATGCTTCTTTTTTTTTTTTTTTTACAGAATTATTCATGAAAGTGTGAAAAATAATATCTAAAAAATCATATTTTAAAGAGGGACATGCGCTTTCTATTTAAAAAAGAAAAAAAAAACAAGTTAAAGCAAGAAAATAGGTGATATAAAACTGAAATGTATTTCCTAGAAACTTGTTGCTAAAGCAACAAGAAGGTCTTCGGTTCTTACTACCTCAACATAGAAGTTTATTATGGACTAATAAAAGAACATACAGTACCGTACTGGAGCGCCAGTATCTCGACAATTCAACGGACATAAATGAAAATAAACTGAAATAATTTTAGAAATTACAGATCGAAAGCAAGTGCGTGTACAATATTTTCAAGTGGTAAATCTAATTTCTTTTTACTCGTATCAACACACTGAAAATATGTCTAGAATTGTCTACCCACTCATATAATACCACACAAAAATATTGAATGACAAAACAGTTGAAATTTTCAATTTTCAATTTTTTTTTCTGTCGGCAACTGTAGGTACCGACGACGAAAAATATAACCTTCTACACAAGAATATATCTCAGATATTAATACAGTAAATTATTCTTGAGATAATCTATGGACATAGCTGCATTCTGAAGTCAGAGAATAGTGCTAAACTGAAACTGGAGGTAAGTTTTTAATTTGCTCCGTAGCAGAAATTCACAGACCACTCACCCGAATAATGGAAGGGAAATTCAATGTGATTGTTCAGAATTATGATTTTTCATCGTCAACTTCCCTTATATATGTAGTAATATTCCAACATCACCTGCATATTATGGTGCTTATGTCTCCCAACTGATTTTATACACAATAGCATGCTCTGAGTACGATCAATTTTAAAACCGAGGGAAACACTGACAAATAAGATGATGTTTAAAGGATTTCAACATCACCGTTTAAAGTAAATTCATCGGTAGTTATAATTACCATTTTTGAAATACAACCTATCGTTGGATAATATTTCTGTCTGGCATGCTTCATACTATTTGTAAGTTCATTGCTTTTTAGCTAAATTAAATTACGGATTGTCCCGTCTGCCTGATCAATATATAGGGCTCACGGCAGATGAGATCGGTCGACAGGATGCTTACTCCTCCAAGGTACCCTATCCCGCCTTTGGTGTTTCCATGGATCAGGGTTTTTCCCTGTTCACGATTTGTTTTGTGTAATGGATTCATATGATTGATCACTGTTCGCTATCGCCACATTTTTCATTAAACGGTACGAAAAATTGATTCCTGTATAGAAAACTAGCAGTTAGATTAGTTTGAATGTGTTCTAGGCATCAGAATTGAATTGCACCTCTGGAAATTGCATTTTTCAAGTTCTATATTCCAGATCAAATTCATTTAAACTAATAAACTGTATTGAGAATCTTACAGATCATACCAGTGAGTGCTATTTTGCTAACATATATGATATAAATGATGATACCAGGAGAAAATAGGGGATTTTCACAGCAAAGTCATGTTGGTATACATAATTATGAAAGGTATCTTTTATTTACTTTCGATTGAAAAGGAAACTTTTCTTCCACTTAACAGCAAATGTGTTCAAAACTTTTGCTGGGTACTCAAAGTAATTGTACTGTCCTTTTTGACAAATGCCTCGAAAGAGAAAGCATTATTAATATGTGTATCTTTACTCCTAATTCCACAACCCATATCTTTTATGGTTCTTAAGATAGTCTACCTTGAGCGTAAACTGTGCAATCCGTTGCAATTTTTAGAGCTTTTATCATGCTTGATTTTTTTCATAATATTAAATAGGATCATAAATTACAATGAGATAGATTATTTGCTGTTGAAATTTTATCTTTAATCAAATTAATGACCTTACACTTCTTTTGAGATAAGTGTATTATAAAAACCTTTAGATTTTTGGAATCATCGAGATATTTCAAATTTGATTGCTAAATCTTCCCTGTATTCCAAGCGTCTGTTGTATTTCAATTGTAATAGAACTTTCACCAGAACTAGGATAATTAATGAAAATTTCCATACTTTCTTTTAGAAAGTTTATGTTAGTTTCCTCATAGTATATGTTTTTGTTTTTTCAACACCGTTCAATTCATACAGTTATGCCCAAACTGTTTCTTCCAAACTTTTCAAACAAATCTTATAGTTCCTATATATTATAATAAAATCCTCTCAGGTCTTCTTGCTCTTCCTCTTTCAACTAAAGTCCTGCTGGATACGTCATTACCGTTGATGTTCATATTGTTGAAAATGAAGACCTAAAAATAATCATCTTAAAAGTCTTTAATACATGGAACCCCGATCGTTCATTTGGCGACGGAACTTTATTTCTATTATGAATTCTGAAGATTATGCCAGATGTAGGGTTAAATATGAAAGTAAAGACCTAAACACTTTCATATAATGGATAAAGTGTTTTAGGAATAAAGTAATTAAGGAACCGAAGAGGAAAGTTAAAGGCAATATGCAAACTATCTATCCTTCCGTTTTCACTAAATAGAGGAGATAAAAGAATAAGAAAGACTACACGAAGAATATGCTATGGTTCCAGCTGACAAAGCTAGTAATAATATCGTCTTTGTTTATTGGGTTCATTATTATGACTCTATTTTAGAAGAGCTTGATTTTAATTCTTCGTCTGGAAATCCAACATATACTCGAATTTCACTTTCTGATAAAAGTCTTTAAAATCACGTTTCAGTGTTTAAAACTTTTAACATGCCAGTCAATCAAGATGAGTTTGATCTTCCCTACCTATACTTGATTCCTAAACTTCGAGAAAAAAAATACTTTAAATCAGAGATAAATTGCCGGTGTAACGACGAAAAGTGACCCCCGTAGAATATTGACCGAGGGGTCAAATTTCTCCGTAGAAAAATGACCCCCAGTCAATTTTCTACGGCAAGTAGGGTCATTTTTCGACCGTAGAAACCCCTTCCAGGTCGGTAATTCTACGACTCCAAACACGTTGAAAAATGAGCCCATAGAAATCTGACCCCCTACTTTTTTACTATATTTTATAATTAAACCTTTAGAAATGAGATGTGATATGCGTTAATCCGATGATTGGGAGGGTCGGTGAAGGCCTAGAGTCTCCTGATTTTTTTCTTTCAAATGTATATTGGGGGAGGAGCAAAATATCTTCCCCTCCTTACGCCACTTCCCAATACTAGCATCATATACAATGTACGTGTTATGGTTTTTGTTTGTTTGCATCCCATTGAGTATACATTAATGATGAGCATAAATTCATAATTCATATATATATATATAAAAAATCCTTTTTTTTTCTTGGTTTTTGGTTTTTTTCTCACAGGTTTTGTTCTGAAAATGACATAATATGTTTCTGACGACGATATACCTGTATGGAATGGATTTTATCGGAAACTATTTAAAGGACAAGTTTGTGGCCCCATACTTCTAGCTTAAAATTTGTGCCCGCTTTCAACCTGCCTTCACCCCAGCTTTTACATGTATCAGTTTCTAGATACACCAATGTATTGAAACAAAAAAAAAGTATTATTATTTTTAGATAAGGAAAAAATTGGTGAAAGCATGGCATGTGAAGCGTCAAATATGGAAATGCTATGAGTGTTTGTGTCTGTCTGTTTCGTTGCAGTTTTCTCTGCAAAAGCTCATCGCAGATGCTTGAAATTTCAAAACACTCTTTAGTTCGGCATGCTATTCAGTATTATTCATTTTGGTACAAATCTTGTCCGTCTCTCTGTGAGGGTAGGGTATCACTAGAGAGCACTGGCTCATATATTTCTTGTTTCCCCTGTAATTTGTGTACTTACAATTATTGTCTGTAGAATTATATTATTTCTATTGTAGGGAAAAAACGAATGTATCTAAATAACGTTAACTATGAAACACTATACATATTGTTTGTATGAGGATCGCTATATGAAAAACTCTGATAGTATCTAACAAAAAACAAAAACAAAAACAAAAAACTATAATTTACAAAAGTTAACTATAGTTTAATGCAGTATCAAAGTTTTTACTATAGTAAATCAAAGTATTTTTTTTTTGATACATGATTGTGATATTTTATGTTCTTAAATTTATAAGTGCATTTTTTTTTTTATATTTTAGGGAACTACGAGGGGTGATCAAAAAGTTCGTGAATTATCTCGCTATTTACAAAACCACAGTTCAGATCAAAATGAAATTTGGCACACATTTAGTCATAAACATGTTCTATAAATAGTAGATATTTGCTTCACGTTTGGACGCTACAATTAATATAAAAATAACTCAATATGTAAATAACGTGACAAAAAATGGTTGACTCAGTCGTACTTGAGCAACAAACGGCTTTAAAGTTTAACGTTTATCTTAGAAATTCCTTTTCAGTGGCATATAATAATTTGTACACGATTTATGAAGTCAAAAAGACATCGCAGAAGTTCAATCATTAATTGGATTGATTGTTTTAGTGAAGGAAGGGAGGTGGTTAAAATGATGTTTGTTCTGGTGCCCAGTGAAAGCAAGCTTGGGAAGAGATGTGTCCTTAGTTGAGTATTTTGTAATGAAAGATCGCCAAATTACAGTTAGAAAAATAGTTGAATATCTTAACAATAATATAATTATTAAATCCCTAAAATATCGTTTACATTAGATTTTAAACATATGATAAAAAGAAGGAACCCATACTTTATCCACAATGGATAAACGACGCAGCTCAATACAAAAGAGTCGGGTTGTGACGGTCACTATGCTCATTCTGGGAAAATATATCCTAATCCTAATTGTAACAAATGGGCTACTCTTGTTATAAAAAAATAACTTGCATGGAAAGAAATATAAGACTCGGAAAAATCTTTTAATTTCAGTGAACAGAAAGCTACGGAGCATGTCACGTGACCGCCTGGATCATGTTATTCGTGCATTCAAATCGGAGAGGACCATTTAAAAAAAAATAATAAACATCGAAATCTGATTTTATTTCTTTTATATAAGTAATTCAATTAATTCGCGAATTTTTTGATTACCCCTCGTATTTCTTGTTCATTAACATATCATCCCAAAATTTTACATTACTGATATCAATTTAAGAAAGTTTCAGCTTTGAAATCTCAAAAAAGTTCCAATAGTAAATATTAGTAAACTATAGTTAACTATAGTTTACTATAGTAATTTTTTGTTAATATTTGTTAGGAGTGCCCTTCGATTGTGATAGAAATACTGGCAATATACTCCCCTTCCTTGATCATTATATATAGATACATGTATAATCTACATCATCATGCATATATGCATTATGTAACTCTTTATAAGTAGCGTTTTTGATGTAAGAAAAAAGATTTTTGTTTACTTTTATCCTAAAAACTCTTATATTTTTAAAACCTCGTATCACACAGCAAGATCGCTTAATTTGTGTATAGGAAAGACATGGCCAGATTTTTTTTTCTTTAGGCTAGCAAATTTAAAGAGTGGGTTAAATTACATCTTCGTTATCCACTCCCTCAAAACTTACCACTATAGATACGCTGACACGAATCACGTATTGATTCGAACACAATATGTGTTGCAATATTTTTTGGCACAGTTCTATGTAGTCTTGCAAACGCAACTTCAATCGTGCTAATATTGCCAATTATACTTAGGGGAAAAATATGTAAATTAGGCAGAGAAGCTTTTTCATAATGCAATATTCGGTTTTTTCTATTGGTAAGAATTATTATGTGTAACTAAAAAGGGGAAATACGTACTACTGTGTATAAACTTGTGTCAGTTCTCAGTATACGAAACACCTCTTTTATTAATTAATCAAATTTTATTATGTAAAAAGCCTCATTTTGTTTAGGCTTTGTTAAAACTAGCAAACGACAAAAGACATTGGTAAAGATTTTGAGCTAACCATTTTTTGTGTCTCTGAGATGGAATATCAGAGGAATTTTGATTTAGTCCTATCTGTTATTTTTACACAAATTTAATCTTCCTTATATCTTTATGAGAAGTTTTTTTTTTTTACTAGAAAATCAAAGATATATTTTGAGATCTAATATTCTTAACAATTGTCCATTTTTTTTTTTCACGCAGATTTATTTGGGTAGGGTTCGAAAACATTAATCTTTCTTGTAACTTCTGAAGAAAAAAAACGCTTGAGGCTTGATTTTCGTTCTTTTTTTTTTTTTACATTATTTACCCAGAGTAAAATTTAAAGAGGATATTACAATCATACACAGAAACCATGCATTTTTATTCATATATAAGTTTCTCTCTCTGACACCAGCTAAGTAAATAATCTCTTTTTTTAAATGACAGACTCTGGAAATTGTTTTTATATAAAGTTTGATAAAACAAACACGTGTACTTTTGCTCTTTCATTGTGTATATATAGTCATCGAACAGCATAATACCCTACAGTGATTTGTTTTCTTTTAATGGGATAAAACATCTTGTATTATTGATGTACATGTAAGGTATAGTGTAACCTTTTGTTACTTTAAACTTTAAAGCTTTTATGCTGCGTGATTTTACCTCTACGTATTTGCCTAACAAGAATATTCCTACCAAAACCAGTTTTTTGTATAAAAAAGAGACACTGGGTCATTATTCTACGGGGTCATTTTTTCTACAACACACACGGAGAAAAATGACCCCCAGGCCATAATTTCAACGAAAAAGGGGGTCATTTTTCTACGTAGAATATTGACCAGGGGTTCAAATTTCTACGTAGAAGAATGACCCCCGGTCAATATTCTACGGGGGTCACTTTTCGTCGTTACACCGGTGTAACGACAAAAAGTGACTCCCGTAGAACATTAACAGGGGGGGGGGGGGTCAAATTTCTCCGTAGAAAAATTAATCTTCCTTATATTTTTATGAGAAGAAGTTTTATACTAGAAAATCAAAAATATATATGAGATCTAATGTTCTTAACAATTTTCTATTTTTTCACGCAAATTTATTTGGGTAAGGTTCGAAAACATTAATCTTTCTTATAAGTTCTGAAGAAAAAAAAAGCTTGAGACTTTATTTCCATTCTTTTTTATAAAATTATTTACCCAGAGTAAAAGAGGATCATTATAATAATACACAGAAACAAGTTTCTTTTTCTTACACCAGCTAAGTAAATAATCTTGTTTTCTAATGACGATTGTGGAAACTTATTTTATAAAATGTGATAAAACAATTCTAAGAAAAGGTGTATTCTTGCTCTTATAGTCATCAAACATCATAATAGCCTGATTATTTATTTTCCTTTAGTGGGATAAAACATCTTGTATTACTGATGTAAGGTATAGTATAACTTTTTATTATTTAAACTTTCAATCTTTTAGGCTGCGTGATTTTACCCCTATGTATTTGTCTAACAAGAATATTCCTACCAAAACCAGTTTTCTGTATAAAAAAAGACATAGGGTCATTATTATACGGGGTCATTTTTCTACAACCCAAACGGAGAAAAATGATCCCCAGGCCATAATTTCTACAAAAAGGGGTCATTTTTCTACGTAGAATATTGACCAGTGGTGTCAAATTTCTACGTAGAAAAATGACCCCTGGTCTAACGACTAGTGACCCCCGTAGAATATTGACCGGGGGTCAATTTTTCCATAGAAAAATGACCCACAGGTCAATTTTCTCCTGCAAGTAGGGTCATTTTTCGACCGTAGAAAACCCTTGCAGGCCGGTAATTCTACGACTCCACACACGTTGAAAAATGAACCCCATAGAAATCTGACCCCCTACTTTTCACTAATTTTATAATTAAATTTTTAAAACTGAGATGTGATATGCATCTGGTTGGGGAGGGTGGGTGAAGGCCTAGAGTCTCCTGATTTTTTTCTTTCAAATGTACGTTGGGGAGGGAGCAAAGTATCTTCCCCTCCTTAACGGCAAAATATCTTCTCCTCCTAAACGCCACTTCTCAATGCTAGCATTAAATACAATGTACCGTACGTGGTATGTTTTTTTTGGTTTGCATCCTAATGAGTATACATTGTCGAGGAGTACAAATTCACAATTCATATATATATATATATATATATATATATATATATATATATATATATATATATATATATATATATATATATATATATATATATATATATATATATATATATATATATGACTTCAGCCTGTGCATCCAGAACTTTTCCTTGCCTTTTCTCTGCGGGCAAGGAAAAGTTCTGGATGCACAGGCTGAAGTCATTCCGCCCTAATGGTATTAACAAACTTAATGACTTCACCAGGATGAACGTGAACTAGACCCAATCCCGGATTGTAACAAACAAGTTCATTCTCTCTATATAGTGTAAACTTTACCGTTAATTCGTATTAGTAATCCTGGAACAACCTACGCAAATATTTACAGCTCACATTTTTGTTTATTTCTTTTTTCCGATTTCCAAATTTATAATATATCCAAATTCATATTTCAAAATTGTCCTTCCATATTATCTTTCTTTAATTTCTTTTTATCATGTAGAGTTACGCTATTTTGAGAGAATAAGACAATGTACGATTTACTGTTGGCCGTAATTAATTAGCGATAATTAATTCGTTCAATTATGTAAATCACACCTTACCAGAGTACACCCGATAGACCGGACGCAATTCATAGCGCTCCGGATTTCTTTGTTCACAACTGTTTATAAACTCCAAATTAAATATGTAACATTGTAAATATTTAGTGTTTGGTAGTTTAGTAGTAGTGCTAGTTGTTTTTGCTTCTCTATTTCCTTTGCTTTTATGACTTCTTAACTTTTTTCTTTGTCCTGAGGAAGGGACAGGTTGTCCCGAAAATTTGACAATTATTATTGTTCGTGTCGTTGGTCATTTTTAGTGCTTTACATAAATTTCCATCCGTGACCTTGTATCTACTTAGTAGATCCGACACTTAGGATATACAGTGTTGTTGGTTTTTAGTGTTTTATATATATATATATATATATATATATATATATATATATATATATATATATATATATATATATATATATATATATATATATATATATATATATATATATAAAATCCAAATTTAAATGAAAAACTCAAACTTTAATCTATAGAGCTTTCACCCCATGCGGGCTCATCAGTAGATTTGGAATAATTATTCCAAACATGATTATTTCAAATCTACTGATGAGTCCGCATGGGGCGAAAGTGCTAGAGTTTAAAGTTTGAGTTTTTCATTTCAATTTGGATTTTATTTTCTCCCTATACCAAGGAAAAATATTTTATTGAATATATATATATATATATATATATATATATATATATATATATATATATATATATATATATATATATATATATATATATATATATATATATATATATATATATAAAGCACTAAAAATGACCAACGAGACGAACATTAGAAATTGTCAAATTTTCCTCAGGACAAAGAAAAAAGGTAAGAAGTCATAAAAACAAAGAAACAGAAGAAAAAAAAACAAAACAAAACAAACAAACAAACAACTAGCACTACTATTAAAACATGATTGTGACATAAACCTTTTCTTTATATTTAAAACATGATTTCCTTTGTTCTGAGAATTAAATAAAAAATGTATAAAACTGGTATTAGATATTAAAGATTTTTTTTTTGGTACATTTTTTATCTAATTCTCTGAACAAAGGAAATCAAGTTTTAAGTAGGAGAAAGGCCTCAAACTGTCCATTCTGTGAGAGAAAGAACAAATCTTGGGCCTACGAACTACGATTAGTTCTTTTTCTCAAAGAATGGACAGTTTGAGGCCTTCTCCTTCACTTAGATATTAAGAATTTTTTGTTAGGTACAACCAAACAATGTCAAGCTCATTGTTAACAGAATGGTCAGTCACAGGTAAGCTAGGGGTGTACAGCAAATTGTTGAATAGCCATTGTGTTGCAAAAATAAAAATCAAAGTACTGTAAGTACTGATAGACGGTGGCATGAATGATTTTGTTTGTTTAACGTCCCTCTCGAGAATTTTTTTACTCATATTAGAGAAATACCGACATCTTACGAACGAATGTAACCAAAAAAGGGGATCGTTTATTGTATTCACATTTGCATTATTAAATTCTTCAATGTTATTGCGATTTCAAAAGATAAAATCCCCGCAGGATACCTCAAAGCTACTTCTTGTCGTAGTCGCTACCGTGACGCTACAATACATTTCAATGGACATTTAAACGAACAAAGGGGTTCCGAAAAGGGAAATACACATGTAAAAGGAAAATGAAAAATGTCTCATTTGGAAGCATGAAGTCAAAGATTCTGTCTAACGAAAAAGAGGGCAAGGGAGAGTTAAAAAAATAAACATAAAACAATGGCCTTTTTGTTCATGCTACTGGCTAAACTTTATACATGTAAATCGTATACGGTGTCAATTTTGATGCACCAGAGGCGCATTTAAAGTTACATAGTGAGTCAATATCATGTGTTCCTTTTAAGTTTTCTTTTTGTGTTGGGGCAAACTAAAATTATTTTTACTTTTATTTTTCTCCACAAAAGTTGCTTTTTTAGGTTCTGAACCTGTAATTTTCTGAAACCTAATACTTTCAAGAATTGAATTAAATTTGCATGTGTCTTGCAAAAATTTTACTTCTGTCAATTTTCCCGTTTGTCCGTCACAGTGTCTCTTTAAACAAATCATGTCTCTTAAGTATATTCCTTAATTTACGCGAGTACTCAATATCGCGAAATGGCCGAAGGGCGTCAAATCGCGAGAACAATAATTCGCGAATGGGTGATTTATCTAGAGATTTAACATACAGTAAATCACCATAAAAATAAAAGCAAGTAGTTTGATATCGCGAGTGGTGCTTCTCGCTTAATTACGCGATAATTTATTCCTCGCGTATAATTAGGATCTACAGTAATGCTCATGCCGAATCGTTGGAAATCTGAAATATTTAATGGAAAAAAAATCAAAGAGCTGAAAAGGGGGGGGGGGGCAAAGACTGGAGCAAAATTACGTCGAAGGATAGTATGTATCTAAGAAGAAGCCTTATCAACCGAAAAATTACGAACGGGCTTTTTTTCCCCATGGATTCGTGATATGGTTATAATACATGTACATGTAAATTGAAGCCGGGTTTAATTTTATTTTGATATTTTTCTTAGCCATTACAAGGAATTATCACCTCTGACAATATCTGTGTAGAAAATTAATCAATAGCTATTCCTGACGTGATATATATGAGAATGTTTTTGCAACTAAAACTCATGCACATTTCATTCAAAATATTCAGTTTTTTACAAATTAAAATGCAATGCAAATCAGCTGAACAGAAATTGGCCTTAGTAACCCCTGTCCACATGAATGCTGCTTTGGTAAGTAACTTCCAGACACGTGCAGAAAGTCAATGGTGCACTTCGTTAAGTGAAGAACAATAAAGCACCAGAAATCTGTTGATTAGTAACAGAAATTCATAAAAATTTCTTCTAATCAATTGTCACACCTTGTAAAACTTTTTAATATTTAATCAGAAACAGGTGTTTTTCCAAGCGAATGGGGTAAGGCTCTCAAATACCCTATGTATAAGAGTGGAGACAATAATATAACAGAAAATTATAGAGGAATATCATTACTGAATATTTTAAGCAAAATTTTCACCAAAAATATTGATAATAGATTGGCATGTTGGGCAGAATATGAAGGAGTGCTGTTTGAACAACAATCTAGTTTTAGACAGACTCGCTTTACTATTAGTGATTGCTTTTGTTCTCCGAGCAGGCATATATAAACACATAAGTAGAGACAAGGGCAGAATATTTTACTTTATAGATTTCTCAAAAACTTTTGACTGCGTACAACATATTTTTTTACTGTTTACACTATTAGAGAAAGGAGTCAGTACAAAACTTTTATTGATTTTAAAGTCAATATTTTTTCCAATTATCATCATGTATTAGAAATCAAAATAATATTTTAAGCGTTTTCCAATGCAATACAGGTACTAGACAGGGTTGTATGTTAAGTCCTCTCCTATTTATCATGTTTTGGTGAACTTAAAGAACTATCAGAATCAATGGAATGCAAAGGAAAATAAATTGCCTAGGCTTTTCTTAATATTATTAAGGTATTATTTTCGGATGATATAAATTCTGCAGATATCCTAGTTATCAATTTACAAAATCAAGTAGAAGTGCTAGAAAAAATTTGCAATAAGTATGGTATGAAAATTAATCTGAATAAGTCAAGGACGTGAATGTGTAATAAAAAGTACAGGGAAATGGCTTTTTGATGGAAGAGAAATTAAAATTGTACCGTTTTACAAGTATCTATGGTTTTATATGTATTTCAGAAGTTCAATGTCATGAGAATTGACAAGGAAGTCTCTGTGTGTGTTAGCGGAAAAAGCATTGTTTATATATATTTTTGAAGATGTACAATGCATCATATAAACAAATCTTTTGTGTTTTTTTTTAATAAAATGATTCTACCTATATTGATTTATGGTACAGAGATAAAGGAGTTTGAAGTATCTAAAATTCTTGATGTATTGAATCTATGTATACCAAGTTTTGTGAAAGAGTATTAAGAGTTAAGATCATTACACTTGAAACAACTGTTTAAGAAAATTCGGGCGATATCCTTGTATGGTACAGCATTTTAAGTAATTCATTGCATATTGGTTAACGATATCTTGTATGGAAGATGATTGATACACAATAAGATGCTACATATTTTGACTACATTTAAACAATATTGGTAGAATTATATGTAATTAACTGGGCATCCATTAGAAGTGAAGTCAACATTATTAAGATATGGCATTGATAATGTAAGGCTATATCAAGGTGTAGTTGAAAATAAAGAGTTCGCACAAAGAGTACATGATAACTGAACGCAGGAATGGCACTCTTCATTGACCTCCTATAGTAAATTAGACTTTAATTTGAATGTAAATTAAAAATTATTTCTGAACTAGTAAGGTACATAAATGTCATAAATAACAAGTCCTGGAGAAGCACTCTGTAAATTATAAAATGAAGAACCTCTAGTCATTGCTTGAAAATTGAGTATAGTAGATTTAGTGGTATTCCTGGAGAAAACAGGTACTGTCTCTTACGCTAGATAGAAAATAAAACTTGTGATAATTGATTAATCATAAATGATATGTTTCCAAACTACATAAATTTAATTATATAAGCTTGCAGGCATGTTTGGGTCGCTGTGCGTTCGCTCGGGGTCAGCTCTGGGTCTGCTAGAGCGAACCCGGTGTCTGCTTTCACTCAATTGTGAATTGGACGGACCTCCTTTTCTCTTACAGCTTGTAAGCCCTACTCATTCTAAATATACAGTTGTGAAATTATTCATTGTTGCTCAGGAAGTACGTATACCTGTAAGCGACAAACAAAAAATTACCAGACTTTTCATAAATTTTATAAAAAAAATTACAGTTTTATCATACCTTTAGAAGTAATAATAATTTACTATATTTGAAATAAAAATTGCTAAGAAGGTAACTCTTGAAGATTCTTGTTAAAATATCATGAATAAAACCAAGAAAAATTGAACTTTTTGTCTGTGTTCACCAATTTTACATTTTTTTATGTTTCACTGTAGATTTCGATGAATTGTTCGGATTTAGAAACAAGAGAATAGCATTCTCTCAAACCACCATGTGTACCAGCCGCGACATACTTTTCTTTATCATTGATATTCCCATTGTTTAGAGCATGCGAAGACAACATCACTTGGTTCTCTCTGAGAGGTAGGGCAACGTTACCGTCCTGAACCTCTGCCGTCTGGCTAGGAATAACACTTTCACTTTGATCGTAGATGTCTTCTTCATAAGTGGCGTTTACTCTGGAGATTACATGTACATTATATATTCTGTTGAAGCTGAGCATGTTGTAATTGCTTGAAGCCCTTGTCATCTGAGAGTAATCCTCTTGCGTCTCCTCTGATTCACGGCTGGTATTGTCGTTTACAACGTGATTTGTTTTGAAACCTGTATTTAAATATTTTTTAAATTCTATTAAAAGATGATTTTAAAAGAAATAGATTTTTAACCTAAAAGTAATTCATAAAATCTAAATCCTTTTAAAAATAAAGTATCATTTTGAGCAAATTACCTGAATTTGATATTTTTTCTTCGGATTCTTTTTCATGATAAATGTGTTGACAATACGTTCATGTTTTGCGAAAACACTGTAAATTCCTTACTTGTCAAAAACTTTATTCTGTAAAGATTATCAAGTACAGAACGATACAAAAATATTTTCAAACATGAATGCATTGTATATCGAGAACTAAGAATTCACTAAAAAACTGAGTTTAGTATATCTGATATGTAAAAAAAAAAAAAATCATTTATTGGTGTATTGCATGTACCAATAATTATCATACAGGTACAGGTACAAGTACAGTTTATGAATTTTTGAAACTTAGCAGTCATCAACTAACATGATTTTTTCCGCACAGTACATAAAAAGCTTTCATTAAGCTTTTACCTGAAGAAAACAAAGAATCATTTAGTCTGATTATCTCTTTTAACGCCAGAGATATACGTGAACGTGCATGCAATACACACTTATTACCTTTCATTGTATAAAATAACGAGGACTAAAAAAGATCCGACACTGAGATTTACTGCCATTACAACAGTAACAACTGTACTAACGATTGAGAGTTGTTTTCGTCCAGAAATATCTGAATCTGAGTTTCAAGCAAAACATACATTTTAGCTGTAGTATTACCTCAACACAGAAAAATCGTAAAATGTATTAAAAAATTTTATCCTCCCTTTATTATTTCTGATTTCTCTTTTTACGATAGAAGCAAACGTCTGATTTAAAAATGCCAATTTACCATTTTAATAGTTAAAATAAAGGAATCGATTCTTTATAACCAGCAAGTTCAGGAGAGAATTTCTGCTGCTTCCCGCTTTGCTCTGGCACTCCAGGAAGAAAAAGACCTGGAAAAAAAGCACAAAAACGTATTTAATTCGTTGCAATGTGAATATTTCCTGAATGGACATGGGTGTAACGTTAAAGCATACACGAGTTTACTTAAAAGAACGGGGTAATGAAATAAGAAAAAAATGTTAAAGAAATTATTAGAAATGAGCGGAAACACCAACTCCCTGTAAAGTATCATGCTTAAGTATTCTTGAAGTCTTCTGAATGTACATGAGAAATAAAATAACATGTTTGCAAAAAAAAACATCTATATAATAAAAAAATCGATCAATGTCATACCTTAGTGTGGAGCCGGGGTATTCTCATCAAAATCATCTATTATAGATCTAAGAAGGCCTTTGCGGAATTTATTGTGGTTTTCAGATAAATACCGCCTTACAAACGATACTTTAAAATATATCATAATTGGAAATTGTATTTGTAAATATCTGTTTTTAATACTACGTATTTAATTACAATATTTTTTAGTATTTAGACTTAAAAATGGAACCGGAGTTTGCAAAGATAGCAGGTAATTATATAATATATATAGTTGATCAATGTAAAGCTAATACCCTTTGAAAACAGCCGTAAGATCATATATGTAAATTCTCAACATCCTTAATGTTCATAATAAAATATCTTACCTTTAGTAGCATTATGAATCCACCCTATTCTCCTGTCACAGTATTGATCAATGGTACAACTACATTTACTCTTACATCCAAATCAATAACGCCCATAAGGACACGGCCCTCCTGAACATTTAACACCAAATGTACCTACTTCACGGGCTGAAACATCATGAGATTATATATTTTAAATGATTCGAATCCCTCATTAATTCCCTTTTCTGAATTATGAATTTTATAATAAAGTGATAAGTGAATTTGTTGTATCTCATTTTCATTCACGTATTGGTATGGCATATATCTGAAGTGGTTTTATGGTTTTCACTAACCAATCTTGTTTTTCATACACAATATATAATAGAAGAAAATTAACATTAACTTACAATGGACAGATTATTATTGATGCTGTTGTTATTAGTAAACTCATTAAGATTGCTGTAATTATGATGTACTCTCCTCGAATAAAATCACTTTACTATCTATAAAACCAAACCTGAAGGTGAGTAATTATAATCAGAAAACATTTCATAATCTTATTCAAACTACGCTGTCTTCCTCGTGACAAAGTGATGTAGTCTCTAACTATGATTCAAATTTAAATCAAATGTTAGTAAAAGAATAGTTGTTATATACAAAGTATGGCATATTGCTGCACTTATACACTCTTAATGTTTCTTGCTCTTTCCTTTAGGCATTTTGGCCTTTATTTTGGCATAAGCCCAACTTGATAGATTTATAATAAAGTATACTGCTTCACATCTCAAACGTTACCGATCAGGACATAATTATAAAAGCGTAATCAGCTCATATCTTTGTGACCTTGTCACTTTAAATGGTTTAATTCATTCATTATAAGATTTGACAATATATTGTAATTCATTCAGAATCATAATACACTTATCTGGACATGATTCTTACATACAAGATTAGGGAAGAAAGGGCCCTAAAAATTAACTATAGTTAACTATGTTAACTATAGTTTACTATAGTTAACTACACATAACTAAAGTAAATACTTTAATATTTTGATTTAATATGAAACTTTACTTTTGAACTTTTTCGACATTAAATTTCGTTCCTAAAAATCTCTTTTATTCAATTACATACTAGTAATATTTCTATTTGATATCACAAATAAGCATGTATGAATTGGAGTACATAAAATATAGCAATTAGATATCCATTGTTAATATACTTTAATTTACCATTGTCAAAAATTTGATACTATAGAAAACTATAGTTAACTATAGTAAACTATAGTTAAGTATAGTAAACTATAGTTAACTATAGTATTTTTTGTAAGGTGGGGGGGGGGGGGCATAAAATCAAAGAAAGTGGTCAGATTCCTTACTTTGTAGTACATATTTAAATTCTTGCATGAAGACGAAATGTTTCTATGCATCAAAAGATGACGCATCTACAGTGTACCTTCTAAACGAGATTTCAAGATATATTTGTCATATCTGAATTAAGTGTTGTAAGGATGATATATATAATGATTCACCCATTCTTATTTCTATTTATTGTCGACAAATATATAGGAATTATAACCTCAATAGACTATAGTAATTTTCATATGCAACCTCTGCAAATATTCTGCTTAAATAGAACGCTCTTCATTAGGCTAGGAAGTATGGACAATGCGTTAATTACATTGGAATCAATCAGACAAAAAAGTGGAAATTGACAGAAATTTTGAGACTTAACAAGAAACATGCTCTGTCTGGAAAACAGAATATGGCTCCGAATGAAGATTCTGTCTGATTTTAGAAAGCATAGCATTAAGTTTTCATGCTTCAAAAATCAATTTGCAGCAATTAAAGCATTGATTTTATTGGAACACTAATTAAAACTCAATATTGAAATTGGAAAATGAGACTCAAAACTATGGTAAAGCGGAAATGTCACTCAAGACAGTTCGCGTAGGATGGTAGTTAATATAAAAAATACGAATGAGTAAAGTAAATACAATTTACTATTCTTAATACCTTTCTAGAGCATCCTGCTTTATTTCCTAGTTAACTGGGTGATATCATAAAGCAATATAGACCGAGTGGTCTTGTCAATTTACAAAAAAATCTGTTCTGTACTTTCAGGAAGATAGTGTGCAGTCCCGATTGTTTGAATTAGCTTCGGAAAATAAATATTTTAAAAGACAGATGTTGGATAAAATTATCAGACCTCAGTATTAATATCTTAAAGTAGAAAAGATAACTACGACACAAACAATAATTTTTTTTTTTTTTTTTTTTTTTTTGAAAATACATCATCACATTTTTATTTGCAATAATAAAGAACAAAATCAATACTTTTATAAAAGGTTATTTGAAAGAGTCAAGTGGCTCTTAAGTGAGCAAAATTACAGTGCTGATATGCTAAACACCTGGCTTATCAGTAGTTCAGGTATTCATCTCATTGGGAAGTAGAGAATTAAGGATTCATTTTGTTATTTTTTATGCAAAAGAAAAAAATGAAAATTCTTTTCAGTTTAGAATATGTGTTTCTTTAATATGTGAATGATCATGCGATTGAGTTTATTTGGATTTGCAATCTTTTTCAAAGTGACCAAAAGCTTACTTATTTTCAATTGATCGAATACTATGAGGTCATTAATTTTTTGAGAATTTAATTTTTTTTTTTGTAGTATAAAGAGGCTCACGAAATTCAGAGTATTCATAAAATGTTCAATTTCAAACTTAATGTATAGCAACTCTACACCTCTTCACCCACGAAGTCAAATCACCAAGTACCAAGAAAATCTAACCCAAGGGAAAATGTCATTTTTTAAATCTCAAATAACATAACTCAAATTACGTTGGCAGCTTCTGTCCTTGAATTGATAGTTTGTGCAACATCCAAGAATTTCGCTAAATTCAAACATTTAAAAAAGCTAGAAAATTATTAATACCATGAAATAATATTTACTTACATAGGTGAAACAAATATTTAAAAAAAAAATGATTTAAGTAAATGCAATTACCTGCTATCTTTGCAAACTCCGGTTCCATTTTTAAGTCTAAATACTAAAAAATATTGTAATTAAATACGTAGTATTAAAAACAGATATTTACAAATACAATTTCCTCGTATATGAATTTTTTTCTGAAAAAAAAGCATTTTATAGTATATTTTAATGTCACTATTTTGAGATTTGGTATCAACGATGACAAATCATTTACAAATCAGTTCTTTGTTATAAAATGTTATCAATGTCGATCGTCACATGCCTATGTCAAATCACGTCACTCTTCAAATTCCTTGAAATCTTTTAGATGGTGATAATTGTTAGTTTTATGCACTGGCTTGTCAGAGATCTAGAATGAATTAGTGAAAAATATTATAGTTTTATCCTGTTTTCTTTAACAACTACCAAGGTTAAAATGCATTTATTGATGCATATCAAAATTCTTATAGGTTTATTGAAGTCTCTGATGCAAATATATGTACTGATGAAAATATAGCCTGATAAAATACTGCATAATTTTACATGAAATAGAAAAAAATATATATGTGATAATTATAGCACTGTGTCATGTGAATGCATTTACTAAATTCTACTGAAAAAATCATTTTATGATAAGGAAATGAGCAATTCGCTATTTGCTTAAAGAGAATGTGTTAGAAGTATATATTCCTGAGAAGCTAAACATTTCTACAACTAACCAGTGTATCAAACATTAAATATTTAACAGCAGTGTATTTAGTACAGGGGTAGCATTTATACGGGCGCCAATAAATCGGACCTTTCACCTTTTTTGTGGCCGCTAAATTAAGTACAAGCTAATATATGATTAAAACTAATAACTATCCTTGTTAAGACTCTAGTATGGATATTAATCATCACGCTACACATTTGAAGAGGATGATTGCGCTAAATTCTAAGTGCGCTAATTAATGTACGTTTACAGTTCGCGAGAAGTCGTTTAACATATTGTGGGATATAAAGAAATGCGCAAATACTTGTACATGTACTTCTTCAAAAGTAAATTCAGTCTAATAAAAGTAAAAAATATATTATTAAATTGATGATAAGCAAAAGCTCAAAGTAAATTTTCATAAGCATTTAGTATAATTTTCTAGGATCGCTTTATGTACAATAAGCGTTTTGCTGAAAATATATGAACTGTTATTCTGTACAAATATAGGATTGAACTTTAAAAATGTTATAAAAATAACGGGGAACGATATTCAGGTTCATGACATATTTTGCTCAAACAAAATGAGAATTCTCAAAAAAGTTTGTATTTACGTGTACATTAATTGTGCAACCTTATCAAATATAGTAATTAATTGCTGATGTGAAATGTGGCATATAGAGAACATTTATTAAAAGATTGACTCTTTCCTTTACTTTTTGCGTTTAAACGCAATAATTTTTTAGCTTTAACGCAATAATATTGCGATTAAACGCAATAATTCTTGCGATAAAACGCAATACTTTTGCGATTAAACGCAATACTTTTGCGATTAAAGGCAATAATCTTTGCGATTAAATGCAATAATCCTTCCTTATGTTTTGCATCTAAACACAATGATACTGTAGTTTCAAAATCAAATATCAATTAGCCAAAGCTTATAATTACATGTACATGTACTAGGATCCTAGTAATTATACAACATTACTGAAACATTCAATTGATCAGAGACTTCATTAAGAGTGTTGGGTTCTAATACGTTTAAGACATTCAAGTTGTTAGGATGCCATTGTATTACTACAACTTTCAAAAACGGGAAAATTTTGCAAAAAGACACAGAATAAATCAGATCTTCCTTGCTTACGTATCACAACTTATAGATAATGTTTAAGTGGTATTAATGGCACTTGTCAATTTGGTAGTACACAGCGATCAATCTGTTTTCATTTGATTTTGATCTCATATCTCATATGAATCCATAATCTATGTTCTTGTGTTTACTGTATGCAACCCTAAGAAGGGTTGAGAATGCACATTTAAGTCTAAATACTACATGTTGTACGTAATTCCAACATTTCATCATTCCTTTTCTAAAAACCCTTTATACATGGGTTAAACTTCGTGACCGCAACGTAGGAGATAGTTTTTTAACAGAAGCAACAGACCAAAACCATTAAGAATGTAGAAATCTAATAAGCTTAAGACATGTCTCGTTCTTAGGTTGCCTTTGTTTTTACAACCCGACATGTCGCCCGCGTGGCGCAGTGGTTAGAGCGTCTGCTCTAGAGTCGCGAAGTAAGGAGTTGATCATTACTTCGCGGGTTCGAATCCCACTGTGGGACGCCAGAATTTTTCACGAGAGGGACGTTAAACAACATAGAAACAAACAACCCGACATTTTTTTTCTCTTCTATAATTTCATATAAGTGATTTATGATTGATTGTTGAATAATTATTTGTTGTTTAACGTCCCTCTCGAGAATTTTTCACTCATATGGAGACGGCACCACTTGCCGGTGAAGGGCTACAAATTCTGACCTATACTCGGCACTTACGGCGATTGAGCAGTGAGGGATCTTTTTCGTGACCAGCACCTACTGCAACATGGGACCTCGGTTTATACGGTCTCCGAAGGACCGGTCTCCACGTCCCACAGTGGGATTCGAACCCGCGACGTAAGGATCAACTCCTTACTCCGCGACGCTAGAGCAGACGCTCTAACCACTGCGCCAAGCGTGATTTATTCTTTCAGAGAGCGTTTGCTCGAGTAAATCTGATTCTATAAAGCTAGACAACACACAATTTCCCAATTGGGTCCATTGTTCTCTGCAAGGTTTGATACAAATGATTGCCTGTAAACACAAAGATTATTGCGTTTAAACGCGACGATTATTGCTTTTAAACGCAGAAGTATTGTCTTTAATCGCAATATTACTGCGATTAATCGCAATATTATTGCGTTTAAACGCAAAAACTATTGCGTTTAATTGCAAAAATTATTGCGTTTAATCTCAAAAATATTATTGTGTTTAATCGCAAAGTTTTTGCGTTTAATCGCAAAATATTGCGTTTAAACGCAAAATATTGCAATCTTTTGCGTTTAAACGCAATGATTATTGCGATTAAACGCAATGTTTTGCGTTCAAACGCAATAATTATTGCGTTTAAACACAATAAAAAATATTTCTTTCTCTGAACTGGCCTCAACGGGCTTCCGTTCTCACTCTCACCGGAACTTTTTCTGAATACCCCTGCTACTAGAACAAAAATACTTTTTTCATGAATTAATTCGTGTTAATTATGAAATAAAATGTTGTAATTTGACAAAAGCTAGATAACAATGGCGAAACTATAATATCTTCCTAAAGATCATTGCTCTGTCGCCTGATAGATAATAAAGCAATGGAACAAGTGTTCAGTACAGTATACCAAAAATATTGTTTGTTACGTTGCAATAAACTGAAAGAAAACGTCAATGTTTCTTGGAGGAAGTATATATGATGGTCACGTTTATCTAAAAGTGGGTAGGTACTTCTTGAGAAAAAAAATTATATACACAAAATTAGAAAATAATTGCAGTCGAGATGAGGCAGAATTGATACAACTATTTTTTTTTTATTTCAACCCTGGCCTATAGATTCACTATTATTCTTTCAAAACCTTTCATTGAAATCCACTTGTCAATAACTAACAACGAATAAAATAAATATTATTATTAAAAATAGTTTGAAATGAATCATAATGGTTCTTAAGTAAGCAAAAAGGTACTGTAATGCTAAAATGTGTTTATTTGGTTTATATGTATAGATCTTTCTAAAATTATAACAAAAGCTCTCATTCTTGCTTTTAAGTTTTACGGTATCTAGAAATTCAATGGAATTACTTTTATATATTAAATTCAAACAATAGCTCATAATCCTCATGAAAAACACATATGAGATTATGTTACAGTATCAGCTAAAAATACAACAATTTTGTCATATACATGATCTCCAAATAAGAGTAAACTTACATAATATGCAGGAACCGTCCTTTTCTTCATAGTCTCCACAACATCTCAGTTTCCCCCTACAATTGAACATAAAAAATGCAAGCACATTGATATTGTCATGAAATAATATTCACTAAAGAACTGTAACTTTGGCAATCATTTTTGCAAAATGTACTTACTCATCCTCACAAACCCCGGGTCCTTTAGTGAGCCCATTTATCACTGAAAAACATGACTGCAAGGCAAAAACAGCACACAGGGGAATCAGCTTCATAGTGTTTCACACATATTGTTGTTCTTGACTTTTATACAACAAATAAGTGAATTACAATACTTAAGTTATTTCCTTCCATTTATAACAAGGATATAATATAAATCGATGCTATCGATCATAGATAGGATTCGTAATTTTTACAATTTTCCAAAGAGACTAAATACTGTTAATTCAAAGTCAAATTGCAAGAGAAGAGGATGGGGAGGTTGGGGTTCATAGACAATCAATGTCGCTTTGATAAAAAAAAATGTTTTAGATATAGCAAGATTAATATTGCTGCCCCTCTTTTTAAAGATATCTGACTAATGTTTTACTTAATATCATTGTTTTTAATCACTTTATCTTTTATGTTTGAATACATATATAATTAATTAATCCAAGTATGAAACATGTGGCAGACTCGTGTCTTTTATTTCAAATTCACTGGGATATACCTAGTCGACATGTGAATTGAAATAACTATTGTTAATTGATAAAACGTCGTCGATATATTTGAATATCGAGTTGAAGGCTACAGCAGGTGTCTTCTTCTCATGTGAAGTTTTAGAATAAATTTTAGCTTAAAGGTTGGGGGGATTTAGGAGCAGAAAGATTTTGAGCCGGAAACAGGACAAAGAAAGCATTGTATAAATTAATGACGTAAAGCATTTGCTAGAGCTGTAATTTCTCTACTTTGTTCTGTATCAATTTACAAGGATATAAGCAGAATAGAAACTTTGTAATAGAGCTAAGTTTTATGATACTCGACTTTAATATAATATCATTAAGCAGTGCAAAATGTTTCTCACGTTGCAATTTACACAGTAAATGATCTGCATGTAGTGTGTGACCTTTTCAAATGCATACTGTGAACTTCATTTTCAAAGGACAAGGTTCATTTGATATATATGGCCCTGAGAATTTCTAAAAATTAAAGTTTATGCTAAATCAAAACATTACATTGAAAATGAAGGTTGGATATATGCTTGTTAAAAAAATAAACCCAAACTTTGAGAAAGTGTCCCCTGTATACTGTTTATTCGTGGTCAAATCATGCACGGAATGCTTGTAGGATAATAAATAATTATAATTTGAGATCTTTATAATGCGTTCATTTCCAATTGTGTAATTTACAATATTTTCGTAACTTTATTTGGTAACCAAAATGAATAAATTTCCAACTTTATTTTTAACTGACCAAGTTATAGCGTGTATATCTTTAACTAGAAGCGACAGTGGTCCGAGTTAGACTATATCTGGACGTTAGGTGGTTGAAAAAAGTAGCAGTTCAGAAAAAAATGCAGTAGTTACACTTGTTGTATAAATATTATTTTACATCTAGTTTATTTATTACTCAGTGTCTGTGTCCATATTCATGTCAAGCTGAACATTTTAAAATGTACGTCATTTTTTGAAAACTGACATCACAATGGTTTCGCCGATCTATTTGGCCTGTTGGGAGAACGGACCATTTACGTGTACAAGAACATGATTTTTTAGCTATTATTAATAGTCATTAGAGGTTTTAAAGTTTTCAAGATAGAGGACAATTAAATTGGCAAAATATCATAATAGATTTAACAGTGCGTCTCTCAGTATAAAATATGTGCAATGTAGATCAGTTCCGAACCTAATCTAGATTATCATCAATGACTTCAGTTAGCTTTTTTGAAGAGTTCCATAAAAATACCCATAAAGCCATATACGTCACATAAATGTATTTCGGTACCGGTCACATCATTTCTCGAGATGGTCAAAAAGGGGTAATATATAGCATTCTGTGTACTTAATAGCGATTAAATAAAGGTTGGAAATAATATTTACATAATGTAAAAAAAAAAAAAGAAAGAAAACAATAAACTTGGGGAGTTGTGGGTGGGGTGGGGGAAAAAATATTTATTACTACTTGAGTGAGGATATCGGAGGGGGGGGGGGTCATGTCCAATTGCTCCTCTTAATTTATATTCTTAATATTACTGTAGATCGACAGACCTAAATGAATTGTGTATAAAAACATAATATAGAAGTAACGAATGGCAGAGGATAAAAAAGTGTTTCCCTTTGATTGTCAAGAATCACATCGTTTGCTTGTTATCCTTCTGTATTAATATCCGAAAAAGTATTGCCTACATGTATCTGCATGTATCTGCGCGCAAAAGCAAAACTGAAATTCTGACTTGTTTACTAAAACAGGTATTAATCTTTGCTAAGAAATGATAAGTATATATCCACTGATATCTGTGCATAAGTGAAATATATTCTCGAACAGGGCTCGTAGATGTAATGCAGTGATCGTGGAAAATATAGCTGATTTTATTCTTGTTAATTGTTTCAACTGGACGCAGCTAGGTTAAGGACGCCCATGAAATATACGCCTTAATATATTCAGGGAAAATGAATACAATTTTAATATTTTTTTAACAGCATTAGATTTCAAAAATGTGAATTGTGGTGTTTGCACTTATATATATCGGGTCTCTGCTAAGTTCGGCCAAAGCGACATCGCTTACATCAGCTGTTTGTCACGTGACAGGATTAAAATTAGAACATATATGTACTGTTACAAAGATCGTAAAAGTTCAACGATATACGGGCATCTTTCCGCTATAAAATTTACTCTGATTTCTTTGAGACAAATTCCTTAACACGAAAAGTGCTGGGAGCAACTTCCTCATGCTCGGGAATTGTCTAAAATTAAGCCGTCTTTCCATAAACTCAAGACAAAAATGTAATACGCATTAAAATAATGTTACATTACGGAATAAATAAACAATGCACAACCAGCTCCCAGCACTTTTCAGAATAGTAGGAATAATACCTACACGTGTTTAAAAATTCAGTATTCATAGTGAAGCAGATATCGTTGAACTTTTGATATTTTCGAGAGGCTGAACCTGTCATTCTAGCACGTTACTGTACAAATGTGCTCCCTAAGGCTTTATATAAAGTCTACACATTATCAATTTAGTTTGACAATTAAATGTGGATTGATATATTTCAGAATATGTCTTTCTTTTGGTCGGATTACGCGTGTTTCGTATTTATTTTTATTTTTACATGCTACGATAAAAGCTTGATCAACGCCTCAAGTACAGAGAAACTGCGTGTCAAACTAAGAAATGACGTCATCTCAGTAAGTACAGCGAGATCAAGCTGGCTTTCATTCTACATATGCTAAGTGCTATTATGGCAAGATAAGTTGCACATCCATTTATCTTTATAATATTTATAAGAAACGAAAGTATTTAGTGTGCTTTAAAAAGAACATATAGTATTTATTCATCGATATTCATTTGTATTGTTTTAATGTGACGTCATAATAGCTTTCCCGAACCTCAGCATAGGCTGACGTATATATGGTAGTCCTTAACCTAGCTGCGGAGGGAAAAATTAAAATAAAATATAAACAGGGTGTAATAGAACATAGAAAATTATTTATTTAATAAATGCATTTACGATGTATAAGTGTTGGGTTTATTGCGAAATGGATTCCACGGTGCTGGATTTTGTAGAAAATGTCGTTCTCACCATGCTTACTGGTTACTGAAATAATGACTTCCAGGATATCAATATCAACAATCTAGTACGTACATGTATTCAAAGTCGAAACTAGCACCGGCGTGCCAGGCGTCCCCCTCCCCCCCTTTTTTTTTTTTTTTTTTTTTTTGCTTTTGTGTACATTTTGTATGTTTAACCTAGCTGTTTATACTCTCAATTTACGTAATGTTCAGGCACGTAGTTTCAATGCATTCGAATTGTTTCATGTCGAAAAATTTTTAACCTACCCCCTACATGTGTAAATGGTAAAGTTTTAATTGATATTTCATTACCGCTACGAACATAATGATACTTTTCCCACGACAACTTTTTCTTAAAATTTTTTAAGGTTTGTCATTTTGAAAATATACATTTAATTAATTATCAATAGACTGAATGTAGAACTTTCGGCCCAAGTATACTATACGTTTAAGTAGTTCCGGGGAACAAAGGTCGACAGGTCAGCAGGTCCATAAGTCATCAGGTTAGCAAAAAAACATGTACCGGTTGACAGATCGACAGACAAGCAGGTTAGTAAATAAGCATGTGTACAGGTCGACAGGCAAGCAGGTCGACAGGTAAGCAGGTTAGTAAATAAACGTGTACAGGCCAACAAGTCAGCGGGTCAACAGGTAAGCATGTCGACAGGTCAGCAGTTCGGAAGGTAAGCAGGTCAAAAGGTAAGCAGGTCGACAGGTCAGCAGGTCGACAGGTAAGCAGGTTAGTAAATAAGTGTGTACAGGTCAACAAGTCATTGGGACGACAGGTAAACAGGTCAGCAGGTCGACAGGTTAGTGAATAAATGTGCACAGGTCAACAAGTCAGCGGGTCGACAGGTAAGCAGGTCGACAGGTCAGCAAGTCGACAGGTTGGCAGCTCGACAGGTCAGCAGGTCTACAGGTAAGCATATTGGCTAATAAACATGTGTACAGGTAGACAGGTAAGCAGGTCGACATGTCAGCAGGTCGACAAATCAGCAGGTCAATGTAATTTTATTAGATTTAAAAGTGTACAGGTAGACAAGGGAATAGCCATCAAGTATGCAAATGAAATAGTGGTATTTTGGTCAAAATTTATTCAAACTTTCAGTTGTAAATTAATATATCAACTTAAATTAATTTGATTTATGATATCCGACATCCTTAAATCTAAATAACTTTGAAATCATAGTAAGAATTCAAATAACGAAATTTAACAAGTTGGACCGGGTCAAGTTTAATTAAATATATCTGTGGTGAATATCTATACATGTCGACCTGCTGACTTGTTTACCTGTCGACCTGCTGACCTGTCGACCTGTTGTCCTGTTTCCCCATATTTATTGTTAATTCAAAACTTAATGAATATGTATCTTATGTAAATGTTATGAATAAATATGTAACTACAATAAATATTCATTATTTAATAGGGTCGATTTGAGGACTTTTTACTCATTTTTTTAAAAATGAAAATCCGCAGGAACTACAATACCGTATACTGCACTTGAACCGAACAGTTCTTCTACGCCTACAATATGTGATACAGGAACTATAAATATTTCATGTAATCTAAGTTATCATTGAATAGACACCCCCCCCCCATAAAACATGTAAAAAAAGTATCAGCTGTACTGTCTGCTTCCTTTCCCCGAATAACAAAATAAAATTAATATTGCTTTCTGTTTGTTATGAACAAAAGGCCATCTACTTTCAAGGGTTAACTTAGGTTCACAATATTAAATTGAGGTATTCTTAACATTATATTAGACTAAGTTAAAGTAATTGAATACAGTATTTACATATTGATTGCCGATAAAGGTAAACAACGGTGAAATCTCTTCACTAACACTTGATTGTCTTTGAACAATTTTCCTGGGGAAATAATTTATTTTAAGGCAGACACTTTATCCTTGAAATGAACTAGATAAGCTCATAATGTACACCTTTATATAATAAAATGTTCTCAAAAGTCTAAAAATTGTTTTTTTTCCTAATTGGTGTTTAGAGCTTCCTTAAAACACACGCTTGCGTAGGTTGTCGTCACAAAGGTATCGATTACTTAGAGGAAGTAGTAAGGGATCCGCAGGGGGGGTTATCCGGACCCCACCCCAACACCCACCACTTGTATAAAATTCATATGGTTTTTACCAAAATTATGAAGGGGGAAGGGTTAAGAAAACTTTGTAAACTTTGTAAGTTATGTAGGAAGGTAAAGTGACACCCCCCTTTCAAAATAGGTTTTTCAGGTTTTGGTAAGTTTTTTTTTTAAGTAAGGTTTTCTCCTTTGGGTCGATCTTTTTTCTTTTGAATTGGTATGGAACACCTCACTCCCTTTTCTGGGAAAAAATAGGAAAATTTCTCAATTGCGCTGTTACATTTTCTGCTAGTCGACATTGTTTTTCTGCGAAAAATCTTTCTTTACTGTGAAGTATACTAGTATTTTTTTCTTTTCTTTTCCGCGAAATCCTCTATGAACCAGGTAGTGCCTTTTGCTCCCCCTCTATCACGGGGATGCATTGATGTGAAAATCTCTTAAACATCGTTAAAAGACCAAATAGGTTGTAGGTCATCTACGTATTAACCTATACATCTTCACAATGTCAAGGTTTTGTGAAATCCTTCCTATTTAAAAAGGTTTGGAGAGAAACGATAACAGAAAAGAGGGTGTTGCAGAAACTCGCCATTATTCCCTAAATCGAGAAGGGCATTTAAGGAGGCTGGGGGGTCAACAAATTAACCACAAATTAACCACCAGATTTAACTTAATTTTTTAGATAGGATATCTTAAGCTGTCAACTATCATTTGGCAAAGAAAAATTTCAAAAATTTTAGTTTTAAAATTTGATCATTTTCTATATCTTCATATGGAGCTCTTCTTCTAAAGGAGATCAATATAGTCTAAAAATGGCCACAAACCCCCAGCCTCTTTAAATACCCACGACGCATGAAGAGTTATCTCTAAATATAGATAATGCTACGTAGATGACTTTATTTATACGACGGGTATGCCCAGCTTGATATGACAAAACATTTCACATATTACGTTTATTTCATGCATAGTTTTTTTCCTAACATAGACTGGCGACCTGTAAGTAAACTTTTTTTTCACATCTATGGTCACTGTCGCCATATTGCACGAGAAAAGTTAGAACGATAAAAAGCACAATTAATGGCAAGTGCATCTCGCACATCATTTTGAAAGATGTACTGTAGACAGCGTGCGTTAATATTTTTTGACATATAAAAATGTGTCCGATAATCACGCTGTTGGTGCAATATCCAAGAAATTCCACTGAGTCATTTCAATTTAGTTGTTTCGAGTCAAATCTGGGCCACTACCCATAAAGCAAAGTCAAAATAGTTAGATTAAACTATGCTACCTTTACGTTTATATAGAACAAAAATAAAGTTTTGTACATGCATATATAACACTGCGACATTTAAGTCCGGACACGACATAGTCCGGACTTTTAGGTACTCTTTCAAAAAGACATAATTAAAAAAAATTCCTGGATTTTGGTGGGATTTTTTATTCTCACCCCATAATGTCAATCTTAACTTCTACAATGTTGTAGTTTTCTTATAAACTTCTCCCAAAACTTAAAATCCCATGGGAGAATGGGGGGATTTTTCATCCCACCTGAAATCCCACCAAAATCCCATGGGAGAAAAAAATATGTGAGGGATATTTCCTCCCATGGGATTTTTTTATCCCGTCATGGGATTTTTTATCCCATCATTGGAGAAATAGGATTAGAAATCCCATTATTAGCTATTCTTAGGATTTAAAGTCCTATGAAGTATCATTTTGGGAATTTTTATCCCATAGGATATAATATACCTTGCTATATTTATGTGTGTAATGAAGGGAATGCTTTGTTTGATCACAGATTATACTGGCATCCATTACAAAACAATAGGAGGAAACACACAAAACATAGGTAATCAGAGATTACAGAGCTCACCTCAACAAATTCCCACACTAAACTAATAATCTAGTGGTGAGCATCCCTAGATGCAACAATTATGTAATTTTTTTCTGAAGGAGGTTGCTGATACTTGGAAATGAACTTATCTAAAATCTCTAATCTAGTCAATCATCCAGAAAATGTAAGTCAAATCCAGCATTTCAATCAAATTTTAGAATTTTTATACCTTGATGCATCATCCTTGTAAGTTTAGTTCAGATATAGGTATTATAGTTTCTTGGTAATGGACCTGCTCCAAAAACTTTAACCTGTTCACTCATCTGAAAAATGTAGGTCAAATCCTGTATCAAAAGCAACTCTGGTAGTGTTCATCAATAAATGTCTCTTCAATCCAAAGTTGGTTAAGGTATGGCTTTTAGACACTTCAGAGAGAAACTGCTCTTAAAAACTTTTTATCGTGGTCACTCATTTGAAAAATATAGGTCAAATTCAGCATCTGAAGCAAGTCCAGTAGTGTGCATCCTTAGATGTATCATCCATACAAGTTTGGTCAAAATAGGGTTTATAGTAATAGTAACTTTAGAATGAGAATGAACTTGCTAAAAAAAACATTAACCTGGTCTTTCATAAGAAAAAATGTAGTTCAGATCCAGCATCCAAAGTCTGGTAGTGTAAAATCCTTAGATATGTCATCCGTGTAAGTTTGGTCAACATATAGCATTTAGTTAGTTTAGAATGAACATGCTTCTTAAACTTTAATCTAGTCACTCATCCAGAAAATGTAGGTCAGATTCAGCATCCAAAACAAGCCTGGTAGTGTGCATCCTTAGATGTATCAGCCATTCAAGTTTGATCAATATAGGGCTTATAATTACTTGGGAATGAGACCTGCTCCTAAAATTTTAACCTGCTTCAAAAACATTAACTTGGTCATTCTTTAGCTGAAATTGCAGCATCTGAAACCTTGTCTGGTACAATGAAACACAATAGAAGCATCCTCCATGCATCTCTGATTAATGTAGGCCATATAAGTACAGTGTATATTTAAAAAGAAATCTGCTCGAAAAATTTTAACCTGGGATGTTGACACCCCAAACTTCATTAAGGTGAGCTAAATATCCCACAACATATAAATATTAATTTCAAATAGCTTCTGTACTCTACTCAGTTAAAAATATTTACATTTTTGGATTACCGGTACAACTATAGGATAGAAAATGATAAGCTTATTTCACCTGGTATAAACTATACTCATAAGTCATCTGTTATCTGTTATTAATAACTTTACAGTCTCATCCAGGTAAATATTACCACGAAAAAGAAGAAGAATTTTTTTTATCCACTAGATACTTTAGATCCCTTGTGCATATACATGTATTTGATTTAGGTTTTAATGTCCACTTCCACTCCCATTGGATCCACCGCTCACTACACTGGATTTTAATTTAATCTTTATGTTTCTCTTTGAATTCAATGATGAAAGTAAAATATATACTTTGATCAACCAAAAAATATTTTGGATTCCAACAGTTAATATAATAATTTCCATGTTAATTTAAAGTACAGTGAAATAAATACAATAATTTAAATAAATGAATATTTTAAAACTTTGATCCCCATTCCCATCATGCCCATCGGATTCTACATGATGTATATGGAATTAAATATACCTTAATCATAGCATCAAATGTTAGATTTTAGTCACTGATTCAATCATTGGCACATGCAGCTACCATGTACATGTATGCTTGTATTCCAATGCATCCTCATTTTCAAAAAAGATAATAATAATTATACATATGAATGCTAATTTCTTTGAAAAAGAACATATTATATTGAATCAAAACATTTGTTTCATTAAACAACGGTAAATGAATTGCTCTGTATGTATTATCTTCAAACTGTGCAACCTTATAGACTCATCTAGCACATTAATTAGTACATGTTATATTTGTTGGACCAATAGTCATACAATAATTGCTGTATCTGGAAATGAAGCGGGGGCGTGACGAGTGCCCGCAGGGCACGAGGTCACGACCCCGTTTCAATTCCAGATACAGCAATTATTGTATGACTATTGGTCCAGCAAATGTTTTGTGGCACGCCTACTTTCACGAGCTGCAGTGGCATTTTTCGCGCTTCAATTTAGTTGGGATTGTTTTAAGCTAAAAGATGGACGTAGATTTTTTGGATAATGACTTCAAAGTTGAAGAAATAGACGACATGACATTGTCTCAAGTGTGCGACGAAATGGAAGCTTTCGACGGATTACTGAACATGAGCCTTACACAGACGCTAGCAGAGTACGACACAGGATCGGAGCATGGTGAATTTAAGCTTGAATGGGACTTTTTGAGTGAAAATGAAAACAGTTCGAATTTGCCGACCACATCGGGTGATCGTTTTGCGCCCCCCAGTGACCGAGAGTGAACTGAAATCTCTAATTGAAAGCCAGGAAAACATAAACACTAAACAAAACACTAGATGGGCGGTCAACGTGTTTGAGAAATGGAGAACAGGCAGATCCGAAACTATTCCAGAACTTCAATTCCAGGGCAGCGAGGAAATGAATTACTGGTTACAACGCTTTATAGTGGAAGCTAGACGGCAGGATGGTAAGGACTACCCCCCTAAGAGCCTGTACTTGATTTCATGTGGACTACTTCGTTTTTTGCGGGACAAAGGTGTGTACGACAAAAACTTTTTAGACGAAAAAAACACAACTTTTATTGAATTTCGGAAAGTTCTAGATGCAAAAATGAAGTCGCTGATTGAAAAAGGCATAGGGTGTACTACGAAGCAGGCTGATCCTATTTTACTAGAAGACGAGGCCAAGTTGTGGGATGTTGGAGTGTTTGGAAAGAAAAATGCAGAACAACTTCAGAAAACGATTTTCTTTTACGCCTGTAAAATCTTTGGTTTGCGTGGGTGCGACGAACATCATAACCTGGAATGTGAACAGTTTACTATTGGATCAGATCAGCTGGGAAAATTTATTGAGTTTACGGGTCGAAAAACCAAAACGTACAAAGGAGGGCTCGGACAGCTAAATGTGTGCAACAAGACCATTAAACATCACTGCCAGTCCGGTAAGAGAATCTCTCTCTCTGTCTCTCTCTCTCTCTCTCTGTGTGTGTGTGAGGATGTACGCTTGCTCGCTCGCTCAGCTTACAAATTCAAAATTTTCTTGTAGGTAAGAGATGCATTGCTGACTATTTCGATCTATATCTGGATTCTCTTGGACGCCAAGGAACATTCTATCGAAGACCTCTGCCCGCAACATCTGAGGTGCCAATCCGATACGGAAATCAAGTTGTGGGAATTAACAAGCTGAAAAACTTAATGCGAATCATCTGCACGGAAGGTGGTTTACAGGGTAATTATTCGAATCATAGCGGCAAACGCACTTGTGCGACCCAGCTATATATGTCTGGTGTTGAAGAGCAGCAGATAATGGATCGGACTGGTCATCGTTCTCAAGCAGGTGTCCGTAAATACAAAAGATCCAGTGCGCAAATGGAAGCTAATGTGTCAAAGATCTTGGATCCGCCCAAAGAGTGTACCGAGAATTCTACTCCGTTAAATACTCTAGATGGATGCACTCCAGGTATTTCAGATGAGTGTCCCGTTATTCCACAGACTGCAGCAAATGTCCAGGGTGAGGGGGAACCTCAGAGCAAGAGATTCAAACCGAACAGATTCCCGTTTGGAGAATTTAAAAATTGTAACATTACATTTCAGTTTTAAAGTGAAATTTACACAAAAATCAATGACTAGCCAGATAGCTTGTTAAACTACCTAAACCTGATATTTCAGAATTGAGTCTTTTTTTTCCCTTTTTTTTTTTCTTTTTTTTTCTTTGTCTTGTAAAAATTGTACAAGGACATTAAATTTAATTTAAAGGTTTTGTTGAAAAATTTAACTTTACAATGGTTGATTAAATGATAAATTTTGTGAGGATTTGATTTTCTTACCTTACAATAATTCTAAAATTATTGTACGGTATAATTACCACGCCTCCTTTGATACAGTGCAATAACTTGCAGTTTCTGAAGTTATTGTACGATGCTAGGCTACGCCTACCTGGGTACAGAACGAGTATTGGAAATCACAGTACACTAGTCATCAAAGAAAATACGCCGCATAAGTGCCACAAGTATGAATTGTTGTCAGTTAAATTGCTGTGGTACTTCAGGGGGCTTGATCCCCTCCCTGAATTATTAAATTGAATTGATAATTTCATGAAAATATATACTTTCTCAAAGTGTTTTGAGGAATAATATTTAATTTTGACACGGGGCCGAATTTTGCACCAAACACACCTTGTCCTTTGAAAAAAGGCTTGTAGATTTAATAGCCTTTGTCACTGTAGCAGACCTTGTTATTGTGGTTGAATAACGATAGCTTATCCTTTACATTTGCAAGTTGTAAGATGTATATTTGACAATATTTACATTTAGTGTGATCTTCTTTATGAAATCCATTAGAAATCTACAACGTTCAAATCTGTGTAACACACGAAACCTTGTCACTGCGCGGTAGAATACACAGTAGGAACTATATCTAGGAACACCAAAATGCATATTGTTTTGACTCAGTTTAATAAAAAATACAATAACCATGTTAAATTAACGTAAAAATACAACAACTGTGTGTTTAAAATTAATTTGTCATTTTTTTCCTTCGCAATTTTCATTTGCGTTATTTAACTTTCCACGTCACAAACGGCTCTTACGTCTATTAAGGACATCATTTATGAAAAGCAATAAGTTCATAATCAAGAATAAGGAAATAAACATTTATGAAGAGAGAAAATTAGAAAATGTAAATATAAGCGTTAATTTTCTTATTTTTGGATGCCATTGGTCCTATAACACAATTGCCCGTGCCGACAAATCATCATACCGCAGTAACTCGCGGTATTCAATTTGTCGGCACGGCCAGGTGTGTCATAGGACAGACGTCATCCAGAAATACGAATTCAATGCTTAAAACAATTGTTGTGGCAGAAAAAGGGTAAATCATTTGCAATAGAGAAGACATACACTTTCTTATGACAAAGCAAACCGTTTTTATATCGATGACCACTTGTGGATTGCTTTCTTTTTTATTTCTTCCTTTGCCCATTTTTTAGCCGGGCTTTGCTGAAAGCAAAGTCCTGGCTGTAGGCATCGTGATCGACTGCCTTACTATAAATAGCACATGTTCAGAAAAGTAAACAAAAAGCCTAACAGCGTCAAAGCAGACGCTTCCGATAAACAAAATAGTCACATTGAAAGACGATACTTAAACAAATATTTTTTTACATCTCAAACTACGGAATTGTTAATTGATCAATATTTTTGTTGGAAATTAAATTGAAAGAGGAATTAGATATTTACTTTATTAGGGTAATCGTGATATAACAATTTGTGCACATACGCTACTGAATGCATATTGTAAGCGAACTATTTTCAATAAGCGCGGGCTTTTCGTCAGGTTGCCTATATTTCATATCGTTTTCGTCGATGTTATGTGAGTGGTTATATTCTCTGTTTTGTCTTTCAGCAAATAAATAGATAAGTAAATTGGAGTTTAAAGAATTAATTAATGTGCGTTATGCCTGAATTAGGTCGCCTGACAATTGTACATGGTGTATCTGGTGTATCTAGTCGGCGATAAAAGTACTGTTTGTTTGAAACTTTAAGAATATCTCTAAAAATATGTGCATTTCTTTAACTATGAATTACATAAATTATTAAACCAATATGAGAATAATTTTTTTTTAAATTAAATTCTAATTCAAATCTATCTAAAGAAAAATCAGCAAACCATATGGTTCAACATTCTTTAAAGAAAACGTTTGGCAATTGACAGACAAACATTTTTTGTAAAAAATTAATTGTTTTCTTAAAAGTTAAAATTAGTGACCTTAAATGTTTAAATTAATGACATTAAATAAAACAAAGGACTTATATATTCCCTTCACTAGCCATATGTTATTGGTAGAATTAAAAAAAAAATTATGACATTTTTTGTTCGTTTACTGATATTATAGTATAATTAGTCTGAATTTACGTCCGTGATGCATGTATAAACAGTAAGCTCACTGACAATGTCGTGATATCTGTAATTGTTTTTTTTAAGATCAGTATAGCATTAAGGTGTCTTGAATGGCAAGACATTTAATGTAATAATGAATTTTAAAAACATCGGTGGTCATTTATCAGATGTAATTTGGTACGATACCGTGTTAATTCCTGCTGATATTTTCAGGGTTGATCTTGTGAAAACGGCTTAACAGGAGACAATTTATTAAATTTTTCCTTTCAAAATAATTGCAAAAAGATGATGATTTTATGATTATATTAACGGCATAAAATAACAGCGAACACCGACTTCTTGCAGCAAACAAGTGCGCCGCCATTACGAATTCGTAAAACAAAGAGACAGTTACGGATACTCGTAATTTTCTGGGAAAAAAATGTGTAGGAGGTCAGTCGGGTATAACCGGAAACAAACACTTTTTTTTAGCCTAATGATGTATGTATGTAAATATTCATGAAGATTAATCTTACAGTTGTAATACTGGTAATGCTGAAATGTTTTCAATATATTACTACTCAAATAAAAAAGTTAAAATTTGAATGCGTTTAAAGAAAAGGGTTTGAAAATACGGTATTACTTCGATAACCCTGAATGCAATTAAAATAACTTTCTCCTTTCTAATAAATAATTTCGAACAAAAATCCTTATGATGGTTAAGATCTTGTGTTTGTTTGTTTGTATGTTGTTTAACGTCCCTCTCGAGAATTTTTTCACTCATATGGAGACACTACCACTTGCCGGTGGAGAGCTCCAAATTTTGTCCTATACTCGGCACTTACGGCCATTGAGCAGAGAGGGATCTTTTTCGTGCAAGCACCTATTGCGACACGGGACCTCGGTTTATACGGTCTCAACGGAAGGACCGGTCTCCACGTCCCACAGTGGGATTCGAACCCGCGACGTAAGGGTTAACTCCTTACTTCGCGACTCTAGAGCAGACGCTCTTACCACTGCGCCACGCGGGCGACTAAGTTCTTGTGTAAAGGTGATGTAAATGAAGTTCAAAACTATTTGTTTTCTTTCATAATATGAAATAAACAATGCGATTCCATTTGTTTAATATTTTAATTTAATAGTATTAATTTAAATGACTGGGATAAAGATTTATATTCTGTGAAGCATGGAATATAAATAAATAAAAATGTAAACTTTAAGATAGAAATTTCATCTGAATATGTTTATGTATAATATATAAATTATTTATACCCATTTAACAATCAATTTAGCGTCGAAAATTTTTATGCTTACAAATTCAGATCAAATTTTTAGTGAAAAGTCAATGGTATGTTTTGAATGTGAAAATTTTGTTCGAGACTTCTCACCTTGGATTCATCTCGCATGTGCTCCCAAAGCGCTTTACAGTATATTGAGCGTGCGCGCGCATTCCCCAAAAAAAAAAAATTGGTCTTAAAACACATGCAAGCTCTCAAGGGTGCTGGGAAATAAAAATCGTTTATGTTAATATATAATTAAAAGAAAACAACATATAAAAATGTTCATTAGTCTTTATCTAAGTACAACACATAATTTTTCAGAAAAAGTTGGTTAGTCTTTGCTTCAAAACTTCCTGTTCAGAATGAAGAGCCATCTATGTACGAGCCATGAAGACCTGAATACATCATGATTTTCTCAGGCAATGACCATTATGGCCGAACCTGGAACTAGAACTAGACTCATATTCATGTCATAAAGATTAGATAATTATAATTTTCGTGCAGCTGGTTTCCTAGAAGACCAAAAATAAAGAATATTTCTTTTCTGATTAATACAGGCATGTAGTATCATTATCAGAAAAAAAGGAGAATTGTCCAAACCCGAAAATCCTATTCCGTTGGAGAAGGAGTAGGAGTGGGCTACAACTTTCTTTCACATTTCGAATTTCATTAATTCATTACCAAATTACCGTACTTTTAATATGCTACAATAAAAGGATGGGTACAATCTAATTAAAATTAGACTATCCATTTTGCTTTTAGTAAATCTGTTCGTCGCTCGTGATAAACACCTGGTTTATATTACAAAGAGTGAGATGACAGTTCCAATTTAAATTTGATTGCGAAGAGTCAATAAACCTTTCAATGTACATTGTCCATTGTAAAAGTTTATGTTTGAAAAATGGTGACACCCCTAGCTCCTCCGATACTACAGTACCAACCAGACCCAACCTGACACCAAAGCAGTCCCAGAAAGCAGTCCCCGGGACTGCTTTGGGACCGCTGTGGGACTGCTCTGGGACCGCTGTGGGACTGCTCTTGGACCGCTATGGGACTGCTCTGGGACTGCTCTAGAAAGCAGACCCAGCAGTCCCTGGGACTATTTTCTGGGACTGCTTTGTTCACTCATGCGTGAAAAAGGTTCTGAGTGACATGATAGCTCCGCCCCTTGTGTACTGTAGATTCCTTATTTTACGCGAGTACTTAATATCGCGAAATGGCCCAAGGGCATCAAATCGCAAGAAAAATAATTTGCGAATGTGTATTTATCTAGAGATTTTACATACATTAAAGCACCATAAAAAGAAAAGCCTGCAATTTTATTTCGCGAGTAATGCTACTCGCGTAATAACGCAATAATTTATTCCTCGCATATATTTAGGAATCTACAGTATTCTGAATTTGCAGCTCCTTGTTGTTGTTTTGTTTACTTTCTGCAGAGAGGTGTTTAAGATAAAAGCAAATATAAAAAAACAAGTATTAATTTCTTACAAAATTAAATAAATAGATATAGTTATACATGTAATTACTAAATGTCTTCAGAGGGCTGTAAATTTACACAATTGTAGTATAGAATTAATTTTAAGAAAATGAAAGTAGTTAAAAAGGGAAGTCATGGGATAATTTTTATCCCTTAAATTAAACTTCAATACAGGTGTTTGAAAAAAAAATTATCTAGGCCTATTTAATAAATTAATGCTGTCAAATTACTTATGTACTCAAAGTTTGCATTAGCACTATTTAAAAGAAACAAACAAAAAACAAACAAACTTGTCATTTCAGTAAGATACATGTATTCAGAGGAACGTACTGTACTGGATGGATTTTTTTCTTAATTGAAAAAGCTAATACCATGCTTAAAAAAGAGCACTCCATGCTATTTTTTACCACCCTCAAATAAAACCTAATAATTTATTTAATGACCATGAAATAAAATTATTCTACCATTCTTCTGTCACATAAACAATGTGAACAATTATTCGGGGATTTATTTATGAATTAGTTTTTAATTTATAATTTTTTTTAATTTATATATCATTAAAAGAGTACATTTATTTAAAAAATAAACATTTGAAAATATCGGGAATTGTGACTTGTTTCTTATTTCTTTTGTTTGTGTTTACCTGGCCGGTTAATACAATGGGATTGTATAAAATGGTGTCAACACCTGAGGTTTCAATCGCCTTTGGGCATAATTACATGTACCAGAAAGTCAATGCATGTTATTTGGATATCCGTGTTACACATCACTGAACACGCTGGTCAACATTGACACTAATTTCAATCTATGTCCTTCAAAAAATCTTAGTTTCAGTAATTGTGTATAAATTTATTTCGGGATTAATTAATTTTGAACATAATCTGAGGGTTCCATTTGCGTGATTTACAGAGGTACACTCGAACATTTATATAATAAAACACTTAAAACTGAGAATCTAAAGATAATTAAATTGGGAAGTCATTGAAAATAAACATGACTGAAATATAATACTCGGCAAAGTTTAACAAAGAATTTTTCAAAAGCTCCAATACTTAAGAAAAATGCATTCAAAGTATAGTAGGGGAATCGGCCTTGCTCTATAATTATTATTATCTTTTTAAAGCTAATTCTGGTATAAAATAAACAATTCAAGTTTAATTTTCTATATAAAAAAAAATAAATATGAAAACCAATATCAATCACAAAAAATAAAGAAATTGGTTTATTTTGGTTAAAAATTAATATACCAAATAATTGTGTTTAAATATTCATGTTATTAATAGATGTGAACGTCTTCTTCATTCAATAATTATAATTTGTTTCTATACGTGTACTGTGATTTTCTTAACAGTTCAGAAATGACTGTCGCGTAAGAATTGTAAATATTTGTTGATACTACTCAGAAAGAATTGCTCATCAATTTCAACTGCCTTTTATACAGTTACATTGTTTATTGGTAATCTCATTCTGAGTAAGCTCCGCCCATTAAATTAATTAACCCCGCCCACTGGGACTGCTTTCTGTGACTGCTGGGACTGCTTTCTGGGATCGCTCTGGGACTGCTTTGTGTCAGGTTGGGTCTGGTTGGTACTGTATATATGTGCCTGTATGAATCAGCAAAACCACTCAAAGTGCACTGTTACCATGCATAACCATTGTGAGCTTAATGTTTAGAAAGGTATAAATGTATTTTCATTAAAAATATCACCAAGTCCTATCCTGGGGTCTTAACGTTGGGTTCTGGACCGTAAATTTTAATTATTGGTAGATGGGTTATTGTTAATCATAATCATACAAACTCTACCTGTTAAATATCAATGGTCAGAAAGAAAGATTTTCAAATATGTACTAATTTAGGATTAGACAATACACTCGAACATATTAAAGCCCGGCTTTCAGTACTTTCAGTACTTTGATTTTGTTGTTGTATTCTAAAGAAAACCAGAGGCACTGTGAACATTGAGCTCACAAAATGACACCCTTGCTCCAGTAGGAGTAAATTGGTAAATTACATTTTGGGCAGTATGTATTAAGGAGATTCTGTAAAGTCTCATAGATATTCATTCAAATGTTAAGAAAGAACTGCTTTATCAAAATGGATATCCCCTTGGGCAAGAATAATAGCAAAGTCCATGTTTTGATATAAGAAATCACAAATATCTCTCCGATCAAAACTTAAAATAAAAGGTGCACAATGGCACTTTAAAATGAGTACCAAGTAAAGGTCTAAATTTGAAGCCCATCACGGCATACGGTGACGTCTCTATATAAGTGAAAAATTCTCGAATTGGACATTAAACAACATACAAAAATCAATCAAAGGTACTACTATCAAGTTATGTGATGAAAAATCACTTCCTTTCTTATTAAAAGCATGAGCAGGGTATCTCTTTTAGTTTCAAATCTTTCAAATATCGCATCGTAGATTGACCTAAGCCACGCGTTTAAAGTAAAACGTAAACATATAGATCTTTGGTATTCATTCAAAAATCGGACAATTGTTCGTGGTAAGATCTTCTGTGCGCAATAATAACAACAACCATATATGGTTAGTTGTTTGATGTTTAACGCGACTCTCGAGACGCCACCACTTGCCGGTGGAGGGCTGCAAATTTTAAACCCATACTCGGCACTCAGGGTCATTGATCAGTGAGGAATCTTTTTCGTGCCAGCACTTACTGTGACACGGGACCTCGCTTTATACAGTCTCATCCGAAGGACCGTCCCGCAGTCGGATTCGAAGCCGCGATGTAAGGATCAATTATCTCCTTATACTGCGACTCTTGGACAAAATAGTCGCTACTGCGCTTCAGTCTTCGCCTTCATCGACATTCCCCAACTTCGGATTAACGCATATCACAGATCAATTCTAAAGGTTTAATAATAAAATATAGTAGGGGATCGGATTTCTATGGGAGTCATTTTTAACGTGTGTTGAGCCGTAGAATTACCGATGTAAAGACGAATAATGACCCCATAGAATAATGACCGAGTGGTCATATTTCAACGACAAAAAATGACCCCCCAGCCATGCATAGAAAAAAATTATTTTTTGCAGAAAAAGAGACCTAGGGGTCATTTTTTTATGTGTGCGTCCTCTTATAAAAAATTGACCAAAGTTGAAAAATGACCCCCTTTCCAACAGAGTGCATGATATAATATTTATAACGGGTGATTAATCAATGCCAAGGTTTGAACCTCAATGTTTGATATTCTTCTTTATGCCCTTTTTGACCAACACTGGACGAACGCGCAATTAAAATGCAATAAAACCGCATTACATTTACCTGCATATTTTTATCTTTTAAGCCTATTGTGTTCTCAGCATATACTGAAAATCGCAAAGTGGCTACTATTGGTTATAACTGTTAACGTAATTTCCCTTTATGACTGTCTTCCATTTGTTTTTATATTTAAATATTTGACTGATTTTAGACATTCATAGCTAAATAACAGACAAGCGGGATGTTCTGGCTTATCATTGGTAAACATGTCTCCCAAAGTAATCAGCATGCTTTGAGTAGGATCAACTTTTTTTTTTTTAAAAAAAAAGACGGAAAAAAAGAAAGAAAAGTTTTCAGAAAAAAATACGGAAAGTTATGCAATGTGATAAATATGTATATTTTGAATGACATAAAAAGTCGTGCAAATGAGGTAGAATGTATCGAAAATGACGTAATAACTCGTGCGAACGACATACTGTGGTTATATATATTTCTTAATGAACGAACAGTGATGATTTTAAAATATCCACAAGCAGTACAATTTTGTTAACAGGACATAAAAAGGACCCCCGAAAATTGCAGAGGTGGGATCAGGTGCCTGAAAAGAGTAAGCATCTCCTGTTGTCCCGTCACATCCGCCGTGACGCAACACAGGTAAGGCTACAAAAAGGGGGTGGAGCCTAATTTGTACGGGAAATATTAACTATGACATTCTACAAAAACCAAAATTTCTTTAAAATGGTACAAAATGAAATAGTTTGCTATTTTAAACTATAGGATACCATCGAACTACATCAAAACTTACTATAACACGCTGTTTTGACTTTAGTTAAATCCCACAAAGCAAGGTATAAACAAGACACTGATCGCGATGCACTTGTCGATGTGACGTCATTTCGTAAAACTTGACGCAGTTTGTATGCAGTGAGAGGCGGATCAAGTAATATCTTCACAACGAAAAATGTATTCTATTATTAAACAAAATATTATTTGAAGATATATAAGAGGTCATTAACTTAGATGCAATGTCTTCTTCATGATTTTATTCTCATATATACCGTACATTTCCTATATAATTGATACTGTCATATATTTGTATGCAAGTACATCGTAGGGCAATGTAAGGGTCATAATAAATCGAACTAGTGCAAGGGCATACACTAAATTGATCGCAGTAAGCTTTTACATATAAACTCTAAAAGTATTAAGGTATCAGAAAAGTGCTGCGATTCTGTTGAAATCTTGAAAATGAATTAATTAAATCTATATTTAATGCCGTTGACCAGCAAAAAATAAAGCATGCAGTCATACAAATATGGTTTTAACAATGAAATAGCAGAATCTATGGAGGATCGCAGCACTTTTCAGAAACTACAATGTGTGTTGAAAATATTTATACACTAAATTTAGGATCTAAACTTGATTATGCTCTTGCGCTAGTGAAATTTATAAGTGACCTCGATACTACAAGTATATGTGCTAAATCACGTGACTGCCGCATCACGTGACAAGTTTAAACATAAAATCTTATCGTCCTCAATATGTAGTTATTAACCATAATTACATTTGTCCAATATAAATAAAGTACCTAAAAGAATCGCCATCCTGATTAAGAATATATTTTTTATCACAAAAAGTGCCGATATTTCCATTGCGCACCTTAACTGTACTGCGGAGCGCTATGAATATATCAGGTAAACGGGACATTCCGTTGTCGAATTTAGTATAAAAACAAGAGCCAAATAATTGACCCAATTATAGGTTACATTTTAAAACTTTAAAATCTCAATTTCACTGATAAATTGGCATTTTCTCTTTACATTTGTTTTGAATCCTAATGTATTATGTTATACGTTTTGTACTTCGAGGGTGCTTTGTTTCTATTTCTGCTAATGATAAAAGAGATGGATATGCACATTTTCGTGAATTTGTCAACACATGGGGGGGGGGGGGGTTGTATTAAAAATTAGATTTTCACACCTTAAATTATGTATAGACCTAATATTTAATACAAAACACTGTATGCAGAAAAAATTGAAGCATATTTTTTAAAAGCTAATTTATCCATAAAACCATATCCATCACGTTAATTAATTTACATTTTCTCTTTTGCAATTTTATTATAACTATATAAAATTTTGTGCTTCTTGCCATGATGCTCTCGTGGTAAATATGTACATTTTACTGTCTTACTGGTAAATTTATTAGCACAACTTACTAACAGCCTTTCGATATTTAAATTTATTATACCTCTATTAATAATACTAAAAGTTGATTGGCTTGTTAGAAGGCTTTTAAACTCAATAATGATTCCAAGAAGTACCATTTACAGCAATAATGACCGAGGGATCATTGCACTTGGGGTATAATGATCTGGTCATTATAAATAATGACCGCTAAAAATGACCTGTTAATCTAAATTCTATTTAAATTGAAAATTTATGCATACAGAAATGATTGTTCATTACAAAAAAATGCCGTTATAAAAATATGTACAGGTAATCTTTTAATGATAAGGAATACGATTAGTCTTTAGATGCGTCATAAATATTTATCGTTTTCATTGACCGTTCACGGTAGCTCAGTCGGTAGAGCGCTCGCTCCGTGATCGGGAGGTCGTGAGTTCGAATCTCGGCCGCGACTGACCTAAGTCGATAAAAAATGGGTAGCAACTGTTCCTTCGCCATGCGCTCGACACTTTGAAGTGAAAGTTGCGGGTCCTTCGGATGAGACCTTGAAAACCGAGGCCCCGTGTCACGGCAGGCGTTGGCACGATAAAGATCCCTCACTGCTCAATGGCCGTAAGTGCCGAGTAAAGGTCAAAATTTGAAGCGCCTTCACCGGTATATGGTGACGTCTCTATATGAGTGAAAAATTCTCGAATGGGACGTAAAACAGCATACAATCAATCAATCATTTTCATTGAAACTTTCGTTACAATGTCAAATTCAACGAATGCAGACTCGGCTCTTTTGTACAGTAATTGTCATTGTACTCGGGAATGGTATTTATGAATTTGTTACTGACAATTACAGAGTGTTTTAATAATCAGCGGTGCAAAAACGTACAAGACTTGCATTTGAAACATTTATTCACTTTAAGGCCTCACATGAAGCATAAAAGTACAAAAAGAAATAAATCAACAATGAAAAGGTAACAAAGGAACAAAGGATTAACATATATACAATATTAATTTAGAGGTATTGGAAGGAATTTCAAGAGTGAAATAAACACATTACAATCTTACAAAATTTAGCCAAGCCAATTAAGGTAAATTTATCATCACTGTTAAACAGGTCAGCAAAACTATTGATAGTTTTCACTTTGTAAACTTTTTCAGGTATGTAATTTCTTCTTTCATCATTGAAAAAATTGCAATTAAAAATATAGTGAAATTCATCTCCAATTTCTCCAACACTACAGAGATCACATAATCTATCTGCTCTATCTATATTTAAAAACCTTCCACATTCAATAGGTAATCTGTGACTAACACATCGAAATTTGCTTAAACTATAAACAAGATCAAAGGGTAACAAAGAAAAATATTTCTCTAGACCAAAGTTTGTTTTGTAGATCCTATAATTCACACATTTAGGAGAATTAAAAATATTTAACTTCGAGTCTGATATAAAAGCTTCTTTACATTGGTCTTTAACCTTTTTAGATAAGCAAACATTTTTTGGAACAAATTGATCATTCCAATAATTTCCGAAACCATATTTGATCAGTACGTTACTGACATGTGACAACCACTTGAATTGGAAAATGTCCCCTTTATCAAGATTATACATAATTTCATATAACATTCGAGAGATCTTTACATTTTTTCCAGAAACAATTCTTTGCCAAAAGCCAACCATCCTGGCATTTATAGATTCAGACAATGGCACTCTACCTAGTTCACCATACACAATATCATTATGAGTAGATTTTTTCACTTTCATTATATATTTACAGAATTCTAAATGTAATGACTCAATAATACTATTGTTCTCGTATCCCCAAACTTCTGAACCATACAGTAAAATAGGAGCAACCATTGCATCGAACAATTGTAATAAAATATCAACAGGCAGACATAGCTTTCTAGCTTTACTTTAAACACTAAACATAGCTTTCCTTGCTTGTTGTACAAGTCTTAATTTATTCTTCTGAAAGTTGCCCTTCCTTGAAAAAATAATGCCAAGGTATTGAAACTCTTCTACAGTTGATAATTTCTCACCATTGTACATGAAAAAAGTATTTTCAGGTTGTCTACTTTTTGAAAATATTACAACATTTGTTTTTGAAGCATTAACTTTGAGATTCCAAGTTTCACAGTAAATATACATAGCATTCAGGGCTTACTGTAACTCAGATGCAGTTTCAGCAAATATAACTGTGTCGTCAGCATATACATGTAGTAACAAATACAACTTAAAAATCACCTCAATATCCATTATATGCATGGGACAAGAAATCAGTCTTGCAGGCGAAAAGTAAACAACTTCACTAGCGAATCCCGATCCCGATGGAACACTGATAATAACAGTTTGTAGGTCTAATACACAATTGATTATTTTAGGAATTATGCCTGCAAAAATTGCATTAACTTATATCGGTATAATAAAACAATTGATTACCCCTTATGAGTTCAACATGGTGAAATAAGGACCCTCGACCTGGCCCACTCGATGACCTGACCTGACCTCGGCCGCTACGCGGCCTCGGTCAGGTCAGGTCACCTCGAAGGCCAGGTCTCGGGTCCTTATTTCACCATGTTAACCTCATGAGGGGTAATTAATTGTATAATATTCCTAACTTTTATTGTCATCAATTGCTTTACCATTATTTTCATGCCCATTCACATCAAAAACATTTTTATTTTCATGTAGTCTTATTAATCGCCTTGTTTTTTACTTTTAACATCGGGTTCGATGCCATCTGACCACATGCTGACAATCTAGAAATCTCCATGAAGATATAGACGTATTAAACTAAGATCGGATACTGGTAAAACGATCTGCACATTTTGTTTTTTAATCAGTAACTTATTATTTCCTCTGTATCACTTAAATCAGGTTTTCACTGAATAATTCATTAATGACATTTATCAAATAATTAAACGATTGCTTGTCGTCAGTTTCAATAAAAATTGCCAGTAACTTAGATCCGCCAACCATAATCACCCTCTCTCTCTCTCTCTCTCTCTCTCTCTCTCTTTATTTCACGGCTGTTTATCAAAAATGAAAGTAGACTTTTTTAAAATGAATTTTACGATAATTAATATCCGAATGAAATGTAGTTTACGGACATCATCTCATATCTAGAGGAATAATATTCGATTAAGTATGAACTGTGCTGCAGGTGTTTCCGAGTTTATTTGCAAAATCAATTAATTTATAAGTATAGATTAGAGAATGGTATTAGAAAGTTAAAAGGCAATATGCAAATCATATATCCTTCCGTTTTCACTAAATCGGAGAATTAGAAAGACTACATGAACTTGTGATGGTTCTCGCAGACAAGGCTTGTAACAATACCGTCTTTTTTAAGGCTCATTATTATAACTTATCTTAAAACAACTTGATTCTAATTCTACACTGTACGCCTGGAAATATAACTTAATATACTCACAGATTACTTTCTAAGGATGAAATTCACAACAAACACATTTCAATGTTTAATACTTTTAACATTCCAGTCAAGGTGAGTTCGATATATCCTACCTATACTGGATTTCTAAACTTCATAAAGCAAATGCTCTACAAAGCCTCTATTTCTAGTCCTCACAAAAATACTAAATGCTTTCAAAGAGAAACTTTAGACATAATGTGCTACAGCATATTCTAGAAGTGAGGTAAATCAAATGTGGATTCTCAAAAAATTCCAAAGAACTTTTCCATGAAAACTTAAAATCACCATTTCTTTTTAAAAGTTTTTAAAGTCAGAACGTAGGATTTTTTTTACACTTTCTACAACAATTCCTCACAATTCCTTGCCATGAATTAAAAACAAGATTTTTTGATATCATAGACAGCTGCTTCTTCAATACAAATGGAACTCGGTAATTTTCATACCTTGTGATTGGTCATTTACAAAATTACTTTCTTCAAAATCACTCTCATTCTACACTTATTTTCTAGGGATTTAGGGGGAAAATGATTCGCGGGGATTTAATTTCGTGGGTGAAAAAAAAAAACTGAGTTTCTGAAATTTATATATAGTGGAGGACATAATTTTGTGGATCTCTTCACCACGAAAACAACGGAATCATGAAAATCACTGATTTTACAGTATTTTTGAGACGAAATATTGCCTCAATTTAATGAATTTTCTTTCACAAAAGTTTATCTTGAATCTGAATGAGAGTAGACACATCCTTTCTGTTAGCTAGAATTTTATTTTATTTTATCATTTTTTTCTTTTTTGCCATGGACTATGGAATGAAAACCGTAAAAGAGATTATTCTAAATGTTTCCTTTTTATAAGCATGATTGAATTCTCAAGAAATTAGTAGTATACGATAGTCAAAACATATCGACATTTACCATCTCTGATTCTGACCTTTTGTGTGTTAATTTATTAGACAACTTACTTGTTTATACATGTTAAGATATTCAAGCGCCCATGCAATCATGCTCAAAGCACTACATTTCACCACAGTCAAACTTGAAGGGAAATATTTATCAAGTGATTTTGCACCTATTTCATACTAAAGCTATTTATCATACTTTCATGTATTAACAAATATGGTGCCTATCGAGCTATGTTATGTATTTTCATTACAGATATATTTCGCCCATGGGATAGAAGTCGAAAGTGGACTTGGAGTCTGCAAGAATACGTAAGTACTTCATTAAAAGTACATGTAATCAATTGTAGTGAATTACAAAAAGATAGGCTCTCAGTGTTACGATTTCTTTGCATTTGCAGTAGAGGGCAGCCGAGATGTTGTACGAATTATCAGCAAAAACAAAAACATTGCGTTCGTAAGTTGCAATTGGTGGAGATTAATAAATACTTCTAATACATACGAACTGTGTTTTCAGAATCTAAATTCATCAAATGAACTATACTTTACAATATCTTGTCGTTTTCTTTGTTTCTAAATGGAATGTGTACATTTCTTTTAAAACCTTTCTGACGATCGTAAGTCTAATCACTACTATTTACATGAAAGCTCTTCTATGAATATGCCAGTGAATGCATCAAATTATGAAGTCATGTAGCCTTTTTCTTATTTTGTCAATAAGCATTTATATTTTGTGAAGGTTAATGTTTATAATAAATAGTAAGTCGATTTCTCTACGCTTGTTAATTAAGTAATGACAAATTTTGCCTTAGATAAAGGATTTATTTACAAAATTAGTTTGCTAAGGCCATTGGAAGTTTGAGCAAATTCAAATCATGTGTGTACTTCAGGAACACTAACGAATAAGTATTCATCAAATACTAGTGTTAAATGCAGAAAAATTATTTCTTTTTGCGCAATAACGTTTTTTTTTCCTGGATATCATATCATCACGTAGCAAACACTGAATAGTTACACGACACAATTACATAGAAAGCAATGAAAGAGAAACATTACCTTACAGGCACATGCAAGTTTTGATACATTATTAAACATAAAATGTTATAATGTACTTGTATATAACTATTTATTGAATTATTGTGTTTGAAACACATGATGCTATAATCCAAACAGTGTTGTTTGTATATTGAACAAGAGTACCGCAAAACGGATCATCCTCTGGCAAAAGAGCACATTGATCCCAATGCATGTTATAACTTGATGTGTAACTATCATTACACACTCACTCACTCGCCCATGCATTCAAAAAGACACACATTCCAGCGCGTTTCTATCCTCCAAATTGCGAGGGGTTAATAATGCCAACAACCACTAGTGCTAGACACATCTTAATCTCTTAAGTATTCTTAAATTCCGATATCACTTTTATTTGCAAAAAAGAGTATTGTTAAAATCTTACAATGATTCACGAATGTTACAGCCTGTGAAGTAGGTACATACGGCGATAACTGTTCAGGAGGACCGTGTCCTTATGGATCTTATGGCTTTGGTTGTCAGAGTAAATGTAACTGTACCATCGACCAATTCTGTGACAGGAGAACAGGGTGTGTTAACAAAACTTCAAATGGTAAGAAATATTCATTTTTGATTAGTATTGTTAGTATGTAAACATAAATAAAGACAATGAATAAAGAATAATAAAGCAATGGATGAGTCAATAATTCACAAAATATCAAATGAGTCACGGATCTCACAGTCTGTAATTCATATGTACGTCTGGACACTGCAAGATCTGGGAGGTAACTCCTCTGACTTCTTTTTAGGTCCCAATATTAACTTATGGTTGGTTATGACACCCTTCATGTGTTGGACTTCTTTATCTAATGTTTTTGAATCTTTGTCTAAGGTGATGAGTGCCGCTTTTTTCTCGGCACAGCCCCTTAGGAAGGCATCAATAGTAATGGCGCTCCTTAAGTATTAAAGGGTGCCATGGTAGCCTTCAGTTGTAAGCTCTTCAATTCTCTCAGCAAACTCTTCTACTGTTTCATCCAGGTTCTGTTTTATTTCTTGTGACTGTCGTCTGACGATGTGGGGTTGATCTTTCTTGTCGAACCCCTTCTTCATTTTCTTGCATAAGATATTATAATCTTTTTGCTCATTCTGTGGTCTGAACTGAAGAATTTCAAAGTCTTCTCTCTAAAACATTCTATCATTTTGTCTAATTTTTCTTTTTTATTCCACATGTATTTCTTTGCAATATGAGTAAATTGCAAAAAATAGGGTTTCCACTCTGGTTTCCCATCATATGCACTGATTTTCTTATCTTTTGTGTTTTTCAATGTTGTGATAACATTTTGAGGAGCCAACCTATTTATGTGCGAAATGTATTCTTCATGTTCTCTCTCTGCTTTCATTTGTCTTAAATCTCTATCTCTCTTTTCAATTTCTTTCTAAGATCTACTTCTCTCATTCTTATTCTGAATTGTTCATCTTTTTCTATTCTTTCTTTTTCATCTAATCTTTGTACCCTCTCTTTCTGATGTACAAATCATTTGTTCATCTTATTCTCTTTTTCTTATAGAACATTTTTCATTCATTTCTTGCTCTTTCATTTGATTTTTTCTGCATCTCTTTAAACATTCTGTCTGCTTTCTCTCACCAGCAATCATGCTCTTGTGTAATAGACTTAAATTTTCTTCCTTGTTCAACCACATATCTTTCTCCCACAAAAGTTTATCTTTCTCCTTAATTTCACAGAATGGGGTTAAATCTAGTATGGGGTTCTGGCCTGGGAGTATTGATGTGAGCTGAAGAATAGCCTATTTCCTCAGCTCTTGAAAGATTAAATTTTTTAGATCTTGTGGATGACTGTGAAGGTGATTTGTGTTTTTTTTTTAGGGTGATCTTGATCTTGAGTATGCTTGACGTAAACAGTCTCTTGTATAGTGGCCTATCTCACCACACTTGAAACATTCTCTCTCTCTCTCTCTCAGGTCTATATCATCTTGAGTGATTAAGTCTTGTAGGAGATTGTGATGGTGATCTGTATCTTGGTCTTGGTTCCCTCTATGCCACAGTCATGCACCTTCAATCTTTCTTAAAATTTCCATAAGCAATATCCTGGACTCTTTCTTCTCATTTTCTAAAGCTGTCATTTTTCAATGAAGGTACAGGCTTTGGTGTTGTTCTACTGATAACCCTTATGCTGGTATCCTCTAGTATAGGTGGAATTCGAAATCTTAAAAACCATCAGAAATTTAGGCGACAAAAGGGCTAAAGCAATATTAGAGATCAGAGATAAAAATGGAAAGTTAACATTAAATGATCCAAAGGAGATGAGTAAACAAGGCGTGCAGAATGCCTATAGCTTCAGATATATAAAAATCATAATCAATTTGTGAATTTAGCAATTAGAAAAAAGTTCTCATTGTTGAAATTTATGAAATTATGGTAAACAAAACTTTTCTGAGGAATATTTTTTCGGCAAAATTATTCTGTTATTAAAAAAAATGATGTGGTATTCGTGGGGCTCGAAGCCTAGCAATAAAAATCCTAAGTGTCATTTTCCTTTGAGACTAACACGCTAACCACTACACTACACAGCTCTTGTGGGAGAAAGATATGTTTTTGAACAAGAAAGAGGAAGAACTAACTCTACTACACAAGCGCATGATTGCTAGTCGAGAGAAAGCAGAGAGAATGCTTGATTAGATGCAGAAAAAGTTTGAAATGAAAGAGCAAGAAATAAATGAAACAATTTCTATAAGAGAAAGAAAGTTAGATGATCAAATGATTTGTACATCAGAAAGAGAGGGTACAAAGATTAGATGAAAAAGAAAGAATAGAAAAAGATGAACAATTCAGTAGATCTTACAGAGAAAGAAAGTGAAAAAAGAGAGAGATTTAAGACAAATGAAAGCAGAGAAACGACATGAATTAATACAATTTGCACTTAAATAGGTTGACTCCTCAAAATGTTTAACACAACAGTATTTTGATTAGTTAATTTGTATCAAGAAAAAGTTTTGATATACCTTTATTCATTATTTATCACAGACTACATATAAAAACAAAAGTTATTTTATTGTTTCCTATCTATTTATTTCTAAAGTTTGGCATTAAATGACCACGGCTGGTTAAAATATCTAATTAAATTACATGTGTTCAGTGGGTACCGACCCAATTGGTTTTGGCATGCCTCCAATCAAAGCAAACAACAAACAATCATTCAATATTAACTGTACACATGTCAGAGCGTTTGCTTCCAAATTCTACAGATGCGCCAACGTAATCATTAAAGTTCATAAGGCAATCAATGGTCACAGATAATTATGCATCAATCAATCAATGTTCATTTCAATCAATCTATGTTCAATCAATGTTCAAGTCAATCAATATTCATTCAATCAATAGTCAGTTCATTCAAATCAATGATCAATGTGGTAAGCTCATGTTTAAGCCAAGCAACATTTCAATAAATCAATCAATATTCAGTGTTAATTATGTACAAGTTCATTGTGTTCCATTCAAAATCATGTTGCAGTTGCGCCCTGTTATCAGCGGCACATAGTTATTTGATACAAATAATTGCAAATTAATTTAGGAAATGTCAATATCGTTACAATTAAAATCAAAATCCTTTAAGTAGAAATTCAAACGCAAGTTAAGTATATCACTGGGAAAAAAGGAAAAAAAATGGACCTTTATATATCTTTTTAGATACTGGCTCTAAAACAAAATTAAAGAAGTTGAAGTATCTTTCAATCATTTATCTTTGCAGCTAGGTTAAGAACTCTGCCTAATGCAGAGGTTCAAGAAACCGGTTATGATGTCACCTTAAAACTACACAAATGAATCTCGGCGAATAAATACTAATGTTCTTTTTCATACGCGCTTAAATACAGTCTTTCATAAATAATGTAGACATAAATCGATGTGTAACTTATCTTGTCATATAATTATACTATTTGAATGTACAATTAACGGCACCTTAATCTTGCTGCGTTGACTGAGATGATGTCATGGACACGTTTGACACGCAGTTTCTCTGTACATGTACTTTCAAAAAGCATAGATCTTGTGAAATTAAAATAAAACAAGCGTGATCTGACCAAAATGGAGACATATTCCTGAATGTATTATTCAATATTCTAAAGTTTAATTAAATTAAAAATGCATAGACCTCATATAAACCACAGTAAAGATATGCTTATACAGAAACATACTAGAATGACAGGCACACCCCCTCAAAACTCTCAAAAGTTCAACGATCTCCTCTTCACTATAAAGTTTGAGATTTAAACACGTGCAGCTATTATCCCTAGTATTTTGAAAAGTGCTGGGAGGTGGTTGTGCGCTGTTGATTAATCCGTAATTAAAATTATTTCAATGCGTACTATGTCAATGTAAGAAGTTTATCGAAAGACTTAATTTTGCTCCAGTACTTTTCATTTTAAGAATTTGTTTCAAAGACACAATTTCTTAGCGAAAAGATATATCGTTGAACTTTTACGATCTTTGTAGTCGTACACTGACATTTTTTTCTACTTTTAAATGCCACAATGAAGTCGCTTTGGCCAAACTCAGTAGAGTATGCCACTGGCGGATTTAAGGGGGGGGGGGGGGCGTGGGGGGCGCACGCCCCCCCTAAAATTTTCAAACTATGATATGACTAATATTAATAATGCCATACTTAAGTATATAACTAACCAATACCACTATTTTTGTGCCTGGTTTTACTCTTAAAATACACGAAAACCCAGGAGCTTCCGGGGGCTTCGCCCCCTGGGCCCCCAACAGGGCTTCGCCCTGGACCCACTGGGGGCCTTAAGGCGGCCCCCAGACCCCCTGCCTGAACGAAGTTATCCACGCCCCCCCCTAATCACAAATCCTGTATCCGCCCATGTATGCAAATAGTATTATCCCCATTTATCAAACCTCAAACTGTTTTAAAAAAATATATCAACACTATATTTATTTTCTCGGACTATTTTAAGGTCCTTTTCCTTTGGGGGTCGTTAGCCTTGTTGCGTTTCTATCTAAAATAAATCTTTCTAAATTTTGTTGAAATAAGTTGTCGCTAGTTTCAACTTTTTCTCAACTCTCTACCGAAGTATCCCCACGTGGAACTTGAGGTAAGAGATCGGATTTGATGCATTTTTGTTTATTTGGATTGCTTAGATGTACAAACCATTGATCAGTTTTTAAACACGGAGATTTCTTGCGTTTTCTTAATTTTGGCAAGTAACAGTTTCCACAGTCCCTTTTTAAAATGATCTTTGCACTTCGAAAGCTCGCAATCAAACCCACCTTATATATATTCCACTGTTTTGGACAATATTTAAACCCTGCATAGTGAACATTCTTTGTGTTAAGTATTATTTTTACATTCATGAGATGTTTAGACGAGAACCAAGATGTATGAAGCAATTCAAATGTATCAATATTTAATATTATACTTTCATGTAAATTAGTCGAATATGATACATCGAGAAACATTTGTTAAAAAACACTATTACCTGCTGAATAATGAAGCCACGCCCTCCAGCTTAGCAACAATTAACATTGCTTGACGACGGGTGATATTCCAAAAAATATTGACTGCGCTGAATTCATGCGCGCAAGGTTCACTGTAATATGTTTTTGCATAAAACATTCAGTATAACATAATAAATACTGCATGTAGTTGAGTGTAACATTGAAAATTTTCATCCCTCGAATACCAAATCAGCCTCGGCTGCGCCTCGGTTGACAATGAGTTTCTTTGGGTGAAAATTTTCAATGTTACACTCAACTACATGCAGTATTTATATATTATACGATTTCAAAAGTAATGTTAACGGAGAGATAAAAACACAGTGCTCAAGCAATATTTTCTTTCAATTATAGAAAGCATTTTTATGATACATTGTACCTATTGTACTTTTTTTACTTTAATGTTTATGTCTCATTTCCTTATGGAAATTTAAAAAAAAAGATATGTCGACAATTTTCTGATTGCATCGTTATAGAGAATGCAAAATAGCAGTTCATAATAAAAGACATGTCTACTGTAAAAGATTTATTTATGGACTGGAACACAATTTACTTGCCCCTTTTAAATTCAAGTTACTTATGATAATTTTTAAAGAAATGAATATTCATTATCCTTGAATGTTAAAGTCTGATATACATGTATTATATGGAGTTGCATGCATAATGGCCTGCTGAAACTGTGATTTTGTGTAAAATCTTGGGAGAGGCAGATATTTGCCAATCAAAATGTAACATCAAAAATCTGGCGCATCACTCTGCCTTTTCTCTCACCTACATGTACAGCTTTGGAGGACAAAGGCTTTTTCGGTTTTGTGAGTAACCCTCATTCGCCAAATTTTCGACATTTTTTTTTTGGTTGATTTATATTTGTTAGCGTTTTCAGACTAACATTCATGATTTTTATGGTCTAAATTTAAGTGACTGCAAGGTTGGATTATCTTCATTTACAAAAATGTTTTCCCCTTATATCTATTTTTGTGCCTGTTAAAATTATGGGACATTATTAATATTACTGGAATTCTGAGAATTTCAAACAGTTAACGTCACATGGGAGCAACACATATTAAAGTGTACCGACTTTTTATTCATCAGGTTGAGATAAGTATATTTTCTGATAATAATTTTAATATTAAGACATTTTGTAAATGACGTATAATCTATCATTTCTATGCTTAAATTTACTAAATGTAGTTCATGAAGCCTCCATTAAAACACTGCACTGTTATTGTTAAAAAAAAAGACAGTACAGCAGTAAGTATTATTTTTTACATGATAATCCTGGTTTTGTTAAAATTGTCTTTTTTTAAAGAAAGTAAAACAGATGGAGATTGGACCATTGCTGAGAAAATTTTATTCAGTGTCCTAGGAGTTTTAGTGGGTGTAGGATCGATAAGAACAATCATACATGTCTGTAAAAGGTATTTTTCTCATATTATCATCATCATCTGTGCACTTATAATTACAGTCATGTGATTTAAAATTCTAGTTAAGTATTGGTACATGTACATGTATATGCGACAAAAAAAATCTACAAATACTTGTAAACGTACATTATTGAATATTGTCTGAAAAAGTGAATAACTGAAACATTGGGTATTCATTAATCTTTATTTCAGACTTTGAAATAGAAATTGATATGTGAAGGTTTCAAAATATATATAAATTAAACCTCAAGATTTCACTTTTTTTTCAGAATAAAATCTCAAATTGCGAAGAGATACATCGATACAATGTTTCTTGCTCAGCCGTACGATCAACCAGTTTATGAAAGGGAATCAGAATTATATATTACTAGATGAAATCCCGCGCAAGCGCTGGGAATTGAATTTACACCACTACCGACAGAAAAAATCCAATAATATATATATTGTGTATACATTTATACATATACATAATATACATAGTTTTTACTGACAGCCTACAGGCTATAGCAGGAAGAAATACTTTGTTCAAAATCCAGCATGAAGTAGAAGTACGTCTCCACCTCCACCTTTGTAAAACTTAAATAATTTCATTAATTGACGTTTATTGTGAAACCTGTTATATACTATGTTACATGTATGGATATTGTATATATTGTGTTATGGATATTGTACTTCAGATGCTCTTATTTCATTTCCGTCAAGAAATGCACATTTTGCTGAGAAATTGATTTTTTTTTTTTTTTTTTTTTTTTTTTGGTGAAAATTCACAGGTACTTGGGTCTTGGTTTATAAATATGTATGTACCTTATTGATATGTAAAAACTGTAGCTTACCTCATTTTTTTTTGACATATCAATAAGGTACATACATATTTATAATCCAAGACCCAAGTACCTGTGTAAAAATTAGCTTTTATATAACGCCCTATGAGTACACTGGCGGATTTAGAGGGGGCAGACCCCCTCCCGTTTTGTGTCCAAAATATACATAAAATTTAATAAGTCATTTTTTTTTTTTGGGGGGGGGGGTGTGTGCGTGGGCCCCTACCCCAACTCCAAACTGCCCCCCCCCTTTCAAGATTCCTGGATCCGCCACTGGAATAGGCCGAGTATTTGACACAAAAGACTATATTCAGAAAAAACTGAAATGTATTGATTAAAGCACAAAATTTAACAGCATAATTGTATTTGAACAATGCCTTATTCATTAATTTTCTCTTTTCATGTAAGCAAGTTTATTACAAAGTACAAACTGTACTTCGGGTTCGTTGCCACGATGCTCTCAGTGAGGAATATATACAAATTTTGCCGATAAATTTATCAGGAAAACCTACTAAATATAAGTAATAGTCTTTCGATATATAAATATATTCACAACTTACAGTGTTATCAATGATTTACCTATTTCAATGACCATTCACACAAAAGCTTTTTTTATGTTAAAGCAGCTATTTTCTTTTTAACATCGGGCTCGATGCTATATGATGTTCTAGAAGCTTCCGTCAATATTACGATCGGTGAATGACGGAAATAATTTGCACATTTTCCTTTTTAATCGGTTATCACAACTTATTTCTTTTATATCATTTAAATCAAGTTTTGATTGAATTATACAGTAATGACGTTTAATGAAATAAATAAACGATTGCATGTTGTCAGTTTCATTAAAAATTGCCAGTAACTTAGATCCGCCAACCGGAAACGCCACCGTACTCACGTTTTTGCTATTTCATGGCTGTTTATAGAAAATAAAAGTAGACTTTTGATTTAATGTACGATACTTACAATGCAAGTGAAATCTAAATATAGTTTACGGACATCATCTTGTATCGTGTGTATTCTTAGAAGAGTAAGTAAGAATTCTGGTGCAGGAGTTTCGGACTTTATTTGCAAAATGTATTAATTTATAAGTATAGATATGTAATTTCAATGATACTATTCCGAAAAATGAAACAAGTATCAGCATGTCTGAGAGTAATAAGCAGCTGGGAAACGATTATTTGGAGCTCGTTTGAATGATACGAACTAGTTTTTCAACCTTCTAAAACGAGTGTCTTCATCTTACGCCAATTAAAACAATTGTTTTATTAAAAATAAATAGAAGTACATAGTTTTCAACTTTGTTCTAAGCGAAACATATTCAATCTAAACATTGCCATACTATTTCCATACGATATTGATTCAGATATTGTGACAAATGAACACATCTTATACATGTATCATGACATTCTAAAGAGTACAGTCTGTGAAATACTTTTATAAATTATTTTGATCCTGAACTCTAACAAACACTAACACTAAATACCCCTGTCTAAGAAAACTAGCATAAATATCAGATTAAGTCTATATTTTATGTCAATAATAGCATACTTGAATTTAATTCCCATATATTCATCATAAAAAATAGGCTGGATATTCAAGACATATAAAAGTGACAGTGATGGAAGTCATGCTCAATCCCACCAAAGTTATATATTCCATTTTAACAATCATGTGAATGTAAATCACATTTGGTTATTACTTTCTCTATCAATAGTTACTGATTTATTCTTTTTCGATTGAGAATGTAATTTTTTTTGTTCAATAAAGTAAATATATGATAATTTGTGATTATTCAAGATTAATTTTACTTTCCTGGATGTTTAATATCTTAAGAATAAAAGCAGCAAAATTAATAGTGAGAGAACAACAATATCTCTTCAACTCTTTCCACAAAACACACACCCTCACACACAGAAAATTGGTACGGTTTTGTAATCGAATTTCACTAATTAGAGTTTAGACTATTAACCTGAATGTAAATTACAGAGTTCTGACTATGTTTAATTTATTGTTTAAGAATTGATTTGTATGGCATGTAAAGGCCCTTTCACAATTTTGCTCACTAGGAGAAGCGACAGAATATTCGTACGAGCGAATTTTTTATTCCGATCGTAAACTGTCGCCGAAATAATCGCATGTGAAAAAGTATTCTTACGAAATTCGCACGATTTAAAGCGACGGTTGTGCGATGCACACGCATTAATTCTTTCGATATGTCTTGCGTCTATATGCGACTGTTGTACAATGAAAGCAAGTTTTGTTAGATAATGCGATAGGATCGTGCGAGTGAACAGGTGATCGGACGATTGAACGTGCGCTTTGCGTTCATGCGATCATGCGTTCCATGGTAAGTCAGAGGGGTATATATATATATATATATATATATATATATATATATATATATATATATATATATATATATATATATATATATATATATATATATACGAGGTGAATATTGTACTTCGAAGGTGGCGAAATCATCGTCTTGACCTCAAAAATAGCAATAATTGTTTTTTTGTTTTATTATATGGTTCAACAATTAAATGATACGAACTCATTATTTATTACGCAAGTCATGTCATTTTACTTGTTTACATTTGCTGAAGTCCCAGCTAAATGCAAGGAGAGAAGCTGGGATAAATAAACATTACCAGTCGTATTAATTTGGATTTTTTAAAATTTACTTTAGTTGCTATGAAAAAAAGAAATTATGTCAGGCTCTTTTATAGAATATATTTTGAAAGGAGGGAGGCTTTATCGGGGGAAAATGGCAACTGAAAAAATCTTTGATTAGCCCCTACGAAAAGAGAAGTGACGCAGTGGTTAGAGCGTCGCGGGTTCGAATCCCACTGTGGGACGTGGAGACCGGTCCTTCGGATGAGAAAGTATAAACTGAGGTCCCGTGTCGCAGTAGATACTGGCACGAAAAAGATCCATAACTGTTCAATGGCCCTGAGTGCCGAATATAGGTAAAAAATTTGCAGCTCTCCACCGGCAAGTGGTGGCGTCTCCATATGAGTGAAAAATTCTCGAGAGGGACGTCAAACAACAAACAAACAAACGAAAAGAGAATTTCTTTTAACTTCAAATTTTGTTTTAGGGTTGGGGTGGGGGGATTAAGGTTAATTAGTGGGTGACCAGTCTTTCAGTGATGAATTTAAGTCTAAATTAAAAGTAAAAGTTTACGCATCGTCGGAAACCCACGGCTGATTACGCTTCGTTCCTCTCTCCATCACGGAGAGAGGAACGAAGCGTAATCAGCCGTGGGTTTCCGACGATGAAGTTTACGTTTAGAATTTTTTTTTCGGAGGGAGGTCCCCTGCATCCACCCACCCCCTACAACCCCCCCCCCCCCCCACCAATGATTATATATTCCCTAATGTTATGTTCACATGAGTGAAAGTCGGTAGCAATTGAAATAGCTTTCCAAAACTATTTGTATCAATTTGGAATTTCCCGATCTATTTTTGGACCAATGTAGAGAAAATAAATCCCTTTATTCACCTGGAAGGTCACATGCAGGTAAATTTAACGTAGTATTTTTTCTACATTGTTGGATCTCAGCCAATCAGAGAGATAGAAATTATTCAATAATATAATATAATATAATATAATATAATATAATATAATATAATATAATATAATATAATATAATATAATATAATATAATTGTGGTCTGAAACAAAGACGCTTATACAGGGTATATATACTCGTGACAAAGCATGGCAAATTGAAGCAGATAAATTGTGCAATAATAGTTAAACGTTGCAAGATTACATGAGACACGTTGAGCAACAGACTAATGGTCGCAAAACACACACATAGACAGTTGCGATTCATCTTACAACCTTTAAATCACTCTTGCGAGTACACAAAACGTTGTAAGACGTTCTTACTAATGTTCGTGCGTTGCAGTGCGATAATTTGGGTCGCATTCGGTCGCGTCTGAATAGTGTGCATGTCCACCATATTGAGGAGACTTGATGCGACCACCAAAACGAATTCGAGACATCGTGCAACATATGCGAGAGCTCGTGGAAGCTAAAACATTCCGATCGCAAAGTGTTGTAAAGTGCTCTTGTTCCAATTGTGAAAGGGCCTTAAAACGTTGTATTATATAAAATCATTATACTTTTTCGTTATTCAAAGAATTTATTATTCTTATTCTAAAACATAATATTTTGTTCAATAAAATGTGATTCTTATTCGATAAGTTGTCATTCCTTTTTGAAAAAAATGTGATTCTTATTCGATAATTTGTCATTTCTATTCGATGAATTGCTATGCCTATTGGAAGAAATATAATTCCTGTTTTAAAATATATCATTTATATTCAAAGATGTGATTCCTATTCGATAATTATGTCATTCCTATTTGACAGTTTTGTCATTCTTATTCGATAATTATCTGATTTATATGCAATATACTTGCTAATTCCTATTCGAAAACATACAAAGCTTATTCGATAATCTTGTTATCTTATTCGATAATTTTATCATTCCTATGCGATGTTTTCTTATACTCATTCAATAATTGCATTCTGGGTAATTATGTTTTTGAACAGGAATAACAACTTATCGAATAGGAATGATAAATAATGGAATAAAAAAACACATTTTTCGCCTAAGAATAGCAACTTTTCGAATAGAAATCACATTTTATCGAACAGGAATGATAAAATGTTTTAGAATAAGAATATTAAAAGTTTTGATTATGAATAACCATAAAGTAAAATAATGCAAATTTATATTTGCCATAGATTTGGAATATAAATTTGTGATTAAAATATCATTTGCCTATTAATATATTTTACACTCACATATTTATCAACCTTACGTTTATACAGCAAAAAACAGAAAAAGTACACTTTTAAGCATTTAGAATTCTAATCAGGAAATATTACATTTCATCCTAATTTCTTCCTGTTCTTCTTTTCTATTATCCATATGTTGTGTGTTTTGATAATTAGACAACGGAAATGAAAGAATTCCCCAATTTTTAAAAAATAATTTCAAGTATGTTTCCTTATAGCACCATGTTAAATTTCTCGGCTAATTATAAATGACGCAGGTCCGTCCGTCTATCACACTTTTTTCTTCCTCAAACTCCTCTTTTATTTTAAGCAGAAACCAATTAATATTTTCGGAATGTGATAGGTGGTGTCCTGTAGATGTGTATTAAAGTTTAGGAATTTTGATATTTCCCCAGAGGCAAAACGGGGGCCAAAAATGACGTTTTTTTCTACAAAAACCTGGTTCCAAGAACTTCTCATATTTTACCCAGTAGACTACTCATCTTTTGGAAGATGATTGGTGGTGTCCTGTAGATGTTCAATAAGGTTTCATAATTTTCATTTTCACCCTAGGGGTCAAATGGGGGTCGAAAATGACATTTTTTTTTTTTATACAAAAAGACCCCAGGCTGGTTCCGATAAATCCTCTTACATTTTATGCAGTAGCCAAATCTTCTTTTGGAAGATGGTTGATGGTGTCCTGTAGATGTGCAAGAAAGTTTCGGAATTTTTATGTTCATCTTGGGGGCAAAGAGGGGTCGAAAAATGACTTTTATCTGCATTTTCAACTACTTTTAGTAACCATGGCAACATCATGCATGGATATCAAAAATTAATAACTATTGAATTATGCACTTATTTAAGGCGGATCGTGCACAAAGTCATTGAAATCGAACCAAAACTCTAAGAGGAGTAGTGGTTTGAGTCTTGGAGGAGTAGTGGTTTGAATGAATTCTCAAAATTATCTTATTTTACTACATGTAACCATGACAACAGTGTTCAAAGAAATCAAAAACCGATTAACAGAATTATGTATCTTAGTATAGTCTAATTGTGTTCCAAGTATTAATGAAATCCAGGGCCAAAGCTGAAGAAGGAGTAGAGGTTTGAAAGAACAGATCTGATTCTACACTATGCCCGAGTATGCTATGAAGTTTTCACAAGTTTTTACATAAGTTTAATTTATTTTTCTTGCCCAGTGTAGTATTCCTGAGAAGATTTTTGAAGATTTTTTTCTTATACATTCGTATGTAAAACTTTGATCCCCTATTGTGGCTTGAATTAACACTAAGTTAGAACTTTTTGTAGAGGCTCACGTACAGCTGTATGATAATTAAATAATACCCTGAGGGATATTGTTACCTGTCTCGACAAATCAGATGAGGGTTCAAAAAGTTGCTTTCAAATGATTAAATACAATTGAATTCATTTTTGCATACTCTGAAGACAGTCCTATCTTTTCTAAAGGATTAAAGTGAAAAATTTATAAGTTCTTGAGTAAAAGGAGTTCAATGTGACACTTGTAACATCATGAAAAAGACTTCTGGCTGTGTCCTTTTGTAATTAGATGTAGATCAAAAACATGATTGAGAGTTAACTTTTTTTACCTATCTGGGAGGGATTTCATTCTACCTGCAGTATGAATTACACAGTATAAAATCCTAAAAGTTGATCAGTTAAAAAAATCTTATATTATTCCATTTTAATTTTAGATGTTAGAAATAGAAAAGGAGAGAGAGAGAGAGAGAGAGAGAGAGAGAGAGAGAGAGATACCCCAAGTTTATAGAATTTTGCAAAACTAAACACTTATGATCACAAGTGCTCGGAAAGAGTTACAATATTTGAAAAGCAATTTTTCGTGCATTGTTTTCAGAATAGCTTAAAGCTGAAAATGTATACTATGTCACCATAGTATGACTTTTATCCAACCTGAAGAAATGCATATTTTAGAAAACAGTACGGTTATAAATAGCTAATCAAGTTGTAGATTAATAGCAAAATCAAGCTATACAGGTATAACTAATCCACACACAGAGCTTAATCAATTTTAAGATGCAAAGACCTGTTCAACTCTTAATCATTCTTAAAATATTGATATCATTCCAGATTGAAGGGAGAACTAGAAATATTTCCAAAATGTTTTATCTTTTGTCTAATAAACATGTACAAGTATGTTTGAGAAGAGTAAATAATGATAACAAGTCAAGAGTGGGAGTTAATATTTACAAATTTTAGAGTTATCAACAATTAAGACATGCAAAGATAACTCCTACCCCTCCTACCCCTTTTCCCCCGTCCCAGCCTCAAGTTTGTTTATGTATGCAAACCAATACTGTGTTTTGACAAAACAATTATGAATATATACAAAAATGTGCACAAAGTTTAATGGTGTGTATCACTGAATGGTTTTATTTAAAGCTATTTGAATGTTTCCATATTCAGGGATATATCATCGTGTATATCCCAACATGCAGGGTGTATATTATTTATATAGAGGATAATACAAACATGATTTTAAACACGTTTATTGTGATATTGGCGATTGCTGGTCGTGGCATTTTTAAAAGCTGCAAGGGGACGCCAAGCGTAAAGGGCGACCCCAAATTACAACATGCAGCAGCAAACAACATAAAAGCATATACATATACTATTAATAAGCATAAAAATGGCCGTTCCGGCTATACCTCGAACGGTAATTAACTTTCCAATTATATTTTATGTATTTTACATAAACTTTACATGTATGTAGAGTTATCGTTCCGGGTTAACCGCGAACGTTATTCAACATATACATGTATTTTAGCAAGCAAAGCAATGCATGAATTTGTTGAAAGCAGAACAAATTTTGCACAATTACTGGCTTTGTTTTAAGCAAGCAAAACAGACCAGTTCATGAATTTGTTGAAAGCAGCACACATTTTCACAGTAAATAAGTTTGTTTTAAGCAGCAGCACAATGAATTATAGCATCAGTTGAATGGCTCGGAACTGAAACATGAGATGACACAACGGAAAAAAACAAAAACACATTTTAATGGAATGCCATGCTGGATTTCTTCACGCGAGGCTGAACACAATAAAAAGTCACAGCATACAAAGTCAAGCCAATGGAATGCCATGACGGAAATCATCAAGTGAAGTGAATCCTCTAGTCAAAACCTGAAATGATAGAAAAAGCCCACAGCAGACAAAACTTCTGCTTCTTCTTCTTCTTCTTTTTTTTGTTTTTGTTTAACTCATGATGCAAAATTCTACCTTTCCTCTTTACCTTTTGGAATGGGATGGGTTGGGATTTAAGAAAAACTGTGATTGAAAGTATATTTTTTCAAAAATTCTGTCTGCTACAAAATTCCTGTACCTTTCTTTTTTGGATCCAGGGCAAAGAGGATGAATCTGAGATATTCCTATCCCAATCTTATTATTTTCTAGCTAACCCAACTCAAATAGCAGAAACTAAGTTTTCCTCAGAAAATAAGAGCATTGATTTTATACACATTTATTATGATATTGGCGATTGTTGGTCGTGGTATTTTTAATTGCAACAAGGGTTCGCCGAGCGTAAAGGGCGACCCCAAATTACAACAAGCAGCAGCAAACAACATGAAACCATATACATATATTATTAATAAGCATAACCAGAAGTCTCCGAGGAGACTGTAGTTCTACTGGTTGTACTTATAAAGTAAGATAAAAGTAGCACTTGGACTTGAAACTTTGCAACAGCAAAAAATATAATAATGATCCTTGGTTTAGTCTCTTTTTGTGGCAAGATTTATTGCAATCAGACCAAATCTGTAGGAGGAGTAGCCTTTTAAAACAATTTTACAGAAATTTCAATTTAAGTAACCGTGGCAACATAATTAACAAAAGCAAAAAAATTAATAAATAAATGAAAATAAAAAAACAATAACGACAATATGTATCTCAGTGTAGTCTACTTGTATGCCAAGTTATACTGAAATCAGACAAAAAGTATAGGAGGAGTAGCGTTTTGAAAGTATTTCAAGAAAAATTCTATTTTTAGTAACCATGGCAATACTGTTCATCGAAATCCAAAACTGGTATAGAGAATTATGTATCTTAGTGTATTCTACTTTCGTGACACGTTTCACTGAAATCAGATCAAAACTGTAGGAGGAGTAGCATTTTGAAAGTATTTCAAGGAATTTTCTATTTTTAGTACCCATGGCAACACCGTTCATCGAAATCAAAAACCGATACAAAGAATTATGTATCTTAGTGTAGTCTACTTGTGTGCCAAGTTATATTGAAATCAGATCAAAACTGTAGAAGGAGTAGCGTTTTGAAAGTATTTCCAAATCTCTATTTTTAGTAATCATGGCATAACCGTTCATCGAAATAAAAAACCGATAAAGAGAATTGTGTATCTAAGTGTAGTCTACTTGTGTGCCACGTTATACTGAAATCGGACCAAAACTGTAGGAGGAGTAGCGTTTTGAAAGTATGATAAAAATAGAATTTTCTGTGAAGTTGGCACATAAGTAGACTATAATAAGATACATAATTCTGTATATCGGTTTTTGATTTCAGTTAACAGAATTGTGTATGTAAGTGTAGTCTACTTGTGTGCCAACTTATACTGAAATCAGACCAAAACTGTAGGAGGAACAGCGTTTTGAAAAATTGTTTACAGACGGACAGACAGACAGACGGACGGACGACAGACACCTTACTATCGCATAAGCTCTTCTGGTCTCAGACCAGTAGAGCTAAAAATGGCCGTTCCGGGTATACCGCGAACGGTAATTAACCTTACAATTATATTTTATGTATTTTACATAAACTTTACATGTATGTAGAGTTATCGTTCCGGGTTAACCGCGAACGTTTCTCCACATATTTTAGCAAGCAAAGCAATGCATGAAATTGTTGAAAGCAGTACATATTTTGCACAGTAACTGAGTTTGTTTTAAGCAAGCAAAGCAGACCAGTTCATGAATTTGTTGAAAGCAGCACACATTTTCACAGTTAATAAATTTGTTTTAAGCAGTAGCAGCGCAATGAATTATAATATCAGTTGAATGGCTCGGCTTTAACACCACATGGCCGAAACCTGTGGAAACCACAGGTTTCGGTCACCCCATAAAATGGGGAAGCCGCATTCAACTGACCCACGACCAACAGAACTAAAACATATCTTATTTAATGGGTAAAACCTTTTTAAACACTTACTGTATCCCCTTTTTTATTTCTTGAATTTAAGAACCCTCTCTACAGTGCACACTAAAGAGTTCTGATTATGTTGTATTTTTCTGCAGTTAAAGTGATCTGCCATTAGACCTGAATTCAAATAAATTGAAATCTTCATTGTATTACTCAATTTGTGATCAATTCAAGCATTCTGAGCATTTTGAATAGCCAAGAAAAAGTAGTTGAACAGTTTATTTGAATGGATTTTCCCAACTAAAGTAAACAACAGTGATTTCTGTTCATTGATACTGTGTTGTCTTTGAACTTTTTTCCGGGGGTAAATGCCACGTACTATATATTAAAAAATTAAATAGATAAGCTCAGTATTTACATATTTATACAGTATAACTTTCGCAATGTCCAAAAAACATTTTTGCACTGGTTTATAGAGGGTCCTTAAAGATATCAAATATAGAAGGAAAATATACTATTTTCTTCTTGATGTTTTAATATGCAAATTTTACGTGGAATTAAGGAACAGACTTTCATTAGATTTTCCCTGGATTATTTTATAGCAAATATATATATATATATATATATATATATATATATATATATATATATATATATATATATATATATATATATATATATATATATATATATATATATATATATATATATATATATATATATATATATATATAATGAATAACTAAGGTATTAAGACGCATTACATCTGGAGCAAACTATTGGCCTGTCATTATAAAATGGCTGGCTCTAGTACACCCCTCTCATTTCAACAACAGCAGCTGATTTAACGTAGGTCGCGGGTTTGCTGACGTCATTAAAACTGGGTACGCAAGTTATATGGTTTGGGCGTCTTTCTTGTGCACATTTGATTATGACGTGACAATGAAAAAGAAATTTCAGTACATCATCATCTAGCAATAACTTTTGTTGGAATTGGTATTTTATTGTTATATTATTTAAGGCACAACTTATCACAAATAATGAAGGCTTTTTACGATTTGAATATGTAGTCGATACAATATTTAGATATAACTTTTGTTGGAAATGGTAGTTTAGTGTAATATTATCTATAGAACAAACTGAATTTATCAAATATAATGAAGGCTTATTACGATTCGAATCCTACACTGGAAGTATTAGAAAGCGTTTCATTATGTGTTATCAATCGCTCGGAATTTTCTGCTTGTCAGAAAGGTCCGCAAAATTGCGATTGATTAGATCTATATCACACGATATCGCGAAACGATATGGGCACAAGTTTCAACTGACCTCTTTTCCTTTGAACGTATTTGAATTAACAGTTTGTTTAATTAATAAAGAAATCGTTATATAAACAATCGCAAATACACCTATTACATTAAAAGTTTAACCTTTATTTTTAAAAAGGACATTTCAAAAAATATTTAAAGGTTTATCACAAATTAAAAACTGCTAAGGTACTATGAAACATAAACTAATACATTTTTTTTAGTGACACTGACCTCCTGTAAGTAAACATGGGCACATGGGCACTTGGGATATGTATTCTAATACCGACAACTTACCCTAAGGCCTAGTCCGAAATATCTGATGTTTTCCAGGCTTTTTTCACGATTTTGATATTTTACGTGCCATGAAAACGTCAGAACCGGCGCCATTACGAAAACTGGGAATTCGCCGCCTCCAACCAGAGGCGGCATTCTCGGGTTGATTTTCGATACTTGCAAAGCGAATGAATTGTCAAACTCACAATTTATCAATAGTACAATGCTTTTAGTACTCACCAACATCGTTTTTATGGTTTGTTCATAAAATATACAATCCGATGAAAACATTTTATCTGACTGTCGAGATTTGTTTTCATTTCGTGCATTTTAAAATCTTTCAAGTCCTATATCGAAATGATGATTGATGTTTTTTTTCATCGATATTGGTGAGTACTAGATGCATTGTGCTACTGATAAATTGTGGAAACAGCATTCAATTCGGTTCCCAGGTATCAAAAATCAACTCCGATTGGAGACGGCGAAATTTCCAGTTTTCGTAATGGCATCGGTTCTGACGTTTTCCTGGCACGTAAAATATAAAAATAGTGAAAAAGCCAGGAAAACGTCAGATATTTCGGACTACCTAAGGCCGTAAAGATACCCTTAGATGAGGGTGATTTAATCGAAATATTTACTAATCGGGAGCACACGAAAATTGAAAGGAAATATGAAACGGAAGAAGAATGTGTAAAAAAAATTAATGTCTGCATAGTACAAGTTTTCTTATGCTTTAGATAAATAATCATGCGAAATTTAAGTTTAAGAAGCGAGTTAAACGACGAGAAAATCTCTCTTTTAATGTATCAGTCGAAACGATATATTTAAAAACAGCTTATAGAGGCAAAAGGGTTACATTATCGATAGCATATAGTACATGTCAGGATACAAAAATAGGTAAAACGTGACTCGATCCAAGATTTAAAAAGAAAAAAAGGGGGGCATTTTTATGTATCAGTCGAAAACAATATATTTAAAAACAGCTTAAAGAGATAAAAGGGTTACATTATTGGTAACATATAGTACATATTAGAATTCGAAAATAGGGAAAGGATGACTCGACCCAAGATTTAAAAAGAAAAAAATGGAAAGGGGGGGGGGGTCAATACCCCGAGTACCTGTGTAAGTAACGGCTTACAATGCTGTTATCTACAGATTTTATTCCCTACTTTGCTTTCCATGTCCAACCAGTCGAATTATATGTTATATACATTGAAAGTCTTTTGAAACCAAAAAAAAAAAAAAAAAAAAAAAAAAAAAAAAAAAAAAAAAAAAAAACTGCCTGTTGATTACGTCACATAAAATTAATTTTTAGATTCTCGTCCCATTTACCCCTCTAAAAATGTCTCGTTCGTTTGTTTTTTTTTTTATTCTTATACGTATAATCATAAAATCAAGTTAAGATTTATTTAGTTATGTCTGTATGTAAAAATAAATAAAAACATTTTTTTAAATATATACTGAAAATACGATGTATTTAGCCGGGACGATATTTGGCGGAAATTCATTCATTAAGAAGATATCGTAGCTATGAGCGCATTGCTGAATGTTTTAAATAAAAACATTTCATATGTATACTTGAATAAGAGGATAACGCTTTTCCGCCATCGCGCTGAAAAAATACACAGCCAAATGTTGGATATTTATCTACGAAAAACAAAAGAAAACAAAACAAAACAAAGGAAAAGAAAACAAAATAAAACAAAAAGAAAAGAAACGGTAAGAAAACAACACATAAAGAAAATACATTGAAAGAAAGAAACTAAAGGACTGATTGTCGATAACTGATTGAGATAATTTTCACTAATATGAGACATGCAAAGAATATTAGAAGAGAAACATTTCTAATAATCATTTCATTGCTATTGAATTATTATGATACGATTCGTGGCTCGAAGACATATTAATTTTTTCACATAGATTTATTTCAAATCAATTCTATTTTAAGATACCAAAGGGGGGACAATTTCGTCTGCACCATTTAAAGGTTAATGATATTCTTTGAAAAGAAAAAAATCTTTCCTGAAAACGAGCCGAAATCGGCGTTTTTCCTATATAATTCAATACAATAACGTCGAAAATGTTACTACAACAATGGCATCTTTGGAATTTAAATACATAAAAACAATGCAGACGAATTTTATAAAATTTTCAGAGAATGTAAAACAAAGGCAGAGGAATCATATAACTAATTTTCATGGTATGTTTTCTTACACTTTTAAAAGGCCTGCAAACCCGCGACCTACGTTAAAGCAACATTGTTCTGGGGACAAACTATGTTTCTTATACTGCAGGATTATCATTGTAATTCTTTGCTATCAAATAAATCATGTTACTGTATTTTGTAAAAGGTCAGCCATTAGGGAATAAAGTCTCGCTTATAGTGCTTACATGTATGTATTGCTATGTAAGTGGTTATTGTATCCAATGCTTTTTATCCCCACAGTGAATCACAATGAAATCTTGAAATTTTCTATACTTGGTATGCCAGATAAAAATCTTTCTTATTTAGGATTAAATGAATACCTATAAGCAGAATAACCTTGTCACCATATTTGAATTCTATTTTTATAGGTTCTAACTCTATTCAAATTCCTGTTTTTCAAACCAAAATAATCTTTATAATTGAGGAGCCTACACACTTGACCCTTCCAGCTACTGAAACTACATGTACCAGGAATATAGAGCTTGTAAAATGTGTCTTCTGATGTCTCTTATAGACTCATATGTCATATAGAATGCCTTCACTACCTAGAACTATGAGAGAAACAGGGCAGACATCACCAATAAATGACTCATACACAGAGCAACCCCTTTCTCCTTATCTTACTGGATTGCAAAAAAACATTTTACTTCATCCTACACTTATAACAAATACGAATTATTGTGTAGACATTGTCGGACAGTGCTCACAATCCTCAAGGTATAGAGACTAAGACAAATCAAAACAAAATTTGCTCAATTTAGACAAAAATTGAAGATGTGATGGGAAGAAGAACTTTCTGGTTAATAAAGGCTTAATCCATGCCTTGAACAAGTTTGCAGCTAAAAAGTACTGTTAAAATATATGTGACTGAACCATTTACACTTTTGTCGTGCATTCAATCTTAAAGCTGACAAAAAGAATTTTACTGTTGATTTTGCATGAATGACATGTTTAAAGGGTAAGAACCTAACATAACATGACAAATGCTTTAATTCCTAGTCAATAAACAATTGTTTTGTGTTTTCCTAAAAGTATGCTTGTAGCAACTTCTTTGACTAAAGCTGTAGCTATTTGGTGAAATTCCAATGGGCTGGATTGAAAATGTTTCTGCCCCTGGATCTTATATTCCTGAGCAATTCACAAGACTTACCAAAGAAATTATGATGTAAAATATCACTTTCAATTGGCAAACAGCCGGAGCTAATGAAATCAACTCCAAAAAGTTTAGTCTTTTGAATAATTGCCTTCTGGTTTTATCAATTAATTGGCTACTTGGAAAAAAGGAAACATAAATTATGCCTTCAGTCTTACTTTCAAAATTCCCTTACTACCTGTACATGAATCAGTTTAGAGTTGTAATACTTATGTGTACTTGAAGTGACGTACATTAGACCTTGAAAATAATAAATCTCACTGAACCTTTGAAGAAATAAATATACTCCCAACCCTGGTACATTCTACTGTCATGATGGGCTCAAATGCAGCATTCCTTGCATAGTACACTCTCCTATTGAAAACCCTGTCCACACAGAATTATTATTTCAACCTGAGAGTTAGATACTAATTATCGTACAATAAAATACTGTTTGTTCCACAAATTTTCAATGAGTTGCATTTTTTTTTGCTATTTTATGAGCTCTGAATTAATATGTCCAAAGTTGCAGTAATATTTTAAACCCAGGCATGTGTTTTAGTCTTCTAATCTGTTTTAAATTGTTCCATGAACTTTCTTAGGTCCTACTAAGAAAATGAAATTACCAAGACAGTGGTTTAGCTTATTTAACTCTGAATTATTTTTAGTAAACCATTAAAATATGGCAAATGTTTTAACTGAAAACAATCGCTGACAAACCTAATATATCAAATATCTATACAAGAAGATAAAATCTCCATTAAACACAAGTATTAAACCTGACTGAACTTTTTACCAACATAATTTTGTTGTTGGGCAAGTAAATCACTTTTTGAAGCTTTATTTAAATAACTTTGTCAGAAGCAGAGAATTGGAATATTGATGAATATACACATTCACAAACGGCAAATGGTTCCTATTTCTGGGTCACACACAACACCTATAAACTTTAAATACCTACCCACAGCTTAAAGAATAAAATTTGTCAATAAGCTGGTCATAGAAATATAGCAAAGATATGTTCTTTTACATGAACCCTTGCTCTAATTGATCAATGATCTCTCAGTTTCCTTTATTAACAAGCCTATATCTCCCTAATTTTCCCAAACCCCAAATAAATTTGAAAATTCAAATTCTTGTTCACTAGTGTAGTTAGATGAACTGCTAGACTTTAGAGTAAAAATGATTAGGTGAATCAACATGAGGGCATAACATAGGTCCTTAAAATGCTAAAGTAAAATACCCTTGCCCTTGGCTCGATTCAGATTGTACAATGTTAAAGGATGACTGCACTTAAGGAAATGCGGAATTTGCGACAAAATAAACTTTCAAAACAAGCATTTTTCTTTTCATTGCAAGAATGGTCAACATCCAATCTACAACTTTATGTAATTACGTTTAATAAAAGTGTGTATTTACGAAGTTCGAAGCTGTTTTCAAAGGCAGGGGTCATCACAATTTCTTGAATCTCCGTTCGATAATGAGGACGCCCACTTATTTACTGACTTTATACATAGTCAGCGCATGTTTGTCTATTTTTCTACGTTTAACAGTAGTTGTATATTTGCATAAATAATAATGTGTCAAAAGGAGATTAATGGACAAACATGCGCTCATGGTTAAAAAGAGAAAAAACTGCTTCTTCTTACATTCGCTCTCTGTGTTGTAACCAAGGATTGTGACATGTTGAATATTATAATTCACCACGTGATTTCTTACCTCAGGTAACTTTGTGAATACTAAATTCCGTCACGTGACTTGTAAGGAAGCATGTGAAGTGCTAACTAGGACATTGTGTTCGAACACGTTAAGTCATCTGGCATTGATATAAATTTGCTTTAATTACATTGATGTGCTCATATTGTTAATTTCGTTTTGAAACCTTTGTCAGAAGTGTATTTGTGCTATACAGAATGGAGAGGGAGATTGGAAAGAGTGATCACGTTCGCTTTTCAAAACATGTCATTGTTATTTATGTAGTCTAATTTTAGAGCCATTCTTACAATATTAGCTCCACCTCTCATGCATATCTAATGTTCAATCAAGGGCAGGTAAGCGTAAATTCACTATATTTGGAAAGCAGTAAGGACAAAGAACATTGAATCATTTTATTGTATCACAGTCTAAAATCATTTTAAGATTTAAATGTGGTTCCAAATTGACAGTATTCTTTCATAAACATACAAAAGTGAGATAAGGTTTAGATATAAAAGCAACAGAAGCAACCGAAAAGGACCCAAAAACAGGCGTTAAGTGCAGTCATCCTTTATTGTATGACATACACAGAGGAAAATTCATTAGCTCTCAACGAGCAACTGAACTACCTTTGATAGCAATTGAATTTGATAAAGCTTACTAGTATGTTTAGGAACCAAGGAGCAACTACACACTTAAGAAGCTCTTAATTTAATTTTCAGTTTACATTTGAGGTTAAAATATTCAAGAGATTAAGCATTGGCTTTGTCCTGTTGGTTGATTTGTGTTGTTTAATGTGGAGGACAATATGAAAGACCTGAACATAAGTCATAAATGCATGAATAACACATAAGCCTAATTTATGGTGAACAATATCCCTCCAATATTGAATTTTCCATGTTAATAATTAAAGCTGGAAAGGTATAACTTTGCTTCCAAGCCCCCCCCCCCCCCCTTTAACATTTCTAGGTGTTTCTAATCTGAAAAAATGAATTTTTTTTTAATTAAAATTCCCTGGTATAAACTAAGAATGTTCAATTTTATTAATGTTGTGAAAAATTACAAAAGATCATTATAATGTTTTAATGCCTCTATACTCCCCCATCCCTTTTAAAACATTTTTAATATTTTTTTTTAGTAGAGACAACAAAATACTCATTTTTGTAAAATAAATATAATGTACGATCTAAAAATGTGAAAACACGACTTCATAAATATTCCTGAAATATGTTTGCATGTAAAACAACAAAGTTTCAATAAAGATCACGCCACATGCTAACATGGAAACTTTCAATCCAAGCCAATCGTGCATTACCCCGTAAAAGAATAATCCATCGATGCGTTTAATCATCCAATCTGATATTTGTCGACGATATTTTATTAAATTATTTTTTTTAAAAACTGTGATTGAAAGTATATTTTTTTCAAAAATTCTGTCTGCGACAAAATTCGTGTACATTTCGTTTTTGGATCCAGGGCAAAGAGGATGAATTTGAAATATTCCTATCCCGATCTTATTGTTTTCTAGCTAACCCAACTCAAATAGCAGAAACTAAGTTTTCCTCATAAAATAAGCACATCTATTCTTTGAATTAATAGATGCTATTATGTTGTGCACTGGGTGTATGAAGCGTTTCGAAGCGATATAAATGGGATTGAGATATGTTTTATGTCCAATTTCTCAATTTATGGACATATTGCATGCAATCTGTTGGACTCGAGGAGTATATATACCCCTTCTTTTTCTTACAAATGTTAGTTTGAAATATCATTGAAAATGTTACAGAATAGAATAGAATTTATTTGCCAATCATGGTCCCACTTGGGGCATAACACAGATACAAGCATAATTTGTTAACACTCAAGAGGACAAGTAAACACATAAACATACAGCAATACAAAACTGAGTCTAGGCAACATAGAGGTGATGAGTAAATTGAATTATCTCCCTTACACCAGGAAGCTATATATGGCATTTCAGTGCTCTAGGATATGCATGCCTCAAGAAGTGCAACTGTCTGGACAGTATTCCTCCTCATAACTAATGTAGATCAGCAATTCAATAATGCATGTGTCACATAAAATTGAGAAAATATAAATAACTGAGCAAAATTTAACAAATATTGCCATGTTGGTGTATAAATGTAAATAAATGATAAGGATGTATTTATGGTTGCTAGTCTACAGAAGACAACAAGGGACGGTGCTCTAGGAAATGCATGATCCTAGTCAAATACATAATAGGGATAAAAGGTTGCATTCATCCTCATGTCTAATTGTAGATAAGCAAAATGAGCAAAATCATATTTACAAAATGTAACAACTAAATATAAAATTGTTTCAAAAGTCATATACAGTGTTTTGATATGAATTGACTTAGTATTCTTAAGATTGACTCATTTTCATTTGATTGATTGATTGATTGTTTATTGTTTAACGCCGAGTCGGCAATATTTCAGCCATGTTTCGGCGGACAACTTATTTTAATTAATCGGTTTATGAAAGGTTTTTGGTTTCTCCGGCGGCCCCCAGTGAGCCTACTCTTTTTCGAAACCCAGAGAAACGATCTTTTCGGGCTTGTAATCCTTGACACGGGGCACCATTTAATGTCCCGTCCGACGGACTTTAAAATTTAAAAATATGTAAACTGTTAAAGAATGAAATTGATCTTTGTACATGTATTTCTCATCAAAATTGTTTTCATTATTTTATTCTAAATTTTACTGTAATAATCAGTTTCTTGTAGATATTCTAAAAATTTTATAAACATGAACATTTGTAAAAAGTTCATACATCGTTCTCACATTACCAAAAAGTCTACTTCGAATAGGTGTAAAATCGGAACATTCTAAAAGCAAGTGGTTTATAGTTATCGGACAGTCACAGGATATACATTCAGGCTGAGACTCCCGATTCAATAAGTATTCATGTGTAATTTTCGAATGACCAATACGTATTCCTGAAATAATTACATCGTCTTGACGTTTCAGACCGAAGTCGGATGATTTGTTAACTTTGTTTTCAATAGCATAAAGCTTACTTTCATCACAAAAATCCCAATAAATTTGCCAAAGAGAATCAACATAAATTTTAATAGCGATTCTCTGTAACCACTTAAACTTCTTTGCCACGCATGGTAACCGATTTTGATGTAACTTTGCCCATTATTACAACTTGACATCAGAAACATATATCAAATAAAATTTCGTTGCTATGTGTCTTGGTTGCCATGGTAACAGCCAGAAAAGTTGAAACAAGAGGCCCATGGGCCACATCGCTCACCTGAGCACATTGGCTAGGAAAAAAAGCAAAAATCAGTTAAGTATTGAAAAGTTAACGGGGGGGGGGGGTTGAATTTTAAACTACCTGATGATGCTTTCATCTTTCATATCAATAAAACAAATTGCTGTTCTTGAGCAGAAGATTTTTTCCTATATATTTCTATGTAAAAATTTGATCCCCCATTGTGGCCCCACCCTACCCCCGGGGTCCCTCACTTGAACAAATTTCATTCCACACTACCCAAGGATGCCTCCATATCAATTTTACTAATCATGGCTTTTCTGTTCTTGAGGAAAAGATTTTTTCCTGTATATTTCTATGTAAAACTTTGATCCCCCATTGTGGCCCAACCCTACCCCAGGGGGTCATGATTTGAACAAATTTGAATCTACATTACCAGAGGATGCTTCCATATAAATATGACCAATCATGGCTTTGCTGTTCTTAAGAAGAAAATTTTTAAAGATATTTTCCTATATATTTCTATGTAAAACTTTGATCCCCCATTGTGGCCCCTCCCTATCCCCAGGGATCATGATTCGAATAAACTTGAATCTACACTACCTGAGGATGCTTCCATATAAATATGACTAATTATGGCTTTGCTGTTCTTAAGAAGAAGATTTTTAAAGATATTTTCCTATGTATTTCTATGTAAAACTTTGATCCCCCATTGTGGCCCCACCCTACTCCCGGGGGTCATGATTTAAGCAAACTTGAATCTAAACTACCTGAGGATGCCTCCATATAAATATGACCAATCAGGGCTTGGCTGTTCTTAAGAAGAAGATTTTTTAAAATATTTTCCTATATATTTCTATTTAAAACTTTGATCCCCCATTGTGGCCCCACCCTACCCCCGGGGGTCATGATTTGAACAAACTTGAATCTGCACTACCTGAGGATGCTTCCATATAAATATGACCGATCCTGGCTTTGTTGTTCTTAAGAAGAAGATTTTTAAAAATATTTTCCTATATATTTCTATTTAAAACTTTGATCCCTCATTGTGGCCCCACCCTACCCCCGGGGGTCATGATTTGAACAAATTTGAATCTACACTACCCAAGGATGCCTCCATATCAAATTTACTAATGCAGGCTTTTCTGTTCCTGAGAAAAAGATTTTTTCCTGTATATAAAATAAAATATTTTCCTATATATTTCTATGTAAAAATTTGATCCCCCATTGTGGCCCCTCCCTACCCCCGGGGGTCATAATTTGAACAAACTTGAATCTACACTACCTGAGGATGTTTCCACATAAGTTTCATCTTTCCTGGTCCAGTGGTTCTTGAGAAGAAGATTTTTAAATGATGCCATTATTTTTTCACTAATTCCTAATTATCTCCCCTTGAAAGAGGGCGTGGCCCTTCATTTGAACAAACTTGAATCCCCTTCACCCAAGGATACTTTGTGGCAAGTTTGTTTGAATTTGGCCCAGTGGTTCTTGAGAAGAAGTCGAAAATGTGAAAAGTTTACAGACGGACAGACGGACAGACGGACGACGGACAAAAAGTGATCAGAAAAGCTCACTTGAGCCTTCGGCTCAGGTGAGCTACAAATTGAGATTTTCAGTTACTTGAATCTTTATTAAGCCTTAATAAAGACTAAGAAAAACAAACAAACTATTCTCACAAAAACATGACACCTTGTTGCCACTTATGCTATAAAGAAACTATTTAGAATTTATCTCTAAGTCAGTTGTAACCATGGGTACATTTGGAATACATTTTAGATGCTGAAAAATGCTTAAAAATGCTCAATATTCACTAATGATAGATGTTACATGATCAAACTCAATCAACAACCAAAGAAAAACAATAATAATATTTGACCTTAAGTAATTAGATATTGGCAATATTATTCTAAAAATAACTTTCATGGTTGCCATGGTAACACAGTGTAACCATGCAAAATCTGTTGCTAAGATTGGGTTAATGCTAGTATCTTGAGGAAAAAACAATGAAATTCATGACGGGCACATATACATCCTTAGGACCTTGCAACACCAACAACATAAGAAATATTGGGATTAATTGTTACTTAGCAGTGTAACCATTGAAACAGCGTACCAGTTGTTTAAAGTGATATTTTTTTGCTGCTTTAGGAATTTACTTACCTTTTAATCAAGAAACATATTATTTGACTCACCTTGAATAGTGCTTATCTGGTAGAACTAAAATTGAATATCATATATAGATAAAGTTTGTTGAAAAATACAACACTGTTGCTATGGTTACCAAGAAGGGAAAATGTTCGATTTTGTTAATTTTATATCAATATTGAATCCTATGTGCCAGCTTTTTGCATCCAGTTAGAGATTGGTTGTTAGTCAAAATTGAAAGTCAGGTTAGTTGTTCATATATATCATTCATAAAAGTTTTGGGATTCTACATACAAGGGTACGTATCCAAGGAAACGAAATATTTTTTCAGATTCGGCTAATTTCCATAGCAACGCTCTATTTAAAGGATTGAATTAAATTTTTTGAAATGTCAAAATTACGGTCACACCAGCACCTTTAAAAATTGATCATCAGTTATATAGAAATGTGCTTTTTAAAAAGATAGGATAAGAATAAAACACTAAGAAATTAAATCTAAAATAACTTTGTGGTATTAAAACCATGGCAACCATTGCCAACCTATAAGAAATATCATATTTCGTCCTTGGTATATGTTACAAGGATCTCTTGTCTATTATTTCCTTGCATTTCAACCTTGAAATTTTTTCATTCTTAAGTGTACGACTTTATAAAATTAAATAAACAAAATTATTACCTTTGAATACTTTGTTTCCATAGTAACGTATGTAATAGTTGATTTACCAAACATGTTTATCATGCATTTAGGACACAATACCTTCAACTTTTAGAAACAGTCATTGCCACTTGTTTGCTTTGCTGCAAACGTTAACTGTGGAACTCTGAACATGTTGAAAAATGCCATTTTTCAAACTTTAGGACATGTTACTATGGTAATCATGATACGTAACAACCAATTTTTGCCTGATTTGAGTTTACGGTATCAAATACTTTTATAATAGAGAGTTTGGAAAAATTCTGAGACTATGCGTGCCACAGTTCTTATATAAAAGTTAAAATCATGACAGAGAATGGCTCTTAATTAGATATTTCAAATCGGTGTAAGGAATTTTGAATAAAGTGATTTCATGTTGAAGTGCAGTTTTTGCAGCACTGTCGGCCTTTAAGTGTTTCCAGGGATGCCGATATGACTCAGAATCCAACAGAAGTCAACTGTTTTACCTTGTTGCCCGAAATGATGATATTGAATTAATATATCTAAAATGTAAGGTTGGTCAATGCTCTTATTTTGTATAGATTGTAAGGAAGAGAGCGAGTCCGAAAATATTGTAAAATTAATATGTTTTCTCTAGAAGATTTGATATATTCAAATGCAAGTTGAATGTCTTTTGCTTCTGATGTAAAACATTTTCATTCGAAGATATAGCCATATAAGCTTCTCATTAAAATCAAGATTAGGGAAATTGGTACAAAATTCGGAGACAGATTTTAAGAAAATGTCTCGTTCACCTTTGAAATTAGTGCATTTGAATAGAAAATGTATTTCATCCTCCTCCTCATTTAAATCACATTTTGAACATAATCGCATGTGTGCTGGGATGCCCTGGAACCTTCCATCTTCAATTTGTAAATGCTGTGAAGAAATTCTAAATCTACTCAGATATTTCTTCAACTCAAAATTCTTAATGATATTAAGATAATTTTCGAAAGCAAATTTATCTTTGAAGTACGTAGTTTACCATCCATTGTCATGCCATAATTTTATGTAAGTTTTCTTCAGAATTTTTTGAATTGTATATATTTACTAACTATTTTTCCTGTAATTTAAACATCCCTTTAGTTCTGGTATATTTTCTAGGATAATGTGTAGTGACCTGTACCAAGAGGACCTATTATCAGCATATAGTTTCTTAGAATGTTTATATGCATTTCTGAGTAAAGGAAATTCTCCATCATTTTCTTTCAAACTTTCAAGTCTGCGCCAATACCTAACCATGCTTTTTTCTATGTCAGAGTGTATTGGGAATCTACCAAACTCTGATAAAACAGCAAAATTTGTAGATTTTTTATGCACACCAAGGAGAAATTTACAAAACTTTATGTGAAGTTTTTCACATATGGTATTAGAGTATATATGATCCGAAGAGACCTTATTCCCTTCTGAATTTACTTGCTTTAATTGCAATTGAATGATCACCAAATCTCGCATCCATATAGAAGAATTGGTTTAATTGTGTGATCAAATACTTGTAGGCAAGTTTTAATTTTGGGATTCATTGAAAGAAATTTTTTCTGCAGTTTGAAATATGCTTTTAAAGCCTTTTTATACATGTATACATACAAATGTATAAGCGACATGCAGAAAGTGTTTAAAAAAAGATCTTAATGCCGAACCAAAAATTAATTTCCAAAAACATACTGACGTTCAAAATAAACAAGCTCAAAAAATGAAAAGACTCAATTAAAAATTGCAAAAGAAACGTTCACCGACAACCATTAAGAAATTTGGCGCTAGATGGGTTGCAAAGAACAAATTGAATTGATGCTAGATGGTGCAGTGGTTTAAATCTTCGTAATATACGTAATCATGGAATCAATCTAATTAAATTTAGATGTTCCGAATCCGCTACCGCTTCTCAAACATCTAACAACATCCCATTCGGGGTCACGTCAGAGCGACCTTTCGATTATGAATAAACATGAAAATATTTGCCAATCAGACTCGAGCTTCAGTATACGATTCTAAACTTAGGTCCACGACTACATCTTAATATTATTGATGCTCAGTAGTCTGTCTTACGTTGAATTTAATTAATTTTGGTATAAACTGAATGAATAGTCCGCCAATCTGGCATTCTTACCTGAATAACGCAAACGAAAATGCACATACAAGATAACCCGCACGTCACATTAATACATAGTGCATATTTTGTTTACTAAGAAACTCCTCGGCCGCTTAGGTTTGGCAGTGAAAAAAGAAACGCATCTAAACTATAAGCCAAGATTTCGGAGGCAGCGATTTCATTGGCTAATCGAAAGGTCGCTCTGACTTGACCGCGAATGCATAGCTCTGATCCTTCGGCGTATTTGGCTTCAGTCTTTGGCACCTTTTTCAGCTTTTCAAAGTCTTTTCTATTTAAATATTTTGGATTTCCAACGTTTCGGAATGAGCATCACTGAAGAGACATAATTTGTCGAAATGCGCATCTGGTGCATCAAAATTAGTACCGTACATGATTTACACTATAGCCGTCTTCTGCAATTATTTCTTGTTGTTTAATGATTTGTTTTCTTAATCATTAATATGTACATGCATTATAAACAGAAAAGTTTATAGATTGGATTCAACAGGTATCATTATGCATGCATTTGTTTGTTTATTCACAGGAGTCGGCAGTTTTGTCCATAAAGCAACTTAAACAATAACCAATGAGCTTCGCGAGCGTAGCGAGCGAAGCGACAGGAATGCAACCCGTTTTGAACGAATTCTGCTCTGGCGCTTTATTTGATAAAGCTAACGACAATACGCGGTATATCGATGTTTCTAACTTGATTTCTGGTCCGATTTCCCTCTCAATCGCGTGGCGCAGTGGTTACAGCGTCTGCTCTAGAGTCGCGGAGTAAGGAGCTGTATGGATCCTTACGTCGCGGGTTCGAATCCCACTGTGGGACGTGGAAACCGGTCCTTCGGATGAGAAAGTATAAATTACCGAGGTCCCGTGTCGCAGTAGGTGCTGGCACGAAAAAGATCCCTCATTGCTCAATGGCTCTAAGTGCCAAGTTAAGTTCAAAATTTGTAGCTCTCCACCGGCAAGTGGTGGCGTCTCCATATGAGTGAAAAGTTCTCGAGAGGGACGTTAAACAATAAACAAACCAAAACCTCTCAATCGCCGTACTAGACCCTAAAATCTAACATTAACGACATCTTGAAAAGAATCAGTCACCATGAGGGTCTGCGTGACGTCAAGCCAATCGCCCCTGAAGGATTTTGAGTTGATTTTTTTTAAAAATAAAGTTATTTTTTAAAATATATTTAATGTGCAATCTATGCAATTTTGTGTTTGTTATTCTTTAAAATAATAGGTTAGTAATAACTGATGTTTAAATGAACGTAAAAGTTTACTTGACTAAAGAACACCTTTTAAAAATGAAGGGAGACCATTTTCAAGGTTTGATGTTGTGCATGTTGTGCAGGATTTTTTTTAGACATTTTTAAACAATTATTTTTAAAAAATCACAAAATTTAATGGATTAGTCGTTATACATGTATATATATTTCAATAAATTATATATAAAATTCAACTCAAAATACTTCAGGAGCGAATGGCGTGAGGTCACGCAGACCCTCATGGCGACTGATTCTTTTTGGGATTCGTTAACGTTAGATTTAAGGGTCTACTTCGGCGATTGAGAGGGAGAGCGGTATTAAAATTGCATGAAGTTAACGATTAAAATCTTGAGATATATTGTCTGAAATGGTTTTGTTTATGTTTTTGATATTCTTCTCTGTATGCCATTCAATTATTTGAAATAATACATGGTCTTTAACACATATTATATTTACAAAATGATGTTTGTAAAACACATAGTATCTTAACTTTCAGAAAAATATCGCAAGAAAAACTTATTCTGTAAATTAATGAGAAATTAAAATTAAGTGCGAAATTTCTCTGCATCTCCAAACTTTACGTTTGTTCATTTTATTCAAATAGCATAAAACTTTTAAACTGATAATGATCTATGACATGACTATTTTTTTCATTTCGAACAATATTTGATAGAAGATATTGTACTTTATATCAATCCGCTTCTGTCAACTAAAACCTCGAGTAAAGGTCATCCTTAAGTGTGTATTGCATGCCAAATTTGTTTTAACATCACACATATTCAAAAATTCATTTACTTTAAAATATGATAAATCCTTGAGTTTCACCCGACATATAAACCTTGTAAATAGGGTTGATACATGTTATCTACACAAATACAAGTAACAGAAATGAATCAAGGTCAAATATCGTTTCACAGCCAAGTTATGTGTTTCATTTTAACATTCATGTGAATGTCAATCACATTTGTTTATGCTTTCTCTATCAGTTGCTGTTGATTTTTTTCCCGAATGTTACTTGAAATAAATGTTCAATAATTTTTGATTAATTAAGAAATGAATTTAATAGCTACCCAAGTTATACTGGTATAACCTGGGTTGGGGCAGTTTACGCTTTATAAACCGCGAAGCTTTTAAATTCATTCCTTATAATTTAATTTTCCATCATTAAGTGTAAAAAAAATAAGACAGTTTCTCCTTCGAAAATGCCTTCAAATTATACGTATTTTAAATGTAACGTCAAGCGGATTGATATGTTTTTGACCTAAGTCATTGTGACGTACGCAACCCAGGTTATACGATTTATTCTAAATTTTTTATCCAATCAAATGACGCGTTTTAACCAAAATTATATTATTCAACAGTTACTTTACTCTCTTGGCTGTTTAATATCTTAAAAATCAAAAGCAGCGTTATAAACACTAGCAGAAACAATGTCTATCTGTGTCCTTCTTTCCACACACACACACACACACACACACACAAAGAAATTGCAGTGTGGAGTTTTCATGAATTTCACTTATAGCTTAAGCTATTTAGTTTCATGCAATGTAGAGAGTTTTTATTATGTTTAATTTATTGTTGAAGAATTGAATTGGAATATAATTTGTGATGAAAATTTAATGTGCCTATAAATATATTTTATATTCAGATATTCATCAACCTTATGTACCTTTAAAAAGCAAAAACCAAAAAGAGCAATGTCCATTTTTAAACATTTAGAGTGCTAATCAGGAAATATCACAGTTCATTACAATTTCTTCCTGTTCTTCTGTCCTCATATCCCTAATTTATGTTTTAAAATTATATGAAATTAAACAACAGAACTCAAATAAAAATTCTTAATAATTTTATTTATGCGTCCTTGTAACATGTTAAATTTTACGGCAAGTAATAAACGATACAGCTAGGGTATGATACTAGTATATCTATGTAAACATATATAGAACTCAGCTTTCATACAGAAAGCCATTTTATTTGTCCACTAAAATAAAAAATAATGAAGCAACCCCTTCCACTCCCCAAAGCGAAAATAAATCTAGAATAAAGATATAATATTATTCTTTCAAAATAATAATAAAAAAAGAAACTAATCAAAATGACACACAGATATGCAGTAAAGAATTGAAATAACAGAATTGTTCCGTTAGACAACATAATCTCTGTAATTAAGAATTGTTCTTGATAAAAGAGAGTCAGTACTAAATGTACAACTGGAAGGACTTATACATGTAAGATTTGGACTAGGAGATGCAATCCTTCCGTAAGATGTTTTGATAAAATTCTATCAGCGATGCATAAGAACTACAGAAAAAATTGTTTTAACATGAAGAAAGAAAATGATGTGATCAGATCAAAGCAAAAGTAGAGCGGCGCTCTAGAAAAAACTCCGTCCGTATTTGGTAACTCAAAAATATTTTTTTTAGCTCACCTCACCTGAAAATTCAGCATTTTAGACTCCAGAATCACTGGGCCAATTTCAACCAATCTTGTACATGTACATAGGTATCCATGGGTAGAAAGAACTTACATGTTAGTTTGTTCAAATAAAAAGCCTTACCCTCTTTCAAGGGGAGATGATTAAGTTTTACTTAAAATTTGGTGGCATCTTTTTAAAAAAAAATCTTCTTAAGAACCACTGGGCAAGAAACTATGGAACCTCTATAAAAGCTCCACTGCATACTGAAGATTCCAATGTGTTCAAATCATGATCCACGGGGGTTAAGCAATGCAAAAAAAAGAGATCGATGTTTTAAATAGGAATATTTGATAAAAAAAACCTTTAAACATTTTCTTCATAAGAACCGCAAATCCATGATTTGTCATATTCATAAGGAACCATCCTTTTATATACATGTATAGTGTAGATCAATTGTTTAATGAACACTTATTGTTATATTCACTTTTTTGATTTAAATCTTGGCCCCTGGTGGTAGTTGGGCTACAAAAGAGATCAAAGTTTTACATAGAAATATATAGGTAAAAACCTTTAAAACTCTTCTATTCAGGAACAGCAAAGCTTGTTTAATCATATTAATATGAAACAATTCTCAGGTAGCCCTGATTCAAGTTTGTTTGAATCATGCCGCCTTGGATAGGGTTGGACCCTAAAGCGACATAATTTTATAAACATTACAGAAACAATTAATGGAGTAAATAGGGAAAAATCTTTTAAAAATTTTCTCAGAAACAGTAAAAAATGAGTCAAATCAATTTGATTAGGAAGAATAAATTCAAGATTGTTTAAATCATGCACTCCGAGGGTAGGGTCGGACCAAAGAAGATGTTTACTTAGGAATATATAAGAATGAAAATTGGTGAAAATAAGGAACAGTGATCGATCTAAAAAAAAACAAAAAAAAAACAAAACAACAACCTACAAACAGTACAAATCCGTGAACAGGGCATAAGACACGAACCCCCGGTAACTGCAGAGTTGGGATCAGGTGACTAGAAGGAGTAAGTATCTCCTGTCGACCGGTCACACCCGCAGTGAACCTTATGTTTTGATCAGGTAGACGGAATATTCCATAGTTAAACTTAATATAAAAACAAAGGCGTAACAATTGGTATGAAATATTTTAGACAAAATATGACCTTATGATATGTTATTTAATATGCTAACAAGCTAATTATAACGACCAAAGAATTTACGAAATGCTGACTTTAAACGAGATTGTTGAAATCCCTGAAACATCAACTGAGCGTAGCCTGCCTAGGTTTAATAATTGATTGTATTCAGTTGTATTCAGATTATGCTCTAGTGTATTGAATAAATTAGGAGACTTAAACACCATATGCAGGTGATAGCGGGATATTACAACATAAATACGGCAAGATGACAATGGAAAGGCTGAAGTCATCCCGTTTGTCATAGAGTTTAGTAATTAGTTTTCCATTATCGTCTATAATCAGTAAAATATCCAAATATGAAACAGGCATAGCAAACTCTGCAGTGTCTTTAATTTCGAGTTCACTGGTATATATCGAGTCGACATACGAATGAATGTAACTATTGTTAATTGATGAAATGTTGTCGATATATCTAAAATATGGAGTTGTAGGCCACAACAAGTGTTTTCTTCTTTTCATGTAGAATGTTTTCAATAAATTCTGCATTACAGAAATATAACAAGAGGTTGACTGATAAAGGGGTACAATTTGCCCATCGGAATTCCAACAAATTATTGGAAGACCTTATCTCCAAAGACTACATAGATATGTCAAAGAGGTATTTCAGCATCTCTTTAATATCAACTTCTGAGTACTTGTATGTACAATTAATCTGAATGATTTTATAGAAAGTAATTTTGTAGTTAGCCGATCACAATCACAACTTCAAAAAAAGCTTATAAATGCCAGATTGGCACACATTTTGACCTTTTATAACATTTTCCTAGTAAAGTTGCCCATCAATTTTATTTTACACACGAGACTTATAGATGACCCCTAACATTCATCATCCAAGCGTATATAGTGATGAAAATATTACTTTGTTATTTCCATGTTGTCATGGCAACATTATCACTACAGAAATGTTGTTTTTGTCATTTTTGTCAAATAAAGTAATTCATTCTTTCAGCAAATCAGGGAATCAAAATACCTTATCATGTACAGAAAACATATTCATATAAAAATGGCTAAAAATAATTTGATTTTTATGAACATTTATGAGCCCGTAACTAAGGGCATGGATTTCCTGGGTTACAATCCCTTAATATGTCCAAAATAATTTTTTAATTGTGTCTGAGCATCAATTAGGATAACATCAATTATAAACCAAACGCTTTTGAAAACATAAAATTTTGACTTTCCATGAAATGCTCGATGCTTACTGATTTAGACTCAAATATCTAACAAATAATTAGATAGATCTTACATTAACTGAAATTTTTCGTTAACACTGCTTTATTTGAGTTGATTTTAAAAAAATAAATTCTGGAATTTCTTTTTTTAAAATTACAAATATTGTACACAATGTCAGTAATTCGGAGCCTTTGACTGAAATATTTGGAAGTCCTAAAAAAATTGTAAGCTCTTTTTGCGTGGGAGGCAGGAAAAAATAGTGAGTGGAGTAAAGTCAACATTTTTAATTGCTAATTTTATATACTGAGTATATTTGGATTCAATCGCCTATGTAATCATGCTAAAAATACTGAACGACATTTTGGAAGGAAATATTTAAGTAATTTGTACACTTATTTCATATTTTCCTTATTCATTTATCATCTTGCTTTCATTTACAAATATGTTTTTTATCGAGCTTTGTTTCATGTTTTCTTTTCAGATATATATTGCTTATGGGGTGAATAGAATCAAAAATGGACCTGGAGTCTGTGGAGATGTAAGGTAGGTTATTTAATCAAACTTTAATTGATCATAAAATGAAATGTAAAGATAAAGAACAATGATCTTGCTCAAAACTCCATTCAAACAAATCAAACTGTGGACAAAGCCACACAGTGCCTTGAAAGAGTTCATTCATTGGGAAATCTTAAATTATGTTCTAAGCTAGGAGGATATGTGCAGACTTAAAAATATTATCCATTTTCATCAACAAAGATGTCATAAAAATGACGTCAAAAATGGCATAAGAAATTCAACATTTTCATTGTTTAGATAGGAAAAAAGCATTATGTTGATGGTTGGATTGGAAAATATCCAAAAATATCTTCTCAGGCTTCATCTTTTCATATAATGTGTAAAATAATAATATTGATGAAATAGGTGAAAACAGTTCCTGAAACAGTTCCTGAAAATGTTTTCTGTAAATCTTAAGTAAAAATTAAACAAACTTTGTTTATTTCGTCCTCTTTTAAAAGAATAACGGGAAATCCCAATAGTTTGTGACGTCACAGAGTCAAAAGTGTAATTTTTTTTAAATCCATAATAAATTTTGTTAATTCGGATATTTTTATACACTATATACAATAGAGAACATTTCAAAACACACTTGGAATTACACTTTTATGGGGGTGGGAGGGTGGTTAGAATATGCCTTTATCGTGAATAGTTCTTTAACGCGATTATTATTTTTTTTTTTTTTTACATTTTCCTTGCATTTTATTGATCATTTTGCAGTAAACATCAGCTGAGATGTTGTACAAATTATCAACAAAAACAACGACACTGCGTGCGTAAGTTGTATTATTTCTTTATGATTGACTGAATATTTATTAATGTACGAGCTGTACTTAAGCAGTATAATTTCTAAAATAGGGTGCATTTCATAAGCAATCCTCCTTTACTCCTGATCATAGTACTTAAATTAATGAATTGTTTGTTTTTGAAACCTTTCTTACACTACTGTCTAAATATCTAGCAGCATTGGCTATTCCTGGAATGTTTCCGTTAGTCATCGAGTTTGTATACCGAGTTGTGCAGCCTTTTTCTTCATTTTCAAACCTTTTGCGTCCCATATGAGTGAAAAATTCTCGAGAGAGACGTTAAACAACAACAAACATTTCAATATGCTTAATGATTGATATAATATGTGAATTTATTTACTATTGAAATTTATGTACCATTCTTAATTTAGTGAAGACAGAATATTTATTCAAGAAGTTAGTTTGAAACATCTATTGTAATTTCAGTTAAATTGATATGTTGTACTATTTATGTAATGCTTAAAATGTCAAAGTTTGAAATAAAATTACAAAGGATGAATCGTTTAAACGTCCAAATCTGGCCCCCCGATAATTTACAAAAAATTAAATTAAAGATTTTCTACATATTTTTGCTTCAATCTTTCCATCAAACATTGTAGTTTATTAATTTCAATTTCAATTTTTACTTCCTTGCACTGTAATTAGGTATTTATCTGATTAATATAGCAGGGGTATGTTGTTTACATCGATTTCTCATAGACTTTAGGCCACACCCCCATTTTGCAAGCCCATTTTATATATGAGCGCATGGATGTTTCAAGTTGTCGTAAACATGGTCAATGTAAAGAGTTATACTAGTCATTTACATTCATGAAAGAAATTGAAACAGTCTTGCGCTCATTTGCATCCAAAAAGGTGCAAAATCACGGGTGCTTGTCTCCATAGTAAAGACACCTTGCTTACAAATTTCAACCCGTCTTTGACCTCATGAATAACAAAGCACTGAACACGTGACTCAAATTACTGTGGGTACATATTATACATTTGCCCTTGCCCCTAAATATATATTAGTGCTCCGTTCATTGACTTGGAAGATATGAAAGATTTTTTTCAGTTAAAACTGTCATTAATTTTATAGTCCGTTATTTGAAAAACACCAATTCATCATATCGTTAGAAAAATAAATTGCTTGTTACAAGTGCACAAATGCATACTTCCAATAGAAGAAACCTTCAGGGAAAGAAATTGAAGTACGGAGCGCTCAAAAAAAACCTGTGTATCGGATGAAAAGTCACTGGATGAATACATTTGCACAAAAAGCACCCCTTATTTGAATAGAGGGAAGCTACGGGTTTCTTCTGAAGCAAATGCTATAACTTTTTACATCGTCACAAAATTTCACTTTTTTTTTTGCAGATCATGTAAACAAAAGTCCATGTTCGCAGGTATTTTTAAATCATAATGTTTAAAAGCAAGAACATGCATTTGTATGACCCTTTCACATGTCCGATCAACGTAGATATTTGTAAAAAAAAAAAAAAAAAAATCAGTCGAATGAAAAAGGGCGTTGAAAATACCCCGGAGTGATTTATTATTTATCTTACTATCAAAAAGTACAGGAGTGGATTTCGACAATTAATGAATTCCTAAAGAGGAAGATCATATTAACTTGTCTGGCATGAATAAACAGGATTTTTGAAACAAAGCAATTTGGACTGTACAAAGTACACTGACACTGATGTTTCTTTATCCACCAGCGATGATACCGACGTTAAACTGACGTTTAATTAACGTTTAAATTTTCACTTTCTTAACTATCTATTTTTTATACACCGAGTGTAGTTTTATATCATAATTCAACCGCCTACGTGTATTTGTTGTAGCACTCGGATTTTGCAAAATTATATATATGTATGACAAATTTCTAATTATGTAATAAGCTTGAATGGATTAATTATCTCTTTTTCAAAAAAAAAAAGTTTCTTTAAAGTATGAAAAATAGTGTATCCTTCGTTATACGTTGTTTCCAAATTCCACTGTGTATTTAATGTATAAAGAATTTAACGAATTTCTAGTAAATCATTTCAAATACGACTCGTAAGTTAAGCAGAAAAAAAAAATCAAAATTAAGCCAGCCAAATTAAAAATGTATGCTTATATTTTGTCGGTCTCTAGCATGAAAAAAGGCTTTTTAGGTGTCAGTTAATCATAAAACTTAGTACACCTCGAACACACGCTAATGTATTCATACTAATCGCACGCTTGATAGACGCTCCGCCTTCTCATTCAAATAATACAATGACCTACAAAGCTGTAATGGCGAAACCGGGATTTTACAGTGAAGTATACGATTTTATCTAATCGATATAATGTATATATTGAAAGTCTCTTTCCCCAAAAAATCTTTTATGAGTATCTATACAGACTATTCTTGAAGACTTCAGCTATAATATAACAATGTTCTGATTTGAAAAGGTAAAATTCTGCATTTAGAAAGGGGCAAGAAAGCAGTGTTATGAAGATTCATTCTTTATTTGCAAATGAAGAAACATGTAATGATACTAAAATAGTATCTTTTAAAATGTTTTAGCCTGTGACGTAGGTACATACGGAAATAATTGTACTGGAGGACCTTGTCCTGAAGGAATCTATGGATTTGGTTGTCTAAGTAAATGTAACTCTACCACCGACCAATACTGTGACAGGAGAACAGGGTGTATAATTTACAATACGGCAAAGGGTGAGAAATTGTTTGTTTCTTGTTATGTCCATTCATTGTTTAAGTTGAATTGCTTCATTATTATTTAAATTGATCAGACCAATCTGATTTGATCTCATTGATTAAAATCTTTAATAAAAATATAATGGCACTTAGATTTCCCACAAACGACCGGAAAGACTTTTTCTGTCGGATTTTTGTCTGAGAAAATACATGTACTAAAAAATCGCTTGACTTGCATAGATGTCTTAAAACAAATTAAGAATTCTAAACAGCTGAGGGACGAAAGACAGATACCTCTTGATTAATGAGAACCGATGCACCTACACAATATTTTATGCTCATGCCTTGGAAATTGCTGAAAACTATAAACATATGTTTAGCAATATCAAAGCCTTTTACTTGAAATTTAAAAGCCGACAAATCACTTTTTAAAAAAAACGAATTTAAGGAATCTATGTCTGAATGTACCGACTAAAAATCAGTTTCTTTCGATGTAAAACTGTTAGATATGAAAAAAAATCTAGAAATCAAAATAATCTTTAAAAAATAATGTTTCTTGAAATAATTGAGTTGAAGTCAGGGTTCCCCATCATTTCAAATTTAACTGTGGCGCAAGAGTTACGCAAAGTTCCAATATTAGCGGTCATTTCGCGACCAAATTCGCGAAAGAACCAAAAAAAAAAAAAAAAAAAAAATGAAAAACACATAACCCTATGAATCAATGGTTTAATACATAAATGGCATTAATTATTTGGCAAATTGGTTCCTAAATTTAATAATAAAAACAATTAACATAGTGTAAACATAGTGTGAAACAAAAATTTGGATGTTTCCAAAATATATTTGTATACTGTGAAAAAGACCCCCCTCCAAACATATACGTACAAATATTAGCTTATAGAATCTGAAAATAACTGTGGCGCTAAGGAATTTAACTGTGGCGGGGCCGCCACGTTAAACAGCCCATGGAGAACCCTGAGTTGAACACATTAAAGTAGATTTCTGTAACTTTTTTCACCCGCTCCCATCTCTAAGCCAAAGAATCCCTTCGTGAAACTTTAGGTGAAATACGAAACAAAACCGGTTTTCATTTTTCTTTGGTATAACTATTTACAAACTATTAATCAGTATTGAAACATTGCATTATCTTGTGGCTTAAAAATCTATGGCAACATTCAGAAATCGTATTATCATAATACTCCATTGTTCTGGATAGTGGGTTTTGATACTGTAAATCAAAGTATTGATTAAATTTGTCCTCATTGAGAATACTGTTTTTTTTATTGGATTAACATAATCAGTAATACTCGATTAAACTTCAGATTACAATTAAACTTCTCGGGAAATTGTATAACATGACTATAAATCACAATGCAAAATGTATGTAATATGCTATTTTGCATTTTCAATTTATAGCAAAATATTTTGTGAATATTAAACTGTTTAAATAAAAACCTTTCCTGTATTAAAATCCTGGATATATAGGTGAAAAAGACACTAAGACAGATGGAATTTGGTTCATCGCAGAGAAGGCTTTATTCGGTGTCATAGGAGTCTTCGTGGGTGGAGGATCAATCATGACTATTATATTCATCTGTGAAAGGTTTTTTTTCTACCATCATCATCTTATCTACTCACAATTATAGTCGTGATATTTGAGAATACAGTTAAGCAATATATCTATGCGACATAAATCTACGAAAGAAGTGTTAATTGAGGAAGAGTACAAAACTTAAATATTGAGTTTTCGTTTTGCTTGAAAATAAAATAGATAAGTGAAAATTCTAATTTTGATTTTGAATATATCATTTATTTTCCCAAAAATGAAACTCATATGTGTGTTGCTCTTTTTCAGAAGGAAATCTCAAAGTGCGTTGAGATACATCGATACAACGTTTCATTCGCAGGTGTATGATCAACCAGTGTATGAAAGGTAATCAGAATTATATATCATATGTGATTTAGGGGATACTGTTCCTAAAAACGAAACAAGCATAAATACGAGTATATCGGAGACTAAAAAGCAGGAAAATGATTATCTGGAGATGGGGTGACTGATAAAAATGATTATTTTCAACCATGTTAAACCAATGTATTCATTTTACTAGTCAGTTTAAACATTTTTTGGATAAAATATACATGTAACTAACGTGCATAGATTTTAACTATGTTCGAAGTGAAATTCTTCTCAATGAAAACATGTATATGCAGTCAATACTTTGCAATGTAAAGCTCATGTAATCCTTCTTTCAAATTAGATACTGGTACAAATCTTAACGTGTATATATGTATATTCTCTGGTACAATCAAAGTCAGTTAAAATTTTGAAAATTTGTCCATAAATCATTATGATTTTGAATAACAACAAACCGAATAATGACAAACCTCTTTCTAGGAAATCTAGTTATAGTATAAGTATCAGACTGGGTGTGTAATGTGTAATGCAAAATCACATTTGGTTTTAATAAGAATTATAATTAAAGCAGCATCAAATAACGGTTTGCATCGGTCTTTGCATACAAAAGAAAGTGTAAGGTCTGTTTATATTTTTCTTAGAGTTCACATTATTCGTTTCAATGCAAATTTTAGAGATTTCACCGTGGTAAATTTACTGCCTATGAATTGAATTCGACTATAAATTTGTGATAAAAAATAATTGCCAATTGATATTTTTTTTAAATACAATACCAACAACTATACAGAGCAAAACATTGGGCAAGGTACATCATAAAACATTCAGAATTTTTATCTGGAATTTTCATATTATATCACCAATTTCTTCGGTTCTTTTTTTTCATCTTATTCATATGTTCTCATCTAAATTGAATAAAGCAGGCAACAGAAATAATTATTCATAAAGATAGATCTACTAAATTATTTCATTTTGTGCTTATATAAGTGTTTCAGAAGAATACATTGTAATTTTATTTCTGAAATCGAATAGAAGGTATTTTAAGAAGGAAAGTACTGGACAGTCAGTGATGTGCGAACACTCAGTGTTACTAGATCTGTATTCGGAAAATATAATGAAAAACGGCTGATAAAAATTGACCGCTATTTAATAATACTAGGTTAATTACAACACTGTTCCAATTGAATCATCATAGTTATTCCTTTCGTGTATTCCAGAATAAACCTCAAATATTTGAGTCATAAATCCACATTTGAATATCATCAACTCATCGAACGCATAATCGAATATTCGTTGACTCTTACTTAAAACCAAAGTGTTTTTTTCATATTTTATTTATTATATACTGGTTTGAAAGAGAAATTCAGATGGGAACATTTTTATTTAACAGCCTATAATCCCTTAGAAAAAAAAATTACAAATATGAAAAACAGTTAACTAGAGATTGCTATGAAACTGTACATTTTGTACATTTAGAGCTTAAAGCAATATGAGCTGCAATTTTTTGTTGGAAATTTTTGTGGCAATATTGTAATTAACTATTTCATTGACAGAAAAAAAGAACCTTTATAATCTTTTATTGTTTATATTTGCGATGGAAGAACTATTAATAAGCTTTAACTTTTGTTGTTTATATTCGCGATGGAAAAACTATTAATAAGCTTTGATTTAAGCAAAATTACATTATTGTGGTCCTGTACAAAACTGATTATTTATATAATACTATACATTCCATTGTACAGAAATCTTTCTTCTGGAAAAAAAATGATTAATACATTCTTTTAGTCTAATTGATCATAAATGTTGAAATTACATGTGGATGAATTATAAGCAAGTTTTAACAGCAAAATGAAATTCTCAGAAATGCAGCTCATATTGCTTTAACTACCTCTTAAATTACATACCAATGATGTAAAATTTGAAAGTATGTGAATATGCAAGCAACTTTCCTTTTAATATAAAACAATTGCATATACATGTAAAAGTATAAAAGAAATTAAATGTACCCTAGTTGTTTTGTTTTTGTTTTTTGTTTGTTTGTTTTTTGTTTTTTGTTTTTTTTTTTTTGTTTTTTTTTTTTTTTGTTTTTAAAGTCTTTTTTTCTTTGTTAGGGATGATCACTAAAAATATTGACTGAATGAGTCTTTTTATGGCATCACGCTTAAGTTCTATATCTATACTCATTAATGCAAATATCCCATTTTATTTCAATGATCCACTATAAGATGTATGAGTTCTAAAATTTATATGCACACATTGTAACTGATGGAAAAATGTGAAGATAACGACAATAATTGATCCAAAAAATTGATCAAAAAGTACGCCAACTAACTAAATTACTTCCATATGAGAAATAAAATTATGTTTCAGTATTATGCGTTCGATCAGCTGATATTTTTTAAAGTACTCCTCTCCAATATTAATGCACACCTGCCACCGTTCTCTCCATGCGCGAATCATTGGCGATCTTTTATAAAAAATTGCTCAACTAAGGACACATCTCATCCCCAGCTTGCCTTCACTGGGCATCGGAACAAATAGCATTTTTAACCATCTCCCTTCCTTTACTAAAAATCAATCCAATTAATGATTGAACTTCTGGCAAGTCTTTTGTCTTCATAAACCTTGCACAAATGAGTATATGCTACTGCAAAGGAATTTCCAATATATACGTTAAACTTTACAGCAGTTCATTCCTAGAGTACGACTGAATCAACCATTTTTTTGTCACAAGTCGTCTACATATTTACGTCATGTTCACATTGTTACGTCACGAACATTTAGCAAAACTTTACACAACGTCTGCTAGTTATAGAACATGTGTATGAATATATGTGTGCCAAATTCCATTTTGATCTGAGTTGTGGTTTTGTAAATATAGAAATTTTTTGATCACCCCTTGATCAATTTTATTCATCACCCCTTGTAAAACAATACAAATCTCTAAACATGGCACAGACCATGGACCGCCGGGTGTAACGACGAAAAGTGACCCCCGTAGAATATTGACCGGGGGGGTCAAATTTCTCCATAGAAAAATGACCCACCGGTCAATTTTCTACGGCAAGTAGGGTCAATTTTTGACCGTAGTAAACCCTTCCAGGCCAGTAATTCTACGACTCCACACACGTTGAAAAATGACCCCCATAGAAATCTGACCCTCTACTTTTTCACTAGTTTTATAATTAAACTTTTAGAAATGAGATGTGATATGCATTTGGTTGGGCAGGGTCGGTGAAGGCCTAGAGTCTCCTGAATTTTTTCTTTCAAATGTATGTTGGGGAGGGAGCAAAGTATCTTCCCCTCCTTAACGGCAAAATATCTTCCCCTTCTAAACGTCACTTTTTGGATTTTTTACGTTTCGGCTTGAGCATCACTGAAGAGATATAAATAGTCGAAATGCGCATCTGGTGCATCAAAATTGGTACCGTATATGATTTTATATTATGATCCCTGGGTCGAGGCCTCTGCTGGGGGACTGTTAGTCCCCGAGGGTCTCTACGGCCTAGTAACTAGGTCTTCGGTACCAGCTTGAAAATATGGATATATATTTAGTTTCTGTTGTAAAATTTTCAAAATTTATTTCAAAATTAAGGATTATCTCTCTCATGCATAGCTCTGATCCTTCGACGTATTTGGCTCCTTTTTTCAGTTCTTCCAAGTCTTTTTTATTTGAATATTTTGGGTTTTCAACGTTTCGGCTTGGGCATCATTGAAGAGACATCTGGTGCATCAAATTGGTACCGTATATGATTTTATATATTGAGATTTATTTTCATTTTTTTATATTATTTACCCAGAGTAAAAGAGGCTCATTACAAATATACATAGAACCATGCATTTTTTATTCATATACAGTGTATTAGTTTCTTTTTCTGACACCAGCTAAGTAAATAATCTTTTTTTAAATGACGACTGTGGAAACTTATTTTATAAAATGTGATAAAACGAAATCTAAGAACACGCGTATTATATCTCTTAAAGTCATCGAACATCATAATAGCCTAGTTATTTGTTTTTCTTTAATGAAGATAAAACATCTTGTATTATTGATGTAAGGTATAGTATTACCTTTTTTTATTTTAGACTTAAAAGCTTTTAATATACGTGATTTTACCCCTATAATTTGGCTAACAAGAATATTCTTACCAAACCCATTTTTTGTATAAAAATCAAAACAAAAGAAGACAAACATAAAAAAAAAATCCCACAAGGTCATTTTCCTACAACCCACACGGAGAAAAATGACCCCTAGGCCATAATTTCTACAAAAACTTGGGTCATTTTTCTACGTAGAATATTGACCAAGGGGTCAAAATTCAACGTAGAAAAATGACCCCCGGTCAACATTCTAAGGAGGTCACTTTTCGTCGTTACCGGAAACTCCAGAGGTTGAACCAGGTGCCTAGGAGAATTAAGAATTTCTGTCGAACAGCCATGACTTAGCAGTACAAAAATGATCACTTTAAGCATTACCTACTAATTGTTTATATTTTAATATCAAACAGATTTCGTACAGTACATATTCTATAATTGTTTTGTTATGGTTTTGCGACATTGACAGGAATACTTATTTTTCAATTCAAATGAAGTTTGCACCCAAAGCCTGGGCATCTAACCTTAAGAAAAATTAATTTTACAACATTTTTAGCAGCATACTCACCCATTTTGGTCATGCAAATAGTTCACCTACTAGTTGCGAGAAGTTCAAAAGAAATCCACGTTAAATAAATTAATATGTAATTTGTGCGACCATTGGGCGAGCGCAGTCGTGTTTTATCTATTACTAGATACCTTATTCACTTTTTATTAAAACATGTATTTGGAAGGTTTGGACTGTTACACCACATGCCATCGTATGTTAATTGCATTTCTATAACGTAGCCTAAAAAAGGGCATATTTTCAACTTTGTTTAATCAACTATCTGTCTGTAATTTCCATTCTAGCAAGGTGAGTATCTGTCTATTTGTGAAAACTCATTTAGTTCTCGCGAGAGTTTGAACAACAGAGTAGTTACTAAGTTATGGAAAAACAGTCTATTTGAGGTGCATTATGAGTACCAAGAATTCTATTGAAACAATAAACAGTAGTCTGTGAATTTTCTCTTAGCCTAGGCGTTGTTGTAAGAGCTCCTAATGCAAGCTGCGCTATCAATGTAGGACCAACTTCAATAAACCGTAAAATGAACAGTGAACGGTCTCAATTTACTCTTTTTTCCCCCCAAAATTCTTACTAGAAATTACTTGTTGCGAAATACTTTATCTACCGATTTTTGATAGCAAAAGTTGGAACTGCGCCGCCTCATTATATCAGGTATTTAATTCTTTCAATTAAAAAAGATAAAGCTATTTAATAAACATAATGAACATTTTTTACTTTATATTAATCAGTTATTGCTAGTTTTATTTATTTCTCAAGTTTTATTATTTTAGGAGATTGGGTTACTACAAGACGGCGCTTGTCTACGAAAGTTTTGGGAACCTCATATGTAGTACTCCCCTCCATCCAAAAGTTAAGTAACAGTTCTATCAATTTATACTTTTAAATTTATACATTGTGCTCTTTTTTTCAAATATTGAAAATATTGCCTATTTTTGAGGAAAATATCTGTAAACAGAAAGGCGCAAATTATGACGTCGCAATGTATACACTAGCATGAAAATTACGATATTTTTGAAAAATATATTATGATAAAGAATTCAAATTACATAAAGGTGCGAGTTTTTATCTTAAATTGACCAGTTTCTTTTTTTTTTAACTTTTAGATAAGACCAAACAGCCCTTTAGTAACCTTGTTTATATAGAATCGATAGCAGGTAATCCTTTTAATTAAATAAAGGACATGTAACTCTTGAACTTCTCGTAGGCTGTACCTTCATGTAATCTTACTACATAAAACGAGATGATCATAAGCGCAATGGTTTTTTTCTTTGGTTTCTTTTTTAAATTTTCGTTTATGACGACTTCCACTTAAAGAATAACTATTTTATGGAACTTTTTTAATTTGTATCACTTCGTTGTTTCATGTATATCCTTCAATAAAGAACAATTTTTATTCATGTTCCATTTAATGTTTTTTCTTTCTTCATCATGTTTCAATCATATGCCTCTTGCATTCATTCCCAACCTGTTATTTTCAAGTTCAAAATAATCTGAAGGCAATCGTATCAGGGAATAAATATTTTGGTTGTCTCTTTTAAATTTCTGTATCCTTTGGATTTCAATGCATCAAATTAATGACGTCATATTTCCAAAATGGTACTCCTTCATGCCTTATTCTTCCCTGATTTATCACAGTCATATACTCAACTAATATTTGAGCCAGTTTCAAAATTGTTTGAAAAAATTAAATTTGAAGGGCACAATAAAGCTAAAATTGTACCTTCTTCTTTTAGGTGGAGCAATTCGAGCTTTGTGAATTTTTTTGTGCACTAGAAAAAGCCCCATGCAACGTAATCAGTCAGCATTATTAAAGTGGAGTACTTATATTATCTATTCATGTGGTACTGATATATCTGTCACATTAGTCACTCAGGCTTCTACAATACCACATTATCCCTATCTATGTTAGTTACACGATTATTCAATTTCAAGAAAAGTTTAACATAAGCAAGAATATCATCATCCTATTACTATTTTTTATACAAATATGAACACAATAAATAAATATGTCAACGCGATGACACTAAATGACAGTTATATTTTTTGAACAATTTAATTGTTAGGGCCCTGTTATACACTGAAGTTTCTACGGATTTCTCCTTTTGTCCGATCATGACAAGGAGCACACATGAGGTGTAACCGTCGACAGGGGATACCTACTCCTCCATGACACCTGATCCCACCTCTGATGTTTGCTCTGCTCCTATTTTGTAATGTTTAACGGACTTTTGAGCTTGAATAATGTTCGTTATCTCCTTATATTTCATTGTTTAAATGGACTGCGAGCTTGAATACTGTTTGTTATCTTCATATTTCTTTACACCTATATGTTTCAATCGATTATTAGCCTCCCTCCTCTCCTACCCATCTCTCAAATATATGCATAATTATTCCTTAATTTACAAGTTAATCTTAAAATTATAACCCTACCTTACTAAAATTATATAGACTAAAGTCATTTCGTAAAATTGAGTGCAAACTTTTTTAATGCAAGGGAAAAAAGTTGCTTGATCCATTTCCAAATATTTGAATTTGCATTAAATCACACGGTTTTGAGGGATAAACTTTAAAACAAATGTTCCCGAGATTCTTGATTGTATGGAAATAAGTAAACTTTACAAAAATTGTTTGTAAATATCAAATTTTTTACATAAATATCATTTCATTTCATGAAAGCGGCAATCTCTCATAATTTTAACATTCATTTTAAAATATAAGCTGTTGCACAAGTTATCGACCACTTCAGGACTTCCTTGTGCATGAGTTGATTTCATTTTATAGTTACTGGAATTTAGTGTTTTTGTATTTGTAGATCAAAATAATAATAAAACTAATACTTAATAATGTATCAGGGGATGCTGTACACTTTATGATATTTGAAAGCCATTATAAAACAAATATGTCACATTAATATTCATTTATACTCGAAAGATGTAAACAATTAAGAATCTTTAGTTGTTTCTCACTAAAGATTATTTATATTAACGCAATAAAAATTGTAAAAGCCAGTTACACATTTTCCTTATTTCTTCCGTAAACCTCTCATTACTAGGAACACCTTCAATAGAAACTTAAATTTATCAACATACAATTACTTTCAAATACGATTATATGGATTAATGTATTTAAATCTGAGCTCTCGACTTAACATAGGCTTCTACTAAGCTGATAAATATGTTTGATTTCTAATTCAGAATTTACATGCATGGTTTTCTTCTCTTCGACGTTTCAAAACAGAACAAATAATCCCTATTTCGTATTACTTGTTTGTATTCATTTAACACCTTTGTCGACATTTTATATTTATAATGAAGCATATATTACTTTAAATAACACGATTACTCAATATCATCCAATATGTAATTTGTTTATGCATATGTGAAAACAATTCACAAATACAGGGGAATGTTTAAGGAAATTCAACATTCTGGTTTTGATCGCTATGTTATAGCCTGTGAAGGTAGATATAGGGTTAATTGTGCAGGATGCCCATGCGAGTATTGCTACTAAAGGTTTGGATGTAATGGTAAATATAACTGTGATACTGACCGATACTGTGGCAGGAAGGCTGGTGCCTAGTTAATCCTACAAGAGGTAAGAAATATCTGATGTTATGTTAAGAATGAAAAGTATACAGTTAGGTATAGCAAAACATAATTTAAAATTGAAGATAGAATTAAAATACATTAGGCATAATTAGGCAAAATTAGGCATAATTGTTAAAAAAAATAAAATCGGAAAATTGAAAATGTAAACAAGAAGTTAGAATTAAAATAAGAAAGAAAAACTAAATGATTTATTTAATCTGAAAAATAAGAAGCTACAATAAAAATAGAAAAAAAAGATTTAAAAAGAATTGTGGCACTGAATACCCTCCATAGTTTCTCAGTATCAAAATTCGACAAACGTGTAGACTTATCATTTGTAGAGCTGTAGATTGTCTTTGTATTTTAATCAAGGGATGCTCACTCCTCCATGGCACCTGATCCCACCTCTGACGTTTTGGAGGTCCGTGTTTGCTCTGCACCTATTTTGTAATGTTTAATGGACTTTTGAGCTTGAATACTGTTCGATATCTCCATATATTTCATTCAGAGAGCGGCAATATAAATTCCGGAATACAAAGTTTACAAAATCAAAAATACATTAATTCATAGTATAAACTCAACGTCAAAACAACATGCCAGGATGTCGGAATTACCTACTTGCACGTCTAGAATATGAAATGAAATATATGGAGATAACGAACAGTATTCAAGCTCAAAAGTCCATTATACAATACAAAATAGGAGCAGAGCAAACACGGACCTCCAAAACATCAGAGGTGGGATCAGGTGCCATAGAGGAGTGAGCATCCCCTGCCGACCGGTCACACCCGCCGTGTGCTCCTTGTCATGATCGGGAAATAACGGAAAAATCCATCGACAATTCAGTGTGTAAATAATGGCCTAACAATTAGTATAAAAAACGCCAGTCAGCATTTGACTCAATGATAAATTGTATTTGATGACTTTAAACGAGACAGCTGATATTCTTGTTTCATCAACTTGTTTGTCAATAATTTACCTCGTTTTAGAAATTGTGCATACGAAAAGGATGCTCTTGCGTATCGAATCAACTGAGAGATATAAAACCCGCATGCAGGTGATGAAGGTATATTGCTGCATAGGTAAGGGAAGCTGACGATTGAAAAGTTAAAGTCGTCACGTTTATCATAAAGCTTTGTTGTTAGATTACCATTAACGTCTTTTTCAAGTAAAATATCCAAATATGAAACAGATGTGTCAGATTCTGTGGTATCTTTTATCTCAAGCTCACCAGAATATATCGTATCGACATATGAATGGAAATAACCATTGTTAATTGACAATACGTCGTTCATATATCTAAATGTCCAGTTGAAGGCCACAGCAAGTGTTTTCTTCTTTTCACATATAAGATTTTGAACAAATTCTGCTTCATATCAATATAAAAAAGGTCTGCTAATAAAGGGGCGCAATTGGTACCCATGGGAATTCCAATAGATTGTTGGAAGACCTGGTCTCCAAAAACCACATAGATATTGTCAATCAGAAAGTCAAGCATCTTTTTAATGTCAACTTCAGAGAACTTGCGTGTGCAATCAGAATGTTTTTTTAACAAAATAATTTTGCAAATGACCAATGACAAGGTAAGTAAATTTACGAGTTCCATTGTTATTGAAAAACCAGCTGTCAATGATATAAAAAAGCCTGGACTTTAATTTATCGTGGGGAATGGCTGTGTATAAAGTTGAGAAGTCGTCAGTTTTTAAGTTCTTGATTTTGGTAAAATCTTGTGATTTCAAATTTTTCAAAAGTTCCTTGGAATTTTTGAGTATCCACATCTGATTTACACCACTTCTCGAATATATTGTTGCACAATCTTTTTGAGGTTTCTCCTTCACTACTGTTAATATCTTAGTGAGGAGTAAAGAAAGAGGCTTGGTTGAACATTTACTGGAACCCGCTATGTATCTTTGTTTGTAGGGATTTTTATGAAGTTTCGGGATCCACTATAGATATGGTAATTTAAATTCATTTTGGTTGTTTGAAATATTAAAAATATTCAAAATGGACATATGATTTTGAAGAATTTATTCATTAGAAAGGGAACTATGAGTATAAGTTGGATTACCACTTGTAGAATTAAAACCAAGTTCCTCTAAAATACATTTAATATAATGAACCTTACAAACAAAGACAATGTTGTTACATGTACCTGCTTTGTCAGCAGGGACCAGTGCGTATTGATCATGTAATCTATCTAATTCTTTTTTCACTTCTGGATTATTGAATACAGAAGGATAGATGGTTCTCATATTGCCCCTCAATCTTATAATGCGCGATTTTAACATACATCTGTCTGATACAAAGAAGAAAACACTTGCTGTGGCGTTCAACTCGACATTTAGATATATCGACGACGTATTGTCAATTAACAATGGCTATTTTCATTCTTATGTCGATACGATATATCCTGGTGAACTTCAGATAAAAGATACCACAGAGTCCGACACATCTGTTTCATATTTGGATATTTTACTTGAAAAAGACGTTAATGGTAATCTAACAACCAAGCTTTATGATAAACGTGATGACTTTAACTTTTCAATCGTCAACTTCCCTTACTTATGCAGCAATATACCTTCATCACCTGCATACGGGGTATATATCTCTCAGTTGATTCGATACGCAAGAGCATGCTCTACGTATGTACAATTTCTAAAACGAGGTAAATTATTGACAAATAAGTTGATGAAACAAGAATATCAGCTGTCTCGTTTAAAGTCATCATTTCGTAAGTTCTATGGTCGATACAATGACCTTGTCAGCAAATACAATTTATCATTGAGTCAAATGCTGCCTGACGTTTTTCATACTAATTGTTAGGCCATTATTTACACACTGAATTGTCGACGGATTTTTCCGTTATTTCCCGATCATGACAAGGAGCACACGGCGGGTGTGACCGGTCGGCAGGGGATGCTCACTCCTCCATGGCACCTGATCCCACCTCTGATGTTTGGAGGTCCGTGTTTGCTCTGCTCCTATTTTGTATTGTATAATGGACTTTTGAGCTTGAATACTGTTCGTTATCTCCATATATTTCATACACTTAATCAATTCAGACAAAGTGTCAAGGTCTTCTTTTTCATGTCTGGCCCATCGCCTGGCGTAATCCTCTACAGAATCCATAATATTTATGAAATTCCGACGCTAGTTGAAGGATCGGGGCTACCTATATTTAGGGCCTTTTAAAATTAGTGATATAAGGTCCTCATTATTAACCATATTTACGTCGCCAGTAATAACGTGTCCAGCAGGACTATAGTTATAGGGTGAAGAAGATCATGAACACGATGGAGGATTATGTCTCAGATATTCGATATCCAGGCCCTATAAAGTTTTCTTGTAATTAAAAAGTTTGGAAGCAATAGTCGATGTATATTTGTAGGAAATACAAGGTGTAGTCTTTAACTTGAAATGTGGTGGAATACAAGACTGGACCCTTTAGTGATATAGAATATTACTTATATTAACTGCGTTAATTCCTTTGTTGGCATATTGAAGTTTAAGGAAAAAATGGATTGTTTTAGCTGTAGTTTCTTCAGTAAAACGTGGGGGTTTAAAAAGCCTTTGATTTGCAATATCCATAATCACAGATCCGAGCCTATGTTCTGGTGTCGAGGAATCAAAAAATGGACTTTCGTTGACCTTTTCAAGAAGACTATTTAAAAGGTTTCAAAGGAACAGAGTAAAGTTTGGTGCGAATACGATGTACACCTAACTGTTGATTTACGTAAGGTAGTAATGAATCAAAAGAGACATCGCGTATTAAAGATTTATTGTAAGACCGATGCCAATGACTACGCTTACGTCTCTGTGTATGGTTAAAAAGTCCCATCACATTTACATTGTTACACTGTGGATTGGAAAGATTTCCAACACTATCGACATTGTCATTACATCCAAAGGGAAAGACTGTCCTTAGTTTTCTTATCCAAAATTCTTCTTGTTTACGGAAAGGTGTACTCAGTGATGGACTGTTTATGTGGTGGTAAATCTTTTCTAGAATTCTAACTTTCATTGACAAAATAGAATGATTAGGTAAATTAAAATGCTTGTATACAAGCTGCCAGTTCCCTGGGGAAGGGATGACCTACTGGGGCCATGACACCTATATATTAATTCAATGCGTCATGACACCGAGATATATACAATATATGTTATATGGTATTTGTATTTGGGTTAGGGTAAAGCTTTTAACTGTTTTTGAGATATTAGTCCATTTTCATTTTCGGGGGGGGGGGGGGGGATTCAGGGGTCATGTCAAAATCAAAGAGCCAAAATAAAAAAAAACTGCAGAAAATTATGCAAATGCCTTAAAATTTTCCAAATATCGACATAATAGACAGGGGCTTAAAATATGATTATTTTACCCAAACCTTTTCTCTTGAATACTTTTACTTTGCTATAATACTCGTGTATTCTTTGATGAGACCCCGGTATTTTAGTTGTGCGTCGTAGAACCATTTCCTTTGCACATTCAAGTAGAATAAAATCCTTATTTACATTTTATAAAAATGATTAAAATTTACTCAAATATGATAAATAAACATCTTGCTAAAACTTTCAACTTAGTGTGTTAATTTTCAATAAAAACGAGTTGTCTACGATTTTTCTAGACATTCATTCTTTGACGGTTTTCTTTTCTGCCCAAGGGAATATAGCGGATAAACTAAGGGCATAGCTGTGATGTGCAAGAATACCACAGTGAACAATGAGAAAATTCATTACCCCTATGTCAGGGGTTCTGGTGTTAGGTCGGGGCTCTATCGATCAGATAGTGAAAACGAATAAATTCTTTCATTTTTTTTCTGCTCCTGGGTATTAAGCAGATAAACTAAGTGCATAGTTATGATGAGTAAGGGTATCAAATCTAAAATTGTGAAATTCATGGCCCCTGGGTCAGGGTTTCTGGTGTTATGGTGGGATCTTTTGATTATGTAGTAAAAAATGCATTAATACTTTGGAAATCTACCCTTCTTATTTGCATCTAGGAGGCAAACAGATACAAAGTTGTAATGAGCAAGGGTATTTTTACCAGATTTATGAATTGGACTACTTGGTCAAGTTTTGTGTTGCTGGGAAGGGCTCTTTTATTTTGTTCGGAGATTTGAACACCACTGAGAGAAGTTATTCCACTTTGCTATTCGTCTATTATAATTTATCACTGTAAATATTGTAAGTGAAAGATCAATTATAATAAAAGAATTATAATACAAATTTTTGTTGTATAATAAAAAAAAAGTTCTTTATAGTTTTAATGATCAGATAAGATTTGTAAATAATAGATAGATAAAAAGGGAGACTAAAATGCTTTGTCTTTGTACAAATGTTCTTTAATTACCAAGAGGGGCTATTGTGAAGAGAATGAGTTAGGTTTACTGTTAGCACTCATGCAATATTGTTTTGTTTTCTCTGCATGGCGATATTCACAAATTGGGGCAAAAACGGGCAAGTAAATAGAATCCCTTTATGTTTGATACTACGTTGATCACTTATTATAATATATCTTTTGTATTTAAGCATATCTCCATCTATTAGTTTATTTTGTTTTATTTATTGTTTCTATGGATCTCCATATTTCACCCTTTACAATATTTTATTACACTCAGATAACTGTTAAAACTCTTGAGTCTCTTGTATCCATTAATAAATAAAAGTGACACTTATGAATTTCTAAGAAAATATATGATTAATTAATCAATTTGAAAGTTTTTTTCTTTTAATATTGTATTGAGAACTTGTCGACTATTACTTTTGGTTGAAATCGTATAATGAAAGAATGTTTTACGTCTTCTGGAGATTAAGGTCAGAAAAGTAACCATTCAAGACATTTTTAGTTGGCTTTTTTAATTACCTAAAATGTTATTCTAGTGATTCCAAGGAAGAAAACGTCACATTATATAAGAAAATGTAAAGGATATACCTTATGTAATCAATAACTATTAATTTCTTCCGTTTAATTTTTTAACTGTCAGGCAGCTTTCAGTATTTCTTTTTGCATAAAGATTTTGCATTAAATTTCAAATATAAATTTCAGTTACTTCAGAACTGGTTTTTAAAAAGAAAGCAATATTTAAAGTCAAAATTAAGGTAGATATGTGCATAAAACTTAACCTGTAATTCTGATCTGTTTTAAGAGAATCAGAGATTAATAAAATGTTATATGAAATATGTGGAGATAACGAACTGTATTCGAGCTCAAAAGTCCATTAAACAATACAAAATGGGAGCAGAGCAAACACGGACCTCTAAAACATGATAGGTCGGATCAGGTACCATGAAGGAGTGAGCATTCCCTGCCGACCGATCACACCCGCCGTGTGCTCCTTGTCATGATCGGGAAATAACGGAAAAATCCGTCGACAATTCAGTGTGTAAATAATGGCCTAACAATTAGTATGAAAAATGTCAGTCAGCATTTGACTTAATGAAAGGTTGTATTTGCTAACAAGGTCATTGTATCGACCATAGAACATACGAAATGATGACTTTAAACGAGACTGCTAATATTCTTGTTTCATCAACTTGTTTGTCAATAACTTACCTCGTTTTAGAAATTGTTCATATGTAAAGCATGCTCTGACGTATCGAATCAACTGAGAGATATAAACCCCGTATGCAGGGAAAAGGGTATATTGCTGCATAAGTAAGGGAAGTTGACGATTGAAAAGTTAGTCATCACGTTTATCATAAAGCTTTGTTGTTAGATTACCATCAACGTCTTTTTCTAATAAAATATCCAAATATGAAACAGATGTGTCAGACTCTGTGGTATCTTTTATCTCAAGCTCACCGGAATATATCGGTGGACATAAGAATGGAAATAACCATTGTTAATTGACAATACGTCGTCGATATATCTAAATGTCCAGTTGAAGGCCACAGCAAGTGTTTTCTTCTTTTCATATAAAAGATTTTGAACAAATTCTGCTTCATATGAATACAAAATTAGGTCTGCTAATAAAGAGGCGCAATTGGTATCCATGGTGATTCCAATAGATTGTTGGAAGACCTGGTCTCCAAAAACCACATAGATATTGTCAATCAGAAAGTCAAGCATCTTTTTAATGTCAACTTCAGAGAACTTGCGTGTGCAATTAGAATGTTTTCTTAACAAAGTAACTTTGCAAATGACCAATGACAAGGTAAGTAAATTTACGAGTTCCATTGTTATTAAAAAAGCAGCTGTCAACGATGTCAGTAAGTCTGGACTTTAATTTATCGTGGGGAATAGTTGTAGAAAAAGTTGAAAAGTCGTAAGTTTTGATTTTGGTTAAATTTTGTGATTTGATAGTTTGTTTGTTTTGTAGAATATTGTATATAAAATTCTTGCCATGTAGCGTGTCACTCTGCCTCCTGTCGCACTCAGTCTTAGATAATGGAAGACTGTACAAGTTTACTTCGTCCATTCACAACGTTCTTCGCCAATTTTTATGGTATTCAGTAATGGCAAGTGTTTTAGATCCTTTTTTATGCTTAATCTAATTTTTAATCCATGACAAAAAAATTTTTAACAAATTTTGAATATAAACAGTCACAAGGAAATGAATTAAGAAGTTCATTTTATGGAAAGCGGATGTCTGATGTCAAAAAGCCTGATCTTTAATTTATCTTTTTGAACGGTTGTACATGTATAAAGAGTTGAAAAGTCGTACTTTTTGATGCTATTAGCATTTGAAAAATTTCGTAATCTGAAACTTATTTTTTAAATTTCCTTGTAATTTTTAAGTATCCACATCTCAAATATGTTGTTGTATAGTACTTCCATAGTTTCCCTTCACTAGTGTTTATATTTTGTTGAGGAATAAAAGAGGCTTGGTTAAAATTTATTAGAACCCGCTATGCATCTTTGTTTGCAAGGATTTTTATGTAATTTAGAGATCAAGTTTAGGTATGATAATTGAAATTCAATCTAATTGTTGAGAATATTAAAAATAAATTGAAATTATGATTTTGAAAAATAAATTTTAATTATGATTTTGAAGGATTTCCTCGTTAGAAAGGAGTATAAGTTGGATTAAGAACAATATATGCGAATTACTTCATCAATACTTACAATTAAATGAAATTCACTAAGGCTTTAATTATTGTCTTGAAGTGAATATTGTTTTTTTATGGTACCATTTTTGGTACTTATGACTATTTACTCCTTTTTAATTACAAATTATTTGAAGAGAATTATGGAAGGATTTCGAAGAGCATTGAAGTGGTAAAATCATACGATTGAGCTTTTTTTAAACGTCAGCTGCTACATAATAAAACATTCATTTCTTTAGAATAGAAAAAGCAGCATTCATCGATATATTTTATGTATCGCCACTCTCTTAAAGACCCAATTTTTCTACCGTACGGTTACCTGAGAAGAGGGAGTGGTCTTATTAGTACAGGTGTTATTTACCTGGAGTGCCCTAATACTCAAGATTCCAAAAATTCATATACACATTGCATTATACAGTAAGTCTTTATGGTGATCATGTTCAACATTACACACATTTCCTGTCTTATTCTGAGTGAAACAGTAGTGAAACCAAATAATACTTTTGCATGAAATTGATAAACTCAACATTTTCATCGATATTTTTTTCACAAAAAAAATCATGTATAAAGAAATACTTTTTTCAAAAAAAAGTTATATATATATATATATATATATATATATATATATATATATATATATATATATATATATATATATATATATATATATATATATAGAAAGCTCGAGTGTAAGCTACAAAGGAATCCTATCAATGACTTTTTAATTGTCAGTTAAAAAAATAATTACAAGGTACACTGTACGTGTAAATATTGAAAAAGTTCCATTTCTCTTGAGTACATTAACCATCTAGAAATTATTAATTTCCGTGGCTGACACTGGTGCCCATGATGTTCATTTACGAATAAGGAATTTAGAGAAAATTCGAACTATGATTTTGACATTTCTTCCACTACGTGGTGAAGAGTTATTGATAATTTTTGTACTCCAAATTTCTTAAATTAAAAAATGCCATCCGAAAATAGTGCAATTTAAAAATAAACCCCAATCTATTGTACACCAAAAACAATATTTATACGTATGTGTACTATTTGTGTTTTTTTAACATCTGCATCCACAGATAAAACTTGTGACAAAGGTAATCTTCATAATTTCCAAACATAATTCATGCCATCAATGTCTAATTATCTTCTTTCAATTATTTTATTCCATTTTGTGTTCATTCATTTTAGGGGGAGAGGGGGAGGGGCTCGCTATATTATTTCCAGATGACGGCGAATTTCTGAGGACCCAAGCGACAAATCAAGCAGGACACATAAAAGAGGTGTCGTGTGGTCTAGTATGGAAACATCCAATCTCAGAACATCAGGTAGCACAGGTAGGTGGCCTGTCGATCAGATCAGTAGCTATTGTTTTATTTATGATTGACAGGCGATATATTATTGATCTTGAACCAGCTAGAGTTTGGGGGCGTTAACGTAAAATTGGGTGTTTAAGCAATATCTTTCTGTCACAATCTCTTTATAATCCCAGCTCCAGCAAAGCCCACCTGTTGATTGGCACCTTCTTAATATTCATCACTGCAGAGAGAGAGAGAGAGAGACTTTTTCTCTTCTTACCTCAAAGATCCTATTCACAACAAAACTCAAATGATGCATGGTTGCAGAGAGTGGCCGTCTTAACCAAAGACAAATATTCTTTTGTTTTTATTTCGTAAGAAATGGGTGTGTCTATGTAACAGCTTTGGTTAAGGAAGCATTCAAACGGAAAAAAATACATTGTATCCTGATTAACTTTTTTTTTTAAAACTTCCTGCCTGTATTCAACAATTTCAAGTGCATTCCTCATTCTTCCTTGTAAATTCTGATAAATTGTTCGGATCTATAGCTAGAGCAAGTGAATAGCATTCTCTTGATCCACCACTTGTGCTAACAGACATATCTTTTTCTTTATCATAAATATTTTTCGATAATCCCAAGCTATTATTAGCTTGACTCTTTCTGAGAGCTAGGGAAACGTAACTGTCCTGAGACATATCAATGTCGCTAGAGGTACCGGTGGCAACATGATTGTAGACGTCTTTCTCGTACGTTGCGTTGACTCTTGAAAGTACATTAAATCTTCTGTTGAAGCTGATGATATTGTAGTTGTTTGAGTCCCTTGTCATCTGAGAGTAATCTTCTTGCGCCTCAACCGATTCATGGGGGTTTGTTTCTTCGTTTTCAAGCCTGTTTGGCCCCAGTCCTTCATAAAAGATTGATTCTTATTTGATTACTTAATCAAACAAAATAATCTTGAAAAATAAAATGCCACAATAAAACGTTTTTGAAAGAGTACTTTAATTTTTATTGTATACGTAATCCTTGATTGTGAATGTCCCTAGCATAAATTCTAAACCAAAAACGAAATCAATTTTTTTTTTTTAGAAAATCAATCAATTAAATTATTCTTGGGAAAGCATTCCCCTTTTCTTCATATTTTAAAGCATTTTGACTGCTTATACAGATACTTACTTGTCAAATACCGGCGTATAAACTTTGATCTATAAAATCAGATGTATTAATATCAGAAAGATAGACGGTTTCCGTTTTATAAGAATAAAGATACATGTATGATGGTAACGAAAAATTAATGTTGTAAAGAATTTTGTGATTTGTTTAATTTTATCTGGAGTAGGCAACACATCAATGCAATTAAATAATGCATATGATATTAAGTTCTTTACAGTATCTGAAATTTTTGAAAAGTTACAATCATCAAATCACTTTATTCCAAATTCTGCCCCACGAAAAGCAAATGAAAGTAAAGTTGGACAAATTTTTCGGATTACATACAAGTGCAACATTTACTTAGAAATAAATTCTCAAAATAACTTACCTTATATTATAAAGGAAGACAATGACGATTAGAATAAAAACTACACTGAGCATTGCTGCCATTGAAACAGCAATTACTCCAGTGTTATGTGACTGTACCTCTTCTGAAGCATTCTCAGTGTCTGAGTGTAAATTAAATTATTCAATAAAAATCTTCAAATTCTCCAATCAAAAAAGTTCTTACAATAAGCACCAAATAATTTTATTCTCTCTTTGTACTATCTATATGAGTTTTTCACCCCAAACTCAAAAGATATCTTCTGAATACATCAAGTTTGTCTCGATTTTTTCAGCTGCCTTTTATGTTCACAATATTAAAATTTAAAACTTACCAACCCTAATTGCTAAAATGTGTAACAATTTTGTTTCCTAATCGTCATTAAAAAGGGCGAAGACAACGAAAAGTGATCGATCTCAAGAAAATCTATAAATAATATAAATCTGTGAAGATGGAATGAAAAAAAACGGACCCTGGGAATTTCCAAATGTGAGATCAGGTGCCTAGGAGGAGTAAGCATCCCCTGTTGACCGGTCACAAACGCCATGAGCCCTATGTATTAATCAGGTTGACAGAACATTACAAACTCGAATTCAGTATAAAAACAAAGGCCTAACAATTGGTATACGAAACACGTCAGGAAATATACGACCCAATGATAGGTAATCTTTGCTAACAAGGTCTTTATAAAGACCATAGAATTTACAAAATGCTGAATTTAAACGAGTTGAAATCCCTGTAACATCAACTTATCTGTCAGTAGCCTGCCTTGATTCAAAAAATGATCGTATTCAGAGCATGTTCTTTAGTATCGAATAAGTTGAGAGATGTAAACACCATATGCAGCTGATATCGGGATATTTCTACATAAATAAAGAAAGTTGACGATTGAAAAGCTGAAGTAATCTCGTTTGTCATACAATTTAGTTGTTAATTGGCCCTTATCGTTTATAGTCAGTAAAACATCCAAATGTGAAACATGTGGCAGACTGCGCGTTTGGTGTCTCTTATTTGAAGTTATATAATGAAACAAATTTTAGCTACACACCACTTCCATTTGGCATTCCAGAAAATAGAAAATGTGATAAAATCGCAATAACGACATTTCATGTTGATAAGGAGATTAAGCAAACCAGCATGTACGTGTATTTGTACGTGTAGCAGGGTCTCCCCCAAGAAATATGTGTGTTATGTCTTCACCGAGTACATGCAAGTACGAACTTGTAGCCTATATTTTTCTTATTTGATGATCATTTCAAGGAAAGATAATGATATTCTGAAACCTAAAGATTAATTGCGAATATACTGAAAGAAAGAACTAAATGTTTCTCTATTTAATTGAGTTGCTCACTCCTCCATGGCACCTGATCCCACCTCTGATGTTTGGAGGTCCGTGTTTGCTCTGCTCCTATTTTGTATTGATTAATGGACTTTTGAGCTTGAATACTGTTCGATATCTCCATATATTTCATTGCAAATACAGTAATGTTGAGTATAAATTTATCAAAACATGTTAAGACGAATCAAGTTTATGAAAACTTTTAAAAACATAATTCGTTGAAAATCTATGCATTTATTTATTCAAAGCAGTGATATACTTTATAAATCATATGTGTAATCATCATTATTTTTTTTATTCTTGGAAGAGAGAAAGTCTGATGCTGGGGGGGGGGGGGGGGTGGAGGGATATATAATGGGATGTAATTGAAATAATACAGACTCTGTAAAAATTGTCATTAATGGTCGCTGTATTAAGTATATATTTCCGTATTTGAAAATATGTCTGAGCGTAAAATACAAAAAAAGATTTTCCGAGAGGGATAATTTGTTGCTTTTAAGTGAAGTTTTGGGTTTTGGCCAAAAACCCGTTTAAAGACCGAGCTAAATGGTCTGATGTTAGCGACGTTGTTAGCATAGTTTAGTCTCCCTTCCACTAGGTCATAAAATTGGGCAATTATTCCGACTGGGGCAGTGATACTTTGAAATTTAAGGCCATCGACACGTTTATGGCACGTAAACAATTCTCTATTTGTGCGCTGGACGACACATTGGCCGAACAGTACCGTCGAGGAAACCCCAACAGTTTTCTAGAGGAGCATTTTTATCACGAATAGAGGTAGCCATGACCTGAAGCTGTTCAAGTGACAGCCAGTATCTGTCTAGTGTATCGAGAAGATACGCATAATTGTTGTATATGTAATAAAGTGCTGTATTGAATATGTTTGAAAGTTCTTATTTTGTTTTGCCAAACAGCTGATAGGTCCTCAAAACAATTAGGGTGTGTAAGACGCCTCATAATAACGCACAACTCCTCCATTACAAATGTGCGATTTCCACAACGAAAAACCTTTTGGATTTCCATCACATATTTGATGTCATTCAATCCAGTTTTATCAAAAAAGAAATAAATTCTTATGTTGTGCCTCTATAATGTCCTCTAATTGTTGTTTTGTTTTGTTTTTTGTTTTGTTTTTGTTTTTGTTTTTTTTTGTTTTTTGTTTTGTTTTGTTTTTGTTTTTGTTTTTTGCTTACAGTAGTAATAAATTGTCATCTTCTCATCTTCTGAAATTGCTGCTAATATCTTTAGTGCGAATTAAAATTAAAGCTGATTAGATATAACAGATACCTAAAATTATCAAATGCTAAATACTTTTACATTAAAAAGATTCCACATAAACGTACACGTTTTAATTGTTAAACAAGAGCATTAATAAAAACGTGAACGTGTAACTACATTATAGCTTGCAATTCACACGTATAAGTACGCGTACACGTTGGTTTGCGTAACCTCTCTAGTATTCCTTAAAACAAGAAAGAAATTCAGAAGTTCAACCTCTAAAATGAGATTGGTTTCAAATATGAACAGTTCTTACTCTTTGTAGTGTTGTAAACACATCCTGTTCTCCTGTCACAGTATTGGTCGGTGGTACAGTTACATTTACGTAAACATCCAAATCCATAGAATCCATAAGGACACGGTCCTCCTGTACAGCTATCTCCAAATGTACCTACTTCACAGGCTAAAACATCAATGAACCAAATTTTATAATGTTTTTCTTATTTTAAATTTATTAATATATATTTTTCAAATCAAAGCATACATTGAAATATTTATTTCAAAATCAGATGAAAAGGGTACGCTTTAAACGAATCAGTACTTGAATATTTTACCAAAAAAAAAAAAAAAAAATACTGGATTGTAACTTATAGTGTACAGTATATTGACATTTCAGCAATTGTGGTACCATCTCATTCTTTTTGTTCATTAAAACTAAAGGGTATGTTCCATAAAAATTAAGTACTTTGATATTTTGTAAAAATAAGGGAAATGTTTGAAAAAGGTTGGTAACGGTATCATTGGCAGCAACTTTCAAGTGAGTTGCTTATGAGGCCTCTAGCCTATGAAATCTAAGAGAAATGTAATGGTGTCATTATCTTTCATTTGATTAAAGGATTTAACACCACAATTCCTCAAGAAAAATTTAAGAGCAATGAAAAATGGTACTCGCAAATTTGCATATCTTGTGATTGATCAGTTACAACATTGTTTTTTTTTTTCAAATCAATATATGCACCTGATTCCACGTCTTGTGTTTCCAGGGGTCCGTGTTTTTGCCCTGTTTACGATTCATTTTGTTTCCTTGATTTATGAAATTGATGGCTGTTCTTTATCTTCACATTTTACATTCATCAAAATTTAATATACTAATTTTTCATGAATTTGAGAATTTTCTAAATCTTTGTAAAGTTTTGGGCACAACTATGTTAAAAATGTACTTTTATTTGCCGTATGTATTTGCATATAGGTCGGATCGATAGTAGGTCGGTTGTATTTTTCAGATTATTTTGGAGGAATTAATCATTGACTTGCTAATATGTCGTACGTTTTGTGTGTGTGTGTGTGTGTGTGTGTGTGTGTGTGTGTTTTCGGTTTTTTTTTACCCAAAACTGTTGCCAATTTCAGAAAAATCAAGCTAAAAAATCCATTGAAACATTACAAATTGTAAACAGAGGAATCACTGACCTCCAAATACGATAGAATGTTGCGTTTGCAATCTTCAAAATTCATTTGCAGTTTAAAAGTATATTTTGGGATATGATATCGATTTTAACAACTTGAACAGATGTAAGGTCATTTAAATCTGTAAGCACTAGTGCTTATAGTAGCATATAGTAATCTTGGATCAAAAGTAATATATTTTCTCTTCCAGAAAAAATACTGAATTTTCTAGGACTCGCTTACAAGACGGACATATATTTTTAGACAATAATTTAACTCAGTCCCTGAAATCAGACTAATAGCTGGTATATACGGTATTTTGACGTACGAGTATAAAATCATAGCATGATTTCAAAATGAAACGTCTTTTCAGACTTGAAAGTAATTGTGTAAGAAATGTTTAGATCATGTTGCAAATCATCTTAAGAAAATAAAGATTGACAAGAAATTAGATTTTTCATGCATACGTTAATACCCATTTATGATTTGTAACATTTTCTTGATTATAGTTTTACTAAAAGGTCAACTATCTGTGTAATGAACTTGATCCTGATCTTATTTCAAGGTGATGTTACTTATAAGAGAGAGAGAGAGAGAGAGAGAGAGAGAGAGAGAGAGAGAGAGATACGAATAATACATGCAGAAAAGCATAAGATAATCAGCAATTATATTTTCCGTGAGATTAATAAGTCACAAAAGCTTTATGGATATATTGCAAAATACTCTAATACAAAGAGATTCAGTTATGTTTAGATGTCTAAAATTAGGCATGTAAGGACTTGCGAGTGTTTTTGTTTTTTGTTTGTTTTTTGTTTGTTTTTGTTGTTGTTGTTGAAAAGTTAGAAAAATATTACATATATGTTCCTGTACAACATGACTTTTTTATCATGCGAATGTGCCCGAGTGCCATACAAGTCTTTGTAATTAACAGATTGATATTTTCCCAAGTATTTCACAGAAATGTTACGCATATTCAGTTTCTGTGTACAACAGGTATATCAAAATTTGATTTTTCAGGTTTCCGTCCCTGTGTATCAGTTTTCATACCAATAAAAATAAGTAATGTGAAAAGTTTATGAATAGAGAATCCCTCTCCACAAATCAATTTAAAATGCTATACGTATATGATTTTTTATTTTGTTTCAAGCTTAAAGTAATATGCACTGTTATTCATTATGATAATTTAAATCAACGTTAAAACTTGGTAATAGCTAAGTCCTTGGTATCTTCAAATATACTTCGTAATTCGCTATATCCATATCACGAATTCATTAAAGTATACATAACGAATTCACAAAATAGATCTTTTTTTCTTAGGTATGACTACCAAATGTATTTAGGGAGGTACTGAATACAAAAGTTACCTTGAAGTTCAAAAGTTTTTTTTATGAAATGAATTTCAAATATTGATATTCAAAAAATATTGTCAGTTCAAATAAGTTCAAATAATATTTTTAGTTTCGATATATCCAAAAAAAAAAAAAAAAAAACAAAACAAAAAAAAAAACAGACAAAAACAAAAAACAAACAAACAAACAAACAAAACAAAACAAAAAACAAAAATCACTTACGCACGCATATGTCGTTCTTTTGTCGATAATCTGTGCAACATTTTAGGTCTGTTCCACTGAAGTTAAAAAAATATTTTTTTTTTCCATTTTTAATATTTTAATATTGTCATGATAAAGAAAGTAACCTAAGATTAATATATATATTATTAATTTTGTTTTGTGCACTTACTCTTCATTTTTGCAAACTCCGAGTCCATCTTTGAGCTTAGTTTTTCCATAGGCAAAATAAAACTGGATGACAAAAACATTAAAGTACTCCGTAAGACTCATTGTAGGTTTGTAGATAGTATTATTCTCGACTTTTTTCTGCAAAGTGTATGATAAACAATCCTGAAAATCCATTTCCTTCCGAGGAACATTAAATAAGGAAATTTGACATATTCATGCTACATCTATTTTACATCCATTTTGACTCAAATTTAATCCTTCAGTCATGACTGTATTATTGCTGTTAAAGTCTTTGCCACTTTTAAACTTGCTAATATGCAGAATTTTTAAGAAAGAAAAAAACTTTTTAAAAAAATCATATACGAAAGCACACAAATTTCCAAGTTAATGCAGACTTAAATTGTCAAAAGCATATGCTTTTATACTTTCTTGATGTTGAATATTAAATTCTTTGTAGTTTACAAATATATAGGGGGGTCTTTTCTGTAACATAGAAATATTTAAAACTAAGACTGTACTTAACTAGGATTTTTTCCAGCTTCAGCCTCAAAGGGTTATAAAATAAAAATACCTGATAGTAATTTTACGCACGTAAGGTCGCAAATGAGATTTATATATATCTGCAGTTAAGTCCAGCACAAGTCCAACATTAATTTAGTACGTCCTGGAACATATCATAAACCATGCTATGCGAGGTCTTAGCTTAATTAAATCGATGTCCATTTTATCTCCAGCATACCTTATTTATGTAGCCATAAACCATTATCATCTGCATATGGTGTTTGTGTATCAGTTGACTCAACACATAAGAACATGTTTTGCGTGCAGTTGACTCAACACACAAGAACATGTTTTGCGTGCGATCATCATCTTAACCGATTGGATGAGACCGTATAAACCGAGGTCCCCTGTCGCAGCAGGTGTTGGCACGAAAAAGATCCCTCAATGCTCAATGGTCCTGAGTGTCGAGTATAGGTGTATTATTCGCGTATACTAAATTGCAACCACTGATTAATAAGGCTTAACTGCATATATTCTGTGTAATATATTAATGAAGAATGTTTTTGAACCAAATCTAACTAAGGATAATATGCAATATTGCATAAATTGCAAAGCAGAGAAAAAAAGAATAGTAAATGGATTGTATTTATTATGTTCTTCACGGATATTGATTTTTAGCATGTAAGTGTAGATTTAAGTAAGTGCATTTCGAATTGTGCTAAATGTAAATAAATGTATATAAGATCATGCGATGATGTTGATTCAGCGGAAGCTGCTTTCCGCAAAAGGCGCTAATAGACAACTAAATAAGATACATTTACGGTACCCCCAAATATGTGGAAAAGTTGAAATTTAGTACAGAAGTAAAACCCAGACGTACACAAAGCAATTTTCCGATACATGAAGATATGATTTAATTATATTTGTAACAAAAACACAATATTTCTGTTTCACCTACACCGAAGCGATTTTTGAAACACATAGGGAAATGTGTAATGAAAAATGAAGATAACGAATAACCTCGAAAATCCATTTAAACAATACGAACGAGGAGTAGAGCTAGCACGGACCTCTAAAACCATCAGAGGTGGGAAAAGGTGCCATGGAAAAGTAAGCATTCCCTGTCGATTGACCGGTCACACTCGAAAAGTGCTTCTTGTCAGGATCAGGCAGATGGAAAAATCCTTAGATAATTCAGTGTGAAAATAATGGCCTAGCAATTTGTATGAAAAAAGTAAGTCAGTATTAGACTTAACGATATACATATACTGTATTTGCTGACAAAGTCATTGTATCTAGCATAGTATTTGTGAAATGTTTACTTGAAACAGGAATGTTGATATCCTTGTTTCATCAACTTATTTATCAATAGCTTGTCTTGTTTTAGAAATTGTTGTACGTAGAGCATGCTCTTGCGTATCGAATCAACTGAGAGACATAAACGCCATTTGCAGATGATCTGGTTAAATTGCTACATAAATTAAGGACGATAGAAAAGATGAAGTCATAACGTTTATTTAAAAGATTTGTTGTTAGGTTGCCAAGAAGTTTTTCTAGTAAAATGAAACGAAACAGATGTGTCAGGTTGTGTGTTTTATTTCAAATTCAAAGAGATATATTGAATCAATGTAGGAATAAAAGGAATATTGTTAATTGATCAAACGTCGTCGGCATATCTTAATGTCCGATTGAAGGCCCCAGCAAGACACTTCTTCTTTTCAAGTAGAAGTTTTTAAATAAACTCTGCTTCATAAGAATACAAAAATTATAAGGGCGCTGTAAATGTTCTGTAATGTAGGTGTCCGTCATGTTATTAATCGAGCAATGTGACAAAAAGATGCATTAATATATTGCTGATAAAACATTTTTCGTAATTAAGGGCACAAAACTTTCTCATGAATGATTCTATTGTACATTTGTACTTTTGCTGTATTTTGTTAATTTGATACGTAAGGTATGTTCTACATACGATCAATTTTTAAAAAGAGACAAACTATTGACAAACAAGTCAATGAAACAAGGACATGGACAGTCTCGTTTGAAGTCATCATTTCTCAAGTTCTATGGTCGATACAAAGACCTTATCAGCAAACGCAATCTATCATTAGGTCAAATGCTGACTGACCTTTTTTATACTAATTGTTAGGTCATTACTGAAATCACTAGGGATTTTTTCCGTTTAACGATCATGACGACGAGCAACACCCCATGCATAAATAAATCACATAATATAATAACATAATCAAATATCATATGAGATATACTATACATCATAATCATATGTAATTGTTTTAATACAGGTTTTGCAACGCAGTACAGTTAAGGTGCCAAATGGAAATATCGGCGAATTTTTTAGATAGAAAATACATTCTTTACAAGGATGAGCGGTTCTTTTTAGGACTTTACTATTATCGGACGAATGTAATGTGATTGAAAACTACATGTTGTGGAAGATTAGATTTTTTTATTTAGACTTGTCACGTGATGTTGCAGTCACGTGATTTTAGCAAAGATATCTGCAGTATTGAGGTCATCTATAAACTCCAATATTGCAAGGGCATAACCGAGTTAAAAATTTAAGTTTAATTTATAATTATTTTCAACACCTTCTGTAGTTTGCAAAAAATGCTGCGAACCTATATAGATTCTACTATCTAATTTCTAAAATTACATTTGTTAGACCATATGTTGAATATTTTGCTAGTCAAGTACATTAAATATAGACATAATTAATTCACTTGCAAGATTTCATCAGGTTCGCAGCACTTTTCAGATATCTTCATACTTCTTGACTTTATGTGTAAAAGCTTGTCTAAATTCATTCAGGGTATGCCCTTGCAATATATCGATTTATAACGACCCTTCTATTACCCTTCAATGAATCTGCATACAAATATACGGTAGTATCGCTTGTCTAGGGAATGTACGGGGATTATTTGATTAAACTCATAAAATAGACATCGCATCCAAGTTAATGGCCTTTTATATATCTGCAAATAATATTTTATTTAATTACAAAATACATTCTTCATTGTATAAAATATAACTTGTCCGCCTCTCACTGCATACCAACTGCGTCAAATTTTCCGATATGTTTGTTTGTTTGTATGTTGTTTAACGTCCCTCTCGAGAATTTTTCACTCATATGGAGACGCCACCACTTGCCGCTGGAAAGCTGCAAATATTGTCCTATACTCGGCACTTACGGCCATTGAGCAGTGAGGGATCTTTTTCGTGCCAGCACCTACTGCGACACGGGACCTCGGTTTATAGGTCTCATCCAAAGAACCGGTCTCCACGTCTCACAGTGGGATTCGAACCCGCGACGTAAGGATCAACTCCTTACGCTGCGACTCTAGAGCAGACGCTCTAACCACTGCGCCACGCGGGCGACTTTTCCGATATGACGTCACATTGACAAGTGATTGCGATCAGTGAATTGTTAATATATTGCTGTGTGGGATTTAACCAACGACAAAAATACATGCAATAGTAAGTATTGATGTAGTTTAAAGCTATCCAACAGTTTCAAATAGCAAATCCTTTCATTTTGTGGTAATTTGAAGAACTTATATTTTTTTTGTGATGTCATGGTACGCATTTCCCGTATAAATTAGGCCCCGCCTCCTTATTGTAGCCTTAACTGTGCTGCGAACTCTCTTCAAATCAACGGAAAAGGTCAAGATAACGAACGATGACCACTCTCATAAATCCTAAATAATACGATTTAAGAGTAGGTTAACAATACGATAATAATAATAATAATATTGATGATGATAATAATAATAATAATAATAATAATAATAATAATAATAATACATATAGTCTTAAATAGATTACTAGGATGTATATTTTTTTTTAATATTTCAAATCACATAAATTATATCCATTTTTTATTTTTTACGTCAGTTCCCTTATTTATGTAGAATTGTTTCAACGGCATTAGATGTTGTGTTTATGTCTTCCATATAGAAAAATACGCAGAGTCTTGCTCATAGACAGATCAATTTTTAACTGAGGCAAGCTACTGACAAATAAGTTCATGTTACAAGGATTTCAACAATCCCGTTTAAAGTAAAAATTTCCGCACATTCTTCGGTCGTAACAATGACCTTGTTTGTAAATACAACCTATCACTAGGTCGTATTTGTTTGATGTTTCATAATATTTGTAAGGTCATTACATTTATTGTAAATTTTATTACTGAGTACTCGGTATACCCAACCAATACATAGGGCTCACGGCGGGTATGAGCAGTCAACATAGGATGTTTTCTCCCCCTTAGCACCTGATCCTACCTCTGGCGTTTCCAGGGGGTCCTTGACTTGCTATTATCACGATTCATTTTCATTTAGACTGATCATATGCATGTAAAAAAAAACATTTAAAGGGTGTCAAATATCGGTATCCGGCGCACGGCCTTTTTTTAGTTTTAGAAATAGCAATGTCAGTGAAGTTTTCTTTATTACCAGGCTATACGGAAATATAATGTGGAAAAAATTACCTCCATAAAAACTCTATGATCTGGAGTACTCATGTGTAAAAATTCATCAATTTGGCATCACAAGTGACAAAAATATGACGTTAGATACCAAAACACTTTTGCTAAGTTATTGTCAAAAATGGTGGCGTCGGGCGATAATGCGGAGCATCAATTTACCAAGCAGCGATTTTCAGCGGGATATGACTCCTGTCCATATGATTAATTGATTGATTGTATGTTGTTTTACGTCCCATTCGAGAATTTTTCAATCATATAGAGACGTCACCATATACCGGTGAAGGGCTTCAAATTTTGACCTTTTTTGACTTTTACTCAGGGCCATTGAGCAGCGAGGGATCTTTATCGTGCCAACGCCTGTCGTGACACGGGGCCTCGGTTTTTAGGGTCTCATCCGAAGGACCCGCAACTTTCACTTCAAAGTGCCGAGCGCATGGCGAAGGAACAGTTGCTACCCATTTTTTATCGACTTAGGTCTGTCGCGGCCGAGATTCGAACTCACGACCTCCCGATCACGGAGCGAGCGCTCTACCGACTGAGCTACCGTGAACGGTCCTTGTCCATATGAGAAAAGAGATGTAAACGATGGAACGACACAAATATATATCTCGAACACAGATTTATACCTAGTTCAAGAGGTTCGAGGATGGCTTGACTGGTTCTTCGATGGAAGAAGCGTTTGGTAGACCAACAAACTGAAAATTCAAATGCTGGACGTCATACGTGGCGACCGCCGTTTATAACTATATAACTATGCGAGCAGTTAGGTAAACTTATGACCGGGGTTGGGGAATTGTCTATTAAAAGAATTCATTCTGCGATCTTTTGGAAAGGCTAATATCTGAAATGGATAACTTTGTAACTAAAAGAACATTAAATGCAGTGTCGAATTTATGCTTCAAACAAATTTTATCAGACGCATGATTCCAAAAAAAATTCACAAACGTCCCGAGCTACGTTTTGACGTCGTCAGTGTTGCACCGACAGCTATTAGGTGAGAGTCGTTTACCCGAGAGAAAAAAAATATTTATAGAGATATTTTATTGAATTTTTACGCATTATTCAAAAAATGCTGATTATGGTGTTTGCCAATTTTTAACTTTATAGCATTAGTGAAACAAAAGATGTTGTTAATTTTCGCGTTTTTCTGGGACAACCCTCGTACCTTAATTTATCGTGACTAGATGTTGAATTTCCATTATAAGTAAATTTTTCCTTAAAAAAAAGAAAGACAAATCTTACTGATGGATGCATTTTTGTACAAGCACTGAACTAATAGGTTTATTTAAGTTTTGTTAAACTGTTCTTAAATTATTTCATGTCTAAACTTCCTACAATGTAAACATTAAACGATTTTTTTTACAACCGTCAGTACTGTCCATATCAAAGATCTTTTAGTAGTTCATTATGTTAACTGTTCATATATTGATTTGTTCAGATGTGAAACTCTTATTGTACTAACATACCCCATGTGGGGGTTTTAGAGAAAATAAAAGTTTCAAGTTTCACAGATAACAACGTAATATTCTGACTTAAAGAGCAGCACTTTGTTTTGTTTTCTTATATGAATTTAATAGGCATGTCACTAAATAGTATATTCATATATACTTCACATTTTTGATTTTATATTGTGATAATTACTTATAACTCTTTCTATTCACGATATCAATTTATGTCATGGTTAGATATTAAAGGACTATATTCGGTATTGACCAATATTTGTCCCCCAAATCAAACTTTGACAGAGAAATCTAAAATTATGTTATAAACCACGGGGATATCCACATACTTCAAAACATTAAATATTTTCATGAACCTGACACCATACAGTAGATATGACGGAAGCGAATGAAGTAAACTCAAAATTACAATGATTAATGGAGAAAAAGATGTATATTACGTTGATTTTTTTTTGAGTAATGAAATATGGAGATAATGAGAAATATATTCAACCCCAAAGTCCATTAAAACAATACAAATCGGGAGCAGAGCAAACATTGACCTCTAAAATATTAGAGGTGAGATCACGAAGGAGTAAGCTTTTCATTCCACACCCGCCTTGTGCTCCTTGTCGTGATCGGGAAAAACTGAAAAATCCGTAGACAATTAAGTGTGTATATAACGGCCTAACAATAAGGATGAAAGATGATAGTCAGCATTTGACTTAATGATACTAGGTTGTATTTGCTGACAAAGTCATTGTATCGACCATAAAACTTGCAAAATGATGACTTCAAACGAGACTGTTGATAGCCTTTTTTCATCAATTTGTTTGTCAAAAGCTTGCCTCGTTTTAGAAATTTGTCATACTTAGAGAAGGCACATGCGTATCAAATCTACTGGGAGTCAAAAACCTCATACGCAGGTGATAAGGGTATATTGCTACATAAGAAAGGGAAGTTGACGAGTGAAAATTTGAAGTCCTCACGTTTATCATAAAGCTTTTTTGTTAGGTTTCCATCGAAGTCTTTTTCTAGTAAAATATCCGAATATGAAACAAATGTGTCAGACTATGTGATATCTTTGATTTCAAGCTCACTAGGATATATTGAGTCGTTGAAAGTTATTATTGCTAATTGATAATACGTCGTGGATATACCTGAATATAAACTAGAAGGCCACAGCAAGTCTTTTCTTCTTCTCATGTACAATATTTTGAATAAATTCTGCTTCATATGAATACAAAAATAGGCCAGGTAATAAGGGGTGCAATTGATATCAATGTGCATTCAAGCAGATTGTTGGAAGACCTGATCGCCAAAAACTACATAGATATTGTCAATTAGAAACTCAAGCGTCTTTGCAATATCAACTTAAGAGAATTGGCGTGTACAATCAGAATGTTATAGCAAAATAATTTAGCAAATGACCACTGACAAGGTAAGTACATTTTCGAGTTCCATTTTAATTGAAAAAAAGCAGCTATCTATGATGTCTGTTGACTACGGATAATTCCGTCTACCTGATCAATACATAGGACTCACGGTGGGTGCAACCGGTCAACAGAGGATGCTAATTACTCCTCCTAGGCACCTGCTAGTCCCACCTCTGGAATTTCCAGGGGTCCGTGTTTTATGCCCTCTTCACATGTTTGAATTGCTTGTGGATTTTTTGAGATCGATCACTGTTCGTTGTCTTTACATTTTTTACATATCAAAAAGCCTGGACTATAATTTCTCGAAGGGAATGGCTGTATAAAGTGTCGAAAAGTCATATCTTTTGATGCTATTGATTTCGATAAAATCTTGTCATCTCAAATTTTCTAAACGTTCCTTCGAGTTTTTAAGAATTCACATCTGATTTAAACCATTTCTTGAATATACTGATGTACAGTACGCCTTAAGCTTCGGCTTCACTGCTGTAAATATTTTAGTGAGGAGTAAAGATAGAAGCTTGGTAGAAAATTTAATTTATTGGAACCCGCTATTTATCTTTGTTTGTAAAGATTTTTATTGAGTTTTGGAATCAAATATAGGTTTGGTAATTCAAATTCATGTTGATTGTTGGGAATATTAAAAATATTTAAAACTGACAGATGGTTTTGAAGAATTTCCTTCTTAGAGAAGGAGCTATGGGTGTAAGTTGGATTACCGTTTGCAGTATTAAATCCCAGTTCTTCTGAAATACAATTCCAATAATGAGCCTTACAAACAAAGACAAAGGCTTTGTCAGCGGGGACCAGTACATACTGATCGTGTTATCTATCTAATTATTTCACATCTGCATTGTCGAAGACTGAAGGACAGATGGTTTTCATATTGACCTTCAATCGATAAATGCGCAATTTTTGGGGTTTCCTAAACTTTGACCCTCTAATAATAAGTGATTTAAGTGATATAAGGTCCTCATTATTAACTATATTTACGTCCCCAGTAGTGACGCCAGCAGCTGGACGATAGTTATAGGTTGAAGAAGAACATGAACACGTTTACAGATGCTCGATATTTAGGCACTGTAGATTTTTTTTTAATATTTAAAAGTTTGGAAGCAATTGTCGATGTATATTTGTAAGAAATACAAAGGTGTAGACTTCAACTTGAATTATGGTGGAATACAAGTCTGGACCTTTTTGTGATTAAGAATATTACTTATATTTACTACGTCAATTCCTTTGATGATATATTGGAGTTTATAAGAAACAAACCAGTTGTTTTAGCCGTATTATCTTCCGCAAACGTGGCGGTTTAAAGAGCTTATAATTTGCAATATCCATTATCAGAGATCCGAGCCTGTATTCTGGTGTCGAAGTATCCAAATATGGACTTTCCCTGACTTTAACAAATAGACTATTCAAAACTTTCAAAGGGACAGACTAAAGTTTGGTGATGAATTTCGTGTGTTGTGTGTCATTTCCCATTTTTAATGCTCGGAAAACTGCAAAAAAAGGAAAGAAAATGCCTTCAATTTTTTCAAATGTCTACATAAAAGACAGTACTTAAAACATGATATTTTTACCCCAACATGATCTAATTCATACTTTTATTTTGTTATGATAATACCCCGATATTTTGGTCGTGCGCCGTAAGACCATTCCCTGTGCAAATTGAGGTATAATAAAATCCTTATTTTTGTCTAGATTTTATGAAAAACAATTATGATGTCCTAATGTATTATGAATAAACATGTGCTGAAGATTTCAACTTAGTGCGTGTGTTGAATTTCAATGATTTTACTGGACATTAATTCATTGAAAATTTTCATCTCTGCTCATGGCCATTTAGCATGTAAACTAAATGCAAAGCTATAATGAGCAAGGGTGCCTATCCAAAATTGTGAAATGCATGGATCTCGGGTGTAAGATTCTGGTGTTAGAGTAAGGCAGTATTGATCAGATGGTGAAAATTCACAAATTCTTTAAAATATTCTTCTATGCCCTTGGGTATTTCGCATACTTATTGCTTGGTTACGATAAACAAGGATGCTTCTTTCAAAATTATGAAATTCAAGGCCCCGGGGTCAGGGGGTTTAAGTGTTGGGGTCGGGCTGTACTGATGTAATAGTAAAAATGAGTTATTTCTTTGAAAAATCTCTGTCCCTGGATTTATTGCAAATATACAAAGTGCATGATTATTATGAGTAAGGGTGTCTCTTCCAAAATTGTAAATTTCTTGATCCTTGGGTAAGAGACTCTAATGTTACATGAAGTACAGGGCTGATTTGGTCAGATAATGAAAATGCATAAATTCTTTAAAAATCTTATTTTCTATCACTGGATATTTAGAAGAATGATTGCATGGTTATGATGAGCAAGGATGCCTCTTCCAGAATTATGAAATTCACTGTTCCTTGGTCAGGGCTTTTGGAGTTAGGGTCGGGCTAGATTAAATATAGTGAAAATGCATTATTCTTTGAAAATCTTCTTCTCTGCTTCTGGTTATTTAACTGATGAGTACGTGCATACTCATAATGAACTAGGATGCTTCTTTCAAAATTATAAAATTCCTTGCCCTGGGTCATGAGCTCTCGTGTAAGGGCCGAGCTTGATTAATTACATAGTGAAAATGCTTTTATTTCTTTGAAAATCTTTTTTTTTTCTCTGCTCCTGGGTATTTAGCAGATGAAATATGTGTAAAGGTATGATGAAAAAGGTTCAAAATTGTGAAGTTCATGGCCCCTGGGTCATGAGTTCTGGTGTTAGGGTGGGGCTATCTTGATTATACAGTAAAATTACATTACTGCTTTAGAAATCTTACCTTCGTATTCGCATGTATGAGCCAAACAGTATACAAAATTGTAATTAACAGGGCATTTTTGCCAGAGTTATGAATTCAGGACTACTTGGTTCAAGTGTTCTGATGCTGGGTAGAGCTCTGCTGATCTTCTCTGAAAATTTGAACTCTACTGAGAGAAGGTATTTCCTTTTGCTATTCATCTATTATAATTAATCAATCTAAATAATGTAGTTAAAAGATCAATTGACTAAAGCATTAATAAAAGAATTTTGATTGTATAATACAAATACTTTTTTCATAGTTTTAATGAACTGTATGCATTAAATGCTCTCTAAAAACAAGGTAGGTTAATGTATTACGGATTGAGTTAGGCTTACTATTAGTGCACAAGCACTATTGTTTTGTTTAGTCTGCATGGCTATATTTACAAATTGAGGCAAATACAGGCAAGTCAATAAAACTTCTTCATTACTGTAAACCAACTTTTATTCGCACGCAAGAAATATCCGCGAGTTTCGAAATCTACTTAAACTCGCGAATATTAATCGCCTCGAACCATTTGTTTTGCTTTGTATTTGTAGAGAATATTTCCTCAGTCGCGAAAATTAATATCGTCACGGATTTCAATCTTACTAATCCGAATTAAAGATGACGCGAATAATAGTTGGTTTACAATATTTGATACTAAGTACAAGACTTACTATTTTGATGATCACTGATCATTCTAATCTCTTGTTTTTGGCAACATCTGTTCATCAAAAAGTTTATTTTGTTTCATTTTATGCTTTCATGGATCCCTAAGAGTGTTTTATTATACTCAGGTGACCTTTAAAGCCTTGAGCCTCTAAGTATCAATTTATAGATGAAAGTGACGCATTTTAAATTTTTAACAAAACATATGATAAACAAATAAGGTTAAAAGTTGCTTTCTTTTAATATTGTTTTGAAGAAAAGACTTGCTGTGGCCTTCAACATGACATTTAGATATATCGACGACGTATTGTCAATTAACAATGGTTATTTCCATTCTTAAGTCGACACGACATATCCCGTTGAGCTTGTTATAAGAGTCTGACACATCTGTTTCATATTTGGATATTTTATTAAAAAAGACGTTCCTGATAATCTAACAACAAAGCTTTATGATAAACGTGATGACTTCAACTTTTCAATCCTCAACTTCCCTTACTTATGCAGCAATATACCCTAATCACCTGCATACGGGGTTTATATCTCTCAATTAATTCGATACGCCAGAGCATGCTCTAGGTGTATGAACAATTTCTAAAACGAAGTAAGTTACTGACAAGCAAGTTGATAAAACAAGAATATCAGTAGTCTCGTTTAAAGTCATTATTTCGTAAATTTTATGATCGATACAATGACCTTGTCAGCAAATACAATCTTTCATTAAGTCAAATGCTGACTGACTTTTTTCATACTTATTGTTATGTCATTTTTTACACACTGAATTGTCGACGGATTTTTTACCGTTATTTCCGGAAGAAAAGACACCACAAAGTCTGCCACATCCGCTTCATTTTTGAATGCTTCACTGACTTTAGAGGACAGAGGCCAACTAACAATTCAATTGTATGACAAACGAGATGACTTCAGCTTTCCCATCGTCAACCTTCCTTATTCATGTAGTAGTAGTCTGCAATCATCTGCATATGGTGTTTATGTCTCCCAACTTATTCGATAAAAGTACTCAAGAGCATGTTCCGAGTACGATCAATTTTTAAACTGAGGCAGGCTACTCATGTATAAGTCAATGTTACAGGGATTTCAACAACTTCGTTTAAAGTCAGTATTTCGTAAATTCTATGGTTGTTTTAATGACCTTATATGCAAGTATAACCTATCACTGGGTCGTATTTTGGCTGACTTGTTTCCTTAAAAATTATTAGACCTTTGTTTTATACTAAATTTGATTTCGGAATATTCCGTCTACCTGATCAATACATTTATACGCGGGTGTGATCCAACCTCTGAAATTTCGAGGAATCCGTGTTTATGCCCTGTTCATAGATTTGTATTGTTTAAAGTTTCCATGAAATCGATCACTGTTCGTTATCTTCATCTCTTTTCAACCGTTCACGGTAGCTCAGTCGGTATCTCGGCCGCGAGTGACCTAAGTCGATAAAAAATGGTAGCAACTGTTCTTACACCATGCGCTCGGCACGTTTAATTGAAAGCTGCGGGTCCTTCAGATGAGATCTTAAAAACCAAGGCCCCGTCTCACGGCACGATAAAGATCCCTCACTGCTCAATGGCCCTGAGTGCCGAGTAAAGGTCAAAATTTGAAGCCCTTCACCGGTATATGGTGACGTTTCTATATGAGTGAAAAATTCTAGAATGTGAAGTAAAACAACATGCAATCACCAATCAATCATCCTTTTTCCTTGTTTGTTATCTTCATCTTTTTCATTTAAATACTTAAAAGTTATTCTAGTAATTTTTATGAAGAATCCATCACATTAAACAAGAAAATATCAAGGATCTACCTTATTTAGTCAATAACTACCAATTTCTGCCGTTTATTTTTTTTTTCACTGTCAGACAACTATCCGCATTTCATTTTTGCATAATGATTATGCATTAATTGTCAAATATAAATTTCAGTCAGTTAAAAAGTTGTTTTTAAAAGCAATATGTATCCACTTGACTGTTAAAATAACGTAGACCGATGCATAAATGTTAACCCGGAATTCTGATCTAGGTTTTAAGAGAATCAGAGATTCACAAAATGTAACATGCAGGTGATAAAATTGTTTATTGCTATATGGATAAGGAAAGTTGACGATAGAAAAATTGAATTCATCACGTTTTCATAAAGTTTATTTGTTAGTTTACCATTAATGTCTTTCTCTATTATAATACCATTAATGTCTTTCTCTATTAAAACGTCGCCCGTATGGCACAGTGGTTAGAGCTTTTGCTCTAGAGTCGCGGAGTAAGGAGTTGATCCTTACGTCGTGGGTTCGAATCCCACTGAGGGACGTGGAGACCGGTCCTTCGGATGAGGTCCCGTTTCGCAGTAGGTGCTGGCATGAAAAAGATTCCTCACTGCTCAATGGCCCTGAGTGCCGAGTATCGGACAAAATTTGCAGCTCACTACCGGCAAGTGGTGGCGTCTCGATATGAGTAAAAACTTCTCGAGAGGGACGTTAAAGAATACACAAACAAACAATCTCTATTAAAACATCCAAATATGAATCAGATGTGAAAGGCTTTGTGAAGTCTTTCATTTCGAATTCAAAGGGATATTTCGAATCAAGGTAGGAATGAAATGATAAAACGTCGTCGATATATTTAAAGGTCGATTTGAAGACCACAACAAGAGTTTTCTTTTATTGTAAAAGTTTTTGAATAAAGTTTGCTTCACATAAATAAAAAAGCAAGTCTCCTAATAACTTGGCACATTAAGTACTCATAAGAATTCCAACATAATGTTGGAAGACTTGATCTCCAAAAATTACATAGATGCTGTCAATCCGAAACTCTAGCCTCTTTTTAACTATCGATTTTGGAGTTCTTGAATAAAGAATTAGAATGTTTTTTTAACAAAATAATTTTGCAGATGACCAGTGACAAGGTTAGTAAATAAAAGAGTTTATTTTTTGAAAAAGCCGTTGTCTGTGATGTCAAAGAGCCTGATCTTTAATTTACTTTGGGGATGGTTGTATAAAGTATTGAAAAGGCGTACATTTTGATGTTTTTGATTTTAGTAAAATTTTGTAGTTTAAAATTTTTAAAAATTTCCTTGGAATTTTTAAGTGTCCACATCTGATTAAAACAACTTCTCAAATATGTTGTTGTACGTCAGTACTCCCGAAGTTTCCCCTTTACTTCTGTAAATATTTTGGTGAGAAATAAAGAGCTTGGTGGAACATTCTACCTTGGATGTCAGCATTACCGCTATATTGCAAAAAAAAAAAAAAAATTAAACTCATTGCCGCTTCTTTTCCTCGAAATTTCTTGTTATCATTACCGTTACATTTGTAACGGTAATGATAACACGATTTGTAACGGTAATGATAACACGAAATTTTGAAGAGAAGAAGCGGTAATGAGTTTAATCTATTTGCAATATAGCGGTAATGCTGACGTCCCAGGTAGACTACTAGCCCTCAAGGCTTTCACACCTGTAAAATTAAGCCCAACCTTCACCTTAGATTTACTACCCGGTAAAAATTTCTGCCTTTAAGCAACACGTGGGCTTTGTTGAAGCTGGGATTTTATGAAGAGATTGTGACAGAAAAATATTGGTTAATATTTTGGCTGACAACTTCATGATATTCATCAAAGCACACCCACACACCCACACTCACACCCCCCCCCCCCCACACAGAGAGATAGAGAGAGAGAGAGAGCTCTTTCTCTTCTACAGTGTAACTTCATAGGTCTCGACTACTAGTCCCCGAGGGTCTCTACAGCCCAGTAGATATAAGAACTTCGGTACTTGCTTGAAAATACGGATATATTTTTAATTGCTGTGTAAAATTTAGAAAATTATTTCAAAATTAAGGATTATCTACCTCATGCATAGCTCTGATCCTTCGACGTATTTGGCTCCAGTCTTTTGCACCTTTTTTCAGCTCTTCAAAGTCTTTCCTGTTTAAATAATTTGGATTTCCAACCTTTCGGCATGAGCATCACTGAAGAGACATAATTTGTCGAAATGCGCGTGCAACAAAATTTGTACCGTACCTGATTTACACTATAGCTGCCTTCTGCAATTATTCCTTGTTGTATAATGATTTGTTTTCACTGGATATCTTTATCTACTAGTTAAATTATTTAATAAATATACAGTAGCGAAATCGGACAGACGTAGGAATGTTGCGTTTAGAAATATTTAAAAAGAATTATTCATAAAACGTTAAATATCAGCCTTGCGAATTAAACTTGGTGTTATACTGGGGGAACGACCAATATGTCAAGTGATATACGACTGGCAATCCCGTCAATGTCCGTTATCTCAGAGAGGATATTCTCTTCCCCTGGTCTTTGTTTAGCTTGTTTGTCCTCTTCTCTAAATGATCAAATAATTTTCCTGAACTAGAACTCTGTAAATAATTTGTCATCATATGTATATTACATGTAATGTCTTTTGTGTTTTTAATTTTATAAATTTAATACATAAGGTCGTTCATTTAATTTTGTTTGGTTAGATTAAGTGTATGTTGTTTAACGTCCCATTCGAGAATTTTTCACTCATATAGAGACGTCACCATATACCGGTGAAGGGCTTCAAATTTAGATCTATACTGGGTACTCAGGGCCATTGGGCAGTGAGGGTTCTTTATCGTGCCAACGTCTACAGCACTGTGACACGGGATCTCGGTTTTCAGCGGTCATTTCCGGAAGATCCGTGACTTTCTCTTCTAGTGCTTTACATATAGGCGCATGACGAAGGAACAGTCACTACCTATGTTTACGTCTTAAGTGTGACTCGGCGCGGCGAATGAGAATCGAACCCCGGCCTCCCGGTCACGAAGCGAGCGCCCTACCACTAGGCCACCGTGACCGGTCTTTGTTTGGTTAGAAGATTTCTTAATCATTAATATGTACATGCATTATAAACAGAAAAGTTTATACGGGTTGGATTCAACTGGTATCATTATGAATGCATTTGTTTGTTTGTTTATTCATAGGAGTCGGCAGTTTTAACCTTAAAGCAACTTAAACAATAACCAGTGCGCTTCGCGAGCATAGCGAGCGAATCGACAAGAATGCAACCCGTTCTTAACGAATTCTGCTCTGGCGCTTTATTAAATAAAGCTAACGACAATACGCGGTATAATTCACGTCAGTCGATGTTTCTAACTTGAAATCTGATCCGATTTCCCTCTCAATTGCGTGACGCAGTAGTTAGAGCGTCTGCTCTAGAGTCGCAGAGTAAGGAGCTGCATCGATCCTTATGTCACTGGTTCGAATCCCACTGTTGGACGTGGAGACCGGTCCTTTGGGTGAGACCTATAAACCGAGGTCCCGCAGTAGGTGCTGGCACGAAAAAGATTCCTCATTGTTCAATGGCCCTAAGTGCCGAGTATAGGTCAAAATTTGCAGCTCTCCACCGGCAAATGGTGGCGTCTCCATACGAGTGAAAATTTCTCTAGAAGGACGTTAAACAATAAACAAACAAAAACCTCTCAATCGCCGTTCTAGACCCTTAAATCTAACATTAACGACATCTTGAAAAGAATCAGTCGCCATGAGGATCTGCGTGACTTCACGCCAATCGCCCCTGAAGTATTTCGAGTTGATTTATTTTGAAGAAAGTTATTTTTTTAAAATATATTTAATGCATAATCTATGAAACGTTGCGTTTGCTGTTTTTTTGAAATAATATGTTAGTGATAATTGATGCTTAAATGAACGTAAAAGTTTACTTGACTAAAAACACCTTTTAACAAGATGTGTTTGTGAAACACTGATTCCCCCGTATGGCAGCTTATGGCGAAGGTTAAAGTTTCTCAAATGCAAGTCCAAATCCAGGCCAAAAGATAAAAAATGTTAAATTTGAAAGCCCTAGCTGCAACTGTTCAAACGTTATGGCGAAGGTTAAAGTTTCTTAAAAGTAGGTAAAACATCAAGGTCAAGGTCAAAACTGTTGGTATCCAAAGGAAGGTCTTGTCACAAGAATTACATATGTAAAGTATGAAAGCCCTAGCACCAACCATTCAAATGTTATGGCCAAAGTTAAATTTTTTCGAAAGTAGGTCAAACTCCTATGTCAAGGTCAAAGGATCAAAGTGGTTGGTATTCAAAGGAAGGTGATGTCACAAGGATTACATATGTGAAGTATGAAAGGCCTAGCATCAACCATTCAAAAATTATGGCCAAGGTCAAAGTTTTTCAAAAGTAGGTCAAACTCCTAGGTCAAGGTCAAAAGGTTGAAGTTAATGGTATCGAAAGGAAGGTCTTGTCACAAGGATTACATATGTGAAGTATGAAAGCCCTAGCTCTAACCATTCTAAAGTTATGGTCAAGGTTAAAGTTTTTCAAAATTAGGTCACTCCTAGGTCAAGGTCAAAGGGTCAAAGAGGTTGATATCCAGAGGAAGGCCTTGTCACAAGGAATACACATTGGGGTTTGAAACCCCAAGCACCAATTGTTCAAAAGTTATGGCCAAGGTTAAAGTTTTTCAAAAGTAGGTCAAACTCCAAGTCAAGGTCAAAAGGTCAAAGTTGTTTGTATCCAAAGGAAGGCCTTGTCACAAAGAATATACATGTGAAGTTTAAAACCCCAAGCACCAACTGTTCAGAAATTATGGCCAAGTTAAAGTCTCATAAAATTTTGCAAAAGTGGGTCAAACTCCAAGGTCAAGGTCAAAAGGCCAAATATGATGGTACCCAAAGAAAGGTCTTGTCACAAGGAATACACATGTGAAATATGAAAGTCATAGCTCCAACCAATCAAAAGTTATGGGCAAGGTTAAAGTTGACAACAGACAGACAGACAAACAGATAAACAGACAAACAGACAGACAGGACAAAAACAATATACCCCCGGGATCTTTCGATCCGGGGGCATAATAAAAATAAAGGGAGATAATATTCAAAGTTTGATGTTGTGCATGTTGTGCGGGATTTTTCGGTCATTTAACACTATTTCCCACTAAACAGTTATTTTATTTTTTTTAAAAAGCACAAAATTTAATGGATTAGACGTTATACATGTATATATATTCAAATAATTTACGTATAAAACTCAAAATACTTCTTAAGAAGCGATTGGTGTGACGTCACGCAGACCCTCATGGCGACTGATTCTTTTGAGATGTCGTTAACGTTAGATTTAAGGGTATACTACGACGATTGAGGAGAAGAGCGGACCAGGAACTATTTATAGATTCAGATTTATTGCCCTTCTATATCTTGCTTGAGATATATTGTCTGGAATGGTTTTGTTTATGTTTATGATATTCTTCTCTGTATGCCATTTAATTATTTGAAATAATACATGGTCTTTAACACATATTATATTTACAAAATGATGTTTATAAAACACATAGTATCTTAACTTTCAGACAAATATTACATGAAAAAATTATTCTGTAAATTAATGAGAAATTAAAATTACGTGCGACTTTCCTCTGCATCTCCAAACTTTACGTTTGTTCTTGCACATTTTATTCAAATAGTATATATAGCATAAAACTTTTAAATTGATAAAATGCTTTATGACATGGCTATTTTTTCATTTAGAACAATTTTGATAGAAAATATTGTACTTTATATCAATCCGCTTCTGTCAACTAAAACCTCGAGTAAAGGTTATCCTTAATACAAGTAACAGAAATTAATCAAGTCAAGGTCAAATATGGTTTCACAGCCAAGTTCTGTGTTTCATTTTAACATTCATGTGAATGTCAATTACATTTGTTTTTGCTTTCTCTATCAGTCGCTGTTGATTTTTTTTCCCGAATGTTACTTAAAATAAATGCACAATAATTTGTTATTAATCGTCAGTAACTTTACTCTCTTGGCTGTTTAATATTTAAAAATCAAAAATAGCTTTATGAACACTAGCAGAAACAATGTTTATCTTTGCCCTCCTTTCCACACATACAAAAAAAATTGCAGTGTGGATTGTTAATGAATTTCACTTATAGCTTAAATTATTCAGTTTCATGCAATTTAGAGAGTTTTTATCATGTTTAATTCATTTTTAAAGAATTGAACTGGAATATAATTTGTGATGGAAAAATTCATGTGCCTATAAATATATTTTCCACTCAAATATTCATCAACCTTATGTCCCTTTAAAATGCAAAAGCTAAAAAAGGGCAATGTCCATTTTTAAACATTTAGAGTGCTAATCAGGAAATATCACAGTTCATCACAACTTCTTCCTGTTCTTCTGTCCTCTTATCCATGTGTTTTAATTATATCAAATTAGACAACAGAAATCAAATAAAAACTCTGAATAATTTCAATTATGCTTCCTTGTTGTACAGTACCCGCGACGTTATTCTTGACATGATGAACGATACGATAGGATACACGCACGATACGATACATGTTAACTTTTATGGCAAGTAATAAACGATGCAGCTAGGGTATAATACTAGTATATCTATATAAATATATTAAGGACACACCTTTCCTGCAAAAAACCATTTTATTTGTCCACAAAATATTTAAAAAATGAAGCACACCCCCACCCACCCCGTGAAAAAGCGAAAAGAAATATGGAATATTGATATAATATTATTCTTTCAAAATAAATAAAAACCCATCAAAATGGCACACAGATATGCAATACAGAATTGAAATATCAGAATTGGTACGTTGTATAAAATAACCTGTGATATAATTAAGAATTTTTCTTGATAAAAAAGAGTCAGTACTAAATCTTCAACTGTAATGACTCAAAAATGTAAGATTTGGACTAAGAGATGTAATCCTTTCGTAAGATGTTTTGATAAAATTCCACCAGAGATGCATTAGAGCCATAGAAAGAATTTCTTTTTCTTTAACATGAAGAAAGAAAATGTCGTGATCAGATCAAAGCAAGTGTAGAAAGGCGCTGTAGAATAATTTCCGTAATTGGTAACTCAAAAAGTAATTCTTTTAGGTCATCTGACCTGAAAGCTCAGCATTTTAGACTTCTTCTTCACTGGGCTAATTTCAACCAATCTTGCACATAGGTATCCATGGGTAGAAAGAATTTACATGTAAGTTTGTTCAAATGAAGAGCCTTACCCTCTTTCAAGGGGAAATGATTTAGTTTTACTTAAAATTTGGTGGCATCTTTTTTAAAAAATTCTTCTCAAGAACCACTGGGCAAGAAATATGAAACCTTTATAAAAACTTCATTATATACTAAAGATTCAAATTTGTTCAAATCATGATCCACGAGGGTTAAGCGTTGCAAAAAAAGAGATCGATGTTTTAAATAGGAATATTTGGGGGAAAAAAACCTTTAAAAATCTTCTTCACGAGAACCGCAAATCCATGATTAGTCATATTCATATGGAACCTTCCTTTTATAGTGTAGATTCAGTTGTTTAATGAACTCTGTTATCTTCACTGTTTTTGTTTAAATCTTGGCCCCTGGTGGTAGGTTGGGCTACAAAAGAGATCAAAGTTTTAAGTAGAAATATATTGGGGAAAAAAACTTTAAAACTCTTCTTCTCAGGAACAGCAAAGTGTTCTTAGTCATATCTATATGGAACAATCCTCAGGTAGCTCTGGTTCAAGTTCGTTTAAATCATGACGTCTTGGATAGGGTTGAACCAAAATTCGAAAAAAGTTTATAAACATTAGCAGAAATAATGGAGTATATATATATATAAACAAATCTTTCAAAAATCTTTTCAGAAACAGCAAAAAAAAAAAAAAAAAAAATGATGAGTCAAATTAAATTGAAAGCATCCTTAGAAATTATAAATTCAAGTTTGTTTAAATCCACAATAGATGTTTACTTAGGAATGTATAGGAATGAAAAAAGGTGATAAGGAAAGTGATCGATCTAAAAACAACAACAACCTACAAACAGTGCAAATCCGTGAACAGGACATAAAACACGTGCCCGCGGATATTGCAGAGGTGGGATCTGGTGACTAAAAGGAGTAGCCATCTCCTGTCGACCGATCACACCCGCCATGAACCCTATGTATTGATCAGGTAGACGGAATATTTCATAGTTAAACTTAGTATAAAAACAAAAGGCCCAACAATTGGTATGAAATATTTTAGACAAAATACGACCTAATGATACATTATTAAATATGCTAACAAGGTAATTATAACGACCAAAGAATTTACGAAATGCTGGCTTTAAACGAGATTATTGAAATCCCTGAAAAAATCAACTTATTTGACAGTAGCCTGTCTAGGTTTAAAAATTGATTGTATTCAGAGCATGCTCTTGCATATTGAATAAGTTATGAGACATAAACATCACATGCAGGTGATAGCGGAATATTACTACATAAATTCGGGAAGTTGACAGTGGAAAAGCTGAAGTTATCCCGTCATAGAGTTTAGTTATTAGTTTTCCATTATCATCTTTAATCAGTAAAATACCCAAACATGAAACAGATATGGCAGACTCTGCAGTGTCTTTAATTTCGAGTTCACTGGGATTTATCGAGTTGACATACGAATGAAAGTAAATATTGTTAATTGAAGAAACGTTGTTGATATATCTAAATGTTGAGTTGTAGGCCACAACAAGTGTTTTCTTCTTTTCATGTAGAATGTTTTCAATAAATTCTGCATCATTAAAAATGTAAATAGAGGTTGGCCGATAAAGGCGTACAATTTGCCCATCGGAATTCCAACAAATTATTGGAAGACCTTATCTCCAAAGACTTCATAGATATGTCAAAGAGGTATTTCAGCATCTCTTTAATATCAACTTCTGAGTACTTGTATGTACAATCTGAATGATTTTATACAATGTAATTTCGTAGGTAGCCAATCTCAATCACAGCTTCAAAAAGCTTATAAATGCCAGATTGACTCACATTTTGACCTTTTATAACATTTTCCTACTAAAGTTGCCCATCAATTTTATTTTACACATAAGACATACAGATGACCCCTAACATTCATCATCCCAGCGTATATAGTGATAAAAATATGTATTTTGTTCTTTCCATGTTGTTCGTTCACAGTTGTCATGGCAACAATATCACTACAGAAATTTTGTTATTTTTGTCGAATAAGGTGATTCATTCTTTCAACAAATCAGGGAATCGAAATACCTTATCTTATCAAGTACAGAAAACATATTCATAGAAAAATGGCTAAAAATAATTTGATTTTCATGTAAAAATTTATGGGCACGTAACTAAGGAAATGGATTTTCTTGGATACCAATCCCTTAATATGTCCAAAATAATTATTTAATTGTGCCTGAGCATCTGGTAGGATAGCATCAATTTTGAACCAAAAGCTTTTGAAAACATAAATTTTTGACTTTCCATAAAATGCTCGATGCTTACTGATTTAGACTCAAATATCTAACAAATATAAATTATCTTACATTAACTGAAATTGTTCGTTAACACTGCTTTATTTGAGTTGATTTTAAAAAGAAATAAATTCTGGAATTTCTTTTTTGAAATTACAAATATTGTACACAATAATTCTGAGCCTTTGACTGAAACATTTGGAAGTCCAGAAAAAATTTGTAATCTCTTTTTGCGTGGGAGGCAGGAAAAATAGTGAGTGGAGTAAAGTCAACATTTTTAATTGCTAACTTTATTTACCGAGTATATTTGGATTCAATCGCCTATGCAATAATGCTCAAAATACTGAACGACATCATCGTTGGAAGGAAATATTTAAGTAATTTTTACACTTATTTCATATTTTCCTTAATCATTTATCATCTTGCTTTCATTTACAAGTATGGTGTTTATCGAGCTATGTTTCGTGTTTTCTTTTCAGATATATGTTGCTTCTGGGGTGAATAGAATCAAAGATGGACCTGGAGTCTGAGTAGAGATGTAAGGTAGGTATTTAATCAAACTTTAATTGATCATAAAATGAAATGTAAAGATAAAGAACAATGATCTTGCTCAAAACTCCATTCAAACAAATCACCGTTCACGGTAGCTCAGTCGGTAGACCGCTCGCTCCGTGATCGGGAGGTCGTGAGTTCAAATCTCGGCCGCGACAGACCTAAGTCGATAAAAAATAGGTAGCAACTGTTCCTTCGCCATGCGCTCGGCACTTTGAAGTGAAAGTTGCGGGTCCTTCGGATGAGACCTTAAAAACCGAGGTCCCGTGTCACGGCAGGCGTTGGCACGATAAAGATCCCTCACTGCTCAATGGCCCTGAGTGCCGAGTAAAGGTCAAAATTTGAAGCCCTTCACCGGTATATGGTGACGTCTCTATATGATTGAAAAATTCTCGAATGGGACGTAAAACAATATACAATCAATCAATCAATCAATCATTCAAACAAATCAAACTGTGGGCAAAGCCACACAGTGCTTTGAAAGAGTTCATTCATTGGGAAATCTGAAATTATGTTCTAAGCTAGGAAGATTTGTGCAGACTTAAAAGCATTATCCATTTTCATCAACAAAGATGTCATAAAAATGACGTCAAAAATGGCATAAAAAATTCAACATTTTCATGTTTTAGAAAGGAAAAAAAAGTTTTATGTTGATCGTTGGATTGAAAAATATCTAGCGTAGTTTTAAGACTCCATCTTTTGATATTATGTGTAAAATAATAATATTAATGAAATATGTGAAAACAATTCCTGAAAATGTTTTCTGTAAAACTTAGGTCCTTTAGTCAAAATTAAACAAACTTTGTTTATTTCGTCCTCTTTTAAAAGAATAACGGGAAATCCCAATAGTTTGTGACGTCACAGAGTAAAAAATGTCATTTTTTTCTAATCCATAATAAATTTTGTTAATTCGGATATTTTTTATACAATATATACAATAGAGAATATTTCAAAACACTCTTGGAATTAAACTTTAATGGGGGGGGGGGGGTTAGAATATGCCTTTATCGTGAATAGTTCTTTAACGCGATTATTATTTTTTTTTATTTTTTTTTTTTTATTTTTTTTTTTTTTACATTTTCCTTGCATTTTATTGATCATTTTGCAGTAAACATCAGCTGAGATGTTGTACAAATTATCAACAAAAACAACGACACTGCGTGCGTAAGTTGGCAAAGTTCTATTATTTCTTTATGATTGACTGATTATTATTATTAATGTACTTTAGCAGTATAATTCATAAAATAAGGTGCATTTCATAAGCAATCATCCTTTACCCCTGATCATAGTACTTAAATTAATGAATTGTTTGTTTTTTACACCCTTCTGACACTACTGTTCAAATAACTAACAGCTTGGCTATTCCTGGAACGTTTCCGTTAGTCAGCGAGTTTGTTACCGAGTTGTGCAGCCTTTTTCTTCATTTTCAAACATTTCGCAAGTTTTGCAGCCTTTTTCTTCATTTTCAAACAATTTGCGCTCCATATGAGTGAAAAATTCTCTCGAGAGATGTTAAACAACAACAAACATTTCGATATGCTTAATGATTGATATAATATGTGAATTTATTTACTATTGCTATTCATGTACCATTCTTAATTCAGTGAAGACAGAATATTTATTCAAGAAGTTAGTTTGAAACATCTATTGTAATTTCAGTTAGATTGATATGTTGTACTATTTATATAATGCTTAATATGTCAAAGTTTGAAATAAAATTACAAATTTATTTGCAAATGAAGAAACATGTAATGATACTATAATAGTATCTTTTAAAATGTTTTAGCCTGTGACGAAGGTACATACGGAAATAATTGTACTGGAGGGCAATGAGGGTAATGATACTATAATAGTATCTTTTAAAATGTTTTAGCCTGTGACGAAGGTACATACGGAAATAATTGTACTGGAGGGCCTTGTCCTGAAGGATTCTATGGATTTGGTTGTCTGAGTAAATGTAACTGTACCACCGACCAATACTGTGACAGGAGAACAGGGTGTATAATTTACAATACGGCAAAGGGTGAGAAATTGTTTGTTTCTTGTTATGTCCATTTAGCGTTTCAGTTGAATTGCTTCATTATTATTTAAATTGATCAGATCAATCTGATTTGATCTCATTGAATAAAATCTTTAATAAAAATATAATGGCACTTAGATTTCTCACAGACTTAGATTTCTCACAGGCTTTTTTCTGTCGGATTTCTGTCTGAAAAAATACATGTACTAAAAAATTGATTGACTTGCATAGATGTCTAAAAACAAATTAAGAATTCTAAACAACTGAGGGACGAAAGACAGATACCTCTTGATTAATGAGAAACGATGCACTTACACAATATTTTATGCACATACCTTGGAAATTGCTGAAAACTATAAACATATGTTTAGCAATTGTCAATATCAAAACCTTTTACTTGAAATTTAAAAGCCGACAAATCACTTTTAAAAAAACTAACTTAAGGAATCTATGTCTGAATGTACCGACTAAAAATCAGTTTCTTTCGATGTAAAACTGTTAGATATGAAAAAAAATCTAGAAATCAAAATAATCTTTAAAAAGTAATGTTTCTTGAAATAATCGAGTTGAACACATTGGAGTAGGTTTCTGTAGCTTTTTTCACCCACTCCCATCTCTAAGCCAAAGAATCCCTTCGTGAAACTTTAGGTGAAATACGAAACAAAACCGGTTTTCTCTTCTTCTTTTTTTTCTTTTCTTTTCTTTTCTTTTTTTTTTTTTTTCTTTTTTTTTTTTGGTATAACTATTTACAAAATATTAATCAGTATTGAAACATTGCATTATCCTGTGGCTTAAATATCTATGGCAACATTCAGATATCGTATCATCAGAATACTCCATTGTTCTGGATAGTGGGTTTTGATATTGTAAATCAAAGTATTGATTAAATTTGTCCTCATTGAGAATACTGGTTTTTTATTGGATTAGCATAAACAGTAATACACGATTAAACTTGTATAATATGACTATAAATCACAATGCAAAATGTATGTAATATGCTATTTTGCATTTTCAATTTATAGCAAGATATTTTGTGAATATTAGACTGTTTAAATAAAAACCTTTCCTGTATTAAAATCCTGGATATATAGGTGAAAAAGACATTAAGACAGATGGAATTTGGTTCATCGCAGAGAAGGCTTTATTCGGTGTCATAGGAGTCTTCGTGGGTGGAGGATCAATCATGACTATTATCTTTATCTATGAAAGGTTTTTTTCTACCATCATCATCTAATCTACTCACAATTATAGTCGTGATATTTGAGAATACAGTTAAGCAATATATCTATGCGACATAAATCTACGAAAGAAGTGTAAACATTGTTAATTGAGGAAGAGTACAAACTTAAATATTGAGTTTTCGTTTTACTTGAAAATAAAATAGATAAGTGAAAATTCTAATTTTAATTTTGAATATATTATGTATTTTCCCAAAACTGAAACTCATATTTGTGTTTCTTTTTTTTTTCAGAAGGAAATCTCAACGTGCGTTGAGATACATCGATACAACGTTTCATTCGCAGGTGTATGATCAACCAGTGTATGAAAGGGAATCAGAATTGTATATTATATGTGATTTAGGGGATACTGTTCCTAAAAACGAAACAAGCATAAAAACGAGTATATCTGAGAATAAAAAGCAGGAAAATGATTATCTGGAGATGGGGTGACTGATAAAAATGATTATTTTCAACCATGTTAAGACAATGTATTCATTTTACAAGTCAGTTTAAATATTTTAATGATAAAATATAACTACACGTGCAGACATTTTAACTATGTTCGAAGTGAAATTCTTCTCAATGAATACGTGTATATACAGTCACTATTTTGCAACGTAATGCACATTTAATCCTTCTTTCAAATTAAATACTTGTACAAATCTTAACGTGGATATATGTATATTCATCGGTACAATCAAAGTCAGTTAAAATTTGAAAATTTTGTGCATAAATCATTGTGATCTTGAAAAACAACAAACCGAACAAAACATGACAAACCTCTTTCTAGGAAAACTAGCTATAGTACAAGTATCAGACTGGGTGTGTAATGTGTAATGCAAAATCACATTTGGTTTTAATAAAAGTAATAATAATAAAAGCAGCATCAAATAACGGTTTGCATCGTTCTTCGCCTGTCTTTGCACACAAAAGAAAGTTTATTTATATTTTTTCAACTAGAGTTCACATTATTCGATTTAATGACGTCGCTTGTCTACGAAAGTTTTGGACAACCTCATATATAAGTACATCCCTCCATGCAAAAGATAAGTAACAGTTCTATAAATTTAATTTATACCTTTCAGTTTGTACATTGTGCTCTTCTTTCAAATATTAAAAATATTGGCCGTATTTTAAGAAAATATCAGAAAATAGAATGGAGCTAATTATGCCGTCACAATATATACACTAGCAGGAAAATTACGCTATTTTTTTTGAAGATATATTGTGACAAAGAATCCACGTGATATGCTCCGAAGTGTTCTGTTCACAGAAGCTAAATGTTTTTCCGAGTCTTATATTTCTTACCATGCAAGTTATTTTTTTTTATAACAAGAACAGTCCATTTGTCAGAAATGGTCAAATCTCGGCAATAGGATGGATGGATAAGGATATCTTTACCCAAAATGAGCATAGGGACCAGCACAATCCTAATCCTCTGTCTTGGGAGCGTCGTTTATCCACTGTGGATAAAGTATGGGCGCCTTCTTTTTATCATATTTGATATGTTTAAAATCTAAAGTAAATGATATTTTAGGGACTAAATAATTATAGCCCCGTATGGAAGATTCGGGGGTATATAGTTTTTGCCCTGTCCGTCCGTCTGTCTCTCTGTTTCTCTATTTGTCCGCAAAAACTTTAACATTGTCCGTAACTTCTGATTGGTTGGAGCTATGGTTTTCATATTTCACATGTCTATTTCTTGTGACAAGACCTTTCTTTGGGTACCACCGTATTTGACCTTTTGACCTTGGAGTTTGACCCAGTTTTGCAAAATTTTACCCAACTTTAACCTCGGCCATAACTTTTGAACAATTGATACTAGGGCTTTCATACTTCACATGTGTAATCCTTGTGACAAGACCTTTCCTTAGATACCAACAACTTTGACCCTTTGACCTTGACCTTGGAGTTTGACCTACTTTTGAAAAACTGTAACCTTGGCCATAACTATTGAACTGTTGGTGCTAGGGCTTTCATACTTCAAATATGTAATTCTTGTGCAAGACCTTCCTTTGGATACTAACAATTTTGACCCTTTGACCTTGACCTTGGAGTTTGACCTACTTTTGAAAACACTTTAACATCGGCCATAACTATTGAACGGTTAGTGCTAGGGCTTTCATACTTCACATATGTAATTCTTGTGACGAGACCTTTCTTTTGGGTACCAACATATTTGATTTGCATTTTAGAAAGATTAACCTTTGCTATAAGTTGCCATAGGGGGCATCAGTCTTTCACAAACACATATTGTTCAAACTGTAACTTGGCGATCTTTCATAACAAATTGCTCAACTAAAGACACATCTCTTCCCCAACTTGCTTTCACTGGGCAACAGAACAAACATCATTTTTAACCACCTCCCTTCCTTCACTAAAACATTCAATCCAATTAATGATTGAACTTCTGGCAAGTCAATTGTTTTCTAAAACCTTGTACAAATTATTATATGCTACTCCAAAGGAATTTCCAAGATATACATTAAATTTTGCAACTGTTTTTTGCTCGAGTACGACTGAGTCCGCCATTTTTGTCACACGTCATCTACATGTTGACGTCATTTTCACATTGTGACGTCACAAACATGGAGCAAAACTTTACATAGCATCTTCTATTTATAGAACATGTGTATGACTATATGTGTGCCAAATTTCATTTTGATCTGAATTTTGGTTTTGAAAATATACAATAGTTCGCAAACTTTTTGATCACCCCTCGTACTTCAATAAAAAGCAAATTTTTATTCATATTCCTTTTAATATTTTTTCTCTTTCACATATTGTTTCAGTCATGTGTCTCTTTTTCCATCCATTCCAAACCTGCTTTCAAGTTCAAAATAATTTGAAGGCAATCGTACCAGGGAATAAATATTTTGGTTGCCTCTTAAATTTCTGTGTCCTTTGGATTTTAACAAATTGTTCTGATTTAGAGCATTGTTATTTCCCAAGTCATGCGTAGTATCAGTAAAAACAATTCTTTATGTTCACTTTTTACATATTTCTGTCTCTTTTTTTACTTTTCTCTTTGTTGTACAAATTAATACATACTCCTAGATTATCCGAGAATATGGACAAAGTAACTATCTTAGGACTCTTCTGGTTGACTATTGGCAAAGGGACGAATATGATCATAACTGTCTTCCTCGTCTGTGTAGTTAACTCTGGATACTACATTAATTCTTTTGTTGGGGATAAGCATGTTGTAGTTGTCTGAGGCCCTTGTCATCTGAGAATAGTCTTCTTGCTCCGATTCACGGCTTGCATTGTTTACGACTCGGTTTGTCCCCAATCCTTCATAAAATATTTTTTATAAGTCTTGAAAGGGTGCTATGATAAAACTATTTCAGATGTTTCTTTTTTCCCATAGCCCACAGAAAAAAAGTTAACGTTCTTAATATCATTGCTATAAAAGATTACTTAGAAATTTCAATAATTACCTTTCTTTTTGTTCTAGTATGTGTTTGTATTAACATACTCACTTGTCAAATACTGATGTAGAAACTTTAATCTGTTAATTATAATGAACCATGATGAGAGACATCAACAGTTTCAGTTGTATGAAGATATATAAACAAATTAGAACTTAAATGGAATATTACACACATATATATGTACATTAAATAAAATTAGGTCCTAAATGTATATGCGACAATCTTATTAAATTTCTGAAACAACAATAAAACATGGCTGTATTATTGCTGTCATCAAAAGGTTACCTTCCTGTCAAAGGGTCAGAGACCGTTTACATGTAGAAAACTTGGATGTCAAGAAAATATTAACATATTAAATTGAAAACACACTAACCTTTCATTGTAAAAGAAGACAATGACCACTAAGAAAGATCCGACACTGAGGATTACTGCCATTATAACAGCAACAACTGTACTAATGTATGACCGTTCTTTCTTGTCAGCTATTCCTAAGTTTGAAAGTAAATAAAATAAATAAACAACCCCCCCCCCACACACACACATATATATATATATATATATATATATATATATATATATATATATATATATATATATATATATATATATATATATATATATATATATATATATATATATATATATATATATATATATATATATATATATATATGAAGAATTCCATCATAGAATGAAAACAACAAAACAACTAGAGCGAGTGAGATAATACCTCTTAAAAAGTGGAATTGGATTGGCCATATACTTAGGATGGAGAACTACAGGATTTGTACTACTGCAATGACATGGCACCCAGAAAGAAAAAGTAAAGTAGGCCGGTCAAAAATAACGTGGAGAAGAACAGCGGAACAAGAAAGATTACAGCTAGGTTAGAATAGCTGGCCACCAGCGAGGGCAGCAGCCAAAGGCAGAGGCATGTGGAGACAGTGTATTGGGGCCTTATGTGCCAGCGGGCACGAAGAGGAAAGGTGAGGTGACGTGATGTTTTACAGCATTTTGAATTTGCTTTCATATCAATTGCAAATAGTCTTGCATTCACTGTATCTCAGATTTATAAAAAAAAAAAGAGTTCCTACCCTTTGAAGTTTTGTTAACACACCCTGTTCTCCTGTCACAGTATTGGTCAGATGTACAGCTACATTTACTCTGACATCCAAATCCATAGAAGCCATATTTACATGATCCTCCGGTACAGTTTACTCCATATGTACCTACTTCACAGGCTGTACCATTAAAAGAGTATATTTTAGATGTTTCAAATCTATCAGTAATATACATGTATTTTCCTGTTAATTGCATCTATTTAATCTTGCATTCATAAATTTTTGGGAAATTGGGATAGCTGTTATACGTAAATAATGCATGATTTTAATTTTTTTAGAATAATGTCGAAATATAGTTACATTACAAAGATGTATAACAAACCCAGTCATAAATACAGGGGTTTTGTAGGCGCAATATACATGACGTCATAGTACGAGCTAGTAGTTTTATTGAGAGTTTAAACACACATGCAATGAGGAACCGTAATTCATAGCTGAGCCATGAACATCTATTACGGATCCGAAGTACCCTGAGGATAACATAAATTGTCCAAAACATTTATTCTCATTATCTTAATGTTTCCTATTATATCAGAGTTGCTTTTTTCTATGCAAAGTAAATGTTTGACAATTTTTTGTGAGGTTATTTTCTTGCTTTCCAGCCATGAAGGAGGTGTAAGGATTAGTTTTGATTTCAACGTACTGCAAAATATCAGAAACAATCAGACTTGATCAGAGGGAAGAAATAATATTATCCTCAATATGGATTACTGTACTATCCTTATAAATAAACATTTCCAGAATTTGATATACATCAATGTAAACATTTTCCATGTAATATTGGAGCTAGTGAACTTTAATGATCTAATAACTTCTAGGTCACTGCGTGCCAAAACATAGTGATAATGAGGGGTCGTTTTTGTAACATTTCTATTCGAATATTCGTCTCAACTGAAAATATAAGTAATAAATAACAATGTTAAAAAGTTCACTGGGAAATGAACTTGGTTGGTACGTGGTCACAGGATTTGATCACGTGACCAACCAAGTTCATTTCCCAGTGAAATTTTTAACAGAATTATTCATTGTTAAGTAATGTGGAATTGCAGCAAAAACGTAAATGCAGAAAAAGTCGAATTCACATTTTTCTGTCATGAAAAATTAAATCGAAAATCATGATAATCATTAGATTATCAGACTTATAATTCATAAAGATACGTGTAAACTGTGTCATTTATGAGGCGCCGTTTTGGTATTTATTGCCATTTAGTGATATCACCTAATCGAATAGGTGATATCACCCATTCGAATAGGTGATATCACCTATTCGAATAAGTGATGTCACTCACTCAAATTGAATAGATGATATCACTTGTTCGAGGAGGCGATATCACTTATTCGAATAGGTGATATCACCTTTTCGAATTGGTGATATCACCTATTGGAAATGAATAGGTGATATCACCTATTCGAATATGCAGGTGAGTTAAGGCTAGGTATAGATAATCTAATTAAAATGCCTAAGGACTGTATCTATTATATAGAGAAAGTTAAAACTTATTGTCTAATACATATTTGGTACCCATGACATGAGATAGCCAGTACATTATGACGTCATATAGTGACGTCATTGTTCTTTACTACACAAGATTATAATGAACATCAACAAAAGTGCTTCGGCGCAAGGGCACTATTTTATTTTACTGAAACAAGGTATATTTAGAAGCAAAATATTCCAAAGTTCGCTGATATTGCTGTACAAATATCAACAGCTCAATTGTATAATTTCTGTTTGTAAAGTTTTAAGTTGAATAAGGGTAAAAATGTACAGTCCGGTATAAGTTTCCTCAAATTCCGATCAAATGAGAAAATGCCTAGGATTTATGCAGCAGTTTTATTAATCTTTAGAATTTTCTTTTTAGCATCATACAATTTTTATGTAAAAATAAAAAGGGTCATCCCTTGCGCCGAAGCTCTTTTGTTGATGTGTTTTATTACCTCCAGTAGGTAAGATTAGAGACGTCATAATATGACGCTATAATGTGTACTTGCTATAACATATCATGAGAACTAAGTATGCATAAGAAAATAAATCAAAACTCACTGAATAATAAATATACATCTTAAGCGTTTTTATTAGCTCATTTGCATAGAAACGCCTATACCTAGTCTTAACTCACATGCATAGGCGATATCACCTATTCGTGCTAAATAAGTGATATCACCTATTCGAATAAGTGATATCACCTATTTACATTTCTTTCAACAATAAATAATGAATGCTCCCTTCCTCAAGACTATCTAGTATTCCATTGGAACCAAACAAATTCGGACTGTCCGGTTTTCCCCTGTATTTTAGTCCGAGACATGTTAAATACCTTATGTTTCAGATCCCTGTAAAGTTATATAAATTTTATAAATTATACCCAGCTGGGGTACACCAGAGTGGCATACCTTTCTCTCTTTATAATGTAAAGTAGGGCATTTTCCGTATGGAACAGTTATTATGCGTTTTTCATGATTCTTCCTTTAGTGTACATGACAGATAAGTGTAATAAATATAACTTGTGAGCAAATTATACTATAACTTCTACTGGGGTGCTTAAAACTAAATGCGAAGCTAAATCCATTGTCTCCAAGAACGCAAAGTTATAAATAGAAAGTGAAAGTAAATGAGAGTCATGGAAGCAGTTGTTATTTCATAAATAATTTGAATAGGTGATATCACCTATTCGATTAAGTTATATCACCTATTCAAGTTGATAAGGTGATATCACTTATTCGAATAGGTGACATTACCTATTTGAATTGGTGATATCACCTATTTAATTTGAATAGGTTATATCACCTATTCGAATAAGTGATATCACATATTCAAAAGGAATAGGTGATATCACCTATTTGAAGAGGTGATATCACCTATTCGAATAGGAGATGTCACCAATTCAAATCAAATAGGTGATATCACCAATTCGAATAGGTGATATCACTCATTCGAATAGGTGATATCACCTATTAAAATAGGTGATATTACCTGAAGCTGAATAGGTGATAACACTGATTTGAATAGGTGATATTACCAATTGAATGGGTGAAATCACTTATTTCAATAGGTGATATCACTTTTTGGCAGTAAATACCAAGACGGCGCCTCATAGTCATTACACATTGAATCTATTAATTCCAGACATATCACTGTTGTATAATTACATCTATTGAATATTTTCTCTTTTATTTCTTTAGAAAACCATAGTCGTTTATCAGTCAGTAAACACCGCTAAGCATATCACCTGTACAGATTTCTTGAGCAGTGACTCTTCAATCAATGAAATTAAACGTTCAATGTTGTACATATCAATAAGGTAATATTTAATCTATTTAATCCTACTTTAGATGATTATGTAAGTATTTTTTTCTGCAACATTTGCAACATTAATTCTTATCCTAACAACCAAAGAAAACATTTTATTGTTTAATTTATTGTATGTACCGATCAAAATTGCAGGGGAGGGTGAGTGTATAAAGGTGATGTTGTAAGAATTTGAAATTAATGCTACTACTCTTTCATCTCTTTCGGAAATTCCCCAGCGTTGCCTTTAGTGATGAAGCGAGAGAACGATTTATTCTGATTGTATATCAAAGAATATCGTTGGTTGGTATGTTATATCTGAATGATATTTACTTCGATTATTTTTCAGGAAGAATATACGGCTAAATTTCCATGATACTGGTTCAATGGCTCTGTTGAAGAAATGTACACAGAAGACAGCAGAAAATTAAATGCTATTAAGACAGATGGCTTTGCTTGGAAAAGGTTACTTAGTCTTGTCGTTAGAAATTTTAACTAAAGATTCAAAATAAAATAAGATGATTTAAAAATACAGATAAGAGCTCAGTTAATTGTTTTCATTACATGTATGTACAGGAAATCAAGATGTATATAAGGAAGTATATTTCACAATTAGTACATACTATTATTTCACTGAAAGTGAAAGTTTGTAGCGTCTAGTATCTCTAGATATAAAAAAAAATATATAACCATCAACTTACGTATGCAGAAGCCTTTATCTTGTCGATAATTTGTACAACAACGTTGTGTTCCACTGAAGTTAAAATTTATAATTTAATAAAAGTAATTTTTCACTTTCGCTTAAGTGCTTAATTCAAAGATTTTAATATCAATTTTTTTTTTGTAATATATACGCACTCCTTCTTGCAAACACCGAGTCCACCAGAGAGTCCGGTGATCAGATAAACAAAATATAACTGTAAAGCAAATATTACATAACAAAGTTGAATCAGCTTCATAGTCACTGTTCACATAAACTTGTAGTGATAAATACATGGATATGGATAACAATACTAAATAACCATTTCCTTCCGATATCTTTTACGACAGGGAAATTTAATAAAATTATACGATCATAAATTTCAGTTAAATTTAAAAAAAGATTCTCAGAGGCATTTACTAATTATTCCAAATTAAAATTTCCGTGAATGAAAATTAGTGACTAGAATGGGTTTTAACTTTACTGTCCTCTAAAAAAAGTTTGAAAACATTTCAAAACTGAAATATAACCATACCTTTACTCAGAAAAAATATAATTATATCTGTAAAGGCATACAAATTTATTTACGTATGCAGATCCAGATATGTTTTTCGCTCTCGGCTGCATCAGCATCAGCAGCTTTGGTAAATCGTTGTCAAAAAACTCCGCCTCCACCAGTTTTTTCTTTCATTCTTTGATTGTTATGATCACTTCTAAAACTGAAACTGGTTTATATTCCAATGGTCTAACAGCTTTTTATACCCTCGCAATGGAGTTAGAGGGGATAAAGCAACGCACTTAAGAATGTGTGGGTGAGTGGAGGAGTAAATCATTTTGTGTATCTATCTATCTATCTATCTATCTATCTATCTATCTATCTATCTATATATATATATATATATATATATATATATATATATATATATATATATATATATATATATATATATATATATATATATATATATATTAGGAATGTCAATTTTACTTGGATAGCTTAGTCGAATAGTCGGAGGCTTTAGTCGAGCGATAGTCGAGTACTCGTGGAAAATTTAATTAGTCATGCCATTTCCACTATTTGTCTTTTACTGGCTGCTAGTTCAATATTTAATGTAAGCTATCATCATTAAAGAACGAATTTCCGAATCGTTGACATTTATATAGACCAAGTAATAAATACACATATACATGTATGTATCCAATGTGTTTGATTTCAAATATAATATCTATTGCACATTTTATCTAAATAAAGGATTGTAATTATTATATCAAACGCTCGTATTTGTCCTTTCTATTCAGGATGCTAGTACATGTACCTGTCATTAAATAATCGATCACCTGAGGCCATTTGATCGTGTCTATTCAGTGACCCATGACTGGTAAACGGTTAAAGCGTGCCTCTTGTGAAAATATATAGAGAGCTTCCGATAAATTTTAATTAGAGATTTTGTGCAAACAATCAATACAATCTTGAAATGACTGATATTAACATCAGAAAGAAAAATCATTAAATTACGCTCCTAACTTTCCCAATTTACATACATGTACACATATGTAATAGCTGTTTAATTATTATTAATTAATTAATAGTTGCATTAGACGTACGTGATCTTATTGCATTGCGGGTTGGAAATTTATAATTTTGAGCTATCAAACCACCAAACAGTTCTTGAAAGCCCTCTCAATTTACAACACTAAGAGGTAGACAAACCTTTAAAATCATGTTTGTGAAAGTAATACTTTTTTGGTTCTGCACATTGGGATTTTTGCCAAGAATTTTGCGAAGAATTTAGGAAAGTTTCGATATGTTTGGCAGATGTCGACATGAAATAATTATGTTACAACATATATGATGTTCCACCCCAGAATGCAATTTCAGTTTCACATAACGTACATTTAACTGTTTTTCAACTGTGACATCTTTTAAAGTACATCTAGACTATGGATTTTGGAGGCATGTTTGCCGACCAACAATCGACACGCGAATGATTTCCTTTAAACAGTTAACTTAAAACATTAGGATGACATCACCTTTTTTCCTTTTAATACTTTCTATTCCTTGAAAGGCCAAAGACAGTCCAATAAGTTACCTGTAACCGTCCAATAATTAAAAAAATATCTGTCCATTGTTAAAAATAATGGACAGTATCTAATAACTTATTGGACGGCTACAGGTACATGTAAGTTATTGGATTAAGAAAACACAGACACAGTTAAATATATATTTGAAGTAATAAATCCAGCATGTTTCACAATGTAATGAAATATATATTCCGAGTCACAGAAACAAAAATTGAAAATTATGAAATGTATACTAGTATTCCAAAATCTCAGTGAATGTCAAAACTTAAATTTGACGGAAATATCTCCGAATTCTGTGTAACTTGCACCAACAAGACACTCGGGGATATCACTTCTCTTTTTTTAATACCTTCCTGTCAAGAATCAATCGCTACTTCGTTCTCACTAGGACTCCGAATAATTTTGCTCACTTTCTGCAGGAGCACATCGTTTCTTCTGTTATAAGAATGCAGGGTATTTGGTCAATAGCCTTTTCCCGATTCGTTTCTGACTTCAGCGATGAAAAAAATAATAATTTTGTTCATTTCTTTATCACCCAATATCGTGATGTCCTTAAGCATGAAAACATTAACGTGGGTACTGTGCAACATTCTCCCTGACAGTTAAATAATAATCACTGCCCATTTACATTTATCCGTTTTCTGCAAAAAGCCTTTTCTAAATCCTCTAAATATTGTTGATTTAATTAAGCCTTTCCTAAAAGTTGAGAAATATTTGAAGAAAAAAAAAAACGTCCACTTGGAGTTCAAAGTTCATTATCTTGACAATCCTAAGCTCAAAATCCAAAATTCACTTCAAAATGACATTTGTATTTATTAGTAGATTGCTCATCCTATCTGAATATGATTCGCATCAGATATTAATATGCTTTCTCCCTCGGAAGAAGACATGCTTTTAACATTGACAATCGCAAGAAAATGATTCTGGAATCTCATAGCATTGTGGTTAAATATTCTTAAATCGTTTATTTAAAATTAGCACTTACATGTACCTGTAACTGTCCACTAAGTTAGCAATTACAATGAATTTAAGTTTCTTTTGATTGTCAGTAACCTTTACCTGAGAGAGTCCAGTAAGTAGACAATGCTTACTTAATACAATGGATGAGAGACAATTCTAAGAGAGTACATTATAAACACAATAGGGTAAATTTTTTAAGTATTTTATAGGCCTCAAACTGTCCATTCTTTGAGAAGAAAGAACTATTGTCGGGCCTAACGGCCCTCCAACAGTTCTTTCTTCTCACAGAATGGACAGTTTTCGGCCTATAACCTTTACTTTGTCCGGTTAAGCCTTACTTTACCCTGAGTTTTACTCACCAGTACACTGATACGTTAAGAAATGAATTATACAGATCCAACTTTATTACCTGGATTTTAAGATTTTTATATTAAGAAGCAAATTCTAAACGAATAATCGAGTAAAAAAATTTTAGTCGATAGTCGCTATGATCAAACGATAGTGGAGTACTCGAATATTCGTTGACATCCCTAATATAGAGCCTCTATATTTACATTATATTTCTGATGTCTTGCCACAAATTTTTGTCATTCAACGATCATTTTTGAAGAAACGAATTTTGCATTATGTTTTGACTTCAAGTACATTACAATGGAGATATTCTTGCTCATCCGTGTGGTAGTTCATGAGAACGCGAACTGTTTTCTAATTTGCAAAGAATCTTAAGGGAAAATATTTGGAAATGTAAATATTCTTGTATAAACAAAGAAAACATTTTTTTGTTTAAATATAAAAGAATTTATACTGTTCCCCTCCTTATATGCCTTTTTAATGCCTGCTTCTTTTTTTTAATTTTATATAATTATACAACAAATTTAACAACAAATAATAGAGTTCTTGATGAAATATGATTTGTGTAACTGATCAATGTTCTTGTGTTTATCAAAGAAAATAAAGATAATCATATATACCGTAAAAATAGTTAATGAGAATACAAGCAGTTTGCTTAAACAACCATGTTATCAAATCCTAAATTCCTACAAATATTATTTCCTTAAATTCACTTTAAACACACTTTGTGGCAAGTCCAACGCTAGAATCCTGCGATTAATTACTCCTAATAAACTAAGAGATTGTAATCATAACAAATATTCAAAGAGAGATCAGACAAGATAGAATTTTTTCGAAGAACTTCATGCAATACGAAATATGAAAAAGTTAAAAGATACTTCCGGTAGAGAAATTCATATTCCTCCACGAATCACATCTGAAGTTTATATGTAGCGATGCAGAGCCTGCAAAATATTGCCGATTGCTTTAAGGTTAGAAATGTTTATGAGCCTGCGCTCGGCCTTTTCATTTCCCATCTTGTTTCATTTCTGCAAATGATTAAAAAAATCAAGTGTAATCAGCCATGTTTTGTATCAATCGAAGAAATCGAAGTATTGAAATAGTATATAGTGAACATAAATTCAAATTAAATGAATCTGTTAAAAAATTATTGTCTTATCCTTCAAAAATATTGTTATGCAAAACAACAGAAATTTTATATTCATTACTTGGTTAAATAGATAGCATGTTAAAAAAATCATAACTAGGAGTACGCAGTTTCGATTCTTTATTGTATATCTGCAAGAAAATGAGCATGGAATTGTTAAGAGTGGGATCTACAATCGATCAAAATCTTCGAATTCAGACCACGAGCACGTCCACCAGGCCCCTGGGCTCGCCAAGTGCAACCAGCACGCAATTTCAAAAATTCTTTTTTAGTGACAGATGATTTAAAAAAAAAAAAAACAGACACGTTATGATAGCATCAAAAACGCATTCCCACTATCTTCTTTTTTTTTCTTATCAACGCATTCATACCATCATTTAATCAATACCACTACTATCATAATAGCAAAAGCCCAAGAAAGTGAATGACTTCGGCTTTGAATCAACAAGAATTTTCATTCATGAAACAAGACCTGAATGCACGAAAAGACATACGTCTTCTGCAACTTTACAATAAAGATTCGAAAATTATATGAAAAGGATAATTTCTTATAAATGTCGGGAAAAGGAAGAAAAATAGTTTCTTAGCATCATGATAAGGTATTTTCTGAATGAGTTCATAGATAACTGCTGCTAAAAAAATAGTAGATTCTGGTAGATTCTTCAGAAATAGTAGTTATGCTTAAAATTAAGTTGTGACAAGCTGATATTGACACTAGAAACACCGTTTTATTGAAACAAAATTGACACGCTTTTCAATAGGTTTTTTCTAAGTGTGCAGGAACCAGTAAAGCTAAGAAAAGAAGATATCATAAGCCAGATTCGTATGATCTTGAGGCATATATAAATCTATAAGTAGCAACGTCTTGACCTAAGGACTACATTTTGAAAAGTTGCTATGGTTTTTATAAATTTTTTTTATCAATTCAAGTAATATTTTCATGCCATTCTTACTGTTCACGGTAGCTCAGTCGGAAGAGTGCTCGCTCCGTGATCGGGAGGCCGGGAGTTCAAATCTCGGGCCGCGACTGACCTAAGACGATAAAAAATGGGTAGCAACTGTTCCTTCACTCGGCACTTTGAAGTGAAAGTTGCGGGTCTTTCGGATGAGACCAAAAAAACCGAGGCCCCGTGTCACTGCAGGCGTTGGCACGATAAAGATCCCTCACTGCTCAATGGTCCTGAGTGCCGAGTAAAGGTCAAAATTTGAAGCCCTTCACCGGTAAATGGTGACGTCTTTATATAAGTGAAATATTCTCGAATGGGACGTTAAACAATATACAATCAATCATGCCATTCTTACCTATAAAATGAATCTGTTTGATTTAATAAGTTTAATACGGTCTGTAGTTTGGCGTTTAATTTCCTAGACAAATTATTTATAAATATAGTAAATTCTCGAAGCTCGTATGAAATTAGAGTATTAAGTACAACAAAGGTCGCAAAGTAATTTTGAGCTCTGTTTACTTATTCCTTGTATAATTTAAGAGTTCCAATAGTTGAAGGATCTTTTTTTATGTATAATGATGCTATTCAAACTCTGAGGAAGTACCAGTGATCGGAAGGTCGTAGGTTCAATTTCCGGCCGTGACTGACTTAAGTCAATAAAAGAAATAGGTAGCAACTGTTCCTTCGCCAAGCCCTCGGCAATTTTAGGTTAAAGTTTTGTTCTGTCGGATGAGACCTTAAAAACTCAGGCTCGTGTCACGGTAAGTTAGCACGATAAAGAAATATGTCTAAATCTAGAATATTAGTGTGTACCTGGTTGCACAATATACTGTTTAGTTCAGGAAAACGTTTGTTTATCTTTGCTATAGGCTAACCGCACTCCAGTTTTTTCTCTTAAATATTTCTAAAATTCGTAATTGTAGTATTTGGGAAATGTTGGAGGTTTGAGGCATGATGCATGTACATTTTCATGCATGCATACTTATTCATGTACAATGTTAGTACCTATATCCATCTTGAAAACTGGGATTTTTTATAACAGCTTAAAGTGATCTTTCTAGCTACTGGACTTTTATCGCTTGGTTCACCAAAAAAATTAAACAACAAACAACGTGTCACACACTTATTTATTTTGTTAGAGGATCGCCCCTCCCTTTATTGGATTTTCAGAGTTTAAAATCTATAGAAGATGAAAGTACCATGAAATATATGGAGATAACGAACAGTATTCAAGCTCAAAAGTCCATTAAACAATACAAAATAGGAGCAGAGCAAACTCGGACCTCCAAACATCAGAGGTGGGATCAGGTGCCATGGATGAGTTAGCATCCCCTGCCGACCGGTCACACCCGCCGTGTGCTCCTTGTCAAAATCGGGAAATAACGGAAAAATCCGTCGACAATTCAGTGTGTAAATAATGGCCTAACAATTAGTATGAAAAACGTCAGTCGGCATTTGACTCAATGATAAATTGTATTTGCTGACAAGGTCATTGTATCGACCATTGAACATACGAAATGATGACTTTAAACGAGACAGCTGATATTCTTGTTTCATCAACTTGTTTGTCAATAATTTACCTCGTTTTAGAAATTGTACATACATAGAGCATGCTCTTGCGTATGGAATCAGCTGAGAGATATAAACTCATTATGCAGGTGACGAAGTATATTGCTGCAAAAGTAAGGGAAGTTGACGATTAAAAAGTTAGTCATCACGTTTATCATAAAGCTTGGTTGTTAGATTACATGTACTATTAACGTCTTTTTCAAGTAAAATATCCAAATATGAAACAGATGTGTAAGACTCTGTGGTATCTTTTATCTCATTTTACACCCAATGTAAAATTTATCGATCCCTTGTAAGTACTTAAGAAATGCATCTGAAGGAAATCGACAGGTGCTTTAGAAGTGTTCATTATCCCCTTATCTCATTCCGCTCCCGAAAAAAAATTCTTTTCTTTTTTTTTTCTTTTTTTCTTTTTGCTTTGTTTCTGTTTCTTTTTTATTGGTTTATTTTGCATGTTTGTGGCTGTGTATTGTTTTGTTAATCTTTTTTTTTTTTTCGTTTATTTTGCTTACTTTGCACTTGTCTGGCTTGGACACATAACCCTAATTTTCAGCATTATTTAATTTTTATATAAAGTGGCATTGGACTCCAAGAAATCCGTCCTTGAAAATTTATGCCCTGTTCACACGGAAAGTTTAATTCGCAGTAATTTAATGCGAAGTAAAATAACGCGAATTAAACTAATTCGAATTAATTTGCGTTCACACGACAATTAATGCAAAGTAAACTAATGCAAAAAATAAATATTTTATTTTTACAGTATTCAGTAAGGTTATAATGACGTCATTTTCAAATCACGTCACCTAATGCACAGCAGATCCATTTGACATAATGTGTCTGTACAATTTCAGTGAATAATTTAATGTTGTTTGTATTCTAGCCTCTGATTGGTTAATATACAAAAAGGAACACAAATTATTTCTGTATAACCTGGTTTGGTATGGGGACCCCCCCCCCCCTGACAACCAGCTGAATCATCTGTATCCATACAATCCTCTCATTTCCAGTCCTCGGGATTCATGGAAAATTCCAGATTTAATAAATGTACTTTTAACTTCAAACAATAATTCGATCTTACCACATGTAAACAAACAACAAGGCTGCTAGGCCTATGTATCAGTTTTTACCTCCCCTCGCTTCCCATCACTTCCGTTACTTCCGTTACTACGGTTGTATTATTGAGCGACAAATCTGAACTAATAAAAAGCAACGAAATTTTACACCCATAGTTATTTAATGATTTTAAAATTCAATTATAAGGAATAACTCTAATTCTTGGCCAATTATTCGAGTATAACCTGGTTTGGGTCAGTTTACGCTGTTTTATAATCCGTTTCGCGGATTATAAAGCGTAAACTGACCCAAACCAGGTTATACTCGAATTATTGGCCAAGAAATAGAGTCATTCCTAAATTAACGTAATTTTCCTTTGTTTTTCACTAAAAAAATAGCATAAGTACCTTTGTCTGACCACCGACATGTGGCATGTGACTTATTTATGCCCTGTTCACACGGAGAGTTTAATTCGAATTAAACGTAAGTTACTGCCAATTAAATTTGATCCACGTTCACTCGGAGAATTTAATGCGAATTAGTTTAATTCGAGTTTGTTTACTGCGCATTAAATTACTTCGCATTAGCTCCGTGTGAACGCTAAGCGAAGCTAATTCGAATTAAATTTTGACGCATGCGTAAGGGCAGAATCAAGTCACAGGCCACATGTCGATGGTCAAATATAGGTACATGTACTTGTGCTATTTTTGAGTGGAAAACAAAGGAAAATTATGTTAATCACTAAAATGTGTACAGACACTATGACATTATGTCAATTGTATAATCTGCTCTGCACAATATGACGTGATTTGTAAATGACGTCATAATAGCCTCACTGAATAGAGTTGTTATAGAAATAAAGTTATAATTCGCATTAGTTACTTCGCATGAGCTGTCGTGTGAACGCAATTTATTTCGCATTAGTTTATTTGCATCATTTTAGTTCGCATTAATTTACTGTGAATTAAATTCTCTGTGTGAACAGGGCATTAATTCGAATTAGCTTCTCTTAGCAATCACACGGAGGTAATGCGAAGTAATTTGATGCGCAGTAAATTAATTCGAATTAAACTAATTTGCATTAAATTCCCCGTGAGAACGCTGTTTAAATTTAATTCGCAGTAACTTACATCTACTCGAATTAAATTCTCCGTGTGAACAGGGCATTAAACTAAGCTGTCCTCTACTAGCAAGAACTTCTGGCCAATAGACTTATGGAATCTGTAGGGTTTTCTTTAATTTTTTGTTGTTTTTTGTTGTTGTTTTTGTTTTTGTTGTGTTTGGCAAAAGTTTCAAGAAAGGAAACTAAATAATCTGTCCGTCGTCACCTTGGAAATAAGTTATCTGTCCTAAGAAGACATGGAAATTGAAATAAATAATCTGACTCGAAAAAAATACCACATCACCACCCATTTAGAATCAAGTGGTTGTCTTCTTAGTGGTATCGGTACAATTTCATAACAGGATACCGAGTTCATAGTCATGGTGATTATTACCGGACAAAAGTCGACATAAAGATCTGACATGCTGACCCAAATATCGGACAAGATTACAAAAAACATGAGACAAGTCAAAATGAACATAAAAAAACTGCAAAGATATACATTTTGGGAAAACTTAATCCATGCAAAACTGCCCTTAGTTTTTACAGTTAGTAAGCTGTAAATCACAATAGACGTAGAAGAAGTAGATGATAAAGGGGTCATATAGATCATCATTCTTGTAATTAATCTTTAATATCTTTATTATTATATGAAATTTATAAAGTCCTTAATATAATTCTAGAATTATAATACGTTTATTACCTTGAAGGTGTTTATTATTTATGTGAAGCATTACTATGTTATAGTTTGAATAGTAAGATAAGCGGACCTAAATATTAAGTTTGGCATGTTATTTCAAACTAAATGTCCTATGCGCGTATCGTTGTAAAGCCTGCCCAGCTGTGGTCAGCCGACCAAATCGTGGACATTTGAACTATAAATGTTTCCGTACACAAGACTCCTGCAGATCACACGCCAAAATCGCTCACCTGCTTTACGTGATTATCATATCATATGGTATTTTGGATGTTGCTTTTTCACAAAACTGTGAATTTCATGGTCCCTTCCCCTTTGGGACGGAAGTGAAAATGCCTTATTTCTTTGAAAATATAATTCTCTGCTTCTGGGTATTAAACAAATAAACTTAGTACATAGTTATGATGAGCAAGGGTGCCTTTTCCAAAATTGTGCATTTCATGGCACCAGGGTCAGGATTCTGGTGTTAATGCGGGGCTGTATAGATCAGATAGTGAAGATGCATAATTTTTTTTTAAAAAATATTCTTCTCTACCCATGGATATTTTGCATAGTTATGATGAGCAGTGATGCCTCTTCCAAAATTTTGAAATTCATGGCCCCTTGGTCGGGGATTTATTTATTTGAAATCTGGACAATAATTGAAATTTTCCCACAGCCGCTTTAAGATCTCATATTCGAACTTTAATCTCATAGTGAAAAAATGCAAATTATAGAGCGTGGCACATTAAAGATATAAAATCAGATGAAAGGTTATTTGCACATTACCAGATGTGGTAATTTGGTAGAACCACTCTGAAAGAGTGATAGATGAATGTACGAATATCCAGGCAGGCACAATTAATATTGAAAAACTAATTTATCGAAATATGTTCATTGCCTTTAGTTGAATACAGAGTGTCTAGTGGTTTCTGATTATACAGATGATCCCAACAACAAATAATTGATATTTGGTCTGTCCACTTGTAACATATCTTGAGTACAGTATACCAGTTAAACATTAAATTTGTGATATGGTATATAATTAAGTTTTTTAAAATGTTTTTCTTAGAAATTGAAAATGATGAAAAGTTTTGCAAGAAATTGTGCAATAATTAAAATAGCCTGTTTTCGTGCGCTCATAGTTAAGAGGAGAAAAAATTGGTTCATCCTACATTCGCTCTCTGTCTTGTAACCAAGGGTTGTAAAATGTTGAATATTATTCACCACGTGATTTCTAACTTCAGGTGACTCTGTGAATACTAAATCCCGTCACGTGACTTGTAAGGAAGCGTAATATGCTAGCTAGAACATTGCATTCGAACACTATATATTGCATGTGTTACATTGATTTAAAATGTTCGCGGGCGCACTCTTATTGTTAATTTCGTTTTGAACCCTTTGTATATACATGTAGTATACTTATGCCATACAAAATAGAGAGGGGGTGGGAAAGAGTGGTTATTATTTTTTAAAATAACATGTCATTGTAATTTATCTTGCCTAATATTAGACCCATTCCTGTAATGTAAGCTCCACCTCCTATGCATACATAATATGCAGTCAAGGGCAGGTAAGTGTACATTCTCTAAATTTGGAAGCAATAAGGACAAAAAACATAGAATTATTTTTTTGTTTCATTTTAACATTTAAAATTGGTTCCCAATAGACAGGATTCTTAAATATATATGCAAAAATGAAATCGGATTAAGATATAAACGCTACAGAAGTGACCGAAAAAGACCCGAAAAGCGGTGTTAATTGCCGTCATCCTTTAAATCTTTGAATGATTTTAGACTATGATACAGTAAAATGATTCAAATGTTGTTTGTCCCTACTGCTTTCCAAATAAAGAGAATTCACACTTACCCGCGCTTGATTAAACATTAGATATGCATGGGAGGTGGAGCAAACATTGTAAGAATGGATCTAAAATTAGACTAAAGAAAGAACAATGAAATGTTTGGGAAAAAAGGTGACCACTCTTTCCAATTTCCCTCTCCACCCTGTAATGCACAAATACACTACTGACAAAGGTTTCAAAACGAAATTAACAATATGAGCACGCCTCTGTAATTAAAGGAGATTTTATATCAATGCCAGATGATTTAACGTGATCAAATATGCTACCTTACAAGTCACGTGGCGGAATTTAATTAGTATTCACAAAATTACCTGGGGTAAGAAATCAGGTGGTGAATTAAAATATTCAACATGTCACAACCTTGGTTACAATAGAGAGAGAAAGACAGCGAATGTAAGAAGACGCAGTTATTTCTCTTGCTATCCATGATCGCATGCTTGTCTATTAATCTCCATTTGACACATCATTATTTATGCAAATATACAACTAATTTTAAACGTATAACAATAGACAAACATGTGCTGACTATATATGAAGTGAGCGTCCTCGTAATCGAACGGAGATTCAAGAAATTGTGATGACCCCCGCCGTTGAAAAAAGATTCGAACTTTGTAAATACACACTTTTAATTTTTCATGGCTTTCATTATTCATTATATCATTTCATTATATCAAAGTGATTCAAAATTTAAAAAAAAAAAAAGACATGCAACGATGTGATCTTAAAATTTAAAAATTTTGAAACAATTGCTTGCAGGCCACAACTTTGTAAAATTAAATATCTTGTTAAATACTACATGTACATTACATTATATTTTATACTACAGGGATATGTCATGAAAGTAATACTTTGACAGCCAGATTGGGGTTCTCCATGGGCTGTTTAACGTGGCGGCCCCGCCGTAGTTAAAAAAAACCCAGCGCCATCGTTTCGCAACAGTAAAATATTAGCGCCACGGTAAGATTGTCGTCGATCATGAGGACAAATGTACATGTATAAATTTTTAAACTTGAAAATGAACCTTCAAAATATGCACTAATGCTAAACCGTTATTTTACTTTAATTGTATGGCTTGCACAATCAATTATCTTCTAGGCTTCGCTGGACTTTACGCATAAATGAAAAGCTTGAGACAAGCCATTTTTTTTTTCTCACTCCCCGGAAATTGCAAATGATTTTTAATACTAATTTTTAAAACTACTAAGCTTTACTAAAGATAAAATTGCATTGGCACTGAGAGGTTTTTTTTAATTAAAAAAATGTATTGCTGTAACAAAAGATGCATCAAAATAGTTTTTATGACTCCAAACAGTAAAAATTAATGCGTTTTTTTTTAAATATATAGATGAAAGCTTGATTGTGTGTGTTGTACCAGAAATTCCACTAATCAAAATCATTAAAAAAAAAAAAACAGGTTAAACACTGAAAACATGTTTTTACTGGAATCAATATTTTCAGATTTTATTAGCTTAATATATTTGTTTATTTATATAAGTACATGTGTAAGATGGGGGAGGGGGCACAGAACACTTATACATGTACAATGTATACTAGAAACGTTCTACTTTTTCTTGTACATTATGTTAAATTCAATATTCATTATATAATTCTTTTTATTATCATTCAATTATTTCAACATCTTATAGAGCTCTAAACAGCTTGTTGAAAGTGCACGTAAGGGAGGGCACATTAAAATCTACACAGCACAGAGATCTCATCGAAAAATGTGATATGGAGAAAATATCTACTTACTTCAAAGATAAGCTGCTTAACCCCATGCATTTATGAGTATAGCAAGATATGACAAACTGCACTGTAAAGCAAGAAAAGACACGATAAAAGTACCGGAAAATCAAAGGTTGTATCTACCGTTTCGTTGTTATCGTACATGTCAAGGTGAAGCCAGTTTTATTTTTAACGTAAACGTGTAAACAACATTCAATTGGAGCATGCAAAGGTGAGAAATATGTTCTAATAATCTTTTTTGGAGATTGTATCAAAATTGTTGGTCTACCGACATTCATTTATGGTACTTGAGACCATGGTAACTTCTTCAACTTTTCTGCGCACGCGTACAATACGGAGGAAGAAGTAAAGCAATATTTTCGTCTTGGGCCATACAAAAATTATTTTCCCCATAAAAGTTGATTTTTGAGGATCCGAAACCTGCAATTTTCTGAAACTTAATACTTTCAGGAATTGAATAAAATTTCAACAGGTCTTGCAAAAATTCTATATTTGTAATTTTTCCCGTTTGTGCGTCACGGTGTCGCTTTAAGATTTTAAAAAAACAACGGAAATTTGTGAAATTTTTTTTTCGCTTCCATCATACCAAATACCAAATAATATCTTGCTAAAAAATAAGGTGTCGAAAAAAATTAATGGTCACAGTATGTTAAACATGAAGTTCTGTTTTATGTTAACATGATTAATGTCTAAAGATATTAAAGCGGAAAATGGACACATTTAAAGGTGTTATTGAAAGAGAAAACTTTATCTAGGGCAGAATATCATTCTAAATCATCAGAAAAAATTCCATTTGAAGAACAGTATCAAAATTACTGGAAAATCTAAGTAAAAAACAGTCAAAAGTGTGTTTTTCAAGATATTTGAAATTTGTCTTGACATACCTTTGCAGCCATATATGTACTTCCCGACACGTCAAAGCTCGTCTGAAGGTAGGGAAGTGGCTGCTTATAAATTCAATGTATTTTCTTACCTGTTTATGCATTAATACTTTTTGTAAGGTGCCACTGAAACAATAGGACACTTCTCTGAAATTTAAAAAAATCAAAAAAAATTCCAAGCATTTTCTTCTCAAGACCCACATCATAATTTTGTTGCTCAATTGAATATCCTTTGTTCCAAACTTACTGAATTTCGTTATCATCAGCGGACATCATTCTGAGGACAAATTCACAGTGCACACATTTAACTCAACTTTAATTTATACAAGGCCAAGATATTGAATGTTTTAAGATAAGTAAATAAAAAAAAAAGCCTGATATAAATTCAATAAGCCTGACTTAAATTTACTTATTGATTGATAATACGTATACATGTATCTAGAATACATTTGGTAATAGCCCCTCTACTTTATGAAAAAAATGTAAAGAATTTAAAAAAAAAAAGGATGCAACAAAGCACTATTAAAATCAGGTCAGCAAGATTCCCTTCTTATAATATAAAACAAATCTTTGTTCTAATGATTATAAAATTTCAAATAATGAACATCAGATATTTTGACGAATGTGAATACTACATTTATCACATTGTGTATAAACTTGATGTTCATTATGACGATTTGAAGTGCAGGGAATACTAGAAGTTACACAATCTATTCTTATTAAAAGTTGGAGGGGAAGGAACTTTCTTATTACAGCTAGAAGATCTAATGTAAACAAACAAATCAAAATGCAACATTCCTCCCGACCCTGCATACAGTGTATGTTATACTACCATACATGTACATATTCATTTACTATGCAAACATTCAAACCCCAGTACTGAGATGTCCTCAACTCTAGTTCAGAATTTCATAGTATCAAGATTGAAAAGGAAATATTTCCTCTGTAATTTATACATACTTTTAAGTAAACGAAGGTCATTCTTCATGTAGATTTGTGTTTGTAAACATCTATGGGGCTTGTTGAGCATGTTTCTAAATTTCGTTTCAGTTTTGTTTTGCTTCTTTTGCTTATGGAATCGCGGATATTTTTGGAGTTGTAAAGACCATTTGTAAGTTTATTTTATAACACTATTGCAAATATGAAATCACAAGAGCTACTTCAAAATAACGATTGGTATAATATACTTATTTTCTATAATCTTTTGTAGTGGTGGACTGAAATGTTGTAAAAATGATCAAGAAAAGGGAGACTTGTGTGTTCGTAAGTTGCTAAGATTTTTTCAAAGAATAATCAGGGACTTGCTTTATAAAGAAGTGTTTAAAATCATAAAGTTTCGAAAATTATGCTTTGGTTAGTTTTAGTGGTAAGACACTACATGATAACATTACAATTTTGCAAGACTCGTGCATTTTCTGTTGAATTTTTGACTTTCTGAACTAGCCTTTCTGGTATAAGTATTTTTATTAAAACAATCTTTTTTTTAAATTATGTTTTTACTTTTCATTAAATCACAGTCGGTATTATTTACTCTTGTTCACGCATTCATTAACAATTACAATGTAGCTTCTCCTGAAATCAAATAAAATTTTCACAGAGGAACATCTAGGTTGGCGCCTTAAAAGTGTAATTTTAATATTTGTGATAGTAATAGGTTTTAAAAAAAATTATATTATCAAACTATCAGTAAAATGTTGTGAAAGAATTTGAATAAATGACGGGAAATGTATTTAAATGTATTGGAATACATATTTTTTTTAAAAAATGAGTTTACAATGCTTTGTATTTCTATTGATTTGCATTCTTGTTACAGCTTGTGAATTAGGTACATCTCGGGTGAGCTGTTCGATAGGACCATGTCCTTCTGGATACTTTGGATTTCGCTGTGCTTACAGATGTTACTGTTCCACTGACCAATACTGTGACAGAAGAGCAGGATGTGTTTATACTACTACAAATGGTAAGAACGTTTATTATATACAGTAAAATAAAGACATTAAGTATCTATCTATCTATCTATCTATCTATCTATCTATCTATCTATCTATCTATCTATCTATCTATCTATTTTATTTTATTTTAAAATTATTTTGAAAAAAAAAACATTTCAAGAAAAAATTCTCAATAATTTCTGGGAACACTAAAAATATAGAACTTATCCGTTTAATATGTTGTTTAACGTCCTATTCGAGATTTGTTCACTCATATTGAGACATCACCATTATATAAAAGTGAAGGTAGAAGCTTCAAATTTAGACGTTCACTTGGCACTCAGGGCCAGTGAGAAGTGAGGGATTTTTATCGTGCCTACACTTGTCGTGACACAGGGCCTCCGCTCTTACGTTCTCCTCCAAAGGACCTGCAACTTCACCTACCAAGAGCTTGGCGAAGGAACAGTACCTACCTATTTTTTTATCGAGTTGGTTAGTCGCGGCCGGGGTTTGAACCCACGACCGTCCGATTATGGGAGAAACGCCCTACCGAATAAGCTTCTGTGTCGATACTTTTCTGTTTTGTGTTTGTCTCTTAAGATGAACAAAAAAATTGAAAGATTAAAATTAACGTTATTAAACTTGTTTTCCATAGTTTTCTTAAGATTGATAAAATATTTGTCAAATACAAAAAGACTATAACGCGGCAATTCACAGTAACATTACAAGTTTGCCTTAGACATTACACTCACGAGGATTTGGCCGAAATAATTCTTACACCTGTTATGTTAGAAAGTTAGAGGGAGTACGTAAAATGCAATCTACAAATTCTGTGAAAAAAATTATGGATACCAAATACAATTAGATAGTAAAACTTAAAATAAAATTAAAATTTTGAGTATGCATATTATCTTAATTTATTATACAGAGATTAGTTTATGTTCTCCGCATAACAAACATTTCTCAAAAGATGATCATTTAAAAAAAAAAACAATGCAACTTCTTATACAAAGATGCAAACTATTATTAATTATAAATCAACTGATGTAGATTTAATCATATTGGTCTGAATGTATAACGTGGGAAGAGTTATGCGCTAATTTTTTCGCAATTTTTAACACTTAAGTGCCCTGCAAATAAAAGCTTGCCAAAATTTTCTTCCAATTGTTTTTTAGGTCACCTGAGTCACTCAGATGACCTATTGCTATCTCTTTTCGTCCGTCGTCGTGCGTCGGTCGTAAACTTTTGAACATTCTCAGCTTCTTCTCTGGAACCAGCAAACCAATTTCAACCAATTTTGGCATATAGCATCTATGGGTGAAGGGGAACAAAAATTGTGAAATTCGTGCCCCCTGCCCCCCCCCTCCCCCCTCTGGGGCCTGAGGAGTGGGGCCAAAACCATACAAATTAATGCAATCTTTAAAAATCTTCTTCTTTACTCCTGGACATCAAGCAGTCAAACCGTTGGCATGATTGTAATAAGTATTGAGCCCTCTACCAAAATTGTGAAATTCATGGCCCCAGGGTCAGGGGTCCTGGTGCTAGGGCGCGGCTATATAAATCATATAGTGAAAGTGCATTATTTCTTTGAAAATCTTCTTCTCTACTCCTGGGTATTATTGAAACAAATTGAATACACAGTTATGATAAGCAAGGGTGACTCTACCAAAATTGTGAAATTCATGGCCCCAGGGTCAGGGGTTCTGGTCCTAGAGCGGGGCTATATAGATTATATAGTGAAAAGTACATTATTTCTTTGAAAATCTTCTTCTCTACTCTTGGGTATTATTGAAACAAATTAAATACATAGTAATGATAAGCAAGAGTGACTCTACCGAAATTGTGAAATTCATAGCCCTAGGGTCAGGCGTTCTGGTGCTAGGGCGAGGCTATATAGATCATATGGTGAAAGTGCATTATTTTTTTGAAAATCTTCTCTACTCCTGGGTATTATTTAAACAAACTAAATACATAGTAATGATAAGCAAGGATGGCTCTTCCAAAATTGTGAATTTCATGGCCCCTGGATCAGGGGTTCTGGTGTTAGGGCGGGTCTCTATTTATTATATAGTGAGAATGCATTAATTCTTTAAAAATCTTTTTCTCTGCTCTTGGGTACTATTTAATCAAACTAAGTACATTGTTATGATAAGCAAGGATTCCTCTTCCAAAATTGTGAATTTCATGGCCCCAAGGACAGGGGTTCTGGTGCTACGGAAGGACTATATAGATCCTATAGTGAAGGTGACTTATTTCTTTGAAAATCTTGTTCTCCCCCAGGGTATTATTTAAACAAACTAAGTACATTGTTATGATACGCAAGGATTCTTCTTCCAAAATTGTGAATTTCGTTACCCTTGGGCCAAGGGTTCTGGTGAAAAGGGGTGGGGGAGGGGGGGGGCTCTATTGATTATATAGTGAAAAAACAAGATTTCTTTGAAAATATTTTTTTCTCCTTCTGGTTAAAAAGCAAAAAAGCTAAGTGTATAGTTATGATGAGCAAGAGTGCTTCTTCCAGAGTAGTAAATTGCATGACCACTGGGTCAGATGTGCTGGTGTAAGGGTGGGGATCTTGATAATATAGTGAAAATGCATTAATTCTGTTAGATAATCCTGTCTGCTCCTTAGTGTTAAGCAGATAAACACAGTGATTACTTATGATGAGCAAACTTCTGGCCCCAGGGTCAGATCTAGAGGCTCTGGTGTTTCTCGGTGGGGAGGGGGGGGGGGCTCTATTGATAATATAGTGAATCTGTAGTAAAAATGCATTATTTCTTGAAAAATCTTCTCAGCACCTGGACATATCAGAGGAAAAAGAGTAAAAGTTTTAATAAGGAAGGGTATTTTTACCAGATTTTTTAACATCTGGACCATTTGGTCAAGTGTTCTGGTCCTGGCCAGGGATCTATTTATTTGTATTCTACTGAGAGGAGTTATTCCCCTTTGCCATTTACTTTTGATAATTAATCACTGTAAATAATGTACTTGAAAGGTTAATAGAATAAGAGAATTATGCAAGAAATTTTATTGTATAATACAAAAGGTATTTTCATAGTTTTGATGATCAGGAAGACTTGTAATTAATAGATAAATAAAAATGAGACAAAAATAACTTGTCTTATTAAATGTTCATCAAAGACCAAGAGAGGCCAATGTAATTTCAACATTTCAACAATGTAATTTCAACATTTCAACATGGAATTTTACTAGTACAGAAGCATTGATAGTGTGTTCATATACTATATGGTGACAGTGATAAATGAATACCAGACTAATTATTTTGTTGATCCTGATCACCCTATTTTTCTTGCTTTTTGGGCAACAAAGATTCCTCTCTCAGTTCATATTATACTCTATTGATCCTCTAAATTATTGAATTATACTCAGGTGACCGTTAAGGCCCTTGGACCTCTTGTCATAAAATATATTCTTTGTTAGTCAAGTGATTACATATGCCAATATACTTTAAATGCTATTGCAATATTACAATGTAATTGTCTTTTTTTCTCTCTTTATTCAACATTTAGCCGGTATGCTTTTTCATTATAACATGCTTTATTAACTCATAATTATAAGGCATATTTTTGATATGTATCAATTAATACACTTCCTTCGAATGTGTAAAAGAAATTAATATAAATCCACAGAATTAACATGAGTGTACAGGTGAAACAAGCTTTAACATATATCGTAACAAAAATTTGAACTGCTTCTTCCTGATCCTTGATACCGTTCACGGTAGCTCAGTCGGTAGAACGCTCGCTCCGTGATCGGGAGGTCGTGAGTTCGACTCTCGGCCGCGACAGACCTAAGTCGATAAAAATGGGTAGCAACTGTTCCTTCGCCATGCGCTCGGCACTTTGAAGTGAAAGTTGCGGGTCCTTCGGATGAGACCTTAAAAACCGAGGCCCCGTGTCACGGCAGGCGTTGGCACGATAAAGATCCCTCATTGCTCAATGACCCTGAGTGCCGAGTAAAGGACAAAATTTGAAGCCCTTCACCGGTATATGGTGACGTCCCTATATGAGTGAAAAATTCTCGAATGGGACGTAAAACAACATACAATCAACCAATCCTGATCCTTGAGATATCGTGGTCGATAAAAGAAAAACGTTCTACATTCAATTGTCATCTGTAAATGAAGCAAACGACAAGATTTATTAGTAGTGGATTTAGCGGAGAGAGAGGGGGCACATAACTTGTAAAATAAAAAGTGAAATTTACATTATGTTTCATTATTCAGTATTTGTCAGATACATTTGTAACTTTTAATTGTTTTCTTGCAGGAAAAAGTTCGACTTGTAAAAATACACCACACCTACTCCAATTATAATTTCTTTTAAAGGACATTGCTATTAAAAGCTGTACAATTTGGTTTGAAATGAGCTAAAAATCAGTTGCAGCATCATATACCGATATCATATAATCTATTATTACGGCGGATCCAAGACTTTAAGTTTGGGGCTGATCAAAGAGTTAAATGACAACAAATATTCACAATAATTGTAATAAATATTAAAATATTTGCCTTTTGCTGGTTTTAACAATTCAACTGTAGGAGAATAATTGTAGTTTTTGATTTTTTTTTAAAAATATGAATGTATCAATGGAGCCTACACCACACATCTCAAGAACTTGAATCTTATTATTAGATAATATTGTTTTTACTTTGATGTACTATGCCAAAATAGTAGTCAGGGTGACTCATGGTGCACAAGCCAAAGGCTACTATTTCGGCATAGTGCATCCAAATAATAACACTTATGTCTATTATAATTTTTATGCCGACTGTTGCATGTTTATGACAATTTAATTAAATTTCTCAATTCCAAATTAATCTGTTTGTAGACGTTACATTTAAATGAAAGTTTTCTCAAACATTTTACAATCAAGCGTTCTATCAAAAAGCGTTTTATTGACTCCGAAGCACATGTACCTGTTCATTTGCAAGTTTTGATATCTATTTGTTAGAGAATTTTTCTTCAAGATCGCTCTCAATCAGTCTTTTTGAGATGACATTAATTTGTTTATTGTTTTTTTTAAAATGTATGAAACTATGTTTATATACTTGAAAAAATATTTTTAACGAATTAGTGCTTGTGGCGTAGTCGGAAGCGCGTTGCACTGACATTCTTGAGATGGTGAGTTCGATTTCTAGCGTGGTTGCAAACATAACTTATTGTCTCTAGAAAAATCATCCGCGTACTTTTTTCGGCACAGTATGCTTACATTATATAAATCCTTTGTATGCTACGCAAAAATAGTAGGTTGTTGATTATGTAGAGACCAACAGACTGGGAGCATGATAATAACAGAAACGTGGTTTTGTGTCTTACATGCCTGATCCATAATGCATATAATCTTTAAAAAAACAAAAACAAAACAAAATTAAAAAACAACAACAAATGTTTCGTAATTCCAACAGTTCTTTTTTTTCCTAATATGACAGAGAACCCCTAATGAGCATTTGAGTGGTTGCCGTAATAATCGAAACAATCTTCGAAAAACGATTGCTTTAGAAGTGCATGAAAATATACCACAATATCACATGCACTTGACGTTATATATTTTTCTTTTTTTAAGAAAATATAACCCCATTCCTTGGTATGGGGTTATATCTTTTTTAAATAAGAAAAATGTGTAACGGCATGTGCATAATATGTGCTCTTAGGCTACCGATTTTTCAAGTTTTTTGTTCATTTTTTTAATGTTAAAAGACACTTGGCAGACCTTTTGTCTTTTGATATCAAAATAGCTAAGTAACTCGAGTACGAAATAAAAACAGTAAGTAAGGAGCACGTGATATGAAACCTTTAGGGTCATATAATTTATTTATGTGTTGTTATACATCATAGCCAACATTATATGGGGATAACAATGAAGCTATTCACCCAGTATTATGCATATGTCTTATTTTTGTTTCACAGAAACTGTACTTACAAATGGAACCGGAGTTTGCAAGGATGCATTGTAAGTGCGTTTTACATATTGTAAATATATCAATATTCTCAAGTGAATTTAATTATTCGATAGTAGCACTTTCCTTACATATTTTTTTATGGTCAACTGAAGTGGAACACTGAAATGCTGTACTGATTTTCAACAAAAGGACGGCTTTTGTAAACGTAAGTTGACCTCTAATTATGGAGATAATGAAAATAACAGACAACTTGATTGTTCAACTGAAACAATAACATTTAATTGCATGTATTTTTCATTGGAAGTTATAGGCCGTCACGGTATTTCAGTTGGTAGAGCGCTCGTTCCGTGATCGGAAGAGACGTCACCATATACCGGTGAAAGGCTTCAAATTTAGACCTTTAATCGGCACTTAAGGCCATTGAGCAGTGAGGGTTCGCCTACACGGGACACGCACGGGCATCGGTATTTAAGGTCTCATCCGAAAAAAACGCAACTTTCACTTCAACATACCGAACGCTTGCCAAAGGAACAGTTGCTACCTATTTTTTATCAACTTAAGTCAGCTGAGCTACCGTGACGAATGTACAGTTGTATTTATTGAATTATAATCATTTTATTTTTGGTATTAATTATTCTCTTCAAAATACCTGTGAAAATTATTTCACGAGTGGGACAGGATTTTTTTTATATTTTCACGAGTGTCAAGCACGAGTGAAAATATCAAAAAATCCTGTCTCACGAGTGAAGTAAATTACATATTCAACTACAAAATATTGAATATCCTCTATATATAAATTGATAATGCATCCTCGCCATATTCAAAATACATGCGTATTCAACAAAGTATTGAATTTTCTGTTTATTACACTTTGTTCGATTTTCCCTTTGCCTCTGTCTTTTCTTAACATGGTGTCATATGCTGTCATTAATCAAGCGGTTGAAACGACTTATCTAAGGGATTGCGAGATTAAAACATTGTAAACATGGATTACAGCAACATATTTGAAGAAAGCAGTTTCAGTCTTTGTCAGGATGATTAATTCATTCTCTCTATCTGATAACAGACCAGGGAGTATTTTTTACAACACTCCTCGTGAGGGGAGGAAAATCTCGAGTTTTGTTACACTTCTGATATTCTCTCACACTGTGGCAGAATATCATTTTCAAATCCTTTCAACTGTGACAAGCTATGACTATTATTCAATAGATAAATTAAAGAATTTAACTATTGAAAATGTAATAAAATTGAATATTTTAATAATGCATAACATAAACAGTTAAACAAATAAAAGTTAAAGTAAAGATTTTTGTTCTAGTTTGGATGGAAGACTACTGCAGTAATTCAATTGGTACTCAACATAAGTGTTCCGGGACGAATCAAATTTAACTAGGACTCAACTTTCTCAGAAACCTTGAGTCCTGAGACTTAAGTTAGCAAAATCCTATTGAGAACATATTGAAACCAGCTGTCTATGATGTCAAAAACCCTGGACTTCAATTTATCGTTGGGAATGGTTGCATAAAGTATTGAAAAATCGTACGTTTTGATGCTATTGATTTTCGTAAAATTTTGTGATTTCAAATTTTCTAAAAGTTCTTTGGAGTTTTTAAGTATCCACATCTGATTTACACCACTTCTCGAATACATTGTATTCTGAAACTTCAATAAAATTCTTACAAACAAGATGCATGCAGGTTCCAGCAAAAACTCTACCAATCCCTTATTTTTTACTTCTCACAAAAGTATTAACTGCTGTGAAGGAGAAACTTAAGACGCACTATGCTTTAACATATTCATGAAAATGAGTTAATCATATAAATTATGGATACTAAAATCTCTGACGAACTTTTACATTTTTAAAACATTTAAGATTACATTTTCCCCCAAAGTCAGTAGCACCAAAACGTATGATTTTTCAATACTTTTTAAGCCTTTCCTTACGATGAATTAAAGATTTAGTGTTTTGATATCATAAAACGGCTTCTTCAAGAAAAATGGAACTTTGGAATTTTCCTGTCTCGAGACTAGTCATTATACAATTAATATGTTAAAAATAGTCCTTAGTCTCTCTTTTACAAGATCTATGTAGTCTTTGAAGACCATGTTTTCCAACAGTCTTTTGGAATTTTGTTGGGACCTAATTGTACTCCTTTATTTACAGACGTATAATTCTACGAAGCAGACTTTATTCAAATACTTCTACATGAGAACAAGAAAAATCCTGCTGTGGGTTTTAACTCAACATTCAGATTTTTTTTAGTTTTATCAATTAACAATTATTTCTTTCATTCATATGTTGACTCAAAATAACCTAGTGAACTCGAAATAAAAGACACCACAGAGTCCACAACATCTTTTTCTTCATATTTGGGTGTTTTACTGACTATAGACTATAATGACCATCTAACAACTAAACTGTATGACAAATAAGATGACTTCAACTTTTCCATGAAAAGTGAAGACAACGAACAATAATCATGTTGAAGAGTCACAATAAAAATTGTGAGCAGAGCAAGACAAAATTTTCTTAGACGCTAATTTAAAAACTGATGTCAGCTACTGTAATATACAGACCCATAGGGTTACTCCCAGCAAGGGGGGTCTATTGCGATCGTAATCAGAAAATCAGCAATAAATATAAGCCAGCTAAATGCCGAAAGGTTTTTACTTAAGCATGCATGTTAAACTCCATCGTCTCGAGCCCTTTCTCGAGGTCTTCATATAGCATGTATAGCTTTCTCTTCTACCGGCCAAAATGGGAGAGGATCATACAATTATTGCCATTGTCTGTGACGATGTTAAAACTCATATTCAAAAAGTTTTATTGGATCATTTCTTTTCAAGAAACTTTGATTTTATGAAATATTCTTTCAAACTATAGATGTAATAATGACAAGTATTGTTTACACGATTACATTTTTAATGTGTACTCCATTGTACAATTACGAACTAAATGTCTAGACTATATTATTTCTAATGAGGGAGAATTTAAAAATTGACAAACAATTGACCACATCACTCGTCCAAACTGCGTTTCACGATTGTCGATTTTCTAAAGCCAACCATTACATGGGACTTTTATTGTTTTATTGGCCTACCTCAGCTCTGTGTGCACTGACTCGATGCGAAATTTCGTTCGCAAGTGCGTGACTAAAAAAAAACAAACAAGGGGACAAAGAAAACAGAAAACATGTTCATTACTAATTTTTAAAATGTTTTCTCCTCTGTAGGAGAAAATGTTGAAAAAATTGTTAGTTCCGGAATTTAATGATAGCCTACGGGGCGAATATTGTTCTCCTGGATAGCTGAAACACTGTATGCCCCCCCCCCCCCCCAAAACGGAAATAATTTTGGAATACATATTCCTTAAATTTCTAGTATTAAATATCCAATTAATAATTCAAACTCAGACAAGGCCAAATTTAAGATGTGGCCTGGCAACACCACAGGTAGGATGGGATGCAAAATGGAAGAATGGGCATTACTTGTAATTCGGTTCTGATCAATGATCAAAAAGTTATTACCGGAAGAAGATTAAAAATATGATCTCAATTTTCATTATAGTATACACTGTAGTCTGTACATGACAATTAATATAAAAATCAGGGTTCTTCATCATTTCAAATTAAACTGTGGCACAAGATTTAAGCGAAGTGCTAATATTCGCGGTTATTTCGCGACCTAATTCGCAAAGGAACCATGAATTAAATTGAAAAACACATAACACATATGAAACAAGCATTTTCAATACAAAAATGGTATTAAATATTTGACAAAATAATTGATAAATTCAATAATAAAAACAATTAATCGAAAATTAGGATGTTTCCAAAATATATGCATACTGTGAAAAAGACGCCCCCCCCCCACCCCCCCACCCCCCCCCCCCCACCACCACCACTTACAAACACATGCGTACTTGTGAATGTACATTTATTAGCTTATAGAATCTGAAATTAACAGTACTAGTAATAACAAGTTTTAAGCATTTAACCTTAATTTGAAACAAAATAATTTTGTTTACAAAAGGTAAATTATTCACCTTCAGTGTTCATTAAAGGACAGAGGAAATTCTGGTAGGTCACACAACCAAACTTACATCAGATCTATATTCTTACTTTTATTGGTCTAAAGACTGAAAAATATTAAAACTTGTGTATTAAAAAAATTAGCAGTTTAGAGTCATAAAATTATATTTTGGTGGATTTGTTTCTAATTTTTCAATGAATTATATGGAGATAACGAACAGTATTCAAGCTCAAAAGTCCATTAAACAATACAAAATAGGAGCAGAGCAAACACGGACCTCCAAACATCAGAGGTGGGATCAGGTGCCATGGAGGAGTGAGCATCCCCTGCCGACCGGTCACACCCGCCGTGTGCTCCTTGTCATGATCGGGAAATAACGGAAAAATCCGTCGACAATTCAGTGTGTAAATAATGGCCTAACAATTAGTATGAAAAACGTCAGTCAGCATTTGACTCAATGATAAATTGTATTTGCTGACAAGGTCATTGTATCGACCATAGAACTTACGAAATGATGACTTTAAACGAGACAGCTGATATTCTTGTTTCATCAACTTATTTGTCAATAATTTACCTCGTTTTAGAAATTGTACATACGTAGAGCATGCTCTTGTGTATCGAATCAACTGAGAGATATATACCACGTATGCAGGTGATGAAGGTATATTGCTGCATAAGTAAGGGAAGTTGACGATTGAAAAGTTAAAGTCGTCACGTTTATCATAAAGCTTGGTTGTTAGATTACCATTAACGTCTTTTTCAAGTAAAATATCCAAATATGAAACAGATGTGTCAGACTCTGTGGTATCTTTTATCTCAAGTTCACCAGGATATATCGTATCGACATAAGAATGGAAATAGCCATTGTTAATTGACAATACGTCGTCGATATATCTAAATGTCGAGTTGAAGGCCACAGCAAGTGTACAGCAACATTACAAAAATACATATTTACGATACACATCAATGCGATGTTTTCACCCGCAATGCCAATGTAATTTTAAAGACGCGTTTATCTTTAGAACTATTAATTAAAAGGATGAATTAATTGATATTTAGAATTTCATTTGTAAATATCGTAAAGTGTGAAAAAATGGCTTATCTCTTTTCATTCATGTGTCAAGCGGGGTCTTGAAGATAATTGATTGTGCACGCCAAACAACAGCTGAACAATGGGCTCTAATTAGAGTTAATTAACAGTTTAGCATTAGATACTGAAAAACGGTACATAATCTTGAGGTTCATTTGATTTATAAATTTATATATTTATCGTACTGACAACGACGATCTTACTGTGGCGCTAATATTTTAAGTGTGGCGGAACTATGGCGCTGATTTTTTAACAGTGACGCTACAAAATTTAACTGTGGCGGGGCCGCCATGTTAAACGGCCGCCCATGGAGAACCCTGAAAATGTTAAAATATTTGCCTCAAATTTGAATTATTATGGTTAGGGACTTCATTAAAACGTCACCTGGAAGAAAGGGCAATTTTAAATTATGGGATTTGTTTGTATCATCAGAGCTCCTGGGAAAGAATAATCTTTCTTAAATTTTACAAGTATAAAATATAGAAAAAAAATCTAATTCTAAGGCAGTGACTATGAAAATTTCATAAATAGATTTATCCTATACTAGAAAAGCAAGAAGTTTCATGTTCAGTGCATTTCAAGTTAAAATTTGATAGGGTTTCTTCCATAATTTATGAAAAACCCATGCGTTTAAATTAATCGGAGATTTAAAAATCTAAAATATGCTCTCTTGATGTTACAGCCTGTGAAGTAGGTACATATGGTGATAACTGTTCAGGAGGACCTTGTCCTTACGGATCTTATGGACTTAGGTGTCGAAGTAAATGTAACTGTACTGCTGATCAATACTGTGACAGGAGATCAGGGTGTGAATACAATAATACTAGAGGTAATTATTAAAAAAAAGTTCTTCAGTCAAGCTGAATGGGAAAAATATATTTTACAATAATTAATTAACCTTTTTCAACTGATTATCAGTTCTAAAGGCAGGGAGCGGTTGACAATAAAATTCAGTTTAGTTTTACTTAAAGCTAGTTGAAGAGACCATCGTCTGATTGCAAGTTTAACTTTACATAACTGAACTTTCAGAAATTTTGAAATCACATTTTCTTCCAAAATCAATAACTTCAAAACATACGACTTTTCAACATTTATGCAACCATTTCCCACGATAAATTAAAGTCCAGGCTTTTTGAAATCATGGACAGCAGCTTTTTCAATAAAAATGGAACTCGTAAAATTATTTATCTTGCAGAATTAATTTGTAAAAAACAACATTCTGATGATACACACGAATACTATGAAGTAGATATTAAATAATGCTTGACATTTAGATATATCGAATACGTATAATAATTTAACCATATTTACTTCCATACATATGTCGACAAGATATATCCCAGTGAACTTGGAATAAAAGATACCACATAGTTTGACACATTTGTTTTATATTTGGATATTTTACTAGAAAAAGACGTCAACGGTAACCTAACAACAAAACTTTATGATAAACGTGATGACTTCAACTTCCTTTGCTTATGTAGCAATATACCCTTGTCACCTGCAAATGGGTTTTTTATCCCCAAGTTGGTTCGATACGCAAGATTATGCTCCACGTACAAACAATTTCTAAAATAAGCAAGCTATTGACAAATAAATTGATGAGACAAGGATGTTAACAGTCTAAGGTCATCATTTGACACGTTTTATGTTCGATACAATGACCTTGTCAGCAAATACAATCGATCATTGAGTCGAATGCATACTGACGTTTCTTTTTCTTTCTTTCTATTTTTTTTTTTTTTTTTGGTGCTAATTTTCTGCCATTATTGTGTACAGATTTTTCCATTCGTCCGATCGACAATGCAAACAATGCTTTATAACATCAAGCGAAATAGAAGAAATAGGTTAGATACACGAGCTTCTCAAGGAGTAAATTGTAGTGATCGAACTTTTTTTTTAAAACTAAACAAAAAGAGTGTAAAATGTCAACTTCAGGGTCTTGTGCATGCCACCGAGAAATGATAGTTAGAGGCAATATACAGACAAATATAAAAAGCAAAAACTCACATTTCCTGTTTAAAGTCTGATGGGCAAATCTGATTTTTGAAATCTCGATTAAAGATTGAATTATTAATTTGTCTTTTTTTAATTAAAGCTGAATTTAACATTGTGGTACTTGGTAATAGGATACATATTCCACTCACAATTTCCCCTTTCTGATACCACACTAAATACTCACCCTGTATGGGTGTATTCCAAAAGTGACTGCCTATCAGAGACCTCCTCTAAGTTTGCAATGAAGAGTTTTTCATTTAGACTGCGCTTTGACTGGAATTTACGTAGGTTGCAATTGAGAGCTTGAAACATGCGGTTCTCTTTCCAACAATCACGTATTTTTTGTGTCACCTGCAGAGCAAAGCGACACTTAGGGATCATTGTGCGGTATCTCTCTATCTATATATCCATATATCTGTACATGTCACACCTTATATATTGAGAACTGTTGGAAGTATGGATTTGATATTTCGATTATATTATGCTTGGAAACCGGTTTTGTAAAATAACAGGGTTACCGACCTCTTGATTGGTGAACTCGATCTTTGACCCATTTTTAATAATACTTCATAGTGCCAATATACAGCATAGTCTTGAACTTTGAGAGGTGAGTATATACTGTTTATCATATGCCCTGCTTGTCATTAGATATTTTTGAAAAATCCCAGGAAAACAATCCACTTTATCTTGGCCTTTGACCTACTTTTCAAGAATACTTTGAACTTTTGATTTATCTTATATCTTTTGAATATGAGAGGAAGTGCTTTTATAGCAAGCATATATTAAACCTGTTTAGGACATCATGACTTTCAAAGTGTATGATACATATCTACCACACGAGCTGAAATTTAATTTCTGTTAATAGTGGACTTTTGCGAGAAGCACTGACTTTTACAGTCGACGGCTTACTTTGACATTTAAACCTGCCTAATGCACGGAGGTACGGAATTGATAATAGACAAGAAAACATTAATAGTGGTTATAGGTATGGTATTAAGGGCACTAACATGATTTACCGGTATGCAATCAACGCATGATATGATGGGAGGCAGAATTACATAACTTAGAATATCTTATTCGTGAAGGGTAGTATCTCCTTTCAATCTCATTTTCTGGAGGAATCAAATAATAAAGAAAAAACATTCCGGAAAGAAAACTATAAGCAAGAGTTGGTCATTGTGGGAAGAGAGGGGGTTGAGGGTAGGGTATCTGGCTGCCCTTTCCTTCCTAGACAACGCAATATGTTCTTCGAAATGGCCCATTATTATCGATTAATTAACTGTAAAGCTTAATATTTATATCGCAAAAGAACTTCCGTATATTATCTTAGTGTAAAAGTAAGCCGTCGATTGTAAAAGTCAGCGCTTCTCGCAAAAGTCCAGTATAAAACAAGTTGCTCTCCTTAAAAAAGGACCGCATTACGTGGACCATGTGCACATATGTCTTTTCTAACAGAAATCTGAAAAAAGCTATATGTTGTATTGAAAATATGTACAATAAAATAAATTTCTGTTATCTTGAAACATGCCATTTTTTCAATTAAATTCATTAAAGCACGGCCTTAATGTAAAATGTTGATTTATTTGTCTATTTTGTGCGTCAGGCATGACCATTTTATTACTTGATTATTAAACAGGATTTAACGTATCACAATTGATGTGAACTTTTTTGAAAAAATTAGCAGTACCCCCACCCCACCCGAAATAACCCCCCCCCCTTATTCTTTATCCAGATCGCCTAACTAATTTGCTTGTAACATAAACATTTCCAATCTTAATTGTTTGATATAAATATTTCTACTATACTTTATTCATGTATACCACAGGCACTTGTTTCGTATACGGGGCACCGGGCACCCCTACTTATTTTTACCTCAATTTCAGGCACCCCCGCTTCAAGCTCGTATTTTGTTTATATATCAATCATTAACCTACTTTAAAATGACATCGTTCGCTTCGAAAGACTTTTTTCTTGTCAGATTAATCGTTTCGGACGTCTCTGGTCGATGCTCTTTATTGTAAACAGCTCATTTCTTCCTCGAAAATTATCTCGATACAAAATAAGACTACGAATGGGATACATACACCTCGGATACATGTATACATGCACATAGCTTAACTCAACGTTCACGGTAGCTCAGTCGGTAGAGAGCTCGCTCCGTGATCGGGAGGTCGTGAGTTCGAATCTCGGCTGCAACTGACCTAAGTCGATAAAAAATAGGTAGCAACTGCTCTTTCGCCATGCGCTGGGCACTTTGAAGTGAAAGTTGCGGGTCCTTCGGATGAGACCTTAAAAACCGAGGCCACGTGTCACGGCAGGCGTTGGAACGATAAATATCCCCCACTGCTCAATGGCCTTGAGTGCCGAATAAAGGTCAAAATTTGAAGCCCTTCACCGGTATATAGTGACGTCTCTATATGACTGAAAGAATTTCAAATGGGATGTAAAACAACATACAATCAATCAATCAATCATATCTTAAGTAGAATTTTTTTATTTATTATAAATCAGATATATATGTATGAGAGAAGATTTGGAGCTAAATATATACGTATGGTATTCAGAATTGTTGCTATCATGCAGATTAAAAGACGTAAACATTGCGTTTAAATTGCAAGAGAGTGTTGTGTTTGTGTATGTAGCGAGTTGTCCCGACGATGATTGAGTTCCTGAAGGTGGGTGTGCATTTTCCTTAGGACGAGTTGTCATAGAAGCGACCTGTCTAGCATTCTGGAGCATGCGCAAGTGACTTTTCTCCATTCGGTTTAACCTCGCTTATATATTATACGCAGAAACAAAGCTGAGGGATTATACAATTAAATGCTTATGAATAAATGATTATTTTTTAAGAATTGCAATATAGTTATTTAATTTAGTTTGAGGGGTGAGAAATGATATTTTTCCATTTTATTTTCACCTTTGATGATAAATACTATTCTTTTCTCTTTCTATTCACCTTGGTTGTTTTTATTTTCTTTGCAAGAACTATGATACTAGTTTGTAAGAAAAAGAATGCACATATTCACATATATTGCTAGGTGTAAAAGAACATTTGTCTTGATGATCTTAGTGTTCAAGCAAGGTTTAATGGTGAACGATAAGCATAAACAAGGAAATAACAGATTATAGTTATTGAATGGATGTATGTTTGAGATAGTACGTGTTTATGCCAAAACACCGGATTGTTGTAGAAAAAGGGACGTATTGCCAGATATCTTCTCTTTTTGCGTCACGGGAAACATTTCTTTCATCAATTTCAAGATCAGTTAGCATAACAATTTTTAAAAAGCATTTAAGATCATGAACTTGTAATAAAATGCATTAAAGATCATTGATACTCTGATAAAAGAGGTAACTCTTAATGGGATAAATTTCGATTTTTCATTTATTTTGTAAAGTTGAAATGTCTTTTTTGCTCAATTTTGCTCCACAAGCTTTGTAAAACGGTTTGCATTTTACTAATTAAACTACTAACTAAAAAGAAATGTATTTCTTTTGTAAAATCATAATTTTTATAGCAACTTGAATATTAGTTAACAGAGTAATTATGAACCTTAAATTGAATGGTAATACATTGTTATTTTATTTAAAAAGGGGAATTTTTTTTTTTTTTTTTTTTTTTTTTTTTTTAATTTTTTGAAAATCCGGGATCCTTGTTTGTTATATTAATATGAGTGTTTTAATGAAAGACATTTTAAATACTATAAATATGTATTAGGAAAAGAAGCTGAAACAAGTGGAACAGATGGAATGGATCCCATTGCAGAAACATTATTCGTTGTCCTTGGAGTTTTTCTAGGGGTAGGACTGATCTTGACAGTTCTCTTCGTCTATAAGAGGTATCATCTATCTTCATTTCTTAATTTCTTCTTAAATTTAATATTTGATACAAACACATTATAATATATATATATATATATATATATATATATATATATATATATATATATATATATATATATATATATATATATATATATATATATATATATATATATATATATATATATATATATATATATATGTATATATATATATATTTGTTTTTTGTTGTTTTTTTTTTTGTTTTTTTTTGTTTTTGTTTGTTCGTTTGTATTTTTTGTTTTGTTTTGTTTTTTGCATTTACGTATTTTATCGAAAAGCTGTATTGACCTTCACAAAATATGAAAATGTTATATATAAGATTTAAAGGTGAAAACTAATATATAACTGCCCTAAGTGAAGAAATATTGATATATAATTATGTTAGTTTAAGAGTTGTTGTGAAATGTGCTTTATAAAATAAAAAAAAAATTTCATTACAACGTGTATTGGTAACGATTCTGTAATAAAACTAATGTCCAAATAACTGTATCTCACTTCCATTCTCAATGACCGTGTAGTGTAGAGCAGCGCCGCGAGAATTCCATCGGCATCGAAAGCAAGTTTTTTGACTTGCCCAGATAGCCGAGCGGTCTAGCGCGCTGTTCCTGTACTGCTAGGAGACAGATTCCGTAGGTCGAGAGTTCAACTCGGACTAGGGCGGAAGTGGGTATTCTTATAAAAGTGAATTTCTTTGTGCTTTCTATATATATATATATATATATATATATATATATATATATATATATATATATATATATATATATATATATATATATATATATATATATATATATATATATATACCTTTGGTCGTAAATTTATTTAAATAATTTTTTCGACTTTTCGATATAATATGTAAATGCAAAACAAAACCAAAAAATACAAAAAAAAAAACAAACAAACAAAAACTAACAAACAAAAAACGCAGACCCTCATTATTTGTTATTATTTTTCAGATTAAAATATCAAAGAGGGTCAAGGTACAGCGTTTCTATGTTTTCGCAGCCGGTATATGATTATACAATTCATGAAAGAGGAGCAGAATTAAATGTGAAACATTACGTCAATGATACTGTTCCGAACATCGAAGGAAGCGGGAGAAATCCTGTAGCTAATAAGCAGGATAATGATTATGTGGAAATAATTTGAAAGATATTACTATTTACATTTTCTGTAGATTTTTTTTTTTTTTTTTTTTTTAAATTTTGATTTTGTGCACGTTGATCTAGTGATTTTTGACAAAATATGATTTTCTAAAAATACATTTAATGGATGCAGTACATTATTATGCCACAGATATTAACAACAGAAAAAAATTTCAACACAACGACTCTTCTCGTTAATTATACCCCCGCTCCGAAGGAGAGGATGGCATACTGTTTTACCCTTGTGTGTCTGTCTGTCTGTGTGTCTGTCTGTCTGTCCGTAGCAAATTGTCGTCGCAGTTTTCTCAGCAACTACTCATCACAGATGCTTGAAATTTTAGCACAATCTTTGTTTAGGCATGCCATATGGTGGGATTCATTTTTGTTCAAATCCGATGTCAACTTCCTGTTTATCCGTGCGTCTGTCCGTACCAAATTTACGTCGCAATTTTCTCAGCAACTACTCAGCGCAGATGCTTGAAATTTTAGCACAATCTTTGTTTAGGCATGCCAAATGGTGGGATTCATTTTTGTATGAATTCGATGTCAACATGAGAGGGTATATTCACATCAGAGCGGGGGTATTACTAGTGAGCATTCGCTTACAGACTTCTTGTTTTATTCTCTTTTTGTAAATAGTTAATGTTTTGAATATTTTAAATGAAAACAGTTCATGTAAAATAAAATATGAATTCATTTGCAAGTTTTTTCTCATGTATGAAGTAGGCTACAAACATCTTTAATTTCTCAAGTAATGTAAAAGTATAAATATACTCATATTATTCCCCTCCTTTAATTTAACCTCTTTCAATCCCAGTTTTTATTTCTATGTTTAAGTATTATAGCTTTCACTGCAAAGGAGTACTTAAAGAAATTTAACTTATTTTATTGCAGTATATATTTCTCAAGGAAAATTTGGAAAGTTGAAAATATCGCAATATGAAAGAAAGTGTTTTCTCAAAATACAAAGAATGAGATGGACTGAATGACAGGCCAAAGCAATTCCCAATAACTGATTTTTAATCGCCAATATAACACGACAAACAGAGTGAAAGGCATGAAACGAAGATTCTTTGACTTTGAGTCAATACGAATTTTAATTCATGCAATGTAGTTTTGATCGTATGGAAGAGAAAAATATCAGGTGCATTTGACCTAGTTATTTGAAGATAGTTAACCACACAGTTCTGGAAAACAATAATAATGTAAATACTTTCAGAGTCGGACAGAACGGATAGAATCTCATGTTGACTCAGAATCACTGCTTAAACATAGAGCATAAATAGCATTTATTTTTACCTTTTTAAAATTTCATCACAAGAAATAGAGAAAGTTGACAAAGATTTCCTAACAAAATTTCATCAAATATCATTATTTCATTAAATAGCAATCACTCACGATTATGCATCAGTACATAATGCTGGAGATATTGAGGCTAGAAAACTGCTATAACCCAATAGCTTAGAAATTGTGTACCATCAACAATTTTGTGGATAAAGATAGATCATAAATAAAAATTACAATGACCTTTGGACATAGAATAAACCTAACTGTTATATCCCCGTGCATCTCATGGTTACCCTATCAAAATTTTTCGATGCATGTTTACAATGATTAAAGTAAATAATATGATTGTTCTCAATAATTTTCGGATTAATTTAATACATATCTAGAACATAAATGTGTGTGTGGGGGGGGGGGGGTTAAAATTTTTTTTTTTGATCCGGAGGTCGTAGATTCAAGTCCCGGCCACGACAGACCTAAGCCGATAAAAAGTAGGTAGCAACTGTTCATTCGCCAGGCGCTCGGCACTTTGAAGTGAAAGTTGTGGTACTTTCTGATGATGCCTTAAAAACCGAGGCCCTGTGATGGTAGGTGTTAGCACGATAAAAAAAACCTCACTGTTCCATGGACCTGAGTGCCAAATATAGGTCTAAATTTAAAGTCCTCCACCGGTATATAGTCTATGGTTTCTCTATGTGAGTGAAAAATTCTTATACGGGATGTAAAACTACATACAATCAATCATTTTATTTTTTTAGCTGATGATATTATGGTTCTAATAAAAGCGTAATTTCAAACCTTATATGTCATGGAAAATCAAAAAATTATAGTAATAAAATTTTGCGACACCCACAACTCTAGCTTTATGAGGAGCAAAACAAAGTATGAATATAAGCAGTATACTAGTTACAGAATTGTACTGGGTGTTTAGGGAATTTTAATTCATAACAGTTTTCACGCGGCGAAAAAAACTTTGATGTTCTATTAAGATTCTTCTAGTACAAATTTTTGTCGTAGATAACCTTGCGCTTTTTTTTTTTTTTTTTTTTTTTTTTTTTTATAATAAATATTCAAGAAATCTTTATTTACCAACACACCCTTTTAGTCAGAATAACTAAATATTAAGGACAATTTTCTCGCAAAATCAGCTTAATGAACATCACCACAATATTACATATTTCACTTTGACAAAACTCTTACATTACGGACCACCCTATTCTTAAGATATGAAATGAGATAAATGAATATTTATTTACACATTCCTGAACATAAGACGTATATGGGTGAATTTTAAAAAATGACCACAAATTGAAATTTTTTTTTAAAAAAATCAATTAACCATATTTTTCACTTAGATCATCATACTGAACATACTAGTTAAAAACCCTGAAGTGGCAATAGAATAGACAATTGCATAAAAAAGGTTCAGAATGTTTATAAGTAAAACCCTTATTTGAAAAAAGAAAATATCACTACATCAAAAAAGACTTTCTAAAATACATAATCAAAAGAAATCATAGTTTTTGTGCTTCAAAATGGTGGCAGGAATATAAGTGATAAGATCTAAACCTTGATTGAGTTTCTTTTCTTGTATATGAGAAAGAAATTGGCTTTTTGATTATCATTTTACATTATTTTTTCAATTCTGGTTTGAACAATTTTAAAATCACTTAAAAGAATTTAGAAGAATGCCGTAGCACAGCACTGAAGTTTTAATGTTCTACTAACGGGTATGGTTAGAAAAAAGTTAAGGAACCTCCCAGTTATTGCATTTTGTTAGCCTCACCTTGCTTCGAGAAAAAAGAATATCAAAGCTGTCTTCAGCTCAGAAAACTTCTCTTCTGGTAAGAAAATGGATAGTTTAACTGTATCGATACCAAGTTCCATGAAAGTTAAATTTGTAATAGTCCCTTTTTTTTTTTTGTATTTATAGGAACGCCTATTTCTTGATACGTTATTTTAATTATGGGCGAGGTTCGAACAATATCTTGTGATTTTTGCTTGCCATCGAACAATAAAGTCTAAGTAATGAATTACATTACTATTGTTTGACTCTTTGGCTTATAACCCAATGAAGTAAAAATGAAATCTTCTCAAAATATGAGAGTTTCTTCGTGATGCCACAAGACAATTTGTTTAAAAATACCTGTAGATGTTCCTTCAATCATAAATTAAGTTTAAATTTCATGAAATAAACGTAAAGAAATACAGATTTATTAAGAAATTCCCTTAAATCTCGTGTTTTACATCAAATTCATGTCCTTTATCATATTTCAGAATATATGATATTTTATGTTTGTGTCTAAGATTGTTCAAATATTTAGGAATTGCTTATAAAATTAAGTTAAATTGAATTTCCTCTTAGAGATAGAACATCTCAAATAAACATATTTCTTAAGAGACATTATAAGTTTCTTTCAAAAGTTACAACAACAATTTATGTTAAATGACTACCGGATTAATTACATTTTTATATGATATGAAATAAATGTAGTTAATGAAACAATCTATCACTTTATAATTTCTGATATTGTGTCTGCATTAAATTGTAAAAAAAAAAAAAAAAAAAAAAAAAAAAAAAAAAAAAAAGACTACATCTAATCTAAAAAAAAAAGAATGACGACCTCAGTATGTCCTATCCTATTTGTCGCAAATCAAACAAAAGCAGATAAAGATATAAACTTGGACCAAAAATGCTGTTAAATATTTATCTGGACTTATCAGATAACGTCCTTGTGACAATATTTCGTCTTTATAAAGAAACAGAACTACCATTAAGAATTTAAATAAAAAAAAGTATCTCACAATATTTTTTTCTCTTATTTGCAGATAAAAGGCGCATAGGGAAAACATATGCATTTGAGCGTAGGATATTGATCTTATATTTTTCAGAAATTTGTAGAGGTAAATGGACATCATTTTTTTTCTTATGTTAAATACTACAAGGGGTGATCAAAAAGTTCGCGAACTAAATGAATTGCTTCCATAAGAGAAATAAAATTAGATTTCAGTGTTCATTATTTTTTAAAGTAGTCCTCTCCGATTTTAATGCACAACTTCCACAGTTCTGCCAGTTCGCGAATCACGTGATCCAGGCGGTCACGTGACATGCTCCGTAGCGTTCTGTTCAAAGAAGCTTAAAGATTTTTCCGAGTCTTATATTTCTTTCCATAAAATTTATTTTTTATAACAAGAACAGTCCATTTGTCAGAAATGGCTAAATCTCGGCAATAGGATGGGTGGATAAGGATATCCTTTCCCAGAATGAGCATGGTGACCATCAAAACCCGAGTCCTCTGTCTTGGAAGTGTCGTTTATCCAAGGTGGATAAAGCATGTGCGAATTCTTTTTGTCATATCTAATATGTTTAAAGTCTAAAGTAAACGATATTTTAGGGATTTAATAATTATTATATTATTGTTAAGATATTCAACTAATTTTCTAATTGTAACTTGGCGATCTTTCATAACAGATTGCTCAACTAAGGACACATCTTTTCCCCAGCTTGCTTTCACTGGGCAACAGAACAAACATCATTTTTAACCATTTTCCTTCCTTCACTAAAACAATCAATCCAATTAATGATTGAACTTCTGACAAGTCTTTTGTCTTCATAAACTTCGTACAAATTATTATATGTTACTGCAAAGGAAATTCCAAGATATACGAAAAACTTTACAGCCGTTTGTTGCTCGAGTACGACTGAGTCAGCCATTTTTTTTTTTTTTTTTTTTTTTTTTTTTTTTTTTTTTGGTCACACGTCACCTACATATTGAGGTCATTTTCACATTGTGACGTCACAAACACGGAGCAAAACAGTATATAACATCTGCTATTTATAGAACATGTGCATGACTATATGTGTGCCAAATTTCACTCAGATCTGAATTGTGGTTTTGTAAATATAGAGACAGTTCGCGAACTTTTTGATCATTTGATGCCTATTTTTCACCAAAATATATTCAAATTGACATTTTGAAATGGTAATTCGGCATATTATGTGCTTGGAGATTCTTTTATTTTCTCATGCTGAAAAGAAAGGCAGCAAATGATAAAAATGTGAAAATAACGAACAGTGATCGATCTCAAAAAATCTACAAACAATAAAAATTTGTGAACATTAACCATGGATCCTCGGAAATTTCAGAGGGGAGATCAAATAGCATCCCCTATTGACCGGTCATAATCGCCGTAAGCCCTATGTATTGATCAGTTCGATGGAACTTTCCGTAGTCAAATTTAGTATAAAAACAAGGGCCTAACAATTGGTATGATACATGTCAGCCAAAATACGACCCAATGATAGATTATAACGACCCTTGAATTAACGAAATGCTGACCCTAAACAATGTTAATGAAATCCTTGTAACATCAACTTATCTGTCAGTAGCCTATCTTGGTTTAAAAAATGATCGTACTCAGAGAATGCTCTTGAGAATCGAATAAGTTTGGAGACGTAAACACCATTTGTAGTTAATAGTGGAATATTACTAAGTAAATAAGGAAAGTTAACGATGGAAAAGCTAAAGTCAGAAATAACCGAAAGGGCAGTTTTGCGAAATTGTCACTATAAATTTTCAATGCAAGTCAAAGAATAAGAATGCATACAAATATGACGTCTTTTCCATTCTTTATGTATAAATAAAATAGAAAAGACACGAAGGACTCGTCATTTCATGTAAAGAAAGTAAGCTTGATGTAAATATCTCTTGAAGGCATTTTTTCATTATTGGTCGATGATCGACCCTCTAGAAATAAAAAAAATGGTTGTGGCCATCGAGAAATATTTTAGCGTATATATGTATAAATATTGCGTTTATCTATTTCATTTTCAACCTAGGGTATATGTACCAGGTATTTAGCCCCATGAAAAGAGACAACGAAGTATGGGTGAACAGAAATCAATTGAGTTGGGAACAAAAAATACATGTAACAGTAAAATGTTTCATAAATTTATCTTGGCCTAATAAAATGTTGATAGATTAACTTGATCAAAAATTGAGTAATACATTATAGAGTTTGGTTTATTTTCTTCTAAATCTCAGGACATATCACTATGACTGCATAAAAATACCACACAAATGTTAATTCATTTCAACTGTATCTAATTTAGAACATGCAATGAAAAGTGAATAAATTATTTGATCTCCTCATATTGCTATAAATGTCATTAACCCGATTACAAAATTACAATATATCAATTCAGGGTTCGTCATACAAATTGTAAGACTATAAATAGCGATAGCCTAACATTCTAATAAGTGTCATTACAAGGACATAATATCCACTGCTCTATCGATTTGAAATAATACATACATCTCAATTGAAAATTTTCTGAATAATATTGAAATATTTTAAAAACTTTCACATTCTTCTAGTCATCAAACATCTTTAAGATTATTATCGATATCCTTTAAGATTAATATTGCACAGTGTTCCGGCTAGCTAGGAGAAAATGTAGGGGCGCCGGGCCCTCAAATCAGTGCGCCCCCTGTGCCGCCCACTCACGCCCCTATGTCTCTTGTTTGCTCCCTGTATTACCTTTGCTTTCCTTTGTTTTTTCCCCTTGGAATAATATGTGTAACCGAAAGATCGGTGTACCTAAGCAGATTACTTAACAATTAATGTATTCCACCTCCTAGTCTTGGACATCGACGATTACGCAGTAGAAGATTTACAAAAAAGGTAATGTTCGCATTAATACCAATATCAGCTATGAAGTTGTTACTTTGATCACTTGAAAAACTAAACAGGAGTTAACAAACTAAAACTCAAGCTTAAATACTATTAGCGTTGTCCAAGCTAACTGTTTTAATTAATATAAATAGTCGAGTCTTCTCGGCAATTTCACATCGAAACTTAAAGGCAAAATGTTTCTACAAATCATTAACTCGTGCAACTCGAGAACAAGAAAAGAATATTTAAGACCAACCATAGTACTACTACACTCTTTCTAAAAGATAATATTTCTCGGTAATATATATTTTTAATCTTAAAACTCGGTAATATATATTTTTAATTTTAAAAAAAATCTATATCTCATTTACTTTCCAAAACATTCCAAATATAGACACAAGATAAAGTACAAGACGTATTTGATACATATTAATTAATGTGGTATTATTCAAAATTAATTTTACGTTCACGAATAGAAAATTGAAAAAAAAAATTAATTAGAAAGAACAACAAAAAACAAAATTATATAGTCTCTTTTATCAAAAGTATTTTTAGAGCAATGATGAAGTGTATGAAGTCATTGATAACAGAACCATATATCACCTTGCCATCTTCACCCGTTTCATCGACCTTAAAGGAGAAGTTAAGATTGGATTCCTGACTGACAGAATTATAAAACGTGGAGAAGCTGAATTCATCACAGACACCCTCAACAAAGAGTTCAACAACCGACTACTGTGTCTCAGAACGTGGCAGGTTTGCATCTGATTGAGCCTATGTATTTACTGGAAAGAAGACTGGTTGTGCAACTCAACTCAAGAATCTAAACCCACACCTACTTATTCACTACTGCAGAGATCTCAGCCTGGCCCTTCCATGCAGAGACAGTTTCAAAAGAATTCAATTCATGAATAAATTGGATGAAACACTGGAGTCCCTGTATAAGTACTACTACAAATACAGCTGCTAGAATAAGGAGTCTCAGAGCTGTGAAGAAGACTTTCAATGATGTTCCATTTACCATCAAGCAGGTTAAACACCATCGATGGATGAGCCATGACTAAGCAGTGACTTCAGTAAGTGGACCTACAAGTGCCTTATCATTGACCTAGTGTCCACAGGAATTAGTTCTGACACAGTTGGCCATGATTGATGAAGAATTTGAAAGGCCATGCACGATATCCGGTTTTTTAGCAGATGTACTACCCTAAATCAACAGCATTATCATGGTCATTCGAAGAAGATGTCCACCTTGGAAGCATCGAGATAAGTGTAGAAAAAAACCATCACAATCCTAGAAAAATGAAAAACCCAACCTGGACTCTGGCTACTCAAAGAAGAAAAACTCAGGACAAATGCCAAAATCACAGCTCCATACTCTACTGATTTTAATTCAGCTATTCGAGAACCCTTACTAGAGGAACTATTTAACAACACCAGACAGATATTTACGGATACAGATATACTTAACTAGTTAGCCACCCTAGACCTATCAAGCACCGACACAGTGGATACTATATGGTTAAACAAGCACAGAGACAGAGGCACTCTTACAGAAATTCGACATGAAAAAGACAAAATCCATAACTGCAGTAGCAAGACTTTCTTGAATTCATCAATTCTAGAACACCAAGACAACTTTCACTACTTTATGAAACTATCTGATTTAATTTTGTATTATGACATACTCTCCCATCTTAACCCTTGATCTAGGTGTTTAAGTATCTTCATTCTCCTTTCCTACATTTACGCAGTATTACATAATTGAGTTATCTAAATAATATCTATCCTGACAGTTTTGGAAATGTTATTGGACTTGTTTTCTGCTGTGTTTTTGTCTTTTCAGAAGTTAGCCGTACTATTGAAGTAGACCAATGATGTCAATCAGGGATTCCTGTTTTTTTTTCCATAAGTACCCCTTGGAGGATTTCGGGGAAATACACTAAGTCATTTTGGTCAAATTGGCGAAATCGTCAACTTAAATTTAACCATTGAACTGTTAATATTATTGACTTGTTGTGGTTGATGTTGATATATGTGATGGTTGTTGTTAATATATGCTATGTTGACTTTAAAAATTATAATTGAGTAAATCTAAAGCAAAATTATACATTTAAATTAAAGATTATTTGTATTGAAATATGTCAGTAGCACAATTGCGGTCAACCCAGCATGCTACTTTTCCCTTCAGGGAAGGTACAGCCTTAATTGCTGATGTTGTGGGTATGCCAGATTGCCGGCTGCCGCACTGTTGTGTTGACCACAGTGGAAAATACTTGCCATCTCAATTAAAACATTAAAATCAAATAATTGTTTTGATAATTATATTGAATAAATTTATGTCTGATTAATGAATATAGAATATAATTTGAATGAGTTCGTTATTATCATGAAGAAAGAATAACTTACACTATATATATATATATATATATATATATATATATATATATATATATATATATATATATATATATATATATATATATATATATATATATTTATTTATTTATTTATTTATTTATGCCTCCTCTTTCCCTACCTACACATCAAAATTAGACAAACTCACATGTGTGTTGCAAAAATGTTTATTGATCAAAATATGATAATATTCTGATCAAATCAAATCATAAACTCGTACAAACTTTTAAAATACAGTTCCAGTATAACAAAATGGATTTCACAATGTAAATATGCAAATTACAGTTCCATTATACAAATTGGATGGTACAGTGTAAATTTGCAAGTGAAGTTACAGTATTGCAAAGGAGGGATTTGTCAATGTAAAGAAACAATTGTAATCAGCAAACATATCACACATAAAATACAAGAAGTAGAATAATACTCAAATTACATGAAAAGAAACATATGCTCGATATCCACAGACTGCATCACATAATGAATATCTATAAAGCATGTATCAAAAAACTATAGGATAAGTGTATTTACACAAAAATCGACTAGTTGCAGAAAATTGCATCCATCCATTTTTTATAATTCTAGTTTGAACATTATTGAATGATTATAATCATCAAGGCAATTCAGCATAATTTGAAAGTTCCTCCACAAGGTCATCATACGTGTTTTGGATATAGCAGTCTGTTATATATTCATGAGATCCATTTAATGGTCGAATTTTGATGCTGTAAAATCAAAATGACAAATTGTAATTGGTATTTGATAATAGGAAAATGATAAAATGTAATTGGATTTAAACTTTATATGACTGTGATTTAAATGATTTTTTTTTCTGCATTGGTAGGTATTTATATGGCATTTTATCTTGTTAAAATTTTCCCTTTATTCAACATACCATATTTTAATGATAAAAACCGTCATCACCACGAATCCTATTCCAACAGCAGAAGATGCAGCTATTCCAATGATGAACCACATTGATTTCTGCTGTTTCAAATGTTTGATATCCTCGAGGAGAGATGAAAGACGCGAACCTGAAAAGTTTGATTCAGTATGCATGCACATATTCATGTCTAATCCTGGCATCTTTGTCCGAGTCGTACTGCTATTCTGTGTTACAATGGTTGGATACCTACTGACTGCAAAAAATAATGATAATAAGATTAAAAAGTATAGTAGTAAAAATTGACAAAGATAGTTTCGTTCCTAAAATATTTTCAAATTTAATTTTAAAGTATTTATAGAAAGAAGGTCAACCAACCACACGAAATCTTTACAAAACAGTTCTTTTCTGTGAGTTCATTACACTAATTTATAATGCTATATATAACTCTTTATCTTAATTGTACGTTGAGAGTTTTAATATGTGTGTCCACAAAAGAGCAAATCTTGATTAGCTTCATATTTACCCTTACTTGTCAGTTTAAGATAGTGCGATTAAGTTATTTACTTTGATTCTAGTAATTTGATTTAAAAAGTTTTGTGTATTTCATAATTTGTTTTTGTTATTTTTTTACTAGATAAAACTGCAATATTGAACAACAGCAAATCCATCTTTTAAGTGTTTGTAATTTTCTTCTGCATATTTGTTTTCGATCATTTTCCTGTCAATTATGTCAATCAATAGGACTCTCCTAAGTGTTTATCTTTAGCTAAAAATTATGTGCGTCAAAAAATATCAATTAAGTGCAAAAGGAATGATTAACTATAATGAAAAAATTATTTTCAACGCCCTTCAACATAATAAAAGATCCTAACTTTTCATAGTAATACGTAATATGTTCTCACAAAAAAATATCATTTTTCATTATTTGACCCATGTAATAGAAAATTGAGATAAAATTTGAAATTTTTTATTTTACTTTGCCATAAACTATCTCCACTGAAACAATAGCAAATTCAAATCAAATAAGATATACATGTATATATCATCATAATAGGCATTTTTTGTGTATAATTATTGCTTGCACAATCAAACAAAATATGTACTTGCTAACGAACTTGCATTCAGCAATCAAAACACCTGTAAACAACCAAATCTGGATTGTCCCAAAACAACTGATCATACGTGTACTAATGAAGAGAGTTGTGCAATTCAGCAAATAAGCACTATGAAACGTAGAAATTATTTACAAAACAAATTCAAAATTTTAAGACTCGTACCATCTTGAGTTTGGTTTACACATCCCTCTGTCCTGTCACACTGTTGCTGAGTGGTGCAGTTGCATCTAGTTCTACATCCGTGTCCATAAAAACCAGCAACACAAGGTCCTCCCGTGCAGTTATCTCCATAGCTACCAATACAAGCTGGAATATTTAAATATAGTAATATTTAGATGAATAATTGAATAATAGTAGGCATTTACAATAAATAATTTTTTTCTACTGCAATGATAAAAAAGAAATGAATTCCAAGATAGTTTGTACAATTTTGATAGAAGCACCATCAAGCCAATATTTAATAATCAAGACTGCTTTAAAGGACATGCATACGAAAGCCCAAAAGGCTCATTCGAGATTCGAGTTTCGAAATACGAGATTCGAAATTCGAGTTTCGAGATTCAAGATCCAAACTAACCAATCAAAGAGCGGTTGAAGATTCAATTACTCCTCTTTGCAAAGTTTTGACCTTCTAGAAATCGTTGAATATATTCAAACCGAAGAGGTCATTTGATTATATTACAATGCAAGAAAGAGTGTTATATATATCAGAACGAAATTAGAAGAAATATTATGTTTTTGGTCTGCAAAATATGGTTAAATAGATGTTATAACTTTTTAAATATTATAATAGATTTATATCAAGAATATTTATATCATATTATCTACTTTGTTTACAGAATTGATGTGATAATAATAATAATAATAAATATTGTTAATCTGATTCAAAAAGCTTGGGGAGGGGGGGGGGGTATTGTAGTCGATGAGAATTATGAGTGTGCAATTAAACAAGTGACTAGCGATTAAAAATAAATAGTAATACGGGTTTCAAAGTGGATATAGTTTGTGACAAGGTATTAGAAAGTGACCAGTGACCAATACGGGTTTCAAAGTGGGTATAGTTTGTGACAAGGTGTTCGAAAATGACCAGTGACCAAGTTTGTGAAACCAAGAGACAGCCCCTTAAGAACGGATGGCTGAAATATACATGCTGAATAAAGATAATGATTCCTTGTTCAGGCTGGTCCGTAGGAAATAATTATAAAAATCACTGTAACGCCCCCCCCCCCCCAAAAGGCAACAGGGGATTTGACGTTATTTTTGAAAGGACAAAAGCATAAAGTTGCTATGTTTTCTATAGTATATTATATCCGTAAAAATATTAGGAGAATGGGGGGGGGGGGGGGAGGTAGAGACACGTGCCCAGGGTCCTATGGCTATGTCGTTTTATTACAACGGGAGACAAATGTTCGGTTATCACCATTCAGTGTCAATCTTGCGATACATGGGATAAAAATTATATATTCGATAATTATTTATAAGTAAACCGCTCGGGTCTCGCAAGATACATATTAACCAATCAACACACAAATTTCAATACATGATGTAATGGCCATCGAGAAAAAAAGATATAAAAGTATTTAATAATGATAATAAATTAATTATTTTAACAAAACAATGGACCCTCTATACACCTTTAGGACTTTGAAAAAATCAATACAGACAGGAATTTATTTTATTCCATATCAAATAGTAGATCAGTCTAACTGCACAAATGCACCCTTAAATGTAATGAGATGTATCCTTAATTAAATTACTGTGCAGTGTAAAGACGATCCTTAGTATTTCATACCAATAATAATTTTCTCTCTCATCAATGTGCTTATTAAATAATTTATTGACCTACTAATTTCGCAATTCAACGATAAGACCATATAATATTCTATATATGTATCTATTGTATCTATTTCATTTTTATTTTGTATTTAATACATATAACATTTTTTCTTGCATTATTATTTAAGCAAATGACCCATTTGTTATAAATATATTCAGTGATTTCCTGATAGTGAAAACTTAATAAAGGGGAGTAATCAAATATTGAATCCATCTTTTGATTGGTTAGTTTGGATCTTGAATCTCGAAATTCGAATTTCGAATCTCGTATTTCGAAACTCGAATCTCTAATGAGCCTTCTGGGCTTTCGTACATGCATGTACCGGGTAGTCCCGAATTGTCACTAAAATGAAAATTAAATAAAAAATGGCATTGTCAAATGATAAATTTTATTTAATTGTACCTACTCATTTTATTGTACGTCCTTAAGTAGGGACTCTTATATTTATTGTATTTAAAAATTCATTAAGTTTGAACATAATCAAAAATAAAATATCAGTAAGTGGTGGTATCATTTCGGTAAGAATTTACCGTCTTATTTTGTAGATAGGTCATCAGGTCAAGGTCTTCATTTTTTCTCGACATTAAGCATTAAAAATTGCTGTTGCCTTTCTTGTTATTCCTGCTTTATTCACAGTATTATTTGTTCATCATTTTTACAGAATGGTTACACTACAAAATTTAGATAAATAATTTGACTAAAAATATTTTTTTTAATCCGAATTACTTTTAATTTTCTCAATTTTAATGGAATGTTGTAACAAAAACAATATATTGACCATTAAATAACAGAGAAAAGTTTTATCGACTTTTTTCACTCAAAATTGTTTATAAATTGAAAGTTTACAAAAGCTTGTAAGATTATAGTTTGTTTGAAAAAATCTGATTTATATAATGCATTCTAAAAGTTTTAAAATCCCTAATTATAAATTTCATTCACTTCAGAAAATACTTAGAGATTCTTTAAAACTGTACAGTAAATTTGAAAAGCAAAACTTTTGATATTTTCCTACGCTGCTGTCCCGCAAAAAGTATAGTCCCTGCTAGATTACTATATATCTTTGTCAAATCGTACAGTTGTAAGAGGGAAATAATATGATCTTATAAATTACTAACATCTCAATATAAAAGACATCTATGTAAATATAATTAAGTATTTTAATTGGTCAGAAACAGGACAAGAACAACTCCCTACGTACATGTATATAGTTTCAGGTGTAAAGGAGCGAAAATCAATAAAGTTGTTGTTTCAAAATATACTCAAAAGCTCAATTAAAATGCGTAAACTTACGTAAGCAAATATCTTCCACAAGCTGAAAATCTGTACAGCAATGTAGTCGGCGTCTAAATTAGAACACTGGGCATTATTTTATAAGACATTCTTTGATTTACCAATATTAAAAGTTAATTTGATATAGATAATTATGTTCTCATACCCTACTCTCCGGCAAACCCCATATCTAAGTCCAATCGTTACATCCATTAAGCATAAAACCACTAAAAAACAAAGATGGTAAAACCCCATTATATAACTTCAATCAAGTTTTAACATTACAAAATATACTGTGCATGAATTACTTGGAGAATTTTTTTCGAAAGCAAATTTGCAAAGTGGAATTTATAGAGCAGGAAATATACAGTGTTCCTCATTGGACATATAGACGTTTTAATTGGAAATGAATCTATATATTCTACTCATTAAATGAGAAAAATATATATATATTACCATTATACTTCCTGTAAGTTTTTGTCTATCTATTCAAAATTATTTTCGTATAGTAAAGAAATTATTAATTACGCGTAAGCATACTATGCCGAAATAATGCACGGATTACTTTTTTAGACAAATATTTGTCAGCGCTTACACTGGATATCGAACTAACAAACCCTTAAACGAGTATCAAACACGGCATCGATTTTGTCACAGTTAGCGTTAATTTACGTAAGGCGTAATGTATTTTTAAAGTAAGCTAAATGTTTTTTGTTTTTTTTTACATATAAGACTCAAAGCACGTAATAAAGATAATTTTAAAAGTTTGCACCCAAAATAACCCAAATGATAAACTAAATGTCTTTGCATATAACAGTCATATGAAAATACATTCCTTTACAAAGACTTATTTATAAGAGCTTTGAAATAATGTACTGGCCCTGGAACTTTCCAGTTCAAGCATTAATGCTTATTTTCTTGCATGCTTTGCTTAGTTTATTTCAACTCTGATTGCTTATAAGTAATGCTACTTATGCTTTGTCGTAATATTAATTGCTTGTTGGATGCTGATGATTATGTTAGTGAACTTAAATACTGATCTTTCTGTATAAAAATTTTCCTTCTACACTTGAACAAACAAATCTTGCAGTATGACACTTTTTCAACGGTCTCCTTGTGCTAATGTCGTTACATTCAGTATCTCCCAACACCCACTTTACCATACATTCAATAACTTCCTTGTTGTGATTACTTTCTGTCAATACTCATCTTATTCTTAAAATTGTTGTTTTGACACTAACATAATTTAATGAACGTATATATCAAATGTTATAATACAACTAACATCCACAAGTGCAAATCCGTGGGAAAAAATAAAACAAAATAATTGCTGAAAGGAGACTTTTTTAAGTTTTGAAACATTCAATTAATATGATGCAGCCAAATTATAAGACTGACATCACACATCAAACTCAGAAAAGGTTTTTGACACTCCCATCGAATACTCTCTGTTTATGGAATTATACACGAACATAATGAATAATAAGAATATTAAGATATGTCACTCGCCAACTTTTTAGAAAAGTTTGGTCCAAATCCTTTATATCAAAATGATGAGTAATGATTTTTTAATATACGAGGGGTTATCGATAATTTCGTGGACTACTCTAGCGCCATAAAATTAATCGCTTTGGTACATCATTGAATTTTAACACATTTAGTTGGCATCACCTTTACTATCTATAGAATTATTCATAAATCATAAATCTTTTTTAAATGAATTGTTAAAGTTTTTATAAGCAATGGTATGTTTATTCGGCGCAACAGTCAAATATGACGGTTTTTTTTTCTACCAGAGTGTAACTGAGAAATACTCTTTTGATACATGTATGAACATTTGACATCAAAAATCCCATTAATTCAGGCATGTGGTACGCCACAATTCTTCCGTAAATTTTGCAATTTTTATCCCATTCTGTAGGTTCTATAAAATTTAATCGTAAATTTTATTTGGAGTGTCCAAACAATTTAGGACTTGAAAATGACGTCAAAAAGGGGAGGGTTTCTTTTTCAACATTTTATAAAGTTTCGCTCTTGGAAAAAACTAGTATAGACCTAGGGAATGTTTAAAAAAAAATAAAATGCATCCAGATTACTTGTTTTTATATATATCAAAAAGATTTAGAGAGATGAAGATGCACAGGCATTTGGTACGCCACAATTCTTCATTTAATTTGGCAATTTTTACCCCATTCTGTAGGTTCTATAAAATTTAAGCGTAAATTTTATATGGAGTGTCCAAACAATTAAGGGCTTGAAAATGACGTCAAAAGGGGAGGGTTGATTTCTTTTTCCAATACTCTATAAAGTTTCGCTCTTGGAAAAACTGGTATAGACCTGTTGTTTTAACGGGCTACAGAAAAATAAAATGCATCCAGATTACTTGTTTTTATATGCCCAAAAAGATTCAGAGAGATGAAAGATGCACAGTTAATGTCAATTTATAGTCAAGGTGTTAAATGTCAGTCACGTCGAAAAGTGTCGTTGATCACGTTTGGTAGAAATTGAACTCCAGCAAGCTAAATATTCAAGTGAGGATCTTTCCCTATGTAAAGATCCATTTACATTATTATACGCATTGAAAGCAACTGTTTATGACATTGTAAAGTCATATAAACAAAACAGGCTTAAGTTCTTATTCAGTTCTAGGTAATCTCATCAAGATAAGTGTATAAGGTAGAGAGAAACAGTGACGTTGCCGGACGTCATGAAACTAAATGGCGACAGGGCCGTGTGATCATATAATTTTTTTTATGTTAGAATAATTTGGCAAATTAACGTATCAAGCTAAATTTTCAATTTGTTAAAGATATACACGCTATATAAACGCGATTTTTTATGTGAAACAGAATGATTAAATGATTTGAGAAACATGATGTGTAATAAAAAATAATTACTTTCCACAAAGTTTTACTAAATAACTCGTTGTAATTACAAAACAATTAAGCAAGATCTGCAATTAAGATGAATATTGATGAAGGAAGTGCGTAACAGTATATAGATGCGCATGTCCGCGGGAAATCATGGACAACGAGGTACGTTGCATTTTGACTACGATTTTGAATAAAAGTTAATATCTGTCATTACAAAGAAGATGGTTAATACTGGTTGTTTTCAAAGATAAGTATCTTTAAGCATAAAACGTATGCTATCCATGTCAAAAGTTATTTTGTATACCGAACGGCCTACCTCGTTTTCTTGACGCCATTTTTGTTTATCAATCTAAAAGTAGCGACGGTGTCACATGATGCATGAATTTAAATAGAGGCATTACTGTCCTAATAGGATGATAAATAATTATAATTTGAGATCTAAATAATGCGTTCATTTCCAATTGTGTAATTTACAATATTTTCGAAACTTTATTTGGTAAACAAAATAGATAAATTTCCAACTTTATTTTAACTGACGCAAGTTATAGCGTGTATATCTTTAAACGTTAGTTGTTTATTTAAGCACAGACTACATTGAATTAATTTTATCGCATCAGTCCACGAACTGTTTGATAACCCCTCATATATATATATATATAGAGAGAGAGAGAGAGAGAGAGAGAGAGAGAGAGAGCACCTTTTAACAACTCTTAAACTAACATAGCTGCCCCAAGTGAAGAAAAAATAATATAGAAAGAACAAAGAAATTCACTTTTCTAAGGATACCCACTTCCGCCCCAGCCCGGAGTTGAACTCTCGACCTACGGAATCTGTCTCTAGCAGTATAGGAACAGCGCGCTAGACCGCTCGGCTATCTAGGCAAGTCAAAAAACTTGCTTAAACGATGGTCATTGAGAATGAAAGTGAGATACAGTTTTTTGGACATTAGTTTTATTAGTGGATTGTTACTTAAATTAGTTCTAGAAAACAATTCATTTACTTTTTCTGACCATCATTACCTTCAAACAAAGGGAACTGCAATGGGGACGAAAGTCGCACCAACCTATGCAACATTAAGCTTAGGTTATTTAGAACATAAGTTACATGAACAATTATGTTCGTTGTGGGGAATAGAATCTGCAAATAAAAATACAGTCTAAATGGAAAAGATTTTTAGACGACTGTTTTATCTTATGGGATGATGATGTCGACAAATTATCGGAGTTTTACGATCTACTAAACCAAATAAACTCGGATATCAAATTCACGATGGAAACAGATGATACGCAAATGCCATTTCTCGATCTTCTTATATCAAAAGATAATACCAGCTTAAATACGGATATATACTATAAGCCGAGAGATACACACCAATATCTGCATTTCGGATCGTGCCATCCCCACCATACTAAAACGGCTATACCATATAATCTCGCAAGAAGGATTTGTACCATTGTGAGCAATATTAATACGAGGGATATCCGTTTGGAGGAATTAAAATTGTATTTATTGAGCCAAAAATACCCAGAGCAACTGGTAGATAATAGTATTATGAAAGCCAAGGAGTATGATAGAACACAATTACTTTCAAACACACGACGTGCGAAGGACGGAGAAACAATACCCTTTGTTCACACGTACATTCCGATAAACAAAAACATCAATTCAATTGTTTATGAATTAAATAGCTTACTTAGAGAGGATGAACAAACGAAAACTACATACAAAAACTGTCGTTTTATCAGCAGTAAACGTCAGCCCAAAAACCTTAAAAGAATACTTTGTTCCTCCCAATTCGCTGACCATAATTATACAGTGTCAAAGTGTACGGACCCTCGATGCGGCACATGTGACTACATTACAGAAGGGACGAGTTATAATTTTAACGGGCGTGAATTTAAAGTTAATGCCAACATGTCACGTGATACGAAAGATGTCATATACGCCATCACATGTCCTGGATGCAAAGAATATTATATTGGTGACACTGGCAACAGTCTCCGTGCCCGTGCCCGTGTACATAAGCAACACATCAGTACACCTGAATATAGACAAATCCAGTTAAGTGCACACCTAGAAACTTGTGGAAAAAAACGATTTAACATTTTCCCTTTTTATAAACTCTGATGTGCCAGTGATGTCCAGAGACGGGAAAAAGAAAAACATTTTATTTGTATTCTAAAGCCAAAACTTAATAGTCTTTTATAAACTACCTATGATTTTCCCGAACTTTTTCATCATCATTGCAGTATTTTATCTATGACGTCACAATATACATGTAGACATTAAACGTTCCGCTTAGTTTAACGTCATAATTATTGTTACTATGTTACCATTGTAATGTTTTTTATTGTAATGTAAAACTTCTGAAGATTTTTAAAGAAAGCGCTAAAGCTTTACGGAGGATTCTTGTGTTTTCTCTTTATATTTGTTTAATATTGTAATCCGATTACTGGGACTTTATTTCAATTTTGGATATATATAAATATATATATATATATATATATATATATATATATATATATATATATATATATATATATATATATATATATATATATATATATATATATATATATATATATATATATATATATATATATAATGCAACTTGTACAACATTGTATAACATTCAATTAAAAATCCTCCCTCAAAATCAGAAAGAAATATGATTTTGGGGAACTTTTTTTCTTGTGGTGGAAGGATGTTCGGAAGAAAATTCCCGAAATATACCGGATCTTTTCGTACAGTTGCTAGGAATATTCAATATAGGTTTTCAAATATATTTTTAGAACAAATTTTGCTCATTTTTCAATATATTTTGCCAAAAATTATATATATATTAAAAAAGTAAGCATAAAATTAAACTTTGTTTATCTCTGAAATTTGCATAATTTTTACCCCCATCTCAAAATTTACATCACTGGGCCTAACTCTTTATTTCAATTTTCCAAAAACACGCCACCTTTTTTCTTTCAATACAACGTTCATGGAAAGCTTGATACAAGAAAATATTATATTAAGTGTTTAGATTTTTAATACCAAAAAATGATGTTTGCAAGGTTACACAATATTTAACGTGCATTAATTGGCAAAACTGAAAATACTCCTCATAAAATCCTTGAAACAACCAGTAACAAGATTGACAGACCTTAAGTGTGATATAAGAGGGGAAATGTTGTGAGTAGAATCTATATCTGAACACCAAGTCACTACAAGGTTCATGTCGGCTTTAATAATCCCCGCTAAAACATGAATCAATTTGAAATCTAAGCTTGGAAATAAGATCTGCCCACAATTTTTAACAGGAAATAAAAGGTTTTAATTATATGGTATGGTAAGGGTATAGATTTACACTTCATGGAAATTAAGTTGACAAATTATTATCTATATGAAAACACAAAGTTCAATCCAGGTGAAACCCCCCTTTTTTCTTTTTTTCTGGGCAAGCACAAAAATAATAATGCAAACTTCTTGAAAAATTCAACGACTTACTTCAAAATGAGAAGCTAGATTTTGTGCATATTTTCAATTCTTGAAAATGGTTCAAAATTAATTAATTTCAATAGTTCACGTATAAAACTAATCTGATTATTTTTTCTTGACAAAACTTTTAGAAAGTCCGTATTTATCTTTAATACATAATAGCAAATTGATGGTTGAAGAACGTAATTGGATTTTTAAAACGTGGATGTTTCCAGTAGGGGGAAGGGAAATGTAAAGTGTTTTAAATGTTATATAAAAGAGTTAAATGTAGCCTATAGTGATATTAGACCTCCCTTCGTTTGAAAATTGGACCTTTTAAGAGGCTTTAATGTGTCTGCGAATGACGCTGAGTCACCTTCCTTGACATAACATGTCAGGTCAAACCAGAAATACAGCACCACAAAACCTTTTTAGAACATTTATTTTTCAGTTACTCTAATTCACATTTGTACTTCAAGATTCCATCGGTTTGTTCCTCATTGTACATATATAACCCAATGGACTTCTCTCCAATAAATCTTATTTTCTGTTGGATCTCAAAGCTGTCTTCATTACAATTCATGAATCTTTTTTTTTCAGCAGCCTGACCCGAATTCGAAATAATCTGTATTGTTTTCATTGTTATTTAACTGCCATCATGATTTAGAGCTTCAATATTTGCAACAACCCTTCTCGCTACCTCTCCACCACCCAGTTTATTTTACTTCTCATACTTGTTTGAATTTTGTACAACACATCACTACTGTGTTTAATTCTCTTTTGTGACCACCTTTTTTGTTCTAATTTTTGGCTCTTTTGTGACCATCTTTTTTGCTTTAATTTTTTACAATTATGATTTGTAAGATTTATTGTTAGTTATTGTAGTTAGCTTCCTTGAAGCTGTATTAGCTAGAATTTCTACATTCTGTATTATATGACTAGTCGTCATGTTCTCTTATTGAATCTAGTCAGATTTAAACATTGTTTGCTTGACTTTTTATTCCAGTCAATTAAATATTTGTATTGTGTTTTATTCTATTATATGGCAGGTCGTCATGTTCTCTTATTGAATCTAGTCAGATTGAAAAATTGTTTGATTAAAGGCTCTTTTGTGCACCACCCTTTTTGCTCTAATTTATTAGATTTGTAAGATTTTTTGTTAGTCATTGTAGCTAGCTTTCTTGAAGATGTATTTGCTGGGATTTCTTTATGACTAATCGTCATGTTCTCTAATTGAATAAGTCAGATTTAAACATTGTTTGCTTGACTTTATATCCCAAACAATGAAATATTTGTATGTGTTTTATATTTTGTCTGTTTCCGTCATTTATTTCATTAAATGACATTTTCACTCATATAACGTGTATCTCTTATTTTGTAATGTACGTGATTTAGCAAAAAACGAGCTGCAAATTGCCAGTGTTTTATTTGAGTTGTGCATAGCAAAATTTGTGGATATAAATATAATCCTAAGACACAATATATAACAGAACGAGCAATAATTAGTTTGTTTTTTTTAATGAAAGTAAAAAGTCATGTTCTTCATTCTGGAAGATTTTTTTTATACCTCTCAATAATTTTTGTTTATATTTCATGCACTGCATTAATTTTCATATAGACATTAAAGAAATTTTGTTCATTGCTTCAATAATTATACATTTTGTATGTTGTTATGAGTTTTATCTGTATATTTTGCGATACAAGAAAACATTTTTTCGTCCTCATTTTAAAACAGTTTTCGAAATATATGACTTTGTGATTAAGTCATTTAGTAGAATGATAGATAGGTAAAAGGAATTCATTAGATTATGAGAAAAACTTTAAACTACCTTTAAACTATTATTCTCTGAAAAAGTAGTTAAAGGTGTTACACTAAATCTTTACCATGCATAAATTCCATACATGACAAAGATATTGCAATGCATAGTAAAACTGTCTTGAGGTTCGTATCTATACAATATATGTGAACTTTGATATTATAAAACACGTTGATTTACATTTAGCTGGTCTATCGTACAAAAAACAGTCCCTTTTTTGACTCTATCCTTATTGAAAATTTTACAAAATTTCGTACAAGTAGTTAAAGATACTTGGGTTCAATCAATTTACAGAGCTGGTGTGGTAATAAGTGTTGAAGAAAAGCAGTATTTATTTAGAAAAAAAACATTGAGATGCCTAATCAAATTTTGTATAGGGTAGGGTCACTCAAAGAAGCCAAATTCTATAGTGCAATTTCTTTGAGGTAAATTATGCTCTAGAGTTAGTTTTTCAGGGGAGGGCGTCTCACTCTGGAGTCAGTTTTTCGGGGGGAAATCCTACTCTATTGTCAGTTATCTTAGGGATTTCCTGTGGGGTTATACTCTATAAAATCGATATTTAATGAGAAGCTGTAATACTATCTCTAAGATAAAACAAACGTTTAAAGCAATAGAAAGGACTGACCAGCCATATCATTGAAAATACTCAAACAAATGAAAAAAGTTTTCAAATAACATTTAGAAAACTAAATATACATGGAATATAATGTACTGTATATTTTATAAATTCAATTTTTACCATGATTTAACACGTCTATATATATACACATTCATATACATTGCTGTGAACATATCTACATGACTTTTTTCAAGTAATCCTAGACATCTCGTTAAACTTAGTATTAGTTGAAAACCTAGTTATGCATACAGTAAAGTTTTGTATCATCTGCCATTCCTAGACGTCAGTACTGGATAATACAATTTTTCTTCTTTTTTATCGACGTCTCCTTCAAAATAAACAAATAAAAAAAATCATTTGAACATTGAAGAAAGAAACACTATTTTTGTTGTTTTTGATGAAGTTTACATACCCTTTTAGCGAGAGGAATTTTGACCCACTCATCGTGCCTTCATGCAAGGACTGATCTACGAATACTCTTTTTCTTAAGCAGGGAATGAGTTGATTTAAAAGGGTGATATATACGGAAACCTTATTTCATGAGTGGGGTGGAATGTCTTCACATTTACCGTCTTACTTTTCCACCGTCTAAGATCAGGCCAGCTTCAACACACCCCCTCCAAACCTTACTCAGATCCCCTGCTAGATCTGCTTTTCTATGTTTTAACAAATTCTCAGAGAAATTTAGAATACCTGATGAGTTTGATGCGTAACACTAAAATTTTTACAGAATGATAATATAGAATAAATGGTAATTCGATACAAAGTTGAAGAAAACAGTTATCATCATTTATTCTTTCAAATGAAAACTCATATTTAGAAATACCTTTTTCGCACATGAAAGATGGCAACCAGAACAACTATGGATCCAATGCTAACAACTGCACCACTCAGAATCAGAAGCCAACTTTCTAACGGAATACCTTTTGATTCTGATTTAAAATCTATTGAGAAAATTCAACTAGTAAAAGTTTAATGCACATTTAGCAAACAAAAACGGCATAAATCAAACTAAAACTCAAATCGTTTGGATGTTATAAATATCATAAGTGGTTCTTGACGATAACTTATATTAGGGAATTGTAAGCAAATAAGGAAGAACTTTTAAAAAAAACTACAAAATTTTATGATTCCATATCTCATATCAAACAAAGTTTATACAAATAGAATTGATAACTCACAACACGATCCATTTACACTATCACACTCGTCACATCTGCATTTACTCCTACACCCGAAACCATAATATCCAGGCATACATCCATTGCTACACTGTGGTCCAGATGATCCAATACAAGCTGGAAAATGTTATAAAGTAAGATCAGTCATAGGTTATACTTGATTTCGACAATTTAACAGAATTAATATAAAAGATTGTGGAAATAAAATTTATTTTTTGTGATAGAATCTTTGGGGCACTTTTATGAAGAAATAAGTCCAATCATTCCTCTGCTTCATTTTAGGAATGACTCTAATTCTTGGCCAAATTATTCGAGTATAACCTGGTTTGGGTCAGTTTACGCTTTATAATCCGCGAAGCGGATTATAAAACAGCGTAAACTGACCCAAACCAGGTTATACTCGAATAATTTGGCCAAGAATTAGAGTCATTCCTTATAATTTAATTTTAAAATCATTAAATAACTATGGGTTTAAAATTTCGTTACTTTTTATTAGTTCAAATTTGCCGCTCAATAATACAACCATAGTAACGGAAGTAACGGAAGTGATGGGAATCGAGGGGAGGTAAAAACTGATACATAGGCATAGCAGCCATGTTGTTTGGTTACATGTGGTAAGATCGAATTATTGTTTGAAATTAAAGGTACATTTATTAAATCTGGAATTTTCCATGAATCCCGAGGACTGGAAATGAGAGGATTGTATGGATACAGGTGATTCAGCTGGTTGTCAGGGGGGTGTGTCCCCATACCAAACCAGGTTATACAGAAATAATTTGTGTTCCTTTTTGGATATTAACCAATCAGAGGCTAGTATACAAACGAAATTAAATTATTTTAGGGTGTCTCATTATTTTACTTAGCTGGGCATTATAGTGATATTAATACAGATGAAATTTCATTTTAAACATGTAGCATCTCGCTCTCTCTCTCCTTCTCTCTCTCAATTTTTACTCGGAATTATAAAGGTTACCAAATCAATACTTAGTATGGCGATTGCCTCGCTTACTACCGCTCTTTTGCGACAAGGTACAATGTAGTTGAAGTTCTTAAACATGCAAGATTTCTGGGGACATAAGTGACTATCGAATGATTCGAAGAATCAGTATGCCAAAAGTACGTTGTGTATTGCCGAGGGTTGAACTCCTTGTCGTAGCTTGACAATAATAAATTTATAGTATATATATATATATATATATATATATATATATATATATATATATATATATATATATATATATATATATATATATATATATATATATATATATATATATTGTAGTTTGTCAAATCATAAATCTATAGAATAGTCAGCTTAGTGAAAAGTATAAAAAAAAAAATGTGAGACAAGAGGACTAGATCCTCTCAGGTTTTTTTTAGCATGGTTCAATGAATATTCAGCAAGGTTTTTTACCCGGACTCCTTTCTTATGTGTCCTTAAAAAATTCCACAATGATCTATTTCGTGTTGTACATATTCAACTGCAAATTGTCCCCAGATAAAGGACGTTTCCTTCCTTCATCGCAAAAAGTTACGTTAATGGTATATTTAATTAATCGTGATATCAAGTATTCTAGAAACTTCTTTCAGAATTTATTCTTAAATACCTGTACTGTTCTTTAGTTCTTTCTAAGAAACTTATGTTTTAGTATGAAGAAGACAATAAACATAAATGTTTAAGAAATATTCTTATGCATTAAAATAATTTAACAGAACGGCTACTTCTCGTTCTAAATTTCCTTCTGTTCTTTTATAAAAGCACATATTATGCACAGAATTTACACATTACGCAAACAAGTGTCTCCTTCTTTCATGTAATCAGTACAGCACTTAACTTCATCTCTGTGGAGAAAAAAGACTGCATAAGATAAATTGTCAAAATATGTCTTTTTTCTTTCTAACGTAAAAGTTATATATATATATATATATATATATATATATATATATATATATATATATATATATATATATATATATATATATATATATATATATATATATATATATATATATAATTAAAACCTTACTCTTTCAGACTGCATATTCCAGATTTTTGAGGTGAACCATGTACATGGTATATGAACAGAAAAATGTAGATTACTGCAATCATTGCATTGACAGGATAAAGTTTTTTTTAATAAAATGGTTCATACAAGATAGTCGCAAATCACAGATGCATTTCCTTGTTTTCGTTTCCTGAAAACGCCAATATAGAATACTCATATATCCTAGTATAAACTTTTATAATTGTTACAGAGCGATAAAAACAAATATACGAAAGCCTATTAGGATCAATCTATGGAGAGAAAAAATTAAAAGGCGTTATAACGAGAAGTGAAAAGGCATTGTAGTGCCTTTTTGAAAAGGCGGTATTATACCTTTAAAAAGGTTTTATAACGCCTTTTCCAAAGACTAAATTACGCCTATTATTTTTAATACATGACTAACTTAGCCAACCCTGGTTGATGAATTTCGCGATTTAGTATAGTGTTAATTTCTCAAAAAATAATTTAAACAGATTGTAGTAAGATATCCAGGAAGAAAGGTTGTTAGATATGTAATATATTTTCAATGTTTTACAAACTTCTCTGATGCCAGACATCTGGACCAAGGGTAATAGATTTCACAATTTTTGTTGAAGGCTTAATGCTCATTATACCCATGCAAATAGTTTGCCTGCCTTTTTTCCAAGAGCAAACAAAAAGATTTTCAAATGTGAAATAAATTCTTAATATATGACCACCAAAACCCCAAGCTCTGCCTTAATTCTGGATTTTCACAAGTAGGGTGTTGACTTCTGAAAATACTCATGCAATCAGTTGTCTGCGAGATGAAAAGATCTTTAAATATTCCATTAAAGAAGATGGTTTTGCTTCGACCACTCATACAATTATTAACACATGATAATGCCTTACATTTTTCATTATAACACCTTTTCAAACAGGTCCGAAGAACGTGGGATGGGGTGGGGTGGAGGGGGTACATAATTATGAATTTATCATGTTTATTGGAGTTACCACAACACATATATCGGTCGAACACGTGTTTACTCGTTGTTTATGTAGACTGTCAATTGATTGGCTATTGTATTTATGGAATACCTCTTGATGAGGTATTCGAATGAACCATCTGGCCCCTTTTTTTCCTTTCTAAAGAAATGGGCGTGTCATTATATGACAATCAACATTCTAAAGAAAGCTCAAAACGGAAAATTTTACTACGAAATATATGGAGATAACGAACAGTATTCAAGCTCAAAAGTCCATTAAACAATACAAAATAGGAGCAGAGCAAACGCGAACCTCCAAACATCAGAGGTGGGATCAGGTGCCATGGAGGAGTGAGCATCCCCTGCCGACTGGTCACACCCGCCGTGTGCTCCTTGTCATGATCGGGAAATAACGGAAAAAACCGTCGACAATTCAGTGTGTAAATAATAACCTAACAATAAGTATAAAAAATGGCAGTCAGCATTTGACTCAATGATAAATCGTATTTGCTGACAAGGTCATTGTATCGACCATAGAACTTACGAAATGATGACTTTAAACGAGATAGCTGATATTCTTGTTTCATCAACTTGTTTGTCAGTAATTTACCTCGTTTTAGAAATTGTCCATACGTAGCGCATCTCTTGCATATCGAATCAACCGAGAGATATATACCCCGTATGCAGGAGATGAAGGTATATTGCTGCATAAGTAAGGGAAGTTGACGATTGAAAAGTTAAAGTCATCACGTTTATCATAAAGCTTGGTTGATAGATTACCATTAACGTCTTTTTCAAGTAAAATATTCAAATACGAAACAGATGTGTCAGACTCTGTAGTATCTTTTATCTCAAGCTCACCAGGATATATCGTATCGACATAAGAATGGCAATAGCCATTGTTAATTGACAAAAAGTCGTCGATATATCTAAGTGTCGAGTTGAAGGCCACAGCAAGTGTTTTCTTCTTCTCACGTACAAGATTTTGGACAAATTCTGCTTCATATGAATACAAAAAAGGTCTGCTATTAACGGGGCGCAATTGGTACCCATGGGAATTCCAATAGATCGTTGGAAGACCTGGTCTCCAAAAATCACATAGATATTGTCAATCAGAAACTAAAGCATCTTTTTATGTCAACTTCAGAGTACTTGTGTGTACAATCAGAATGTTTTTTAACAAAATAATTTTGCAAATGACCAATGACAAGGTAAGTAAATTTACGAGTTCCATTTTTAATTCCATTTGTAGTTCATTTAAAAATCATGTCGGCACACACTAATATCTAACAGTTGCTGCAGTGGTAATTCAAAGAAGTAAAAACACATCTATCTTGCAAATAACTTAAAAAGGTTTATTATATGTCATTTTTTGAGTATAAGATATTTTTCTTCTTCGTTTGATGATAAAATATTCAGGACTATTCTTTAATCTCTGACTTTCATATACATGGTTTAATGTTTTTGCACAACTCGCACACAAAGCACCATATTTGTCATTAATATTTCCGAGAAATTAGTTTTCCTCTCTAAATGGATAAGGTGGAAACACAGCCACTACGTGCCCTACATGTACGTACAGCGGCAAACTGCCTTTCCTTGCGAATTATTTACATAATATTTTTTATCCATGTTACAAGTATAGATAACAACACGAGTAAAGAGTCCATGAATGCATTCCAGTCTGTTACTAATTGATACCGGGTACTGAGATGCGAAAATCAACATCATTGATAGCTCTCTGCATGGTGCAAGGGTTTATAATAGCAAGACTTGTTTTGAGTTACATTGTCTGAAATAAGGGCCTAGAAAAAAAGATATTAGTATGGATATAAATTATATAGAACGTAAGTATATTGTAATCAATTTCATGCGATTTTATTTTTACTAATTAACTTAAATTCAGTTTGAGTTTTATAAAATATGTACTTATTCAATCACTACATTACATGTATATATTTACCGATTATCTCTGACACAATGACGAAAACTCTTCGGGTGCTAATTTCCTTGATTTTTGTCACATGATAATGCCGATATGTTGCACAGCGGGATGAATGAAATGTGTAATGCACATATTTTGCATATTCAAAACAAAATATAATAGTCAAAGTTTTATTTATCATTAATTATTAGTAATATCGGCGATTGTGTAAATATTTTGCATACTCTATTGATTGTACTTCTTGTAAAATCCTATCTATATATAAAATCGTAAATTTATAAATCGCTTATGAATATAAGAAAAAAAATGAAATATACTATAAACAATTCAGACAGAATATTTAGTTATTTTTAAGATCTTTTGTTCATAACTTTAATATATTTGTTATCAATAAGGAATTATTTCATCGAAGCAATAATAAATAAATTATTTTACCCACGGGTACTTGTGGACAGGACCCCCCCCCCCCCCCAATATTCAACCCCGACGTTTGTTGGACATTTTTTTCACAAATTATATTAATTACACTTATTCATCATGTGTACCATAGGAAAAAATCGTGAAAACCCCAAAATAATCTTATATAAATAATATTATATATATATATATATATATATATATATATATATATATATATATATATATATATATATATATATATATATATATATATATATATATATATATATATATATATATTTATTTTTTTTTTTTTTTTTTTTTTTTTTTTTTTTTTTTTTTTTTTTGAAAAGGCGGTATTATACCTTTAAAAAGGTTTTATAACGCCTTTTCCAAAGACTAAATTACGCCTATTATTTTTAATACATGACTAACTTTGCCAACCCTGGTTGATGAATTTCGCGATTTAGTATAGTGTTAATTTCTCAAAAAATAATTTAAACAGATTGTAGTAAGATATCCAGGAAGAAAGATTGTTAGATATGTAATATATTTTCAATGTTTTACAAACTTCTCTGATGCCAGACATCTGGACCAAGGGTAATAGATTTCACAATTTTTGTTGAAGGCTTAATGCTCATTATACCCATGCAAATAGTTTGCCTGCTTTTTTTCCAAGAGCAAAGAAAAAGATTTTCAAATGTGAAATAAATTCTTAATATATGACCACCAAAACCCCAAGCTCTGCCTTAATTCTGGATTTTCACAAGTAGGGTGTTGACTTCTGAAAATACTCATGCAATCAGTTGTCTGCGAGATGAAAAGATCTTTAAATATTCCATTAAAGAAGATGGTTTTGCTTCGACCACTCATACAATTATTAACACATGATAATGCCTTACATTTTTCATTATAACACCTTTTCAAACAGGTCCGAAGAACGTGGGATGGGGTGGGGTGGAAGGGGTACATAATTATGAATTTATCATGTTTATTGGAGTTACCACAACACATATATCGGTCGAACACGTGTTTACTCGTTGTTTATGTAGACTGTCAATTGATTGGCTATTGTATTTATGGAATAGGAAAAAATTTAGGAAAAAATCGTGAAAACCCCAAAATAATCTTATATAAATAATATTATATATATATATATATATATATATATATATATATATATATATATATATATATATATATATATATATATATATATATATATATATATATATATATATACATATATATATATATATATATATTTGCGAAAAAATGTCCAACAAACCCCGGGGTTCAATATCGGGAGAAGGGGGTCGATCCTGTCCACAAGTACCTGTGATTTTTCCGAGTGAACTTAAATTTCTAACAAATAAATTCACAGTCACAAACAGCCAATTTTCAATCTGAAAATCTCGTAAACACGGAAGATATTTATTATTAAAAATTATCACCAGATCAATTTTATTAGTTGCCAGTGTTGCATATTAATGAGAAGAATATCGGCGACATTTTCGATTGTTTAAAAATTGGTCAAAATATACATGCCTTTTCCAGCATTGAAATGTATAGCTACATGTACATGTTTAATCTGAATTTGGTCGGAAAACTCGCGGACCATTTTTCATCCTCCGGTTGCTTGCAATTTATTCGCAAAGCTACATTTACCTCTTTTGGACTCCTAAGGCGATCTTGAATAAAATCAAGTGTAAACCAAGGCACCCCAGGAATTGAGGCTAAGCCATTTTAATTTGAGTTTAGCAAACTAGGACTCACACTGGAATTTTCTATAAACTTGAATAATTGTTTGTTTTTTTGTGTAATTATAACGTCTTATCGAGAATTTTTCATTCATATTGAGACGCCACCACTTAGCTGTAGAGGGCTGCAAATTTAAACCTATGCTCCGCACTTGGGACATTTGAGCAGTGAGGGATCCAACAACTTCTGCGTTAGAGAATCCCGGTTTATACGGTATCATCCAAAAGACCGGTGTACACATCCCACAGTCGGATTCGAACCCTCAACGTAAGGATAAATTTGCATAACTGTAATGATGTTAAAGACAAAAGAAAACTAGAAGCGAGTGCTGCACATACATGTAATTGCAAACTAGCTCTAAAAGGAACGCCGGAGCGAAGAGTAAATTCGGATTGCTCCGAATGAACTTTTTCCCATAATAACTTCCGGAAATGCATTTTAAAGGTGCTTAGACACAGATTTGAACTTAATATGTTCTCAAATTTTCTGTATAATATCACGACTTATATATTGGAATAGCATTTCACACGAAAATATAATTAAAAACTTATTTTATCTGGAAATTATTGGAACTACGAATTCCGGGACGCGTTTGATTAACACATCTTTGCACTTACACAAATTTTAACTTTATCCTTAATATTTAAGAAAAGAAGCGATTTTGTTATGTATTAATGAAAAATATTACATCTATAATCCAGAAAATTCAGAGTAGAAATGTTCAAAAGCAAAACCAAATCACCAGTATTGTCAGTCCGTGCTCTGTGATGAGTACAGTGTTTAACAAATTGAACGCACCCGTGAAACGTAAACTGTTTTTGTAAACAGGGCACGAGCTCTGTTATTGTTAATGTTTACGATTCACCAGGTGTGTTCAATTGTTAAACTCTGCACAAAACACTGAGCACGGACTTACAAAATACTGTGAGTGGGTTTTGCTTTCGAACATTTCTACTCTGAAATTTCTGGGTTATAGCTTTACTGTTTTTCATTAATACACAACAAAATTGCCACTTTTCTTAAGTATTAAGAATAAAATTAAAATATGTCAAAGCGCAAGGATGTGCCAATCCAACGCGTCCAGAAATTCGAAGTTTTAATAACTTCGAGATGAAATAAGATTTTTATTATATTTTAGTGTGAAATGCTATAGCAACATATAAGTCATGAAATAATACAGAAAATTTGAGAAGATATTAACTTCAAATCTGTGTCCAAGCACCTTTAACACAGACTTTTTTTCATATTTTTTTCGGTGATAAACAAAGAGGCGGATACAAGTTTTATTTTAAAGTGAATATGTATCAAACAACTGTGCTCGCCCTAGCAGTCGAATTGTCAACATATAATTACTTATCCCAATACAATAGGCAATTTTAATGCAAAATAATTGTGATGAATTTCGAACTGCAAACATTGCTTATCGCTTCCCAGTACTTTCAGTACTTTGATTATTGAAAAAGCGGCTGTCAATGATATCAAAAAGCCTGGACTTTAATTTATCGTTGGGAATGGTTGTGTATAAAGTTGAAAGTCGTAAGTTTTTAAGCTGTTGATTTTGGTAAAATCTTGTGATTTCAAATTTTCCAAAAGTTCCTTGGAATTTTTAAATATCCACATCTGATTTACACCACTTCTCGAATATATTGTTGCACAGTACTTTTGAAGTTTCTCCTTCACTACTGTTAATATCTTAGTGAAGAGTAAAGAAAGAGGCTTGGTTGAACATTTACTGGAACCCGCTATGTATCTTTGTTTGTAAGGATTTTTATGAAGTTTCGGAATCCAATATAAATATGGTAATTCAAATTCATTTTGGTTGTTTGGAATATTGAAAATATTCAAAACTGACATATGATTTCGAAGAATTTCTTCCTTAGAAAGGGAACTATGAGTATAAGTTGGATTACCACTTGTAGAATTAAATCCAAGTTCCTCTAAAATACGTTTAATATAATTATAATGAGCCTTACAACCAAAGACAATGTTGTTACCTGCTTTGTCAGCAGGGACCAGTACGTACTGATCATGTAATCTATCTAACTCTTTTTTCACTTCTGGATTATTGAATACAGAAGGATAGATGGTTCTCATATTGCCCCTCCATCTTTTAATGCGTGATTTTAACATATATCTGATACATTTAATCCATTCTGAAAAAGTGCCAAGGTCTTTTCCATGTCTGGCCCATCGCCTGGCCCTCTACATAATCCATAATATTTATGAAATTCCGACGCCAGTTGAAGGATCGGGGTTCCCTATATTTAGGACCTTTTAAAATTAGTGATCTAAGGTCCTCATTATTAACTATATTTACGTCACCAGTAATTTAACGTGTCCAGCAGGACTATAATTATAGGGTGAAGAAGAACATGAACACGATGGAGGATTATGTTTCAGATATTCGATATCCAGGCCCTGTAAAGTTTTCTTGTAATTAAAAAGTTTGGAAGCAATAGTCGATGTATATTTGTAGGAAATACAAGGTGTAGTCTTTAACTTGAAATATGGTGGAATACAAGACTAGACCCTTTTGTGATTAAGAATATTACTTATATGAACCGCGTCAATTCCTTTGTTGGTATATTGAAGTTTAAGGAAAAAACGGATTGTTTTAGCTGCAATTTCTTCAGTAAAACGTGGGGGTCTAAAACTACTTAATGCACTTCATTGTAATATCATTGCAATAACAGCATGTCAGTTTGTCTGATCAAACGAGCTAAACTTTTACACGTTGATTACCATATTATTCATTGAGTGGCTTCTTGGTTAATAAAATGCATGTTATTATTTACATATAAAACACAGGACCCTTAATACTAGTACGCCTGAGGGTATTGACCAATCGCATCGAACACGTTGAATGATTGTTTACTACGGTAGAAAACCAACACGGTCAATCAAAGCCTGTTTTACTTCCTATATCTTACGCGTCATGTTCAATTGTGAATTGACGGGATAAAAATATTATAAGAACTTTTACATGAAAACTAGTAAAGCAACACTCCTAACTATTAGTACATGGATGCGGTAGGCAAGTGATAGCTACATGTAAAATGTGCATATTACAATACGTTTGGTTCACACAACAAAGTGCTAGAGAAACTCTAACGCCTTGTTGTGTGAATCAATTGTTGTAATAAATCAAAATCTTTAGAAGGTCTTCTCCTTGTAATAAGAATACTAGTATCTAATCACAACCAAATATGACACTACAGAAAACGGGCTATGACTGACCACTCATTGATACTTACTACAAATGTCATATATTCTGTACATGTGTTTCAGATGCAAAGTAGCATTGATTCCATTGAAATCAAACATCCAATCGATGGGTAATGTGGTAATCAATTTATGAAATTTTACTATGGTCTATCAAGTAAACTGACGCACTGTCATTGGAATGATATTAATGTTTTATATAGAAAACGTTTTTTCTCCATGTTTAATTAATTATTGTGTGTAAATTATTGCATCTAATTCAAAATATATTCGTTCGAGAAAGTTAAAAAAAAAATTAAACATTTGTTCAAGAAAGTAAAAAGATATTTTGAGTAACAATTGACTTTCAAAAATCAATGCAAAACATTTCTGGTACCGTGATAAAATTCTGGGTGAAATGGTGGACAGTCCTTTGCCAGGTATTTCACTGATTTTGAAGATTTCAAGAGTAAAATTACTCATAAAGAGGAAAAATATGCATTTTCATATGAAAGTATCTTTAAGAAAAATGTTTTTGCATGTGAAATGTATAGTAACTAGTAACTGCTTGCTATTGGGTTTAAGGATAAAGTAAAGCATTCATATCATTGACTAGTGGTAATTAGTAATTTCTGTAAAGAATGCAGGTCTTTCTATAAATGTTTAAGTAAAGATAAAGTAAGAAAGTAAATTTCCTCCAGAGCAAACGTTATCATTATTATTTCTGAAGTTTAGCTTTACTTTTTTTATTAAAACCTGCATGATGTTATTGTAAGGTGACCATTGTTCGTTTGTCTGCCTATCTGTACCAATTTTTTTCAAATCATCGAGATGAGCTTATGCCTTACCCCTGGCGTCGGCATCGGCGTTGGCGTCGCGGTTAAAATTTTATGGGCAAGTCCATTCCCAAGTAACTCTAAGCCCTATCTTGCATGATGCACCTAGAGATACAAACTATCAGACTTGCCTCAGAGGCTGGATCTGACCTATATATTTTCTAGATGAGTGACCAGATTAAGGCTTTAGGAGCAGATCCATTCTAAGTAACTATAAGTCCTTTAGTGACGAAAATTGTATGGGTGATGCATGCAGGGATGCATAATAATAGACATCTCCAGATGCTGGGACTGACCTACATTTTCAGGATGACTGAATAAGTTTAACTTTTTGGAGGAGCTCCATTCCCAAGAAACTGTAAGACCTACTTGAAACAAACTTGCATGGATGATTCCTCTTTGAATGCACAATCAGATGCTGGATATGATCTATATTTAACTTTTTGGAGCTTGTCCCTTCCCTGGAAAAAATAAATCTTATTGTGACCAAACTTGCATGGATGATGAATCTAGGGATGCGCACTACCAAACTTGATTCGGATGCTGGGTCTGACTATCATTTTAAAGCAGGTCTCTTTCCAAGAATGTATGAGCTCTACCTTGACTAAAATTGCATGGATAATGCAGCAAGGGATGTACACTTTCAGACATGCTTTTGATGCCAGATCTGACCTACATTTTAGAGCAGTTGTATTCCCAAGTAACTATATAAGCTCTATGTGGACCAATATTCCATGGATTATGCATCTAGGATCTAGGGATGCACACTACCAGACATGCTTCAGATATGGATATAACCTATATTTTCCAGTTGAGTGACTAGGTTTAAGTTTTTAGAAGAGGTCTACTGGATTTTATCCACAGTTGTTGATGATTGGAATGATAAAAGTTGCAAAATCAAAACTTTGAGAAATATATAATTATGTTCTAAAACAGTGGGATATCTGCAGACGTCAAAGCATTGAATATTTTCATCAGCCATGAGGCCATATGCAGAAATGACGTCAGGAAAATGACGTAAATTCAAAATTTCAATGATTTATGCAGAAAAGGTGTATATTACGTCGATATTTTGAGTAGAAGTTAACGAGCGCAGATCTGCTCCAACTCATTGTTTTGATATATTGTGTAGACAATAATATCAATGAAATATGTGAATATTGTTTTGAGGCAGGTCTGCCCTCTATAAATTTTATTGTAAAAAGTCAATTTTTTCCTCTTTCTGAAAAGTAACACAAAATCCAAAATGTGTGACGTCATACATGTAGAAACAAATATTGTCAATAACTACTTCGAAACTTTAATACTTTTTCTTATGTAATTTAGATTTTTCATAAAATATATACAATTCTGCACATTTCAAGAATTTTTCAAATTATGACTTTTGGTGGTGGTGGTGGGGGGGGGGGGGGGGGGGGGCAAAAATATGCATATACCTCATATAGCTCTTTGGTTTATAAAAAGACAATATTTATTAAGAACCATAATTTTTCTTAAATCCCTTGCTTTCATTGTTCTCACCAATGGTTTGAAAAAATAGGAAAATGCTTTAAATGCTTTGATAAACCTTACTCCTCTTTCAGATTTCTGAATTATTTTCAATTTTTCTTCTAATTGCAAAACACTTGTCTTTTAATGAGAGAAAGATGTCCAGGATTTTCCAGGGAGTCAGATACAAAGTATTTTTGATGATCTTGATGATGAAAGCAGAGAAATGTCATGGACCAGATCTGGATTCGAATCAACCACCTTCCCGAATTACTAGTCTGAGATGCTCTACTAACTAAGTTATCTTTGGCATTGGCGATCAAACCTGCCTGATCATCACATATGGATTTGACTTATTTTGTTTGCTCCACCTATGTGAAATAACCATAATTTTTCATCAAACTGTACACACTGCAACAACACGGTAAACTCAAGAAGAAATTACTATTATACAAAATTTAATCTGGTGACCTAAAAAAGACCATTTTCCATGTGGTGTTACATGTAGCACATGTATGTATCTACTATCCTACATGTATATCGTGTTTATTGATACACATGACCTCGTTTGAACCTCTAGAGTTTTCATTTAAGAGATGAATTTAATTTCTGAGAATTCGTGAGGACATGAACTACGATACTTCACGCCTGCATATTTATCATGAAGTCGAACATGTGCATCATTGATTGCGGCATGATATTTTCACGATATCATCAAAGCGAGCACGTAGTCGATCGTCGTTCTTTGAAAAGGAATAAATGGGGGGGGGGGGGGGGCATAAATAAAGCAATTGGTAAGATTTTGTTATGGTTAAAATTAATCTTTAAGTGTATAATATTTAATATTACACTTACACAAATTCAAGACATGTAATGAAATCACGATATTCTAGAAATCAATGTAATGTTTTATGTAATTTGCGAAAAGAATTCTTGGGTAAAGAAAATTTGTTCTAAACCAAATACATGTACTAAAAAATAATGCATATTATAATATATAATAAAAAGCATTCCAATGAACTATTTCTTTCAAAATATGGATGTTTTTTTATGGTCAGAGATTTGAAATCCTGTTTCTATTTTTAATGTTTTCTTTTCGCAACTTCCTTCATCTTCGCTAGCCAAGGGTTTCTGATCTGCTACTCTCCTCACAAACCCTTGGCCTATGGTGCTATCAAAAGTCGGGATTTTTTTTCTCGAGTTGTAATTGTTCGACCAATGAGCGAATGCATTTGTAAATGACGATATCTCTGTTCGGGATTATATCTTGACTCTTTAGTCTTGGGAATGACAAGCATTCCGTAAGATAACGTGCCATTCTATAGATACTTAAATAGCTACATGTATATGGTGTCATCCAACATTAAGCATATGTGCACACATATGTGATCAGAAATCTATATTGCAGAAATAGATTTGTACCCCTACATAACAATTTAACATCGCTCAATACCTGCTTGTTAACTATTTTTGAAATACTTTTATCTTTAAATACGCCTTTTGTTTCTGTCGATAATGCAATCTGTGCGTATGTGGTAAGATTCAAGATCACGTGACATTAACAATCCCAACTCTTGACAGCACCATAGGCCAAGGACTTTTGAGGAGAGTAGAAAACCCTTGGCTAGCGGAGATGATCTTCCTTACGCAGCTATGTTAAGGCTTCCCGAAGCTTTAAAATGCGCTCAAAACATAATATGTCATTGCGAGGTCGGTTTTGGTTTTAATTTTTAAGTATTGAACTTTTGTACTTCCAATTTATATAAAGGGTTTCCTTGGCTATATATTAGCATATTTGTTATGATATCACATGACTTTGTTGATCACGTGACGGTCATTTATAATTTTTTGAAGTCTTTCATATAAATCGCTTCGGCGCAGCTGATTAACACAATAATTATTAACATTTTGTTATATAAATAAACTCATCGTATCCTTGTGTATCCGAAATGTGCTTGGGAAAAGTCATACTATTACTTGGGTACAAAATATTTCCTGAGAAATTCAACTTACCTACAAATTTGGGGGTATTTTCCACACAATATCATAATCTGTATTAAAACAAAGCCAACACACATTTTTCCCAAGCAAGATTCAGTTAGAGAACAACCTCTTCTTACAGATTTCCACAAACATTCCCAGATTAATCCTCATTAATCACCTGCGCCAGACTCTTTTATACACACAAAATAAATTCTACCTCCAACCACGGGTATAAAACAGAGTACATTTCAAAAGTATATTTTTCATAAGCATTTTGAACATGATGAATTTCAATCAAGGGTAGGTGAGTGGTGTATTTTTAAAATATTCAGACATATTAAACTTAAAAAACCTTTAACGAACCGTGAATTTTGCAATAGCTATCTAGCATTTTACATGCAGTTTGAAATAAAGTGTAAAGTTCATGACACTCTCCCCGTCATAACACCTTAGGTTAACTTTGCAGTGACCTGACGTCATTTTCCATTATGACGTCATATTTTGGTAGTTCAGAGATGTGAAGGCACAGAGTGCACTGTCATATTCTACGGGAAGCCTTAACCTACCTGCGTAGAAACTTAGAAATTTTTGTACGAGCCCATTTAATTGTAGGGATACTTGATTAAAAAATTTAACATTTTTTCAGATTATGGGTTTCAAATTAAGTCATCTTTTCTTGAAGAATATCATGGAAATTTGATGCCGTAATCCTTTGACATAATTTCCGAGACTACTCCAAGACTTGTCTCGCATTTTGTTTTCAACATCTACTTTAAAAGCATCGCCAATTGTAATATTCGTTAAAGACAGTATAAAAAGTGTTTCGGTCAATTTTGAAAATTTAATACGATGCATCAGATCATTATATTTGTCCAGGGATGAACTTCAGACTCACTAGTTTTAACTTCTATAAAGATTTTGAAATTTTTGACTGTAGTAGTCATCTGCAATATTCGTTTTCTCATTAGCTTTTAAACTGGAAGTTTTACTACACCTGCTGTAAGGAAAAGATAACTCGTTCTAAGAACGATAACTCGAGGTTACGAAAAGAGGGAATATGGATGATACTACATGTATTTATAAGCCGAGGCAGTTGGTAGTAAGCAGTGAGCTATTGGCAGTAAGCAATGAGGAGTTGTCTTTCCTATATGGAAGTCCATACATGGGTTATTAATAATAAAAACAAAAAAAATGGTATTGCTCTGTTTACACAAGCTCCCATTTCGCATTACTCACTCGTTACGATGTATATAAAAATCAACAAAGGCAAAAATGGTAGTTTATTTTTTACCTGGATTAAAGCAAAATAGGAATGACAATATAACATTATACTATGTAACCCTTCTGCAAACAATTAATAATCTGTTTTCTAATAATTACTTGCAGGTCAATAACTGTTGGGTCTTTAATCATTCAATATCGTGTCGGGGACTAATCATGTCTTAATTAATGAGTTCTCATAATTCAGATGCAATGTACTTTCTGTCTGGCTACTGATATGAATAAAGACTTTTTATCATCTATCGTTCTTTGGTTACTAATTGAAGAATGACAAGAGAACTATTAAGGCAATAATTACAAATGAAAACCCAAATTGCATTGGCGTCACAACATCTATTCATTTTTCATCTAGATCATACACCGTTTTTATAAATCGTTGGAGCAGAAATAACGACATGGAATGGGATGTTATGAAAATCGTATTAAAATCTTATCAAGAAGAAGAACAATCCATTCTCCTGTAAAATGCTAGTCATATTTGTCACTTTTAAACCATACCATTCCTAAGACCTTACACTTTTTTTATAACATTATTACCAAAATTTAAGAAGGTCATATTTCTTTCCATGGATTTTAGAACTACAAAATGGGTCCCTAAATAAGAAGTTTTTGGTGGCATATCTTCTTTCTTCTTTTGTTTTTTTAATTTTTTGTTTTGTTTTGTTTTTTGTTTTGTTTTGTTTTTTGTTTTTTGTTTTTTTTTTTTTTTTTTTTTTTTTTGTTTTGTTTTGTTTTTGGGGTTTTTTTTTGGGGGGGGGGGGGAGGGGGGTTTATTTGTTTGTTTGTTTTTGTGTGGGTTTTTGATTTTTTTGATTTTTTTTTTTTTTTTTTGGTTTTGATTTGTTTTTTTTTTTTTTTTTGGTTTGTGTTGTTTTGTTTTTGATTTATGCATCGGCTATACATACATTTATGCAATTTCATTCGGCAACCTTAATAATACTCATGTTAACCCTTTTCCTTATAATGGTGACAAGTCAGACATCAAATCAATAATACACTGACACAGCCGATATACCGAGTCTGAACATCGATTTTCAAGAGTAATTAAAGTAGACAGATGGAGTATATATAAAAAAAAAAATAAATGAAGGAGTTTCGTTTAAGGATTGTTAATAAATAAATGTGGCAATTGTTATTTCAAGCCTTTAAGAGATTTTTTAAATAAAGTTTTATGTAGTTTATAATCGTATTTTGGACAATAAAAGTGTGCATTTACACTAGGGATGTGCGATTTTATCGGTATACCGGTATATCGTGATTTTTAATTGTGTGATACGTATCGTGATACGGAGACTAAAATACCGGTATTTAGGTACATTGTTAAAAATTCCAGAAATTATTCATTTCTTGTTCAGTCTTTCAAATTACAATTACAGGAAGTGTAAAGAATGTTGAAAACGGTAAAAAAAAAAAAAACCGGCATCCTAGTATCCAAAATTGCTTGATATTATGTAAATAAAAAATGAAAAAAATGAGTTATGTTTCTCCAGCATTTTTTTCGGAAAAAATTATGAATATTCATGTAAAATCATTGTAAAATTGCTTGTAAAAATATCATGATATTATCGTGATATTTTGGGAGAAAATCGTGATATATCGCAATACGAAATTTTTGGCGATACCCATCCCTAATTTACACACATTGTTCCGTTCATGACACATTATGGGATATCTCCTTGATTTGGGATTAAATTTCTTAGAGAAATTTGCATCCCGTCTTATAAACGTATTTTTGGATCTTTTTACAAATTGTTGCAATAAGAGGATATTGTTGAATTCTCTGATTATAAGATGTCTTGCTTTCTTTAAAAGTGTGAATTTTATAGAGATGAGTATAGTTTTTTAATTAAATGTTATAATATTAATGATATTTAAAGGAGCAAAGTTGTAAACCTATGGTGGCATATTTCTGCATTACGTCAACATGCAAGAAAAGTATGTCAACATGCAAAAAAAGTATGTTAACATGTAAGAAAAAAAAATATGTCTAGATTCAGGATATTTGTCTACATGCAAGTTATCAAGTTCTTATGCGATTTTGACATAAATATGGGTAAATTCACTTAAAATTAAAATGCAGTATCTGACATGATAAATGCAAGACGCAACATAATTATTTTTTATTTGAACATACTGATTAATTTTGTTAACATGCAAATTATTTATGTGACGTGCCTTTTAATTTTGTTGACATGCGATACTTATTACTAATGTCAACATATAAGAGGATTATGTTAACATGCAACATATTTATCTAGATTGCAAATATAATTATCTCGCATGTCCACAAAGATACGTCACATAACACAATTCGACATAAATAAGTCGCATGTCAGCACGATAATGCTGTGCATCGGTAAAATTAACTCGCATGTCGACATAAATAATTCGAATGTCAACATAATTATGTTGCATGTGAACTTCATTCGTATGCTGACATAAATCACATGTCGACATAATTATGTTGCATCTTGTATGTATGATGTCAGATACGGACGTTAGTAAGTAAATTTATCCATTTTAAAATTAGAATCTCTTCTAAGCTTCTAAAAGTAGCATGCTAACTTTTACCTTGCATGCTGACATTCTTTTCTTGCATGCTGACACAATTTATCTTGCATGCAGGGGGCAGATACATGGGTGTAATCTTTGGAATCCCCCCTTAGCTATGATAAAGGTTTCCTCTCTTTTTCATTAAACAAAATGGACCTAAAAGCCAAAGGGGTCGAAATTCAAACTTTGTAATTCCTTTGTGTTCAGACACTTTGATTTGAAATAGATTTCTACTATTCAAACTAAAATTTTGAACAATATGTATGTCAAAAACATTGATTTTTTTTAAACTAAAAAAATATTTTTTAAAAATCCGAGAATTCCACCCAAGACTTTGCTGAAACAATGGAATATATTCTGATGCAATTTATGCTTCACAATTCTACTTTGAAGTCTCACAATCCTCACGATAAACATGTCAGTCAAAATACCACCAAACGATAATTTGTATTTGCAAACGAGGTCTGTTGCAACCACTATTGAAATAATGACAAATATTGAAAAATTTATTTGCAGCATAGGTCAATTCCAACAACCATAAAATTTGCGAAATGCTGAATTTAAACGAGGTTTTTGAAAACCTGTAACATCAAATCCCTTTTCCGAAATGATTAATTGAGATTAAGTAAACAACGAATGCTATAAATCATTAGTGTATTTAATGTAATGAATCATTACCATACTGTTGTCTTGCATTTATTTAAAGAATACAAAGATATTTGTGTCTTTTTTTGGCAAATAGGCGAATATTAGAAATCCAAAATCCAAAATAGTTGCATAATCCCTGGAAAGTTACTCACCCGAAACTCATCTAAGGTTTCTGTTTATTTTTTTTTTAAATGTTGGCTATATTTTACGGAAGCCGGTAGGTGCCAGGTAGAAAATTATTTTATCTGGCGGGCGCCAATTGAGTTTCTTAAGTTTCACCACATAAATAACTGGCGGTCGCCAGAAACTTATCTGGCGACCGCCAGAAAATTATTTGATGGCCGCCATATAATTTATGGCGGCCGCCAGATCTATTTATTTGGCGGCCGCCATAAGTTATCTGGCGGCTGCCAGATCTTATTATCTGATGGCCGCCAGAAAATTATTTTGCAGCCGCCGATAAAATTTTTTTTCTACCTGGCACCAACCGGCTTCCATGATATTTGGTATACATGTAGTATACAATCTATTGTATGATTATTCGGGATATATGAAGATTTATTCAAACATGAAATATTCAAATTCCCCGAGAGCAATGTCGGCATAGAAGTTTCAATGTACAGATAAGTATCATGCTAACTGGAATCTAATTATTCATGTTTTTACTTCAATATAAGACAACACTACATTCTAGGGTCTTCGAATCATCATTCTGACTTCTGCGACGAAATTGATGGGCAAGTCAACCAGTGGGTATTCTCCGTTCAGGATCAATCCGTAGCCATCTCTAAACCACCAGCCCGCCTGATATTGCGAGGCAATGGAAGCTGTATCAACGTCATCGTTATCAACATCTGGGGTGCTGAAGTTCATGCCATGATGGTACGTCATGTCATATCCTACTGAGAATTAAAACAGTTTCCATGAAAAGAAGTGGTGTGCTTATTCCATCTTTTCATTGAGTAAAAAGTAGCTCAGAAATATGCACAGAAACACAAAACATAACTGAAATGAAAAATAAGCACTTTTTGCTTCAGAAGTACATTAATTTCTTATTTAGAAGACCATCGTTGCAAACCAAGGTTTTTGTGGAAATTCTGTTTGACGAAATAGAATGGACACAAAACTTTGATGCTTGCGACATTGGAAGAAAACTTTGTACAGCATGCAACATACTGTACGTGTACATGAATTAGCGTATTCAAAATTTAGCGCAATCAATGGGTATGGAGTTGTTGGCGTAATCAGCGCTACACATATACGCGCCTTGTATTGTCTTTAAAAAAAATATAAATGATTTCTTAGCGGTATTCATGAATTAGCGCATCGTTCTCCACACCAAAGCCGCTAAAATATGAAGCCCGATTTTTTAAGTACACACACAGTAAATGTTATAAGGTAATTATTAATTAATTCATACTAATACATAAACAGTTAACTGTGCATGTGAGTTAAGGCTAAGTATAGGCGTTTCTATGCAAATGAGCTAATAAAAACGCATAGGAGGTATATTTATTATTCAGAGAAAGTTTTGATTTATTTTCTTATGCATACTTAGTACCCACGACATGAGATAGCCAGTACACATTATGACGTCATATTATGACGTCACTGATCTTGCCTACTTGAGGTAATAAAACACATCAACAATACAGCTTCGGCGCAAGGGATTACCCTATTTATTTTTACATAAAAATTGTATAATGCTAAGAAGAATACTCTACAGATTAATAAAACTGCTGCACAAATCCCAGGCATTTTCTCATTTGATCGGAATTTGAGGAAACTTATACCGGACTGTACATTTTTACCCTTATTCAACTTAAAACTTTACTAATAGAAATTATACGACTGAGCTGTTGATATTTGTGCAGCAATACCAGCAAAATTTAGAATATTTTGCTTCTAAATATACTTTGTTTCAGTTAAATAAAATAGAGCATGCCCTTGCGCCGAAGCGTTTTTGTTGATCTCCTTTATAATCTTGTGTAGTAAAGGAGAATGACGTCATAATATGACGTCATAATATGTACTGGCTATCTCATGTCGTGGGTATCAAGTATGTATTAGACAACAAGTTTTAACTTTCTCTGTATAATAGATATAGTCCTTAGGCATTTTAATAAGATTATTTGCATAGAAATGCTTATATTTAGCCTTAACTCACCTGCGACGTACGTATATATATATATATGACTGAAAAATTACAGGATCCTGCATTGCACATAACTTAGACGGTCAAATTTATATATGCTTGTGTACAGAAAACCCCTCGATTACAAGAAAATACTCACTAGCTCCACGACTTTTGTATTTGTTTGCTTCAAAACTGTTCCTTCTACCACATATTTACAATCTTTTTCCATATTATAAAAATCCAAAACTTACGAAAAATAAACATTTATTCTTTAAAATCATCCGTTATAATATATATAAAAATATCGCAAACATATAATTTGGTATAAATATTTATGTTACGTGTAAGTCATTTTCATTATTTTATTGAAAACATTGAAAATGTGTGATGGAAAAAAATGAAGCAAAACAAATTAAAGAATAATCCCTATAAGCTAGGGCTTGGATGCAGAAGCAGATTCAAAAGTGTTGTAAAAAGGGGGTGTCTCATCGCATAAGTTTACCTCCATCTCCAGAGTATCCGGAAATAGCGAGTTTGTACTTATTCTCCTCGGTGTCTACGGAAAAGTTACTGTACTCTGTAGATTTCCATTCTCCAAAATCCATCAGATCGACCCGCAGATAAGTCAGACCTTCTTTTGTCAACAGGTGGATGTTATCATTTCCTGTTTAAAGCAATAACCGATTTATTGAATAATAAATATTTGAATAACTCCGCCTTAATTTGATCGCGTGACACTATATTTAGAAAATCAACAATAATGTCAATGAGAACGAGGGGTACATGTTGACCAGCGAACACAAGCAGTTTAACAGATTCAGAGAGAAAAGCGAGGAAGGGATGGAGAGAAGTAAAGAGAAAGTTATGTTATATTAACAATATCGTGTACATTTATACCTCTTCTTCCATTATGACTTTAATACTGTATTTTCCCGCAGTCATGCACGTATCATATTAATATTCAACACAATTACAGCAAAGCTTAAAGTCAATTTAACAATAGAAAGGTGAAGTTATCGGAGTTTAAAATCGGTATCAAATAAGATATATCCCGGTCAGTTTGAAATAAAAGATACCACAGAGTCTGACACATCTGTTTCATATTTGAATATTTTACTAGAAAAAGACATTAATGGTAATCTAACAACAAAGCTTTATGATAAACGTGATGACTTTAATTTTTCAATCTTCAACTCCCTTACTTTTGCAGAAATATACCTTCATTACCTGCATACGGGGTTTATATCTCTCAGTTGTTTCGATACGCAAGAGCATACTCTTCGTATGAACAATTTCTAAAACGAGGTAAGTTATTGAAAAACAAGATGATGAAACAAAAATATCAGCAGTCTCGTTTAAAGTTGTCATTTCGTAAGTTCTTTGGTCGATACAATGACCTTGTCAGCAAATACAATGTATCATTAAGTCAAATGCTGACTGACGTTTTTCATACTAATTCTTAGACTATTATTTACATACTGAATTGTCGACGGATTTTCCGTTATTTCCCGATCATAACCCCCTGCCTCCCATATGTTTATCATAGCAAAGTCCAATTTTTGGTATGGGAGATCCAAAATAAGTGTCCGATCAAAAACTAAAATACGAGGTGCACAATGGCACTATGTAATAAAGATTCTGTGAAAGTATCATTAAATTATATTCAGTGATAAAGGAGGAGTTGAGATTAAAAGATGGGTACCTCTCAATATTATTAAAAAATCTCAGTGCCTATGTTTTGCTCCTGGAAACCCGAAATATTTGTTTCGATCAAAAAGTAAAATAGGAGTTGCACAATAGCACTAAGTAGCAAAGATTATTTGAAAGTATCATTAAATTTTATTCAGTGGTATAAGAGGAGTTGCGGATAAGAGATGTATACCCCAAAGAGTAACAGAGGGACGTACGGACAACCCATCACTAAACATCCCCGGTTTTCAAGCGGGGGATTTTAATAAAAAGGCTAGATCATTTTTGGTACATATACTAAATTATTTGGTTGATCAGATTAAAGGAAAAAAAGTAATAAAAAGGAAAGGAAAGAAGAGACGAAGGAGAAAGGAGAAAAAAGAGATTGTTGTCCCTAAAATTTTGAAATTTATTGCTGCGTCCGCATCTAACTTAAACTTTTTAACCAATTAATATGCGTTTTCTTTTCAATCTTACCAAGCCAAAATTCAGAAGTTGGAGAACCAAACCCATTTTTGTAACTTGACCAATTCCTGTTAAACAAAACAGAGCCGCCCAGCCTTCTTTGTATAACCTATAAAGTAAAACTATGTATACGATTGTACACACTAGAATTTTGTTTAAGGATGGATTCTTGTCAGCATTTTACGTCGTCAATGGGTCTCCATAAATTATGCAAGTCGTAAAATGCAAAATTCATATTTAATTATACTGAAGGAAAAACTATTAGTTAATTTGTCAGTTTAAGTAATGTTGAATCTATTTCTTTTGAAATTAATAAATTTTTCGTAATATTTTCTTTGATTTGCGACAATCGCCATAATATTGCACTTCGGTAGCGAATGTCAACATGTCCAGTAGCCTTTTTCACAAAAATTCTTACGAGTCAGATTGAAATTTTACAACTCTTTAATTTCTTTGTTTGATAAAGAAAATTATTTTTTCAGAAGAATAATTCTCAATATACTGTAATGTAATAGAAATATAAGATTTTTTGTTACATACTTCAATTTAGGTACATGCAGAAGAATTGGAAAATTTTAATCTTAGTCGTAAGATTTTTTGTGAAAAGGGCTTCCCTTTTGGCTGATCGGAATTTCCCGGGCATAAATAACTATGATTTAATTTGTCATAACTGTCCCTGGGCTTCTGCAATGCTTCGATAATGTTCACAGTTTGTAGATTTTACAAAACAACCCTCTCGGGGTTTTCTACGGAAAATGATCATTTTCCGTAGAAAACCCCGAGAGGGTTGTTTTGTAAAATCTACAAACTGTGAACATTATCGAAGCATTGCAGAAGCCCAGGGACAGTTATGACAAATTAAATCATAGTTATTTATGCCCGGGAAATTCCGATCAGCCAAAAGGGAAGCTTGAACTTGAAGGTCACAAACATGTGCAAGATCATTGCAGATCCACGTTGCCTCGTCTGAAGTCATGTCGTGTGCAGTGAGCATGTAAGTTAGTTATATATGTCTGAAGATTTTTATAATTTTGAAATTGAATTCAATTACATGCTGGTTTGTATTGATTTATGGGAATTCGCACGGAAATTATAGTCCTGTTATCAATATTTCGTCTGCTTATTCCCGCGACTTGTCAACATTTGAAGAGGATATATTTCGTGTGTTCGTCAGGTTTATGAATAATAATTCACAAAAATAGCATTTTTTGTATATGATTACAACAAATTTTATATTTTTAACTAGCCTACTTTGTTCAAGACACAACAATCATCAAGTTATTAGAAAGGCAAGGTGTCCCGCTTGGGTATAAATCAAACGGAAAAATAACTTGATATTATATGTGGAAATATCAATAATATTGAAACACACAATTGTCTAATAAATAGAGCAAAATGAAAAATTACTGTTAAAAAACTATTTATATTATTGGTTTTTTTTTTACTTTTCTGTACTTTTAGGATAAAAAATGTCTATTTATTTATATCCAATACATTATAATATAAGACATTATGCATATGGTAGAATCTATTAAAATATCTTCATTCACTTAAATCAATAAATGAAATACAGATGAGATAAGTTGTTTAATCTTATAGTCAATTTCCATTAATTTAAAAGAATAGTCTAAGGGATGTTCATGTTTAATTCTTAGGAGAAAATCAACCCTACTTTACCCTAGACTAGAAAAAAGACTGTAGGTCAGAATGCAGGATGATTGAGCAAGGAGTGCTGGCAGATGGACTATTGAGGTACATGTATAAGAAATATGGACACAACTTTATCTAACTATCATGTAATGCAGCATCTGTGTTGCTATGTAAAATATATTACTTTTTTTTAAATTATAGGTCAACAAAAAATTTGGACTTTCATCAGGTGGACACATGTTCAGCAAGAAATTCTCACATCAAATGAATGATGGCTGTCTGTGGAAAAGAGATTTTCTCAGAATATATCACAGATCAGAAGCAGGAATTACATATTTATCTGATCAAAGAAATGTTTTGTAGAAATGTGGAAGTCAATGCATGTTATCATAGTTACTGCTGCTTGTTGCATGATTCCATTCTTGATTTTTTTCAGAAACTTTCAGTCAAAAATAGTTTTATTTATAATTATATAATGTTTAATTATTTGATTCCCAAGTACCCGATACAGTGCACACTTTGTAGAATGTGATTACTTTACAAAATCTTTGATTCAGATTTGAAATCTTACTCCCAGAGTGAATTTTTCAAGCATTATCTTTCATTAGATTACAATGTGAAGATTTACATGTACTGGCATTACAACAACTTGTAAATGATATATACCTAGCTCTATGTATTCAGTTGCTTTACATTTTCAAATACAGTTAAAATCTTAAAATACAGTTCTGGAATACATAAAAATGTGCCTGCTTTAGATCATTTAGTTAAAGGGTGATTTTAAGCAAGAGCATGCCGAACAAAATTGCTGGTAGTGGCCGGGTTAAAATTTAGATTTTTACAAATGAACTACATACATGTACTTGCAGTAGAAACCCTAAAGAGGTAATTTTTAATTCATTTCAATATAAGTTACTGACACTGATCAATAAATGTTTGTGCTACAAATTCTTAAAAAGAAATTTCATCCTTGAATAAGTATTTTGCATCTAAATGTGAAATTAAGTTTGATAGCTGCATGCATATTATTGTTACAAAGTTCAAGGATGTCATTTTCAGGCAAAGATGTCAAAGGGCATTTGATTGTCATAGATGGCTTTTTTGTTATCTTAAAACTCCAGCAAATTTTACGCAATATGTGATCACAATGAGGAGTTATATTTATTGGTGCTGAACAAACTATATACTTATAAATGTGTGTAGGTATTTATTGTCCCTCACTTTCGCGAAAGAGAGGGGACATTAAATCTCATTCATCTGTCGGGCTGTCTGTCACAAAAACTTTAACCTTGGCCATAACTTTTGAGTGAGAAGAGATTGGGCTTTTGTATTTCACATGTACATTACCTGAAACAAGACCTTTCCAAATCTACTGTGAATTTTGACCCCTTGGCCTTGGCCTTGAAGTTTGACCTACTTTTCAAAAAAATTAACATTACCTTAAATTGGTCATAACTTTTGAATGAGAAAAGATAGGACTTTCATATTATGCCTGTTTATTACCTGTGACAAGATCTTTTGAAATTATACTATGACTTTTAATCCCGTGACCTTGACCTTGAAGTTTGACCTACTTTTCAGAAAATTGATATTTCTTTAAATTGGTCATTAAATTTAAATGAGAAAAGATAGGGTTTCATATTAAATATGAACATTACCTGTAAGAATACCTTTCCAAGTGTACTATGATTTTTGACCCCATGACCATTACCTTGAAGTCTGACCTACTTTTCAAAATTTTTATCTTTGCTTATAACTTTTGATTTAGAATAGTTAAGGCTTTCATATTTAATATGTGCCTTAGTAGTGACAAAGTGTTTCCAAGCATGCTATAATTTTTGACCCCTTTACCTTGACCGTCATGTTTGACCTAAGTTTCAAAAATTTTATATTTGGTGATTACTTTTGAATGACATATGATAGGGTGTTCATATTTGACAAGTGCATTACCTGTGTCAAAATGTTTCTGAATATGCTATGATATTTGACCCCGTGACCTTGACCTTTCAGTTTGACCTAATTTTCAAACATTTCATCAGTTTGCTAACTTTTGAAGGAGCAAAGATAGGGCATTCATATTTGACAAGTGCATTACCTGTGACAAGCATTTCCAAATGTACTATGATTTTTAATCCCATGACCTTGACCTTGAAGTTTGACCTAATTTTTAAAAAGTTTATCATTGCTAATAACATTTGATTGAGAGAAGAGATGGTATTTACATTTGACATGTGCATTACCTGTTTCAAGACCTTTCTGATTGTATACTCTGGTTTCTGATATTTTTTTTTTACATGTGCATCACTTGTGAGAAGATCTTTTGGATTTTATTATGATATTTGACCTCATGACCTTGATCTTGAAGTTTGATGTAGTTTTGAGAAGCTATAGTCTTTGCCATCACTGTTATTAATTCAATAATTTATGGTTTTTTGTATGATGCACAGATAAGACAGGACAAACAAACAAGACAGTTAAAATATGCCATAAATAATGGCATTGGCATCCCATCCACTAAGACATCGAAAGCGGGGGACCACAATTCTTTGAATTTGCTTGTTGTTTTCAAAACTCAGTTTACAAATGTAAAATATCCAATAATAACATAATACCAGGGACCTATATGTATATAACTACATATTCATGTATAGGCATATATATTAGTCCCTCTGATATTCATATATTAAGCTTTGAATGGCATGTTCACTATACATGTATATTGATTTCATGTTTATGTCATAAATGATGTATTGAAATCTTTTCTAGTCTATGAAAATTTTATGTATGATTTTTCTCATAACTTTTTGGAAGGTTTATTATTTATTCCTGGTTATATTAAAGGTTAAGTTGCTTTGAATTAGTCCTGTGCATGTGAAGAATGTATGTGATAATTTTTCTGTAATTGCCACTAGAAAATTGTATTTTATAAAATTGTCAAACATAACATTCATAAGAATAAAATGACAGAGGAAATTCGAAGTGAATATTTTGAATATCATTAGTGTAAAATACCATAAAAATAGAATGTATAACTGGGAGAAATGAATGTATTTATGTCACAATTTCACCAAATTGATATGTTTTTGGGGATTAAAAATCTTTTTTATAGACATTTAAAACACTCTGTAAAATGAAGATTTCAGAAAGTATAGAGCAAATTCGGGCTAATTTTTTTTCGATAATTTGCCTGATTACTATATCTTTTTTACCTTGTAAATTAATCTTGAACCTTTGAATATTCATCAGACAAAAATCTAAATATTTGACATTATATGGTCAATTGTAAAAATTGAGATGAAATTTCATGTGAATTCATAAAAACTGAGAATTTTGAAAAAATATCGAGGAAATTCGGATTAAATATATTTATTGAATAAAAAGGATTTCATGTTATCTTCTCACCAGCTCATTTCATATGAATTAGTCATCAAAAATAAGTAACAACTTTAATTTTATTGTGAAAGATATTTTTTCAGTCAGCAAAATTTATTCATATGCATAAATTTCAAAACTTCTCTGTGTAAAAGTACTATTTTTAGGACTGACTTTCAAATGACCTTGACTGAAAATCAAGGCCGATGACACCAAAATTTTTGGATGTTAAAAGAGTGTAAACAGTCTGAATATTGAGTATTCAGAAAATCAAGATTCTGCCATTATAAGAAATATGAGAAGAATCCATCCTTAACATTCAGTATAGAGCTCTTTATCACATGTTTACTCCTTTATACAGTGGATATAGCTCATTTGATATCGTTTTCATATCCACGGCTGTGACGTCACAATGGTTTTGCGTGAAATTTACCAAATTAAATATCGTGGCTTTACATTTAATTTTATAAAAACCGGTAACGGTAGCCTAGTGGAAGGGCGCTCGCTTCGTGATCGGGAGGCCCGGGTTCGATTCTCGTTCGCCGCGCCTAGGTAGTGACTGTTCCTTTGCCAAGCACTCGGCACCAGAAGTGAAAGTCACAGGTCTGTCTTTCGGCTGATGCCTTTAAAAGCGAGATTCCGTGTCATGGCAGGCTTTGGCACGATAAAGAATCCTCACTACTCAATGGCCCTGAGTGCCGAGTATAGGTCTTAATTTGAAGCCCTTCACCGGTATATGGTGACGTTTCTATGTGAGTGAAAAATTCACGAATGGGACGTTAAACAGCATACAAGCAATCAATCAATCAACCAAGTACATATAAAAAATAAAGTAAAACATGAAATATCTATATGTTTGTTAAACATGTGATCAAAAGAATTTCACATGGTTTGTGGTTAGATATTATTTTTTATCCAAGGTTTTGGGATAAAAAAAAAACACAACTCGTTGAATAAATAATAATATCCAGCCACAAACCATGGGTTATCCTATGATCATATATATATATATATATATATATATATATATATATATATATATATATATATATATATATATATATATATATATATATATATATATATATATATATGCTTTGTTGTTTTTTTTTTTTAAACAACACCACATGTAAATAAAACGTAAATAGATAACAAATTGTTTATATCATCGTAGAATTTAATTTATTCAATAGTAATCAAAATGCAGATTACTCTAACTGTGTTAAAGTAACTTGGAACTCTTTAGTGTGCTGTGCACAGAAGGTTCTTTATATGTAAACAGACCACCATGTTCCACCTCGATCACTAACCATAAGCTTGGTTTCTTGTTTGTAATAATCTCTACCATTTTAAATTCCACTAATGATATAAGGATATATTGTGGATGACCCTGCATTCGCTAATGGTATACAGGTATTTGTATAATTATACAATGACGCTGCTATATTCATAATTGACATAATTGTATCATTAATGGATGTTATATCATTGAAGATTAAAAAGATTTCCCGAGCAAATCGTCCAAATAAATGATGCCCACGCATTACCGAAACATATATTTTATGCCTGGTAGCTATAAAAGTAAATAGTTGCCCCCGGAAGATGAAGTCAGGTGTCTGTATTACCGAGGCTCAATTGTATATTTTATTTGCAACCTTTTGACAAATTTTAAGTTCCCTGTGATGAAAACGATATCTATAAAACTGGGACTTGTATTAATAGCGGCTCAAAAAGTGGGAAAGTAGTAATATGTAATTTTATAATTTTAAACGTGTCAGTATTAGGTATAAAATCATACACATATGCTAAATTATAACTGGATTTGTATCACTATTGGATGTACAACACAGTTCTGTGCCTACGTTAAGGTAACAAACCAGTAAATTACTTACAGTCCACATGTAGGTTTCACGGAAACAATTCACCTCCATAAATTTCCCATTGACAGTTACATTATGAACACCAGTCGACTCAAAGCAATCACAGGAATGGGAACATCCTGTTGTATAGAAAAAAGACGGAATCGGGTCATAACGCTTACAAAGACGCAAATAGGTATGGATATTCTAACTTAATGTATATGACTGAAATAATTTTATTATACCTTATAATGGGAGTATATTGAGGGTAAGTTACAAATGTTAGCCATTTTTTTCGTAAAGAATTTCATTATATTTACTTTATAACTTTAATCTTGATTGTGACCCTATCCTAGCTGTCGGGACCTTGTATTGAATATAATACAAAAATAGGTCTGCTAATAAAGGGGAACAATTCGTACGCATGGGATTTCCAACAGGTTGTTGGAAACCTTGGTCTCCAAAAACTACATAGGTATCGTCAATCGAAACACAAGCATCATTTTAATATCAACTTCGGAGTACTTGTGTGTATAAATTCTTTATTCTACTATTCTTTTAAAAAAGAAGAAAATTTGGTTCTAACAATTCACATCCAAAGTTTGACATAGTCCACATCGTGGTTTCGCCAGATTCCTTAGACCATGGTACATACATTTGAATCACACTTTCTTTGAATGTTCCTCATTTACTTTATTAACAGCCATGTTCTTTTTTCAGAAAAATACTTTAAAAGAAGTGTTCCTATCTATTCCTACGCAAAACTCTGACTCCAAAAATGGTCCCAGTAAAATCCCATGGGTTTATTGGTTAAAATATTCAAGTGCTATGTGATTATGCGTCCCGGTTAAAGTTTTGGGAGCATGTCTATATCGCCAAGTACATGTAACTATAGGCCTATTTGGTTGAATGGTGTATCAATGATGCACAGTTTTAAATTTGCATTATTATACATTAGAGCACATTGTAATTTATGCAAAAAAAGCTTTTCCAAAAACTGCCAGAGCCATTTCCTTATAAATACGATGCATTATGTTCAATTACAGATGTGGATCTCATACGCATTAACATTGTGATGTTTAAAAAAAAAAAAAACAGAATATACATCACACGATTAATTTTTATCTTTTTCAAATGATTACGATATTGGTGTGTGGCAATGATAAGATAATTTGAGGTAATTATTTTTTAATCAAAAAGGGCCAGTGACAAGATCAAGAAAAGGATCCTGACCAGAAGGTGTAAGATGTTACCAGACAGATGGCAGGTATAGTGTTCCCTATGTGGTCCCCCCTTTTTACCTAAGTCGGTATCAACGAAATACAAATTAAGAAAATATAAATATAGTTTAGTTCATAACATGATAATCTGTTTTAAAACAGTAAAGTAAAATTATTTTCGGTACAATTTTTGATGTAAGTACATGTACTTTTTTTTTTTTTTTTTTTACAATTTTTTTATACAATGAGATCAATATTACTTACCATTTATTCTCCTTATTTTCTATACGGCATGCATGAAATGGAAAGAGGGATTATTAAACATTGCCAGTAACAAAACAAATACTTGAAATACGAAAGAGTTGTATTATAAAAAGGAAAAAATATAAAATGTTAATATACATTGAAATACAGAAAAAAGATGTACATGTATGTATATTCTTCCCGATGCCCATTTTAATGAAAAGGATTACGAGGTAACATATGGTCAAATCTTAAACTTATAAAAGAACATATAACTCATAATAGGTGACAAGAATTATATCACTTATTCTATGAAGCGTTCATTTACAATTGATTTAAATGCTATATTTTAATCATACAAATTAATGTTGTAAATTTTACCCATCTTAAGTATCGATAGAATATTCCCAATAACTGTAGTTGGTAAATAAAAAGAAATCTTGATATGTAATTAACAAATTTACATTTCTTACAAATATATATTTCAAACTATGTGTTTAAGAATTTTGAAATATTGTAAAACAGAAAACATGGGGGTGGGGAGGGAGGGGGGAGATAAGTGTGAAAGTATATTGCAGGAGTTGGCATACCTTTGTATAACGTGAACACTTAGTCGCCACGTGCACTGGATGAGACCCGTTGTTTCTAAATTCCTCTCCCCACAATCGGCAGTATTTGGGGGTTGTGTTACAAAGTTCCACACCGTAACACATCCCTGACTGTGCACAAACTGTGGCACACTGTATCAAAGGACTACCGAGTCGATTAATTTCAAACTCAGAAAAAAAGTCAGAATTTTGATACATCTCCACTTCTGTGGAATATGTAAAAGTAACTTCCATGACTTCGAATGAATACACCGGTAAAATTAAGAAAAATGTCAAAATGACCATGTTTTCTAAAAAATAATGTAGATGATATATGAGTCAAAGAAACGTCTACGTTAAAGGGTATAACTGAATTTATTGACGTTGGGTGAAAACATTTTCATTGGTTTATGAATTTTGGACCCATCATTTAATATGATTTCCTACTTACTACAAAGATAAGATCAGATGACATATTGCTTTTGACTCTCTTTGTAATGGTAACCCAACAACAAACGTACTACATTGTTTTAATTTAAAAGGTTTCCGCATCAATATATATCATGAAATATGTCGGAATCCACTTTTATGAACATACACGGAGTTTCTTTGTATCTTATTCATAAAAACCACATCACAATTGTAAAAAGTAATGAGTAAACCTTGTTACTAAGGTAAGGATCGGCCTGGAGATATTCCCGTGATATCTGTTGTGCTGGAAGTAGAACATTTACAATATTTACACTTTTTGATGCAGACCTTATGATCATGCAAATATTTGCAAGATATGATGCAAAAAAGGTAACATCAATACAGAAAATTATTTCTTTAATATTGCTCATTAAAGTGCAATTTATTTTCAAAACATATTACTAGAGAAAAAATCTATGCTACTAAAAGAAACGTTCTGTTTGAACTTTCATAACTGTATACAATGTACGTGTGAATGGTGGACTCATGTGCTATCATTACTACATTGTAGTATCATTGATGATAAGCTATCGATACTACATTATAGTATCATGGATGATGTGCTATCGATATTACATTGTAGTATCGTGGATGATGTGCTATCGATACTACATTATAGTATCATTGATGATAAGCTATCGATACTACATTGTGGTATCATGGATGATGTGCTATCGATACTACATTGTAGTATCATGGATGATGTGCTATCGATACTACATTGTAGTATCGTGGATGATGTGCTATCGAAACTACATTGTAGTATTACATATATATGTTTTGGTCTCTGAAAGGATTTCTTCTCTCTTTCACACAGAGACAACAAACATGGCAAATATTACAATTTTCATCTCTAAGGTATTATACAGTCTGTATAAATGATCGTCTTTTCTTTAAAAAAAATATAATAGAATTAACTACAGAGTGTATATCAAAAATATGTCTTATTATATCTCAACATATCTCAACAAGTCTCTACAGCCCAGTAATCTAGAACTTCGGTACTAGCTTGAAAATACGGATATATATTTAATTGGTGTGGTAAAATTTAGAAATTTATTTAGAAATTAAGGATTATCTCCCTCATGCATAGCTCTGATCCTTTGATGTATTTGACTCCAGTCTTTGGCACTTTTTCAGCACCTAAGATATATATGAAGTGACAAAGTGATGCTTTAATAAATAACAAATAATAAACGATCAGTTTGGTACATTAATTTTAAAACTGCGGTTATAACAATTATTTGCTGCTGACCTACATCTTTGCAATACCTAAACCTTTGACCTTATGTTAAGGAGTCTTTGACAGATTAGAAATGGAAAAGAAATACCAGAGGTAGGTGTATCTTTGTTGTAATATAGCGTTGAAATATTAAACAGATTTGTGATAAAAATTTCACGACCATTTTAGATCTCAATGGATTTTGAAGTGTCGATATGCTATGGTTTTGGTCTTGCAAAACACAATATATCATTAAGTGAAATGCTGACTGACGTTTTTATACTAATTGTTAGGTCATTTTTACACGCTGAATTGTCTACGGATTTTCCGTTTTTTCCCGATTATGACAAGGAACACACGGCGGGCATGACAGGTCGGCAGGGGATGCTCACTCCTCCATGGCACTTGATCCCACCTCTGATGTTTTACATGTAGAAGTCCCTGTAAATTGTTCTACTCCCTATATGTATTGTTTAAATGGACTTTGAGCTTGGATACTGTACGTTATCTCCATATTTCATGCAATATTTTGCAAAAATGACTTAATTCAACAGCTAGCATTTTTTTCTCATAAATAATCAAAAATCAAAATCCAGTTAATACGCACATCTCTGGTATGTGTACATTTAAGAACTTGAATATTCTGGACAAATGATGTATGCCTTTTAGTAGCCGCCCGTCTTCCCTCCCACCATTAATTTTCATCTTTTCAATTTTCCTTCAGAAAACCCGGTTAATAATTGTAAGCATCGCGTCTATTGTCAAAGACATGCATTATTATTTGACAGCTCTGTTTGCATACCTGTATATGCCACAACTTTTACTTGGGTAGAAATTGTAATATGATGTATACAACTTCTTAAAGAAATAATTACCGGCCCGGAATTATTAAATATTACTAATATGTATCCCAAGTACCTATGAGGTGCGTAAATAGAATATTCCGGACAATCTACAAAATTCAGGAATACTGTAATATAATTAATGACAATCAATTGAATTTTTGATTCATTTTAGTCGATATTGTGTATATTAAATAATCTTCTTGCCGATATCAGTTGCAAAACTAAATTGTGTAAGAAATTAGTAAGTGAATAAGAACATTTATTGACGAATTTGAATTTCAATTAAATGTATTGTACATGTAAAAACTTGACTTTGAATAAATTAATATATAATCAACTAATAATTGGTGTTTTAACCTAATTTCTTTCAGTAAAAAAAAAATTCAAAAGTATGATTATATTTAAAAATTTGAGAGAAACTCACAAATTTACATGTTATTTGTAAATGCTAAAACGGTGAATCGATGTTGGTATACATTAATCTGTAGCAATTCTTTTCAATTTCATTGAAACTAAATTATACAATTCACTAGTTATCCACTTCATTCTCTCACAGCACACTCTACGGTTTCCGAATCATCATTCTGGTCTCTTTCAAGGAGAAGATGCCTCTGGTTAAGGTGCTCCAGTGGACTCTGTATCCGTACTCTCCGTTTAGGTCCGACATGGTGCAATCATTATACCACCAAGCAGACCGTAGGTACGCGGCACAGTCAAAATTATCAGCCCCGTCGTTATCAACATCAGGGGCGCTGAAGCCCATGCCATGGTGGTATGCCAAGTTATCTCCTGCAGAAAATTAAACAAGTATTCCTACAGAGGATCCGACTGCGAAGCATATATTAATTCCCACTTTTGAAGGCAAGAAAAAAAGCAAGGAAACGTACATAAAAGTAGGGGAAAAACAAATATAAGATCGCTCAATATTTACTCATTACCCCCCCCCCCCCAATGAATAAGGACTCCAAAAGTAAATATTTTCTTGTCAAGAAAACTTGTATTTGTACACCAGGTAACATACATGTACATGTATATATCCAGGAATATGTGTTTAAAATTTTCTTTCGTGCATCAAGTTGAATAATATGGAAAATATATAGGATCATGCATTACACACAAGGCAGGCTGTCAGATCGATAGGTGATTGTAGACAGGACCCCACCCACCAATGATTATTTAAACATTCTTCTGGCAAACATTAACAATGTGTTCAAGTTTGAAAAATTCAAAAATGACGTAGAATTAAACTTTTTTCCGAATGAAAAAAAATCACATTTTGTAGAACATAAAACAATTAAGATAAGTTTTTTCTAATTAAAACATTTATTTTACTTTATTATTATTTTAATTCCAAGCATATTGTTTACATTTGATAGAAGTATAAATCCATGTTAGAAAACAATTTTTAAAAAGCCCGGGGTGTATATACGTATACACTGTATATCGGAGGAAGGGGTCCAGTCAACAAGCACCTCTGCATGCATATTGTCACATATGTTGGAAGAAATGGCTGATTGATCATGTTGATGAAAGGGTAAGAAAAAGAACTACTTATCAATATTTTATTGTTATTTTTTCAAAGAAACTGAATATGTTTCAGCTGTCTAATATATTTACCTGCGTCTCCAGAGTATCCGAAAACAGTAAGTTTATACTTATTTCCCTCGGTGTCCACTGAAAAATTACTATACTCTGCGTATTTCCATTCCCCGTTATTTTCCATTAGGTCGACTCGCAGATAAGTAAGACCCTTTTTTGTTAACAGATGAATATTTTCATTTCCTGTTTAAAGAAGAGTGTATAATTTTTAAGATTAATTGCGCGAATCTTAAAGGTCATGCATGCCACCTTGATACGCGTACTCAAACACTCGGTTGACTAAAGAATTGAAAGTTATATAAAGGAAAAGAAAAGAGATGGTTTGTCCCTAAAATGTTGAAATTATTGCTGCATCTGCACCCGAAAGTCGGTAAACAATATTAAATAAATATAATGTTTTCTCTTCTTTTTTTTTTTCTTTTTTTTTCATATAACTGCTTTTGTGTTTAACCTTACCAAGCCAGAATTCAGAATTTAAGGAACCAAATCCATATTTGTAACTTGACCAATTCCGATTAAACGACACAGAGCCATCCAGCCTTCTTTGTATAACCTATAAAGTGAAAGAAATGTTGGAAAACTGAAACTTTATGAATATTTATTTCTAAAAGACCTTAAAAAATCACACTTGATACCATTTCTACACATAGATGCAACTCGATGAATGATGGTAAAACGAGGTTTTAATCATACTCGTAAAACTAGTTTTTAATCATAAACTTTACTGTAACCGAAAACTTTACTTGTGTCCAAAGTTTATTTATTTTTCTATATCAAAATATACAAAAGCCAATGTCATATCAGTTTGATACAAGATTTCATTCTCATAATTCTAGTTAAAGATAAAATTCCTATATGACAGAAGCTGTATCCTTAATGGTTTGAATATACTAGTAGAAGGTAATTAATCATACAAGTTTTTAAGTAAAACTTCTTTCAATCCAAGCAAACTGCCTTCAGTGAAGCTAGTTTTTTGCCAAAAGAAAACAGAACAGTTTTTGTGATTCCAAAAATGTCATTTATTAAAAATGACGATAAAAATCCACATTATAAAAAATTACTGGGAGGCCAAAAAACCAATATTTCCTGTATTATACATTATAGGTAAAACAGTCCAAAATGAGTACATATTACATAATTACAACAAACATTATACACTGAAATGGCCTCCCAGAACTAGATGATAAAACAAAAGCAAAAAAGGTGGCCAAAAATTCTGCTGCAAAGAGATAACAGACAATACAATATATATAAAAATGAAATACAAAGGTGGTAAGTAAACTGCTGGGGCGGAGGAGGGTAGCAATAGAAAAACACAGCCACTCTCGACAAAACAAAAATGATAATGAAAGATGCTAATCAGCTATTGGATGAAAACTAAATCGAGAGGCCCCCGACAGGGTGCGTTATGTAAATACTTACATAACAAAATACTGTACAATGATTGGGTAAAAACAAAGAGGCCCCTGGTGGGGTGCATTACAAAACATATTACATAAACAAAAAAGGGGGGTTGACAATGAAATAACAAAACATACTAACATATATAATACTTATCAAATACAGGATTCAATTAAACGAACTTTATTTAAAACAATTTATTAACATAAATTTATCTTTATAATGATAATAATATCAGTAATGGGTGTTTAGTCACCCACTTTTGCAAAATTATACATGAGGGAATTTTAATCTTAATAAAGTACCACAGCGCTTTTTTCATACTTTAGGGATACAAACTTCTAGTAGTAAACAGTACTCACAGTCCACATATGGTTTCCACGGAAACACTTGTAAACTTCCATTAACTTTCCATTAACAGTAAGAATTTGGACACCGGTCGAGTCAAAGCTATCACAGGAATGGGAACATCCTAACAGATGTAAAGAAAAAAGGTGATTTGATGCATAAATTAAAATTGGGCAGTCACGAAAAATATATCAATATTCTAGCCCTTAAATTAATCTCTTAAATATACCGATTTTAATCATATGACCGTATTATTATATTCTTGTTTCAAATCAGTACTTTAACACACATTTTTTCCTTAATGGCGCTTGAGTAAATGTGGCGCAAAGATATTCTTTAGACTTAACTTTAGGTGAATAAAAGAAATAACTGTCTTGTCTTGGGTTTATCTTTATGAGGTTAGATGGGTGGATATAATTAATTTGAATGAATACAATTATTCCGTAAAAATATTTCAATTACTTACCATTTATATTCCTTATTTTCTATGAGTGCATGGATATAATGGAAAGAAATATTTTAAAATATCAATAAAAAAAACAAAGACACAATTTAAAGGAGTAATAATCAAAAATAGGGAAAAACGAAAATTAATGTTCACATAAATAAAAAATAAGAAATTTATTTTCTAACTTTTGGCATTTTTGAGTAAATGATTACAAGAAAACTTCAATCCATATGTTGTATGATTCTGTATCTTTTTATTATAAAGCTGCATAAAATTTAGACAACGATTTCTCAAAAACTCTGTAATATTCTTTTTTTAAATATTCGTGAAAAGTGTTTTCATTGTTCAATAAAACATCCAGCCATCATACCCCAAACAATCAAACCCCATCCAAAGCCCCCCTCCCCCCAACCCACGAAAAGATGAAAATATAAATAAATAAAAAACAAAAAAAAACTAAAGTCACGACACAAACATAGTTGCCAAATTTACGAAAAAAGGACGTGTCAGAAATGCTATCTTTTCCGAATTGTGTTTCGTAGAACGCGGGGGGGGGGTGGGGGGGGGGGGCAGGCCCCCACTTTTTTCTGAGGAAATGGACAGTAAATTATTTTTTTTTAGCTTGTCAGATAATATTGGGAAGTCCCCCCACTTTCGATCAGGTTAGTTTTTTTTAGCTTGTCAGATAATTTAGAAAGTTTCAACCTTTTTTTTTTTCTTTTTTTTTTCTTTTTTTTTTTTTTTTTTTTTTTTTTTGGGTCAGTTTTTAGGGGTCAAGTTGCCCACCCACCCTCTTTTGAAATCGTTGCTGCGGGCCTGTTGGGATGGTTCGTTCCATGTTTTTCTGTTATTAAAATATTCAGAGTTAAACATTGAGTGTTTCTGCAATGTTCTGTGACCTATGTGAGACTTTCGGCTAAAACCCAACAGTGGCTTTTGTTATAATAGAAACTGCATTCAATAGATTCATTAATGAGGCGAATAAAAGGAAATATTACTAAGTGTCAACCGTTTACTATTTTTTTTAATATCACTTAGTCAGCCAGGATTAAAACAATGTTGATTTACAAATTATTTTAAATGCATGAATGTGTAATAATCATTCCAACGAACATTGTTTATTTTATCCTTTTTCAAGACAGAGTTCAGTCAAAATATTGGCAAATAAAAAAACCTTGGTAAGTAATATAACAAATTAAGAAATGCATTTCTTTTTATTTCTTTTTTTTTCAAAAGCACGAGTTCAAGAATTCAAAATATTAAAACCAGATGTGATTGTATGCTTTAACAAACGGCATACCTTTGTATAACGCGAGCACTGGGTAGACGATGGATCTGGACTATCTTTAGTGAATACTGCGCCCCACAGTCGACAGCGTTTTGGGGATGTGTTACAAAGTTCCACACCATAACAGACCGCTAATTTTGCACACACAGAGGCACACCGTAGTAAACGACTCCCCGGTCTGGTTAATTCAAATTCAGAGAAAATATCAGAATTTTGCTTCATTGCCACTTTTGAGGAATATGGAAAACTGAAATCCATGACATCAAAAGAATACACTGGTAAAATCAAGAAACATGTCAGAATGTTCATTTTTTTCTCCAAAATAATGTCTGTGCTAAATAACGCCATTATAAAAGGGTATAACTGTGCTATAGAAGTCATGAAAACTCCATTATTAAAGGTATAACTGTTAATATTGACCGTAGGGTGAAAATCTTTCCATTAATTTTGAATTTCAGACAATCCATTTGCAACAAAGCTCGAAATATCATTTCCTACTTATCACAAAGATCAGATGACAGAATGCTTTTGATTCTCCTTGTGCAGAAAACTAATATTATAATATTTGAATTTGAAAGGTTTTCCTGGAAAATCATGTTATGAAATTTGTCAGCTACTACCTTTCCTATTTTAAAACATACATGATTTTTTTGTGATTTTATCATAGACATGGTTAATTGTGACGTGTTATTATCATTTTTAATTAAAACATGTTAACTAAAACGTGATAAATACTCAGTGTAAGCTAAGTCTTTTATGTTATATTTTTTCATTACTAAAATATTGTGCATCCTGTTTATAATTAAATGAAGTTTTTTCCCAGACATTAATAGTAAAATAACGTTTATATTGTTGATCTGTGGATGATCAAAATGCTTTTAATTCTGTTGATAACATCAAACTATGGGAAAAACAATACTTAATTAAAACATACAAGAAATGATGTTTACAATAATTAAATGTCTGTGTGACGAAGTAAAATGTGTAAGGTGTAATGAAACATTTAGTGACTCCTTTCAAAGTGAGATCAGTTTAATACAAGGGAGGAAGGGGTGGGAGGTTGTGCTATACGCTGCTGTTTTAATTGTTTAAAAAAAGATGATTTTCCTGGTTTAGACATACAGGAAATTTTGTTGCATGCATGGCTCTTGTTTCTGAAATCGTGAATGGTTTACAGCATATGTTAGACACATTCAGGCAATATTCTGTCGCATAGAATGTAAAGGTCAACCAAAACAGAGAATGTAGTGTTTAAAAAATAGAGGTAAATATGGCAATCAGAAGTTAGAAGGTTATTCCCTATTCTCTTTTCACTATTCGAATGGCGAACCGCATTCTTTGGCCGGTTCGCTATTCAAATTACCGTAAGTGTCCTAATGATTTTTTTTTTCAAAAAAAAAACCTGAATGACTCAATATAACACATGTTAAAATAGCGAATTAAAGACAACTCTTAAAAAGAGAGACGACCCCAAACCAATGTAGCTAGCCTGATCTAAATGATGACAATGGATAATTTGAATAGCGAACCGGCCACAGAATGCGGTTCGCCATTCGAATAGGGAATAAGAATAGGGAATAACCTTCTGACTTCTAATTGCCGTTTGACTTTGTCTTTTTTTTTTAACATACAAAGAGGTTCTTTGTATCTTATTCACATAAACCACATCACAATTGTGCTAAGTGAGGATTAATCCAAGGTACTAAGGTAAGGATCGTCCTGGAGCTATTCCAGTGATATTTGTTTTATTGGAAATAACATTCACAATATTTGCACTCTTTGATATAGATCCTCTGAACTGACGATTACTCAAATATTTGAAAGATGCAAGGCACAACAAGACAGAAAATTTTAATATTGTTCATTATAAAAGTGCATTTATTTTCAAATACAGAATATTACAAGATTAGTTGGAAAACCATATAAGATGTGTAAGTAAAATCAAGTTGATGAGTTTGATTAATAAAAATAAGACATTTTTATTTCGTTTAAGGATGGCCGACTGGGGTTTTCACTGTGCAATATTTCGCGCATTACAGTGAAATACCGTGTATTTGCAACTCTAAAAATTTTTTTTTAAATATCATTTTTTTTTTATTTGAACAGAATTAAGATATTGCAGATAAAAAATGATTTTATTTAAGAAAATGATATCAATTAGCTATTTTTTTAAATTGATAGGTAGGTGGACGTCGTTATTACACTGTATGTGTTTATGCCGTTATGATAAATTGAAGCTCTTAAGGAGGATGTTTATTTGCTTCAAAATGCAAATAAAAACACTTTCCTTTATAATAGTGTAGTATCAAAATTTTGAGACTGTTACTAAAAATACCCTGACTGTAGATTTTCTTGAAACTTTGCATGTTCACTGAGATCAGTGTAGATTACATATAATATAAAAATAAAGAGTTTCTCTATTGTACTTTTTACACAATAAAACCCCATTCGGTTCCCTTAAAAGCACCAATTAAGGTACATACAGCCTTGTTTTTGGTGACTGTTCCTTTGCAAAGCGATCCGCATTAAAAGTGAAAGTCATGGGCCTATTCTATTAATTCTTTCTTAGTTTAGTATTTTTAAAAAATGATAGTATTCGAACTTTTGGAAAGTGAAGAAGAAACACGTAAGTAAGTCGGATAAAATCTGACATTTTTTAACATCACTAGAAACATCAAACAAGTTTCCCCTAGAAGATTTTCACTTTCATATACATTAGGGTTTCCGAATCATCATGACGACTTCTTTCAAAGACAATACGTTGCTAGTCAAAGTACCCCAATGAACACGACGTCCGTATTCTCCGTTAAGGAATGAATGGTAACAACTTCGAAACCACCAGCCGCCCTCATAGACAGAGGCACAGGAGTACCACTCAGTAACATCAGAAGTGGTGAAGTTCATGCCATTATGGTAATCCATGTCGTCTCCTGAAAAATTAGAACATATTCCATTCAATGAAGTAACAACTCATATTCATATACATTGTACAAGATAACCTAATCTCATAATGTACACAAAAGTCGAAAACCCCAAAAACGAATAACTGATTCCAAGAATTATTGAATTAATTTTTGGTTTCCAAATAAAAAATAAGAAATACTCATGCTTCAGAACTGAAAAATTTATATGAAGAAGACTTGCTTATACACCATGTAACATCTATATTTCATAGTATATATATACATGAAATATTTCCTTTCGTCATTATTCTACGAGGATCATTATTCGTCTTTGTAGACGAGGAGACTTTTAACAAGGTGAAAAGGAGCATTTCTTATTAAATTTTTATTGTATATTAAAGAAAACCAGAAAAAGCCAATCACATTTTATTTGTTTTCTTATTGTTTGATTACCCTTACCTTGTTAAATACAGTGTAGGGATGGTAAAAAAGGAAATAAATGGATCGCAGAGAGACCCTTCGAAAAAAACTGAATATATCTGAGTTGTCAACTATGTTTACCTGCGTTTCCAGAGTATCCGGAAACCGTGAGTTTATACATATTTTCCTCGGTGTCAACGTAGAAATAACGGTACTCCGCGTACTTACATTCCCCATTACTTTCCATTAGGTCGAATCGCAGATAAGTATGACCATTTTTTGTTAACAGATGAATGTTTTCATTTCCTGTTAAAGTATAATGTATTTATTTTAAGGATCATTTGACAGAAACATAAAGACAATAAAAGAATAATTAACTGAGAATTAAGTTATAGAATCATTACATGATGTCGTGTTTGTGTTTTGTCAAAAACCCGGTTGATCAGATTAAAGAAATGATTGAATTAATTGTTCTCTTTTATAATTATTTCATGACTGATTTTGTGTTTAATCTTACCTAGCCAAAATTCAGAAGATAAGGAACCAAATCCATTTTTGTAACTTGACCAATTCCTGTTAAACAAAACAGAGCCGCCCAGCCTTCTTTGTACAACCTATCAAGTAAAACGAGGGCTCGGTTAGGCCTAATAAAGATTTCGTGAATATCTATGTCTGGAGAACCTCAAATATCCATATTGATATAGTTTCGACCAATTGCTGAAACTTACTGGATGACTGTACTTTCGTATCGCGTATAACCAGTCTTAAATCATACGGATAAAGCCAACTCTTTAAATATATGTATAAAACAAGTTTTTAATCCTACGTGTAAAACCAATTTTTGAAATCATTTTTAGATACCTTTTTAGCTTCCGACTTTGCCAAAATGTATTTTATTTAAATATTTTTCCTCTTTGTTGTGAGATATGAGATTTAAATTTTGCAATTTTCAGAAATACCAGAAAACTGTACTTGTATGCCGAGTGTGTGCACTCTTCTCTATCAATCTTTACAAAAGTAAGGGTCACATCACTTAAGTTGATACAACATTTCATAAGTTGATAGCATCGATGTCCATACAGCCTTGCATCACTAATAGTTTATTGATAATACAATCATTATATTGACAAAAATATTTCAGTCATGGATATAAAATAATCCATTCTTGCCACATTCTATAAAGAGATTTTTATCATAACTGGTTACTACAGCGCATTTCATATCATACTTCAGGGATATAGATAACTAAACAGTACTCACAGTCCACATATGGTTTCCACGGAAACACTTATAAACTTCCATTAACCTTCCATGAACAATAAGAGTTTGAACACCGGTCGAGTCAAAGCTATCACAGGGATGAGAACATCCTTTCAGTTGTAAAGAAAAAAAAGAGATATGATGAATGAGTCAACCACTTTTAATAAAAACAAGAGGCCTATGGGTCACTTCGCTCACTTGAGTTACTATAGCACTGCTGCTCTCCATCAGCAGATTTTACCCCTATTTATTCCTATGTAAAATTTTGATCACAAATTGTGGATCCATCCTACCTCTAGGATCATGAATTGAACAAATATGAATTTACACTACCTGAGAATGCTTCCATATCAATATGAGTAATCATGACTCTGCTGTTCTAGAGAAGAAAATTCTGAAAGATTTTTCTGAAGTATTCCTAAGTTATACTTTGGTCGCCCATTGTGGCCCACTCTACTCCCGGGGTCATGATTTGAACAATGATGCTTCCATATAAAATAACTTATCATGGCTTGACATGAGTTGGTTATTTAACTGGTATTTTATTTTCCTTTATACTCCTTTCTCTCGCACAACCACCCTCTCCATTCCTTATACACATACATGTATATACTGATTCTAATCATATGAACGCATGATTATGAACTTGTTATAAATCCATACATTTACTTCTTTGTTGATGTTTAAGTAAATTGTGCCATGAGAAATATTTAAATTAAGATTGAAATGAAAATTTAAGTAAATACCAGTCCTGAATTTGTGTTTTTTGAGTTTAATTAAATGGGAGTGATATAATTAATTTGTATGAATAGATACTTATTCCCTTAAAAAAATCTAAAATACAAACAACATTTATATCAACATTACTTACCATTTTTTCTCCTTATTTTCTACGAGTGCATTGATATAATGGGAAAAGGTTATTAAACAGTATCAGTAATAACACAAGGGTACAATATGAAAAAGCTCTGGTCAAAAAAAGGGAAAAAAGAGATGTAAAACTGCATTTAAATACAAGAAAAATCATATATATATATATATATATATATATATATATATATATATATATATATATATATATATATATATATATATATATATATATATATATATAAAGCACTAAAAATGACCAACGACACGAACAATAATAATTGTCAAATTTTCGGGACAACCTGTCCCTTCCCCAGGACAAAGAAAAAAGTTAAGAAGTCATAAAAACAAAGGAAATAGAGAAGCAAAAACAACTAGCATTTTTAGTGCTTTATATAAATTTCCATCCGTGACCTTGTATCTATTAGTAGATCCGACACTTAGGATATACAGTGTTGTTGGTTTTTAGTGCTTTTATATATATATATATATATATATATATATATATATATATATATATATATATATATATATATATATATATATATATATATATATATGCATTTTTCTTCCCTTTGCCAATTTTTATAAAAAGTGTTGACAAGTAAATTTTTAGCCCATGTTTGACATAATTCTGTACCTTTAAATTGTAAAGTTGCATAAAATTCAAACGTTTTAAACACCTCAAAATATTATGCTGTTCTTCAATTACTGGTAACCAAGAAAAATGTTTTTATTGTTTATTGAAATAAAAGAAGTCAGCATTCGAAACCCACGCACCAAACCCCAACCAAAACCACAGAAAAACTAAAATTCACAAAAAAAAATACATTAATAATCTAAGATAGCACAAAAATTGTTGCCGAGTTTCCAAATAAACACAGAACCTTTCAAAAAATATTACGAGATTTTTTTTCGCAAAAAAGACCAAATTCATTTTTGAGATCTCTTTCCTTCTCAAGATCAGCAAGAACACTTAACAATAGAACTTGAATCCAAAAGAGCAAGAAGTAGTACGTGTCAATTATAATAACACTGAATCCGCCGGTCTTAAAAAAATTAATTAATAATGATTTCAGGGTTTGTACTCAAAACTGTTGTCAGTTAATTCTAAATTTCTTGCTACTTAATTATCAAACAATTCAACAATATATGTGCTAAGTTATATTTATGAAAGTTACTTGTTCAGTGTTTTCTTGTTATATATATATATATATATATATATATATATATATATATATATATATATATATATATATATATATATATATATATATATATATATATATATTATATTATATTATATTATATATATGATAGTGTGACTATGTGATACAACAAACCCCATACCTTTGTATAACGTGCGCACTTGATCGTTACTTGCTCCGTCTCGTCGTTAGTAAATGTTGCGCCCCATAGTCGACAGCATTTTGGTTTTGTGTTACAAAGTTCTACACCATAACAGACCACTGACTGGGCACATACAGAGGCACATTGTATCAAAGGACTCCCAGGCCGGTTTATTTCAAACTCAGAGAAAATGTCAGAATTTTGCTTCATTGCCACTTTTGAGGAAAGTGAAAAACTGACACCCATGACATCGAAAGAATACACTGGTAAAATCAAGATACACGTCAGAATGATCATTTTTCCTCCAAATTTATGTTAATGTGCTTTATAAGTAAAAGAAACGTTATCATTAAAGATGATATCTTTGTCTATTGAAAATCTTTCCACTGATTTTTTTTTTTTTATTTTAGACACTCCAATTGCAACAAAGCTTGAAACATCACAAAATTCACAAAATGCTTTTAACTCTGATACTTACATAAAAGTTCATGCGGATCTTATTCATAAAAAACTCATAAATTTATGAAAAAAGAAAAAAAATTGTGAAGATTTGCCTGGAGCTATTCCTGTAATATCGTTTGTGTTTATTTATTGTTTGAGCAATAGATAAAAAAAACATTTGCACTCTTTGATATAGGCCTCAAGTACTTATGAACGAGCAAATATTTGCAAGCTTTAGTGCAAAACAAAGGCAAGACAAAACAAAATTAATTTCGATATGAATACTGTTCATTGAAGTGCATGTATTCAAGCAAATACTTTTAACGAGACAAAATATATAATGCCTCTCGAAAAAGATAGGTGAGATGTGTTTGAACCATCTAATACTATACTAGTGACTTGTGACTTTTGAATTGATGTTCTATCGTTATCAGATGTGTTTGTTCACTGAAAACTCCTACTCTTTAACAAATAGGTAAGATTATTAGTGACAAGTGTTATTTACAATAGCAAATGGTATCTCATGTTGATATTGTTATTTATTATTTCTAATTAGGACATTAATGTATTTATATGAATCATAGCAAATAGAAGGTAAATATTTTTTACATCACTGAAATATTGTGCATTCTGTATAAATAGTAGTACACGTCTTTCCCAGACATTAGCAAGGAAAGAATTTTATGTGGAAAGATATTGAATGACCAAATCATGATGTTCTGCATATGTTAAAGAAAATTTAAGGATGACTGGTCCATGGTCAAAGTCGTAAAAACTGGGATGTCATCAAGTGGTTACATAAAAGTTTATTTATTGATAATGGTGGGTCTTAAATCGGGGATCAAATTTCTTTTTTAAAAAACCCTTAATATCATTTTCTCCAAAATAGCAAGACAATGTTAGTTATACTTGAACCATCCCCCTTGTATGTCGACTGAACTTATTTCTTTTTTTCTCGGATCTAGAGTGTGTAAAAATATGGGGTCAAATTTTCCATGGGAAGAAAGAGGGTAAGAATCTTCTGATGAGAGTGTGATGAAAATGGCTTATATGGGCCTCTTGTAATTTTCCTTAGCAGCTCCTCGAGAATCTATTTCCAGTGAAGTTTATATTTTCTAAGTAAAGAGCGACGAACACTCTATCTAAAATCTATTATATTTGCATTCATTTCACTAGATATTTCTGAAATCTGACAAGAAATATTTTTCTTGACTAAGATTTATACCTCTACAGTATGCAGGATTCATGGTCGTTTGGTTATAAAGCGTATTTATGATGTATGAAGTAGATGAGTTGATTGTGTATACAGATTAAGATGTACATTTCACAGATAAAGTGTAAATTCTACATATTAATATATAAATTTTACAGAATTAAGTGTAAAATCTGCAGGTTAAAGTGTAAAATTTACAGTAAGATGTACATTTCAAAGATTAAAGTGTAAATTCTACATATTAATATATAAATTTTACAGAATTAAGTGTAAAATCTGCAGATTAAAGTGTAAAATTTACAGTTCTAAGTGTACATTTTACACTTGTAAAATGACAAAATGCTAATCAGCCATTCTACGATAAATGAATCAATTCAGCGTATAAACCATGAAAAAATAATTGTTTCAGATAGCAAAATGAATATCATAATTCTCTAAAGGGCTTATCAGTGAACTTGAAAAAAAATATTGTGCACAAATCTGGTATCGTTAACTTTTTACAACAATTTCAATATACCATTGATTTAAGGTAATGTTACGGAAGTTAATGCTTGATCAAGTCTTTGGTAAATATTTACAAAACCATGTGTGTATGTTAAGTCTTAGAGTTGAAATCGATCTTTAAATTCATAGTTAAGATATTACAACGGTAAATTTGTAAGCGACATAAAAAATTCTTAATTGGGCATGTTTTTGTAGAATGACTGTAATACGCTTCCATAGTACGATGTAACAATGGGTTACATTATAGTGTCGCTAAATTTGATTATCTTGGTATGTTATTTAATTATATTGATAAGTTTTTAAAGACACAAAAACATGTTGCAGAACAGAACAGAAACCCCTTATTTTCAGTTTTTGCGTGTCTAGAAAAATCATATCTTTAATGAAGAAACATAATGTTATGTATTTGTTGCCCATGTAATCAGCAAACTTTCATATGGATCAGAAATTTGGAGATGGCAAAAAGCTGGAGATGTAGAAAAAAATCATGTTAATTTTTATAGGAAAGTGTCAGGTTTTTTGACCAATGGTAGCAACTTTATTTCGTATTGTGAATGAATAAGAGTACCTCTTTTTGTTTAAATATAAATAAGGATTTTTAAGTAATGGGCGAAGTTAAGTATAATTGATAATTGTGTTTTGAAAACCTGCTACGAGGAAATGATCTCAAATAATGATGATTGGATTTCCTATAAGAGTAGCACGATGCAATTAATGTCAGCAGCTTTGAGGAATAGATCTTAAATTTTAAAGATTTTAAAGTAAAACTAGGAAAGAAGTTCATAAAACAGACGCCTTTTCACTAGTGTAGTCAAATCGGGCGATTTTTAGTAAGCAGTTACTCGCAAACTTTTCCGATCGAGTAATCGGTTACTCGGATGGCTTTTCTTTAGACCTATAAACATCCTTGCTCGTAGTATGTGTAATATACAGTATATGCCAACCTATATAAAACACAAATACCCTGTATATATACATTTTCTTCATTTATTTATTTATAATTACAAAAACACTAAAGCTTCTAAGTAAATTTGTTGTCGAATATCCCGTAATAATTGGCTGTTTTTGCGACGTGTCCTTTCTATGCATCGCTGGTCTCAAAGCTATTTTTTTCTAAGGCTGCCTAAAGTTAATTCTACGTTTGAAGTCACCCGCGCGCGTAGGTTTACGCGAAATACTTCGTACGTCTTCTGAAAAATAAACAATTCGAAATTTAAAATATCCATATGTGAAAGAAAATGTGCTGTGAAATCCTAGTCGGTGTCTTACAAGAAGAAAACTGGTGATGTAAATTGTATGTGATTATAAAATAAGATACATGTATAAGTCAAAGGTGATTTTATATTTAAGTAAGGAAAACGTCTGGTTTGGTGAGCGTTTATATCAGTTATCAGATCACAGACTCCCAGTTCGTCATTATTTTTGCTGAACCATTCACTGTATTAGATATTGCTAAGATTTTTAGTTTAAATGCAGATTGTGTTGGAAAAAAAACTATATTTTGCAATATACAGTAAGCTATATCACTTTAAATTTGTTTAATAGTGTCATCTTAAAATATTCGAATTCCTATAAAATTAAAAGAAAAAGTAAGTTGTTATTAATACACATGTAGTAGTATTTATGTAACTATATAATTAAAAGGAATGAAAATTTAGACATCTGCAACATTTTAGCAGGAAGAAGCTTACAGAAGACAATGACTTTCAAGTGAAAGATAGATTTAAGGAATGAGGGTGGATGGGGGTTTTCTAACAACCCTGTTTTGTATGTGGAAGTTAAAGTAAAATAAACTTATAGCCATAATAAAACATTTATTTATCTTCACTTTAAAAAACAAATGCTAGTGCAATGGAAATAACAGAAAAACATAGCATAAATGTTCAATTTTAATATAAGAATGTAATAAATATTGTCATCGTGATTTTAATTGTAGATAGCAGTTAACTATTTCCACAACAGGAAGCATTTAACCATGCAGTTTACCATGTATGTAGTGATATAAATCCATTGGACATTTGGCACTTCTGGTCTTCATCCAGTGCAAGCTAAATTGTTTACCAAGGAAAAAAAACTTTTATTTGTGTAATGCAAAACTGACTTAGACTTAGATACAATGTATCAAATCTAATACTTTTATTACTCGGTAGTGTTTTATGTACTGAAAAGGTTAATGTTAATAAATAAATATTTGTTTAAAATTTTTGTTTATTTTTTCCTCCCTCCCTCGTAGGTTTTGAATTTTAGGGGTGACGTTGAACGTAGAATTAACTTATCTTATACGTATATTAATTCCATTTCACATATTTTACACCTTACGTATTTCAATTCTTTAAAAAAAAATTCTGATTCTATGCTTTTGATGGCTGTGGCGGCATCTCGTTTAATCCTGTACTGCGGACTAGCACAGTATAAGTAAGGTAATTGTAATAAACTCAGGTCTTTTAAACGCCCTTCTAAACTTGTATACCCCTTTGCAATCAAAGCCATCAATTACATAAACTGTAAAAACTAACTGTAATCAAAACAAATCGGTAGTATTTGTGACATTCTAGGCTCGACGATTAACCGGTTAGCCGGGTACTCGTTGACAACACTACTTTGAATAAGTTTCGAACTTCTGATTGCACACTACTTTTCACTGAGGGGGGGGGGGGGGTCATATCACGTGCGCTAAAAAAACAAAAATAATAGATAATAGAATAATTTTAAAACATCAAAGTAATAAATGAAATCATAAATTTAAACAAATGCAAATTTCGAAATTGCGACCCCTTTACTTTTCTTCTTCTATTAGAAAGCAAAAATTGGGTTTAAGGGAGGCAGACATTTTGGACAACCAAAGTAGTGCGGAAAGGAAAATAGTTTTTGGAGACATGATTAGTTTTAAATAAGAATGTAGATTTTCTTATAAACCTTTCATCTAAGTCGTTTGATGTCCTGAATGAGTTATGATAATAAGTTTAGTGCAGTTAAATGAAATACTCAAGAAATGCAAAGACGGTACTATTTAGTTTGTATGGAAAATTTGCACTCTTTGTTTACAAAGACCTTTGAACTTGATCAAATATCAATATTCCCATCGTAGGTGCTCTCACGTTTCTTCGACTCTTCGTTTAGAAGCTGTAGGCTTGAACTAAATAGACTACTCCCTTAAAGCCGCTGCCATTATTTGTCTCTAACCTCTCTCGGGGAAATTATCGGTGATTAGTGTGAATTCCACTACTGTTGAGTTTAACAGTGTCGAAATCGGACGAGAATTCTTGGCATGATATTGAACAAAGTAATAATAATTTAATATACAAGGTTTAACGAATGATTTGTGATGTTTATATGTATTTTTTTTCATATCACACATTTCAAAAGGGTGGCCTTTCAATACGTTTCGATACCTATAGAGTTTGTTTGCTTTGTGCTCATAATGACATAAAAGATGAGCTCCATTTTATTTTGAAATATCTATTTTACACAGAAGAAAATGTATATTAAAAGATGGTACTATAACATGAACAGACCGAGTATGTTTTATTGATTTACTTAGTTAAAAAGTGTGAAAGAAATGTGTATACCAGACCTGTAATTCAGGGAAGTATTTAGCCAAAGCGCTTTACAACGAAATAGTGCATAAATATGTACCTTTTAGTTTAAAGAATCAACAAATGCTAGTTTTTGTTTTCTTTTGGTAAATTACGTTCAACACAATAAATTAAAAAGTAAATAAGTGATTGTTTATTGCAGTGTACGTCACATGTAATGCAAATATTACAAATATGATACAAATACAGTTGCATGAAAAAATGGCACTCTGCCCCCCCCCCCAAAAAAAGACCTGAAAGTATAATTTTTAAAGTTTTCGCTAGCAGTTTTTCACTTCACTATTATACAGTACATTCTAAGGTTCGCGAATCATCATTCTGGCTTCTTTCAAGGACTCGTCGAGCCAGGAATACCAGACAACACCAGCTTTATATAGTTTGCTGTCGTATTCTCCGTTCAGGTTCGCTTTATAGCAATTATTGAACCACCATCCCCCGTGATTGTTCATGGAGCACGTGATCGTGTCACTCATATCGTTATCAGCATCATAGGTGGTGAAGTACATGCCATTATGGTATGAAAAGTCGTCTCCTAACAAAAAATTTAAAGAAAGAAATCAGAGGATTAAGGATAGATTTAAATCCAACAAGCATTCATTCTTCACATTAGCTTTTCCCTCGTATAGTCATATAAACGGATTATCAATTATATGAATTTAGCATGATTAAGGTGGAAAAGGAATAAATATCGCTTATATAGTATTTTATATACTTCTAAATTGTCCAAAATGTTTTACCTGCTTCTCCAGAGTATCCAGAAACAGTGAGTTTATACTTATTTTCCTCAGTGTCCACAGAAAAGTTACTGTACTCTGCGTAGTTCCATTCTCCAGTAGAATTCTTTAGATCGATCCGCAGGTAAGTTAGACCATTCTTTGTTAACAGATGGATGTTATCATTTCCTGTTTAAGGATACGTTATTTGAGCTAAGGTCGTGTCTCCTTAAAACAAAAGGCCCCAGGGCCACAACGCTCATTTGGGTCACCTTGGCCCTGCTGTTCTTCAGAAGAATTTTCCAGTCTTTATTCACATATTAAAAAAATTGACCCCACATTGTGAAAATCAAAGGATCATGACATTACCAAACTTGAATCAAGAGGGTGCTTCATTATGAGAATTACTAGTATATACTTACATGCTCTTCCTGTTTCAGAGAAGAGGATTTTTAAAAATGATTTTGTTCTTGTATACCATCTGGCTCCTGGGCCGCAAACCTTAGACGAGCTCACTTTTTATCTCAATCATCTCACTTTTCCACTATTAATTCCTTTTGTAAACGTGAGACCGAGATCAAAAATGAGCTTTTCTCAGATTTATGGCCCCAGAGCCTGATCCCCAATTTTAGCCCTACCTTAACCATAGGGTCCATAATTTGAGGGTAAATAAATCCACACACTAGGGAATGTTATACAACTTAAAGTGGCCCTACAACTCTTCGGAAAAAATGCTTAACTAATTTCCTATATATTCTCATATAAGAATAAATCATATTGTGTATTCACCCTAACCATCCCCTACCTCTAGATCTGCGATACCTGAGGATGCTTATAATTTCATTTGACTTATCATTGTCATTCTGTTCTTTAGAAGCTTTAAAAATACTTTTTCATGTATATTCCCATGAATACTTTGATACTCAATTGTGGAAATACCCAACCTCGGGAATTTGAAAAAATAAGAACTTATGTTTATCAGATTATTTTCATTGATATTCCTCTGTTCTGGTCCGGTGGTTCTTGAGAAAAAGATTATAACATGACTCAACCGAATCACTGTTTCCTAATCATATCCCATTGAGAGACTATACGGAAGCCCTTTTAGGACCTATTAAAAATACTTTTGTCTGCTATAAAAGCTGTGTGATGCGCAGAGTGTGTGTGTTGTCTGTGTCTGTGCTTGTCACTCTCGCTTTCAGCACCATCCCTGGCTAGCAGTTTGCTGTGAAAAGGAAGCAAAAAAGGTAAGTCTTCCCTGCCAGGTACAGCCTCTCCACAGTTAGACCTATGTGGCCCAGAAATGGGATCCTCCTCGAGGTAGCAGATAGAAATTGGGTACCTTGCGCCCCTAAGCAGAACCACAAGGTCTTGGAGGAGACTAGGCCCCTAAATGCACGGCATGCATGGCCCACCGGTGTGTGGATATGCCCTGGTGCCTGCAATCCTAGTCCCCAGCTATGGGTACATAGCAACAAACTGCTGCCTTGTGATTGCCTTTGGGAGAAGGAAAGGCTAAGGAGTAAACCCTACAGAAATCCGCTAGGGTAAGGGCGTTGGCGGGGTAAGGCAGTTACCTAGAAGTTAAACTCTAATTTAAAAATCACGGGCAGATCTAGACTCGTCAGCCATGGAAAGCCATAGATCTAATGGAAGGAAACCATAAACAAATTACCCTGGTCCTCCAGGTTGGGGGTTGGGCAAGAGGGTAATCTCCCCTTCCTTTAAAACCATCGATTACGGTAACAAGGACTAGAAATATTTCTACTAACGTCGAGTTTTCAGCGTACCAGCAGAATACTGCATGTTTGACTGTGAACAGTGAAACCCGACAGGAAGCTGTCCACACGAGAAGTATACTGAACACACAAACTAAACTGAGAGTCGGTTTCTGGAACGTATGTACAATGTATGAAACAGGTAAACAGGCTCAAGTTCTGAGAGAGATGAAGGAAAACAGGTTACATGTACTAGGCATAAGTAAGTGTAGATGGACAAATTGTAGGAAGAATATTGCCAGTACAGGTGAAGTTATTGTGTACTCTGGAAGAGGGGACAATCAACATCATGAGGGAGTAGCAATCATCCTAAGTAAAACAGCAGCAAAAGCATTAGTAGAATACTACCCTGTAAACGAAAGAATCATCAGAGTAAGACTGAAAACAAATCCTGTACAGACATCTATAATACAGGTCTATGCCCCTACAAATGAAGCAGAAGATGAGATTAAAGAGGAATTCTATAGGGCTCTACAGGCCGAATTTCAAAGCAAGATCTGACGATCATCATGGGAGATCTCAATGCAAAAGTTGGAAGCGATAATGTCGGTTATGAAAGAGTTATAGGGAGGCATGACTGTGGAAGTATGAATGAGAATGGCAAATACTTTACGGAATTCAGTGGAAACAACAACATGGTCATTGGTGGAACACTGGAACACTGTTCCAGCATAAGGGGATACACAAACTCACATCGGTGTCACCTGGAGGGAGAGATAAAAACCAAATCGACCACATTGCTATCAATGGAAAATGGAAAATATCTTTACTAGATGTAAGAGTGAAGCGTGGTGCTGATGTTGGAAGTGATCACCACCTTGTTACTGTCAACATAACCCTCAAGCTGATGAAAGTAGCACCAAAAAGCAACATTAGGCGAATAGATACAGGCAAGCTAAGAGAAAACAAAGTGAGAAAAGACCTTAGATTATAGCTTAAGAACAGATTTCAGGTCTTGCAATATGGTGATGTTGAAAATGAGGAAGTGGTTGACGAGCACTGGGGTAAAATCTGCAACTTGTTCGGTGAAACAAGAACGAAGATTCTAGGGTTTAAGAGGCAGGTACATAAGGAATGGATTACACCAGATACTTGGAAAATCATTGATAAAAGAAAAGACCTTAAAACTAAGTTATGTATCACCCACTCTGAAAGAATAAAAGGGAAACTAAGAGAACAATATTCCAATTTTAATAGAGATGTAAAGAAAGCAACAAAGAAAGATCGTAAAAGCTTTACAGAAGGTATGACAAGAGAAGCTGAGAAAGCTGCTTCTGAACATAGAATGGGAGATCTCTATCAAATAACAAAAAAGTTGAGTGGAAGGAAAAGAAAAACAAACTTGCCTGTGAAAGACAAGCAAGGCAAGCTTATTACATCTGAAAGAGAACAAGATGAAAGATGGAGAGAACATTTTGAAGAAGTGTTGAATCGCCCAGAGCCTAACAAGCTGACACACATACAGGAATCTGACACTGATTTAGAAATTGAAACAGAGGAACCATCTAAAGCTGAAATATACAAAGAAATAACATCCCTTAAGAACAACAAAGCACCTGGAAATTACCAACTGCCAGCAGAGTTATTTAAAGAAGATCCAAACCTAGCAGCTCACATTGTACACCCATTATTCACCAAGATCTGGAATAATAACACAATACCTACGACATGGTCCAAAGGAAATATCATCAAACTGCCAAAAAAAAAGGAGATCTAACTAACTGCAATAACTGGAGGGGCATCACTTTACTATCAGTACCTAGTAAGATTTTCAGCAGAATAATAATCGACAGAATTAAGACTGCAGTCGATGCCAAAATAAGACAAGAGAAAGCAGGTTTTAGGAAAGGAAAAAGCTGTTGTGACCAGGTGTTTACCCTAAGAAACATTATAGAGCAATGTACAGAGTGGCAAAGGCAGCTTATAATAAACTTTATAGATTTTGAAAAAGCCTTTGACAGTATACACAGAAAGCTTGTGGAAGATCTTAAGGCATTATGGAATATCATCAAAGATATAGTAGAACTGATTAAAGGTTTTTACTTGGAGCTTAATTGCTCTATAGGCAGCTCAACAGATGCATGCTTCATAGTAAAATCTGGCATGAGGCAGGGCTGTGTGATGTCAGCTCTCCTTTTTATACTAGCAATAGACTGGGTACTGAAATCAAACCTTAGTGGCGACAACACAGGAATAAGATGGACTCTTTTTACCAGTCTTGAGGACATAGACTACGCAGATGACTTGGCCTTACTGTCACATCTAGAAAAGCATATGCAAAGTAAAACATCAAAATTACAGAGTAACGCAGAAAAAAATTGGACTGAAGAGCAATACCAAGAAAATTGAAGTTATGTCATTAAACACCAAGCAACCAGCAAGAATACAGGTAGATGGAAATAACCTGAGCAACACAACAACATTTACCTATCTTAGCAGTATAGTAACATCAGATGGGAGTGCGGACAAAGATATAAAGGCCAGACTAAGTAGAAGGACAAAAATAAGAATGTATAACGGCTGCGTCCTGTCTGTCCAACTCTATGGGGCAGAATGCTGGAGAATGACAGGAGACACATGCATACTTTCTAGTTTCCACAATGGATGCCTCAGAAAGATCATGAGGATTTTCTGGCCAAATAAAATTACCAATGTGGAACTCCATGAGAAAGCAAACACAGACGATATCAGAACTTTATTGACAAAACGGAGATGGTGATGGAAAGGGCATGTGTTAAGAAAACCAGCCAACAACATCACCAAAGTAGCTCTTAGATGGACACCAGAAGGGAATAGGAAACCTGGTCGGCCAAAGAACATTTGGCAAAGGACTGTGGAAAATGAAATGAGAGACCACAAACTAACTTGAGGAGAACTGGAAAAAATGCTCAAGAGAGAAGTGGAGAAATCTAGTCCTTGCCCTATGTACCCACGGGTATAACAAGGACTAGGTTGGTAGGTAGGTAAAAAATACTTTTGAATTCGATATATAACAAATTGTCGATTTTGTTATAACCAATTTAACTCCTTATAATAATTTTTTGAATTTGTAATAACGAATTAAATTTGTTATAACATATTTGTTGAAATCGTTCGTTATAACAATTCGACAATTCGTTATATCGAAATCAAAAATAGTTCTAAATGGGCTTCGGGATTCGTGGCTCTTCTTTTGAAAAAAAAAAATCTGAATTCCTTTACCCGAGGATGCTTTGGGCTATTTAAGCTGATGCTGACACTGCGTCTCCGGAGAAGTCAATAAATGGTTTACAGAGGGACGTTGTAGAAAATCTTATCAGAAAACCTCACCTGAGATCTCAGCTCAGGTGAAGTAAAATGAAAGCTAACTTATGCCAAGACTTCAAGATTACTTGTATTAAATACAAATTAATTCAGGCAGTTCACCATATATAAGTTACATCAGGTTTATTGCTACTCTCATAACAACAACCTGAAACTAATCGTGATAAAAAGCCTAATACAGGTTATATATATATATATATATATATATATATATATATATATATATATATATATATATATATATATATATATACAGTGAAACCTGTCTTATCCGACATGCTGCGGGAAATAAAATCAATGTCGGATTAGGCAGTGTGTCGGATTATCCAGTGTTGAATATTTCTAAGCATTATCATTAGTGTCAGATGACTTCATACAAAAAAAAATCATTTCTCAATAGGTTTAAAGTACACGTATATTTAATTGGCATAGTGTTTGCATAATTGTGTGTTTCTTTGTTGTATAAAATATACCCGATTAGCATTTCTTTGAGAAACAGCGTTTGTGACACAGAATTAGTAACTCTGTAGTAATATACGATGATTTTTTTTTTCATGGACAAAACAGATGGAACTGCCGATGGCTTCGCGATGTTGCAATTTAATTTTTACTTTAATTGACAGTGCAGTAGATGAAAGTAAATATTTCGTCTACCTTCTCTACACAGTGGTATTATTTTTTTTTTCAACAGATTTTCGTCATTGTTTATTTCTCAACATTGACTGTGCTATTAATAACGTCACGCGACTTTTTATACGAACGGGACAAAACTCTAAAACATGGTGATTGCGATTGAATTTTAATCAAACAGACGTATTGGTTATATTTTAAAATTTAATGGACAAGTTAACGCGGTAGTTTTTGCTTCCAGCTAATCTTTTATGTGCACAGCCTCGCTTTATTCAGTGTATATTAACTCGGAAATGAAACGTTTTCCATTAGACAAGATGCTGCCTTCAAATTGTGTATTGTGTACATTTTACACAGTAGTTCGCCGTACTCGTTTTTTATTTTCATTACATGGCTTTACGAAGGACTCTGACTGCATATTTTATTTTAATGAAATTAAAAATCTTATTTATTCTGTAAGGTAAAGGCGATCTAAATATCATGTACTATTTTTTTTTTCTGTGGCGTGGATGCTATTTTGTCAATGCGAGAATAAAATTGATAACTACAAAGAGAAATGATTGCCTAATTTTGAATTTCAAAAACTGTTCATTTAATGCTTAGATAAACACTTTCAAACTCGCACGTGTAATTAACTACTCTCTAAGAAGACCAATCTTATCACCAAACGGGACGTTCATGTTACCTGGCCAGCGGCTAATTACGGTACACCAGTGTAATTATGTCGGATTACTCAGGTGAAATCATAAAGTAATTATCTAGTTCTGTTGACAAAAAAGCGCCGGAATTCGGAATGTACAGTGGTCGGAATATACAGTGTTTTATTCTATGTAAATTATAAAGATTTTTTGGGGAATAAAATATGAGGTCGGAAAGTCCAGTGTGCCGGATTGCACAGTTGTCGGATTGGACAGTGGGCACTGTATATATATATATATATATATATATATATATATATATATATATATATATATATATATAATAGTGGATCCTCGTAAATCTGGTGTTGTATCATAGAATCCCCTCGCATATAGTTTTTCCCAACGGAAAAATGAGCCCTGGTTCGCCTGAATCAAATGATGAAGAAATCGAACTTATCAGATCAAAGTATACTTTGCTATTTTTCCTATAGGGGAAACTGTTACTTTATCAATATATATAATTTAATTTATATATATTTTACCTGTGTGCCAGTGATCCAGGTAGCATTTCAGGTATCGTAACTTACATTTTATTGGAAAGGTAAGTGTGATCGCCATTACTATGTTTGCGTTTTAAATTTAATCTTACCAAGCCAAAATTCAGAAAGTAAGGAACCAAATCCATTTTTGTAACTGGACCAACTCCTGTTAAACAACACAGAGCCGTCCATTCTTCTTTGTATAACCTACAAATTGAAACAAAAAAACTTTGAATACCCTACAATGTAAATTCAACGTAACATTGTATAACATTCAACCTGGCCTACGATGGTTGATCTAAAAGTAATGTCACAACCTCTATAAAATATATAATATTGAAATGATATCAAGAAAATTTTAATACTAGTACCCCTATCTATTATATTATTTATCATCTTATAAAATACTTTCTAAAATATTAAGATAATCACAGCGTTAGGTTTTAATTAACGCTTCACGGAAATAATGTTAAAGACGTCGATGTGACCTTACTTTTCGGCACTCCTTTTCAATTCATCCGCAAACATTGTTTAACACAGAACGTAAAACCTTGTATAACATACAACGTAAAACGTTGTATAAGATTGATTTAAAATCTAATAATTATTGTTTTTTATGATTTAATTTTTGCATGATTTCTACCACCATCGGACTAATTTGTGTTTCAAAATATATAATAAAATATGTGTAGATAAATTATAAACGTTATATAGTAGATGTATCAATAGTCTTTACATGTGCTTGGATGATTAAAGGTTGATTAACTAGAAATTCGTCTTTGATGGATGCAGTGCAGCACAGTCATTAAAACTTCGGTATATCTTTAGATTTTATATCATAAATGGTTAGTTTAATTCCTTTGCATACTTTTATTGAGTTACAAACTACAAAATGTAGTCAATTACTCACAGTCCACATGTAGTTTCCACGGAAACACTTAACTTCCATAAACTTTCCATCAACAGTTAGATTATAAACACCTGTAGAGTCAAAGCAAGCACATGAATCGGAGCATTCTGTAATTGTAAAGAAAGATTGTCAAAATCTTAAAACAATACAATGCATAAATTGAGTGCACATATTATTGCTGTTTTTGAAAGCTACCCAAGGAGTACAATGATCAACAAGCACAATTCAAAGCTTAAGGCTGCTCATTCCTTGTTTTGAACCAAAAAAAAAGCACTAATTGTATTGTCATATGATTCATTGATGAAATGGATACAAATTTGTTTGCCAACTTTCGACATATTTCTTGGTTGTAACGTTTACATATGCTGAAGTCCAAGTCGAACAAAGCGCAGGTAGCCAGATTTCATCGAATGAAGAAAATAAACAGAACACATCTTATTACATGTAATTTAGAAGTTCCCGACTATTTTTGGTCGAATGTTGAAAAAATTTTATGTCGCATTTTTTCTGAAATGCAGATGAATATAATTTATTTATGATTTCTAGAGTGCTGGATTTCATTCAATCAAAAAGCTAGGAATCATTCAATCATATACTGATAGAATCGGTTTTAGTGAAATTGGTAAAATCATATACATTTTAGGAAACTTATTGACACCGAAAACAAGATTTTTAATAAATAAGTACAATATGAATTTGTATTGCCTCTTACAGGTCCTAGAAATAGAGAGGGCAATTATGTGGTTTATTATATGATTGAATAATTCAAAACTCTCTGATTAGCTTAGATTGCAGATTGTCGAGATAATTAACAATTATTGCTTTTTGAGGATAGTACCATAATTTAGTCACCTGAGGAGTATACAATATTCACCGAGCCCGAAAGGCGAGTTGAACACGTACTTCAAGGGTTGCTATAACATAGTATTGAATGAAAAACAGCAATAATTGTTTTACTATATGATTCAATTTTTAAGGAGGTTGGATCCTGTTATCAAAAGTATTGAGAATTTTTTATCAAGTATATTTTTAGAATCTATACACATAGCTTAATTAAAAATCAAAACAAAAAATGAGAATCAATGCGCTTCTTTTGGCACTAAGGAGCATTCCATATGACCTTTTAGCACTGTAATTACGTCTAACACACAAATCTATTTTTCAAAGGTTTTCCTCTAATATTTTTTATCCAAATAAATTATGGGAACAATCATAGTCTTTTTTCATCTTCAATAGTCACATTAAAATTCGTGACAACAAAAAAATATCAAAATACTTAATCAATTATTTGACGTTTCTGCATTCAAAAAATGTCATTTTTGGCATTAAAAATTTAACAAGCAATATAATCATTTGAAAGTAATGACATTTTTCTGAATTTAAGCAGAATGGTTAAAATTATCTTATATATTCAGAAAAGAAAATTAAAAATGGGGGTCTGTGACGTTAATTTTTAGATATTACTAAAAGATTGTTAATTTTGAGCTTAATTGTTCTATTTTTTTTAAGGCACTTTCACAACATTTTTGCTATATTTGTCAAATATGATGATGGAATTCATGACAGTTACTTTAATATATACAGTATTTAGGACCAGCATAAAACATTTCACTGCACAAATAACTCTTTGTGTAGGCTGCATGTAAAAATAGGAATCCAAAGTTAAAAATACTTAAATTACTTCTAAAGAGAAAAATTGATTATTTTCTTCTAAAAATAACCCTTTCCCCACAAAATATAGTTCCTCATTTTATGCTTTCAGAATGGAATCCGATCATGGGGGTTTAATTGAATGTAGTTTAATTAGCATTGTAGAGTCCAAATTTATTGTAAGAACTTAAAAACTTAAACATTATGCATTTTTTTTTAAATAGACGTCAAGACAAAAATCTGCTCCAAAGCTCAGGAACGAACCTCTTTAAATGATGCAAATTCGTTGAGCATCTTGCTGAAATCCTAGCCAAGGACAATAGCAGAGGGATTCGCGGGGTTAAAATAAGCACAACTAGTTGTCCTTATTTGGAATTTCTTAATCTATTTTTTTTTGGTGCGATGTAGAAAAAATATTTTGTTTTTGTTGGATCTTACCTAATCAGACAGGTTGGAATTATTCAGTCATATAATAATACCGAAATGTTCACCTAAACGAGACCCTCCAGGTGAACATGACATTTATTATTTTTCTACATTAGATCGTAAAATACATCGAGAACTTCAAAATTGATACAATTTATTTTTGAAATTTTATGTCCCCTGCACCTCACCTTGAAAATAACATTTACAATGATTGTTTTTTCTTTGATTTATAAATTAATTCAATCGGTTATGAAATTATTTCACTCAACCCGACTTCCAAGTGAACATACATTGTTTTCCTATATCGGATCAAAAAGAAATCAAAAAATTCCAAATTAATGCAAAGGGATATGTTTATTTTAACCCCGCTTCTCTCTTTGCATTGGGCTGCGACTTCAACAAATGTAAACTTAAGAAAGATGGCAAGGTTTGGTAATTAAGGAGTCATATAATAAAACAATTATTGCATTTTCAGTCTCTATCACTATTTAGCAACCAAATTCGAAATAGATATTGACCTTGGCTTTCATGCTTGGTGGATATTCTACTTATTCTATTTAGCAAAATCGTTGTATTACCCCCAAAAGAGCAATAATTTTATAAAACACTAGACAAAAGTAAAACCGGTCACAATATTTTCCAATTACTGTACAGTAGAAAACCGATTATAATTTATGGTTGTCTTCCCTCAGTAGTAATATCTGATTAACCTTTCTTTGTCTTTTTCAAGTAATGTATGCCACCTACATGTAGCCTCATGCAAGTCTCATTCTATTATTGCACATGCAGTAGTGATCAAATGACATCAGTGTCCATATTTCTTAACAAATGCTGTACAGTCACAACATATTGATCTGTTTGTTTTATGGCATACACATTTCCAGACAAAATGACGATATAATGTTTAATAAATTAAACGATACACAAATATTCAGGGTCTTTTATTACACAAATCTGATATTATAGATTACGAAAATGATCAATAAATATTAATTTTATTACAGATTTACGGTGTGTGAAATTAATTCTACGTTTGACGTTTCCTAAAAAAAAAAAATCAAAACCTACTAGCTAGGGAGGGAGAGGAACCTTAAACATGAGATTTTATTGCACGGCTCACATGAATCAAAACACTGCGAATACAAGTGCATGTATTTGTTCAACATGTACCTATAAGCATATTGTTCATTTGGTTTTTTTTCCTGATGGTTAAAAATTGATCAATACAAGTCCCAAATAAACTTCCTGGAGAGCCTGTGAATTCTGACTGTTCCTATACGGAATGTACACTTTACTTGCTAAAAGTAAAAGCAAACAAGATTTTTTTTTCAATGGGGAATTTGTTTCTTTTTTTCAAAACAGCAATTTCTTCGAAATCTACACGCGAATGAAGGTGACAGCAAACATGAAATTAATTTTGGACAGTTTTAATTAAAGAGATGTTTGCACTGCTAAAATATTGTTCAAAGAAACACACTTGCTGCATGCGATAGTAATGTAAACGGTAAACAACATGAAAACTAAATAGGGATAATCTGGAAAAAGTCTGGCCATAATCTAGCAGGACAAAATATCACAGACTCATAGCGGTCATTATGATGGTTGGTGAAATCAGTAGTTTTGTATCTAAGCTGTACACACACGCACGCGCGCGCTAAGGCCAACAATATATTTTCTTTGTTTGATGTACTCCGACAGACTCATCAAACTTGCCCCTACCCGATCTTTTTTTTTCAGTACTTCAGTTTTTAATATTTTTTTTCCGTTTATAGAAAAATACAGTTTGTCTGACTTGCTTTTTTAAAAAAGTTTTAGGATCCATCTGTCTTTTTTGGTTTTTGCTGTATTTTACAAACATACAAACTATGCTGATGAAGTTTAGGTAAGAGTCATGGAGAATAAATGTGTAAATCTGTGATTTTTCGTAAAATTTATCATTGTGTTTGATAATTCCTAAAATAAAAAAAATAAATAAAAAACCAACTACCTTTTGAAGATATATGGGGTCGGAGTACATCAAACAAAAATATTTTTAATAATGGCCTAAATATAACATTCCTATCATTAGCTTGAAGTGATTGTATAACTTTTACACTAGTATAATTTTCTTATAAGTATAAATCTAAGTCAGGTAAAAGGTTATTGAAGTATTCTTACGTAAAGGTCACATGACAAAAAAAAAATATACAAGTTAATAATGTCGAAGGATGGGAAAATATCGAAAATAGAAAGGTGGTCAAAGGTCATATTAAAAGGGTAGCTTATCCTAGTATCTTCTGAAAGTCAAGTAATAAATATATGCGTATTTAATATAAGCATCCCACTTCCCATGGTTTAAAAGAAATATTAAGCTAAAAAAAATGAAAACTTAAAATGAAAAGGTGAACACGGAGGTCATTGAGTAAGAAGGTTTGGTATTTTTAAAAGGGTCTATGCATGACCTTAAATTCTCATCAAAGCCTAGTCTCTCGATCATGATTCAAAAGATATACGATGTGACAAAGAATAAACAAACAAACAACAAATAAAGTGATCCATTCGTACTTATGACTCTAATTTGTATGCAACAAGGAAAGGTCCTGTTGTAAATGTTAACTGTGTGAATATATATACAGTTATTTATTCGTTCAAATAAATACAGAGTAATAATTATACGAATTTAATAATTGCCTGTACTCACCATTAGCTTTCTTGATTTTCTGTGGATTGAAGAAAATGAAAAATAAATTGAAAAACTCTATATTTGATATTTGAATGAACTTTCAATATGGAATGACTTCAATTAAATAAGGGAAAAGAAGAATTATTTTACATGAAGCTTGAATTATTTTTTTGAAATGAGTTTTGGAAAGAAGATGTCTGTGTTTAAAAAGGTGTTTTCTAAATTTTGGCCTCAAATTGGCCTATACCAAATAAAAATTCTGAAGCCTTATTTCAGATATACAGGACAACACAAACCACATTATATATATATATATATATATATATATATATATATATATATATATATATATATATATATATATATATATATATATATATATATATATATATATATATATATATATAGATAGATAGATAGATAGATAGATAGATAGATAGATAGATATGTATGTATGTATGTATGTATTTGAATTGCGAAAGATGCAGTAGAGTTCTGGGAACATGGGAAAAACATTGTTAAAATCAATTCACTCGAATTGTCCTCTTAGATGAAAATGAGGTCTGAAAACTTATTGCTCATCAATCTGCAGGACCCCACTCATAGAATTCGAAAAGATGATTTGGATACTGCGTAAAATGTAGTTTTCGGTCTCAACTGGCCGCTCAGTTTATCCACAGGACACCACCATCATATTCAAAAAGATTTTTGGCATGCGTAAAATTTTGGAGAAAAGTACTCAAAATTTTGTTTTGCGGCCTCAATTGACCTCCCGGATGAAAAATCTGCAACTTTTTTACACATCTGCAGGACATAGCAAATCAAATTCCTAAAGATGACTTGGACATTGCATAAAATGTAAGAGAAGCTCTGGTAACAAGGTTTTCGTAAATACATTTTTTCGGCTCAATCTATTGTAACATGTCGTATTACTACACAAATCTTGTGTTATATTTGATAAAACTTGTCGTTCATATTAAAAATCATGTTATTCTTATTCGAAAACTTGCTATTCATATTTGTAATCTTGTGATTCATATTCTAAATCTTGTGATTTATCTTCGAAAATTGTTATTCATATCCCTAAACTTTTTATTCATATGCGAAATCTTGTGATTTGTATTCGAAATGTTGATATTCATATTCGAAAACTTGTTATTCATATATGCAAAAATCTGTGATTCGTATTTGTAATCTTGTTAATTATATGCGAAATCTCGTATTATCAGATTATCGCATATAAATACATGTAACAAGATTTTCGAATATGAATAACAACTTTCTGCATACAATAACAGTTTTAGAATATTAATACATGTATCAAATTTTCCCATATTAATCACAAGATTTTCGCCTGCAAATTACAAGATTGTCGAATAACAAGTTTTTGCATACCAACACGTTCTGCAGTATGAATATCTATACAAACTGAATTTTAAGCGAGACACAAATTTAGCGATTTGTTCTTGAAAATCAGTACACATGTATATTTCTTTTAGTGATTGTATAATGCCAGGGAAAACAAGTCTTACGTCCGATACAGAATGAATTGTTTATTTTAGCATCAACACTCTTGCTCATGATGCCAAAAAGCTAAAAAATACTACTCATACGGTATTAATTTTTAATATTTCAAATTGAAGTCCACACCTTGTATTTCTCAAAAATGTTCATCGACTTTTGCTTCCAAACTTTTTAATTACAAAAAATGTTCTACAATGGCTAGATATCAAACATCTGAAATATAATCCTCCTACGTGTTCATGTTCTTCACCCTACAACTGCAGGTCTGCTGGACACGTCATTACTGGTAAATATAGTTAATAATGAGGACCTTAAATCACTTATTCAAAATTTCATAAATACATGTATCATGAATTCTGTCAAAGATTACGCCAGGCGTTAATCGGGACAAATATGAAAAAGAAAACATCGACACTTGGTCATGAATGTTGAAAACGGTTGAGGGACAACATGAAAACCAACTATCTTTCTGTTTTCATTAATTCAGAAGTGAAAAAAGAATTAAATAGATTTCACGATCAATATGTACTTGTACCAGCTGACAAAGCAGGTAACAACATTGTCTTTGTAAGTCTCAATATTTTAATTGTATTTGGATTTAATTCTATAAGTGGTAATCCAACTTATAATTTCTTTTCTAAGGAGGGAATCCTTCAAGATCGTATATGCTAGTTTTAAATATTTTTAATATACCCAGCAGTCAAATTGAATTGGAATTACTATACCTATACATGTATTAGAATTCCTAAACTAAATAAATATTCCTACTAAAAAGATACATAGCGGGTTCCCTCAAATAATCCTCACCAAGATATTAACAGCAGTAAAAGAGAAACTTCAAGAATACTGTACAACGACATACTCGAGAAACGGTGTTAATCAAATGTGGATACTTAAAAACTCCAAGGAAATCACAAAATTTGACCAAAATGAAATAACATCAAAACGTACGACTTTTCAACACTTTATACAACCATTCCCAACGATAAATTAAAATCCAGGCTTTCTGACCTCATAGACACCTGCTTTTTTAATAAAAATGGAACTCACAAATTTACATACTTTGTCAAATTATTTTGTTAAACAAATTCTGCTTTAACACACAAGTACGCCATAGTTGATACTAAGAGGATGCATGGGTTTCTAATTGACAATATCTGTACTTTTGCGAGAAGTTAAGTCTTCCAGCAATTTGTTGGAATTCCCGTGGATTATAATTGCGCCCCATTATTAACAGACTTATTTTGTATTCTTATGAAGCAGAGAAACACGGACCTCAAAATTTAGAGGTGGATCAGGTGCCATGCAGGAGTGAGCATCCCCTGCCGACCTGTCATACACGCCGTGTGCTCCTTGTCATGATCGATAAAAAAAACGAATGATAATGATAAACGTGATGACGGCAACTTTTCTATCCTAAACTTTCCTTATTTATATAGAATATACCACTATCACCTACAAATGGAGTTTATGTCTCCCAGTTGATTCGATACGCAAGAGCATGTTCTACGTACGAACAATTTCTAAAACGAGGCAAACTATTAACAAATAAGTTGGTGATACAAGGATATCAACAGTCTCATTTAAAGTCAAGATATCACAAATTCTATGATCGACACAATGACTTTGTTGGCAAATACAGTATATCATTGAGTGCAATGGTGACCGATGTTTTTCATTCAAATTGTTACGCCTTTATTTTCACAATGAATCTTCTACGGATTTCCGTTTGTCTGATCATGACAAGGAGGTCATGGCAAGTGTTATTCTTACTTACCAATGGCACCTGATCCCACCTCTGATGTTTTTGAGGTCCGTGTTTGCTCTAGCTGCTCCAAATGTTCAAATGGACTTTTGAGCTTGGTTACTGGTCGTAATCTTCATAATTCATATAAATCAAAGGATAATCGCATACAAATCACAAGGTTATCGAATGTGACTATCAATCATTGAATATAATTCAACTTTAAGAATATGAATCACAAGTTTTCGAATATGAATAACAAGTTTTATCAAATATAACACAAGATTTATCTAATATTGCAACGTTTTACGCGCCATTCCAAACGACCTTATGAAAATTCCATTATTGCACATTTACAATGCAAGTCATTACCAATTATATTTCAAAATATGATTTTGTTTTCTGTGTAAAAAATGAGTTGTTGAAACCAGGTTTTTATAAAAGAAAAAAAAAGTTTTAGAAAGAAGATATACTGACGGACGAACAGACCGGGATAGCAACAATATACTTCAACTTTCTTTTGAAACTGCAGGTATCATAATCTGTAGACTTGATGAAATAGTAGTTGACTCTTGATGAGTTTTTTCTTACTTGTTTCATTCATGAATCCATAGACCCATGCAGTTTATATTGAAAGCTTAATTAATCATGCCACGAAATCATTACCTGTAGTAATAGGCTATTGTGAAAAAAACTTTTGAGCGGTGGTAGCTTAATGCCATATTTTACTTTTTTTTAAAATCAATAATCATAATGAAGATGTATGTTCAGGAGTTTAAGTCTCTCCGTGCTTGGAGAATCATTGTGTTGAGTTTCAAATGTTGGCAGATTATGGTTTGATACTTGAACAATGAAATATTACTTTTCGCCTCCTGGGACATTAACACCATATTTCTAATACAGAACGACAAACTTTTATACACTCTATGTGGCAGAATTATGCGACTTTAAGATTTTGGTACTTGCAATTTATTTTCTACCTAGACTAAATGTGTTCTGATATTCCTGTTAACAGTTCAATTGTCAGGGGGAAAGCAATGCATTTCTGTAATTATATAAGCATTTCCTTAAGAACATTCGGGATTAATGTTATTCCGGTTCGTCCTTCTGCGCATCCTCGTTTTAAAATCTCTCTTACATTCCAAGTATTATAGCCAGTTCAACATCTGAAATATGATTGGTGATGTCCAGTCCAATTACACAGAATTTTCAAAATCACCCTGGGGGCATTTGGGTCGCAAAATTTTTCTCTACTAAAATCTGATTATTTGAGCTTCTTTTACATTTTATGCAGTATATAAATCACCTTTTGGAATATGGTTTGTGTTGTCCTGTAGATATGCAATGGGGTTTTGGAATTTTCATTTTCATAGGGAAGGAGATTTTAAGCTAAAACATATTTTTCTTTTAAAAATTAAACATGTTCTTCTCAGAAGCCTTTTAGCATTCTACGCAGAGCCAAATCATCTTTTAATTTGGTGGAAGATGTGCCATAAGGTTTGAATTTTCATTTTTATCCAGGAGGTCAATTGGGGACAAAATTTCAACAAAAAAATCAATGTTTTTCCAAGACTCCTTTTTAACAAGAATTTATGCTTCATTAAATTCTTTAATCTCAGATTGGTTATGAATTTTATACATGTACTAATGGGCCACACGCTTACATGAGCATTCCATGCTCAACTTGATACTTGTATATATATTTTTTTTTTACGAAGGTGAAAAGGAGAAAAAGTACATTAAGAGGTAAACACTATTTTTAACTTACGACAGCATCTGGTTTCAAATGATATTATTGTTTGTAAAACATGGATATATTGCTTTCTTCAAAGTTTTCATTGTACATAAAAACTTTGTAATTTTGTACACGAAGTTGATAAAAAAAAAATTCGAAAAACATTCATGTTAAGAATTGCAATTCAATTCTTTTGAAGTAGTTTTCAATAATATTAAACTAAAGAATAAGAAAGTGTGAGCCATACATGTACCTTTGTATAACGCGAGCACTTGGTCGCTACTGGACCCGACCCGTTGTTTGTGAATTCCTTCTCCCAAAGTCGACAGCGTTTGGGGGTTGTGTTACAAAGTTCCACACCATAACACATCCCTGACTGTGCACATACGGCGGCACACTGTATCAAAGGACTTCCGAGCCGATTAATTTCAAACTCTGAAAAAATGTCAGAATTCTGCTGCATCTCCATGTCTGTGGAATATGTAAAAGTAAATTCCCTGACTTCGAAAGAATACACTGGTAAAATTAAGAAAAATGTCAACATATTCATGTTTTCTACTATTTTGTGCCAGCTACTTGGTTCAAAGAAACATCATTAAAGGTTATGACCATGTTTATTGACACTCGAGTGATACAGTGTAATTATTACATTGATTTTTGAATTTCAGACACGCCGATCACGACGAAGGGTTTAAGAATGATGATTCAAAGAAAATATGCTCAAAATCGTGACACATGAGAAAATTCATGATTTACACATACTTTGAAATTCGAAAAACATTTTCATTTAATTTTTATGATATTTCATATTTTGAACAAAGGGTACCGAAAGCCCCTCGTCGTCTGATCTCATGTGATTCGTAAGAAATCATCTTTTGATCAAAAGAAAAATAATATTGTTGGTACAGAGGTAATGTTTGACCCTGAAGGCGTTCATGTGATAGCGTTTGCTTGTACTCTTTTTAATGGCAATACTACACTTCAAATACCATATATTTGTACTCTATAACACAGACATCTTGCACTTTTGAGCACGCAAATATTTATAGCAGTTGGGCTAATCATGGTCGCAACAAAGCAAAGACCTCAAATTTTTTTGTGAAAATACCTTTATTCAAACACAAATTCAAAATAAGTACAAAATGAAAGACACATATAAGGTTAAGAAAAATAAAAAAGAAACCCCATGGAAAGAACTGGAATCTTTATTCATATAAAGGGTACAGAATGCTAAAGATACCTCACTCTAGCTTCCCGCCAGAAGGCACATAAGAATGCTATGCCTTCCTTCCATTTCTTTCTATCCCTGGCCACCTGCTTTGGTGGCATATTCCATCTTTGCCAACCGGCTGCTTTTCCTTCTTTTTCGATTGTACTTCTCCATGTGGTGTTGTGTAGTATTATACAGTCTCATTGTGTTTATAATGAATGGCTTCGTTCTGGTTTCTTGTGAGTCTTAAAGTGTCATTTCTAGAATATTGTTGAACTTAATTTGTATAATCATGATCGTTACGTCCAGGGTGATCTAGTGAATTCTCGTGCTTACAATTCCAAAATTTGCTGGATATATAGTTAGTTTTTTGCGGGAAGGGGGGGGGGGGCTAGAAGACGCGTACACAGGGGGGCTGGACTTCAGAATGTTAACATCACGGTTCTATTTAAAGACAATGTACCAGTTAATGACAAACACTCTATGTTTGGACTGTAACTGTATGATTGTACATTTCTTTATTATATTTCATTGTAAATAAATTATGTTTTATTGCGATATTGACTTTTGCTGGTCTTTCGAGTTAATCTGACCCATAAGAGTGGTTTTCGAATTTTTCTCTTGAGCTATTTTTGTTGATTTTCCATGTTTTCACTCATACAGTAGCACTGTTTTACCAAACTTTTAAAAAAAAGTATCCTTATATTCTCTTTCCTTTTCCTTTCGAGATCCATATGGATTGGGGCAACACTAAAAGATAAAATATTTACAAGGGAATATATAGGACAAATCCTCAAAATTATTCTTCTCAAGAAAGCAGGGTCATGATATGCCAGCATTGATTCTCAAGTGATGCAGATTCAAGTTTGTTCCAATCATAGTCGTGCGGGAGGACGGGGTCACAATTGGAGATAGTTTTATGTAGGGGATAATGGGAATAAATCTTTCTAATTTTTGTGAGAGGGGTAGGTGGGTCATATATTCAAATATTTATACAATGTTTATTTCATTTACTCATGAATTTCTATAGGACAAGCTGCATAACTTTGATAACGATTAAAGAGTACTGTAAAACTGTAAAATGTATGAAATATGTCTAAGCCAGTTCCAGGTGGGTCCAGTGTGGTCATAGCCTGAAAAACTCATGATACTCACGTAACCATTAAGGCCAAAAGGTCCTCTCGTAATTACATAGTGCCATTTTACACCTCCTTTTTCACGTTAATTTCGATCGGACAGATCTTTGGAGTTTCCCATAGGAAAACATGGACACTGCCATTCTTTCAATAGCATTAGGGGTACCCATCTCTTACCCGCAACTTCTCCTCCTACTGAATAAAGTTTAATGATCATAACTTTCAAAGAATCTTTTTTTAAATAGTGCCATTATGCACATTCTGTTTTACGTAACGATTGGGCAGGCATTTGGAGTTTCCCATACTAAACAAAACCTGGACACTGTCATTCTTTCTATAACACTGGAGGTACCCATCCCTTATCCGCAACTCCTCCTTTACTATGAAAGAAATTTAATGAAACTTTCACAAAATCTTTATTATATAGTCCGATTGTGCAATTCCTATTTTATGTTCTGATCAGACAGATATTTGAGGTTTCCATATCAAAAAATGGACTTTGCCATTATATCATGTAAGAGCCGGGGTATCATTTGTAAGCGCAGTGCTTTAGTTTATAATGATGAAAAACGAGAACGACTTACATTCCAAGGGAATGAATTGTTCAAATCGAGAGAATGAATTACAATTCAAAAGAATGGACTGTTTAATTCTAGGGAACGAAATGATAATCTGAGAGAACGAATTGGCAATTCGTTATAACAGAATGTCAATCCAAAAGAAGGAATTGTATAATTCGAGATATCGGTTTACTTTTGCACTTTTTTGATAATCCAGATGTCCTTTCATGGCTTTCGTAGGGTAACAAGGTCACTCCACGCCAGTTGTTGCAGTCCCTTAGATCGCCCCTGAAGGTCCAGATACGCTTATTCAATCCTTGCTCCTTCACCTTAAGGGTTACAACACAATGGATTGAGGGTGACAAGATAAGTTATATTAGGCATGCAATGTTATACCTTGCATATATATTGTCGCAAGGGACAATGCATGTCGATGTTGACCTCTCCCAGCCTTGTATTTTTACCCTCGCTTTCTAGCAATTTCTTTTTTGCAATTCCTGTGACCTAAAGAGAATGATGGAGCGAATGATCAATCACAACATATAAAACAACAGTTTTCTGTTCTTTGGATTTAAATGCTTCAACTGGGTTATTGATAAGTTTTTGACATGTTTGACATTTTTGTTGACACCAGTGAAAACTTCTATTTCAACTTGAACTGTTACTTTATTTCAGTCGATAAGTGTTCTGTCAAGGACAGATTAAAGTTTAAGGTATTTTAAAAACCATTTTGACTGACAGTACTAGGATGAGGTCCTATGTTTAAGTAATATTACTGACGGTGTTAGTACAGTGAGGTAGCTAGCGAAATAAAATTACTGTATTCGAAAAAAGGCAGGGTCTGGGTCCTTCTTGAGACCCCAAGGGGGTCCAGGGCATGCAAGCCCTTGGTTGGGGGCTCACGGGGTGAAGCCCCTGGAAGTTCCTGTAATATCATGGTTTTCTATTTTTATTATCCCCAGGTATCGAAGATTATGGGTATATAGTTTTTGCTCTGTCCTTCCGTCTGTCTGTCTGTTTGTTTTACAGCAAAATTTTACTGAACTTTAACCTTGGCCATAACTTTTAAACGGTTGGTGCTAGGGCTTTCATTCTTCACTTGTGTAATTCTTGTGACAAGACCTTTCTTTGGATACCAATAACTTTGACCCTTGGACCCTTGACCTAGGAGTTTGACCTACTTTTGAAAAACTTAAACCTTGGCCATAACTTTTGAACGGTTGGTGCTAGGGCTTTCACACTTCACATATGTAATCCTTGTGACAAGTCCTTCCTTTGGATACCAACAACTTTGAACCTTTGACCTTGACCTTCCAGTTTGACCTACTTTTGAAAACTTTAACCTTGGCCATAACTTTTGAACGATTGGCGCTACGGCTTTCATATTTCACATATGCATTTCTTGTAAGAAGGCAATTTCTTGGGTATCATTAAGTGATTTTGACCATTTGACCTTGATGTTTTATTTACTTTTGAACAACTTTAACCTTTTCCATATCTTTTCAATGATTACTGCTAGGGCTTTCGTATTTCACAGGTATATTCCTCGAGACAAGACCTTATTTTGGGTACCAGCATATTCGATTTGCATTTGTGAAAGTTAGCTATAAGTTGCCATACGGAGGCATCAATACTTCACAAACACATCTTGTTTTTGGTTGAATTTCAAGGGCATTTTTTAAATATAAAGACTTACAAAAAGCAATTATATAAATTATCCATTCCCATGGTAATATAAAAATACAAATTTACTGCGTTGCACGAATTATTTTTTTAAAAAAAAAAAAAACAAAACAAAAACAAAAAAACAATCAATATTATAACAATAATTGAAAAACTTATATTATTTAAATGGATATTCGATGTTGTTGGATATCGCACTCCTAAAATTATAAATATTTAAAAAAAACTCTCTTGTGAAATATATTTCATATCAAACATTGATTTTTCTGTTCATGAATTTTTTTTATTTATTTATGATTTATTTTTTTCTATTCTCTACTAACTGTCTCTCTATTGATATTCAAAACAATATTGCAATGAAGGTACATGAAGGTGCATTTGAAATGAAAAAAAGGTCGTTACACCGGCAGATATGGTAGTAATACACAGTTTTCTACTCTACGCTCTATTTATTGCATTTTCAGCAATGAAATACTGTTATTTATTTACTGAATAAAAGTGATATTCTGACACTGTGTGGAAGGATATCAAAATGGCATTCACAGTGTGGGAATATCAGAAGTGCGGCAAAACTTTAACCTTGGCCATAACTTTTGAACAATTGGTGCTAGTGCTTTCATATTTCACACGTGTATTCATTGTGACAAGATCTTTCCATGAGTGTAAATATTTTTGACCTTTTGGCCTTGATCTTACAGTTTACCATATTTTAAAAAAATATTAACCTTGGTCGTAACTTTTGAACAGTTAATACTAGGACTTTCAAATTTCACAGGTATATTCCTTGTGACAAGACCTTCCTTTGGATATCAACAATTTTGACCTTTTGACCTTGACGTTTGACCTACTATTGAAAATCTTAACTTCGCCATAACTTTTGAACAGTTGGTGCTAGTGCAAATATATTTTGCATGTGTATTTCTTTTGACAAGGTCTTCACCTGCATACCATTAATTTTGACCCCTTGACCTTGACCTAGGAGTTTAACCCACTTTTAGAAAATATTAACCTTAACCATAAATTTACCAGGTTTATACATTGACACATGTCCTTTCTTTGGGTAACAACAGTTTTTATCTCCTGACCTTGACCTTGGAGTTTAAATTGCATTTTAGAAACTAGCCTTTACCATATGCTGCCATACGGGGGCATCAGTGTTTCACAAACACATCTTGTTCCTAATAATTATCAATTCTATTAGCGTTTTTCTTTCTTTCTTCATATTACGTCATTCCTATACAGTAATCGAGTTATCGCGTCATATAAGTCTTAACTTCTTAACTGACGGGGGACACACATCGTGACATTTTTTTTTAATGAGGTGACATCAAAATTTCATAAATCTGAAGAGATGTATATTCTTAATTAATAAGGCTGGGTGTTCATGGCAGTTTTGAGACTATTTAAACCTCCTAGAAAATTAGGAAGAGCTCCGAGTTTCTTTACTTTACAAAAGTATATGACTAACAAAATCTTATTTCATAGTTTTAGGAAAATCTTTTGGGTAATTTAATGACAACCCAGCCTCCTTTATACGTTTTGAATATTTGTCCTCCTGTCTTTCAATGCAAATCAATGAAATAATAATTAAAAACTCATTACGAATAAAATTATTGTATTTTTTCTTCATTTTGGAGTAAAATTGATGTGTATTAATGCTACACATGATGACCTCATCATTAAAGCTATATCATAAACTTCAGTTAACTGGAGCAGAAAGAGAGATAGCTAGGTAACACGCCATATCAATTACTGCTGTCGTCAATCATGCAGGGCATCAATATAGTGGTTTATATTGAATTTTTTTCCCTTTTTCTAGGAAATAAAAATTGACTGGATAAGACATTGGATTAGTTTAATTAATTTGTTGTTCGCATTGTGTATAATTTTTTGTTTATCAATAACAGATAATTTTAATCAAAGTATCATTTCATGGGTATTCCAATTTTGCGAAATTTTAATGACTTTGATTAACCAGGATCATTCCGGTTGCTTTTAAATAACCTTTTCCTGATGTTTATTACAAATCTGTGTGCTTTTTATCATCTTAATATGATGAGTTCAAACACAGTTTCCAAATGTAAACTCGTTTAGTTTGTTCATCTGGAATTAAGCAACTTTAAGAGAGAAGTTTGTCGTTAAAACATGATGTATTCTGTACACTCTAATGACCCCCCCCCCCCTTTTCCCTCTATCTCTCTAACTATGCGTCATGAGATGAATTTTGCAAAACTGTTTATTTCTGACTTTTGAAGGTGGACAAGCCAAAACAAAAATGATTGCCATAAACAGCGATAAATCTGACACTAATTCTTGATATTTATTCAAAACAAGAAAATTAATTTTTATCTTTCAACAAGCAACAAACGGGGACAGGCTTGATGGTTACAAACGTCCTCAATGAGTACATCAAACTTTATTATTCATTCAATCGGATTTATCATGATCCCAGGAAAATTGCTTTCTGTTAAACCGGTTTGGTTTGGGACTTTTTTCTCTTAACAACAAAAGTTTTCCAATTAAAAATTATCTAAAACTAAAACTAGTATTTTTATGGACAACACATTCCCTAGGTTTATTATAAAAATGCGTTGGTCCCTTTGCCAATTAAAAATTCATCATATTGCAAACATAATTTGATAGTTATATTACATGTAGATTCCCTTTCGATACTAGTTTTATTTCTACATAAAATGACGAGACTTCGTATATACATGCACTTTTGTATCCACATTTTTTTCCATTAGATATAAGAAAAACAGTCACCAAAATCACTTTATTCATAAGTTTTTTCTTAATTCTAATTATTCTAATTATTGTTATTACTAGGTATTTTATTAGGTATTTGACCGATAATGATATGGATATAATATTAAACCAAAGATTGTTGCATCGCCCGAGAACACAAAGGAAGTACATGTGTATTTACCTGATTAATGAGATACTGAACTTCGTAAACTGTGCTAACTTGTTCTATCGATTGATCGATTAAAATGATGATATATCCAATTACACAGTCATCGTCTAGGTATTTTATACTTTTGTTTATAGAAATATTCGTTTCGTTCTGTGTAAATCAGCAGATAAGATGAGCTGCTGAATGTTATTAAATATACTGAAACCAATATCATTATTAGGATTTAATTATCAGAAAAGAGCAATCCACTATCTCATCGCTGTATTCATTGTTTATTATGGTATATATATATATATATATATTTTGTCCCCCACTTTCACTGAAAGTGGTGAATATTATATATGTCTGTCTGTCATTATATCTGTATGCAACACTTAGTATCGATTTCTGACAATACCTCAAAAGGGTCTTGAGCTTTTGCAATGAAATACAACTCCATGTGGCTTAAAGAAGACCCTTTTGATTTTGAAAGGTCGGGAATTTATATATTACGAATAATGATTTCCAGATGATAACTTTAATTCTCTTTAAAATTTTTCAATGAAATTCTATATCATAACTCAAAGTGACTTAAAGAAGGCCCTTATTAATTTTGAGGTTAGAAGGTCAAAAAATATATAAATACCTTACCAAAAATGGTTTCCAGATGATAACTGTAGTTCTCTTTAACCCTTTAGAATGAAGTTTTATATCCTAACTCCCTGTGATATAAAGATATCCCCTATTGATTTTGAAGTCAAAGGTCAAGGTCAGAAATTCAAATATTGCACAAGAAAATGGATTCCAGATGATAGCTTTAGTTCTCCTTGAGCTTTTTCAATGAAATTTTATAACTCTCAACGACTTACAGAAGACCCCTATTGATTTTGAAGTCAAAGGTCAAGGTCAGAAATTTACATCTTACATAAAGTAGTTTCCTTATCATATCTTGTATAAAATGGTTTCCTAAAGATAACTTTAGTTCTCTGAGGTTTGACAGTGGAATTTTATACCACAAGTCAATTTGGCTTAGAAGAAGACTCTTACTGATTTTGAGATCAAATAGTCAAAGGCCAAGGTCAGATATTCATATATAATGTAAAAGATTGACCTTGACTTTGTAAATATGTCAAGGTCATCAATTTTGATGCCATGCACCCTTCCTCAATACCACCTTTCCATGTTCCAAGTTTGAAGTCTTAATGTTAAAGGTTTCTCAAGTTAGGGCCTGGACAAGAAGTGAATAATAAGAAAACTGACAAAAGCAATTGAAGGGGAGACATATATATTGTACATTTGTTACCTCCATATTTATGCATTTTTTCTTGCAAGTAATATCCTGCAAAATGACAACTTTTCTAAATATAATTATTGACAAAAACATTGGGCAGTATATGTTTATGTCAAACAACATCAGGACAAGAATAAGGGCCCATTTGATTTAGATTCGGCAGGAATCTGGACTATTAAGCCTTAGTCAGCCAACCAAATCATCTGCTTGACTGGACATTTAAACTACAAATAATTCATATACACAATTTCCGCAGATTACATGGCAGATATGCCATCTTCTGTTCTTTACTCAAATGAATAATCAAGAAAATTGCCATTTACATGCAATGTATTCATATACAGCATATATTCATTATAACAAATATCTAAATAAAAGTGATAATTTGCACATAATGAAAAACATACCAAAATATTCAGAAAAGACGAATCATAATAGCAGGTTTTTTAAAAGTAGTGACATAAGCCGTATAGGTCAGTTCTATGATAACCTTTGTCTATAATCAAATCTAATTCCTCCATTATATATCCCTGTAATTCTCAATATGAGAGGATACCTTTACTTGAATATATAAGAGAGGTACACATATATTTGACATCTGTTGATCTACAGATATTACAAACGATGAATGTGGCCTTCAATGCTTCCCCGAGTCATGTTATTCCCATGAACTTCACAATTTTGTTAGAAGGCAGAGTTTATTAAAATTATGGAAATAGTTGATCTGCCCAAAATGTTAATGAGATTTTCAAAGAGCAACATGTTTTCAGTATATGACCAATTAGGCCCACCCTGACGCTTGAACCATGGGCCCAGCTAGGTTTGCCTGCTAGATATCCTGTGACTGAAAATTCCTTTGATATTCTTGAAACAATAATGCAAATACCGAGTAAAATACTGTAAGGACCTGTCAGATGTCTAAAATTTTACTATGGTTTACTGTGTAATCATAGTAGGGCGGGTGGACTTTACTTGTAATATTATTTCATGTGTGTCAAAACGTTGTGCCAGAATTGGTCAGGAATGTTAAAGTTTGCATTTATTTTTACATACCATGAATTAGTTACCTTTCATCTTAAATCTGCATGTATTTCTTGAGTCAACTGTCATTATCTTATTAATTCTACATGTGTAGATTAGCTGCAACACTTTAAATCATCTGCTGCCATGCAACTTGTTTACATCCTGTCTGCCATCTTTATCGGTGCATTTTAAGTAGATCAGTTAGTTTCGTATTTAACCTCATGTTATTCATGTTACATTACAGGCATAATTACTTGCTATTAATTATGTTAATTATCATTGTGATTTCTAATATTCATTTTAGTAATTGTTATACCCGATTACATGTGTCTAAAGCTTGTACTATATTTTTATCCATCCGCGATATCGTCTGCATACTCAGCAAGTTTACTTCTGTGAAATTTACAAGTTTCAGAGATAAATTGTTTACTTACTTATTATAGACACATCTTTTGTCATCCATATTTATTGATTATTTTGTCTTTTCACAACTTAATTCCTGGGTTTGTTTATAATCCATATTGTACGACAACTTTGTTTGACAGTAGGACACGATTTTTATTTTGCACGATGTCGTACATTGTCGTGATTGGTGGAACGTCGCCGTACAGCATTTGTATTGGTTGAAACTTGTCATGTGACCCTTTTCCGAAGGTTATATATAGGGGGCGATCGCATTATGTCATCAGATAATTTGCCGAGTTGTCAGGCGCGTAAATTCAAAGTAGAGATCCAAGATCCGCCCATATTTTCACCATAGCCATACTATTGTGATTCCAGGTGAGAAAATGTTCGACAATTATCTCCCAACACACTGGACACCTATTTTATTGTAACTAACTCTGGAGATCATCCTACTAAAGCCATTGTACACCCACCCACCCCTTTTTTTTATAATAGTAGCCTGTACGGTAGACGCCACCAATATGAATTGTACCTGTTCAGAGGAAAACTATATTATGCATGATTAATAAATGTTATTGAGACCAAGATGAATCTTATGTTTTCCTATTACCAAGGGACCAAGGAGTTTAGTACAGGAGTACTGCCAGTTATTATTTTGTAGCGTCCCCAACTTAAGCTTGGCCATTCCCGGGGAGCTTACAATTTTTGGTGTCAGAAGTGGGATGCTTAAATTTTTGTAGCATCCTGTGATATGGGCCCATTCCTTAATTCCTCAGCTGTCCAGTGTGTTGTTTTTTGTTGTACATAGTGTATATATATTGTGTGTATATAAATATACAAATTTACTAAGAAAAAAAAAACGAAATAATTTATTTTTATAATTTAATTTACCAGCCATTGTTACACAAGTAGACCATGGCAGAGTCCTCTTATACCTCCCCTGACCCAGAAATACAGTTTAATATTCACAATGAGGCAGGTCAAGGTGACCTACCCCCTTCCCCCAAGCAGGTTAGGCTAGGAGGATCCAGTCATTCACCTGTTCCAAATATAGCCCCTGAAATGTTCCGCACGCCAATGACTCCAGACTTTGGTAGAAATCCTTTCCCAAGACGTCAGCTAGGTAACCCTATAGGTGACTTTACCCAGCAGGGCATGTCCCTTGTAATGAAACCTGAACCTTATAATGGTAAGGAGAATTGGGACGAATATATTTCCCATTTCCAGGATTGTGCAGAATTAGGTTGGTGGTCTGATGGAACAAAACTTCTTTTCTTAGCTGCTAGTCTCCGTGACCAAGCTAGAACCTACTACATGAGTCTATCTGCTGAAGACAAAGAATCTTTCCAGTCCCTAAGTGGTAAATTAAATCAGAGATTCGGAAGTAGTAGAAATCAAAATAGATGGCTGTCCAAGCTAGAGCTGAGGAAGCGGCTACCAGGTGAGTCTATTGCTGTCCTTGGTGATGATATTCGCCAGATGGCACAAAGAGCGTACCGTAATCTTGATGCACTTGCCCAAGAGGCACTGGCCCTGAATCAGCTATACAAGGTCATTCCGCTTGAAATGAAATGCAGATGTATAGACAAGGACTGTCAGACCGTTCCTGAGGCCGTTGATGTGATAGAGAGATATGAATCTATTCTTGGCACAGATGAAAACAAACAGAAAGCTAAGGTACGCGTTGTAGACACTAATTCCAAACCAAAGTGTCCTGCTAACGAACTAGGGACTGAAACCTCAACAAAGCCTGACAAGTTGAACTCAACACTACAAGAACTTATGTCCAGACTTGACCGTTTGGAAAACAATGAAAATAACAGACAGAGGAATTATCAACGATACCCTCAACACAAAAATTGCTTCATCTGTAATTCTCCAGACCATTTTATGAACATGTGCCCCCAGAGATATCAGCACCAGAGATCACAGAGACCTTCATTTAACAACACCAGAACTAAAACAAGCCAGGGAAACTCCCGTCCGATGACTCAGTAGGCCAGGAGCCGGCGGAGGTGGAGAGGCCTAAGACTGATTTGGATACTAGGGGAGGCCACATAGGGGAAATAAATGAGAGATGGGATAATGCTTTTTACACAAAAGCAGAATTACTGGACTTTGAAATAAATTTTCTCATTGACAGTGGGTCAACTGTTTCCATTATTTCTAAAGCCATTTTTGATAAATTTATGCCAGAACAAGCCCTGGAGCCTTTAGCAATAAATATTTCAGATGTCAGTGGAAGAAAACTCTTTATATTTGGATCTCTTTGTTTGCCAATCAAATTTGGAAGCTCTGTTTACCAGCAATCATTCATTGTCTGTGACATTTGTCAAGATGGAATATTAGGACAAGATTTTCTTTTGGATAATGTCCAGAAGATGAACTATCAACGACTAGTCTTACTAACCAATGAGCAAGAGGAAATTCAGTGCTGGGTAGGAGGAAAGGAAAACATGAAGTGCAGGGTCATGATGAAGGAAACAGTTACAATTCCTCCGAATTCAGGCTCATTTATACCAGTTAGAATACCAGGTGCAGAACATCTATCTGAGTCAGGCCTAGTGGAGCCTACATCTGATATGACTGGGATATTCATTCTTCCAGGAGTTGTCAATTTGAATAGAGACAATGTTACCATAAGTGTCCATAATACCACTACTGACCCAATAACCTTGTATGTTAATCAACCATTGGGCACTTGTACTTCCTTTACTGATTTAACCAATGAGATGCCTGCCTGTACCCGAGCAGTGCACGATGATCCTATCAATGGTAGTGACACAACAGTGCCTGAATATCTTGCTGACTTATTGGAGAGAAGTTCTGTTCATCTGGATTGTGATCAAGCACAAGTCCTACAAAATCTACTTGTTAAATACCAAGACGTCTTTTCCAAGTCCTCAGATGACATAGGTCGGACCAACTTGACTGAACACAGAATAAATACAGGGAAAGCCTTCCCTATTAGACAACCCTAGAGGAGAGTACCAATAGGAAAGAAGGAGATGGAGAGGGAAGAATTACAGAAAATGATTGAAAGAGGTATTGTTGAACCTTCTAGCAGCCCCTGGGCCTCCAATGTAGTACTTGTTGTTAAAAAAGATGGTAAAGTCAGATTTTGTGTGGACTACAGACGACTTAATGATGTCACCATGAAGGATACCTATCCTCTCCCTCGAGTTGATGAGTGTTTAGACTCTTTAGCAGGAGCAACATGGTTTAGCTCCATGGACCTTAACTCTGGGTTTTGGCAAATTGCTATGGCACAAGAGGACAAAGAAAAGACAGCTTTCAACACAAGCCTTGGGTTGTATCAATTCACCGTAATGCCATTTGGCTTAACCAATTCACCATCAACATTTGAGCGCCTGATGGAAAACATCCTTAGAGGCATGCAATGGCAAGAATGTCTGGTTTATATGGACGACATCATAGTACCTAGTAAAACCTTTTCCGAAGGTCTAGAGAGGCTAGAACGAATTTTCTATAGACTTTCAGAAGCCAATTTAAAGCTAAAACCATCCAAATGCATATTTTTTCAAAAAGAAATCCAGTTTTTAGGACACATTGTATCAGAAAATGCTGTAGCCACAGATCCTCAGAAAATAAGTGCCATCACCAACTGGCCTGTACCCACAACTGCAAAACAAACAAGAAGTTTTATTGAACTTTGTTCCTATTACAGACGCTTTGTACAAGGATTTGCTCAGATTGCCAGACCACTTAATAAGCTTTGTGAGAAGTCAACCCCTTTCCACTGGACTGATGAATGCCAATCTTCATTTGATACTTTAAAACAAAAACTAACAGAATCTCCAATCCTTGCCTATCCCCTGCCAGATATTGGGTTCATACTGGACACCGACGCAAGTGATAAAGCAGTTGGCAGTGTACTCTCACAAATTCAGGATGGTTCTGAAAAAGTAATTGCTTATAAGAGCAAAGCCATGAACAAACATGAGCAGCAATATTGTGTAACCCGTAGAGAATTGCTTGCTGTTGTTGTTGCTTTGAAAACTTTTCATTCCTATCTATATGGCCAAAAAGTTCTTTTGTGCACAGACAATGCTGCCATTAGCTGGATGAAAAACCTTAAGAACCCTACAGGCCAGACAGCCAGATGGTTACAGCAAATAGAGACGTATAACCTTGAAGTAACTCATAGACCAGGGAAGAAGCATTCAAATGCTGACGCTTTGTCAAGAAGGCCTTTTCGGTCCTGTGACGCCAAGAACACATAAATTCCATCAGCGATGGTGAAGATGAGTCAAATTCCCGCAATCCCGAGGTACAGGTGTGTGCCATTACCCGTAGTAAAACCGTTAAAGAATGTTTAACTCCAGAAAGTGGTTTTGTCCTTGAGGGTTGGCAACTTGACTCCTTCGACAAGCTCAACTTGATAACAAAGAAATTTCACTGTTGCTTGTGACAAAAGAATCCAATGAGTCCAGACCAGCCTGGAATCAGGTCTCACATGGTTCTGGAGGAATGAAAACTATTTGGAGGATGTGGAACAGACTTGTAGTCTCTCAGGGAATCTTGTGTCACCAGTTCTTAAATGATGATGGTGAATTTGTTAATCTTCAGCTAATTGTTCCGTCATCTCTACAATACCAAGTATTTAAGTATTTCCATGATGTCCCAACAGGTGGTCATTTGGGTGCAGAGAAAACCCTTGATAAGATTAGAAAGTCATTATACTGGCCTAAAATGAAAAGAGATGTAGAAAAGTATTGCTCTCAGTGTGACCTCTGCTCTGCTAGGAAACCCTCCAAAGCTTCACTTAGGGCCCCTTTACAGCAGTATTTAGTAGGTGAGCCCATGGAGCGTGTAGCTGTTGACATTCTTGGTCCACTTCCCCCAACAGAAAAAGGCAATAAGTACATATTAGTCATATGTGACTGTTTTACTAAGTGGACAGAGGCATTTCCTATCCCGGATCAAGAGTCTTGTACAATTGCAAGAGTCATAGTTAATGAATTTATATGTAGATTTGGAACCCCACTTCAACTCAATTCTGATCAGGGGAGATCGTTTGAATCAAATCTTTTCAAGGACATGTTATCAATGTTTAGAATAGAAAAAACAAGAACTACAAGCCAAAGACCCCAAGCTAATGGGGCAGTTGAAAGATTTAACAGAACCTTAGTCAATATGTTAACAATGTATTGTAACAAAGATCAAAGGCATTGGGATGAAGTATTACCACAATTAATGATGGCTTATAGGTCATCTGTCCACTCTAGTACAGGCATTTCACCAAACATGATGATGTTGGGACGAAACATAATGATGCCCTTTGAAGTTGTTATTCCAAGGCCAAAACAACTGAGCGATGACGAGATATCAGAACCAGAAGATTTTGTCCAAACTTTGCAGGAAAGATTAACAAAAGCACATGATGTTGCCAGGAAAAACCTAAAACAGAATGCAGACTATCAAAAGAAGTACTATGATACCAAATCCTGTTGCAGATTCTTTGAGGAAGGCCAACCAGTGTGGCTCTATGATGCATCTAAAAAGGTAGGGGTGTTCAGTAAACTTACATGCAAATGGAAGGGACCATATGTTATAACTAAGAAGATAGATGACGTCACCTTCCTGGTTCAGCGATCTGAGAAACAGCGAGGCAAGGTGTACCATGTTGACCGATTACTTCCCTACCATGGCAGAAACCCTCCAAGATGGTACCAAAAACAGAATAGGGAATAGCACATCAGAGTTCTTATTAAATTTAGAGACTGTATGACATGTCATTTTTTTTGTACTATATTTTTTTATAATCTTTGAGGCCAGTGAAGGGAGGTGACGGGCGTGTGAGGTCTATGGCCTGCACCATTGGGTATTGGGAGGGGACGGAGGTCTGCACTCTATGGCCCTTGCCCAAGTGGTGACAGGAGGCGACGGATGCGTGCAGCCTATGGCCCTCACTGGGTTGATATCTGGATGCAAAGGGCCCTGCATCTCAAGGTGTGACCATTGCCTGTGTGTAGATAGTTGTATGTTGTTGCTGGCAGAGGTGCTGCTGTATTATTATTATTGATTTTTTTTTTTTTTTTTGGTAATTGTTGTTGGTCTCTCTTGGTACCATATATTTGATGTTACTTCAATGATAATTTGGTTATACTCCATCTATCATTGTCGGAGGTATTAGCAAGTCCTATAACCCATTATTTCTCCCACCTGGATGAATTTATATATCTTAGCCCCTTGCCCAAGCTGTAGCATGTATGCCCTCTATACCAATAGAAAATTTACATTGCCATTTCCATCTGTTATTTCCTAGATTTAGCCCCATCCCAAGTAGTCCTATAGCTGCCATGGTGCTACTTTGATATTGTATTATAATTCCATAATAACCTAGAGGTTAACACGCCTTTATTAGAAAAATTATATTTCCTTCCACAGAATGTTCCAGTGCAACCTAGAGGTTAATGGGGAACAGTGCAGGCTTCAGTTTGAGAGCCGACGAAAGCTCAAGGAGCATTTAATGCCAGCGCCACACTGTGCCATGAAAGTAGTGTGCCCTTTTTGTATTTCAAAGGAGAACACTTTCAGTCGGCCCGCCGATCTGAAGAGCCATGTCCTGAAGCGCCACAAAGAGTCCCTACCATCTGTTAATGTCCCTGTGGATGATCTTTTCTCTGAAAATAACTGTTTTTGGATCGCCTGCCAACCCTCCTTGTATAGATCGCTGGTCGAGCCGACAGAAAGAAATGCAAGAGCTTCCGGGAAGTTGCGAGCCCTCCTCCTCGACTGGACAAGGAAGGTGTCCTTCATTCCCAGGCGTTCCAGGCAGGAGTGGTTGGAAGGGTGGGAGTCCCAGGCCGTGAACTTCTCATCTGTGGTGTCTTGTCAAGAATATAACCCTGGCTCTCCTAGTTTGTTCACTATTGCTTCTATTTCCCTGGTACCTAAGGCCTTGACAGCAGTGCTGGAGGATGATGTGAATTTTTATAGCATTAATCTGGAGGATGGGGTGCTCCTAGATCCAAGGGGGATTGCCAGCCTTTCCAGGAAAATGGCAGTGCTGAAATCTGAACCTGTTACTCCACCTCTGGCAAACTTCAGACCATTAAACCTACCAAAAGAACGAACAAATCATTTCGCAACATCATTGGGTATAGAACAGAAGTACATTAAGTCAGTATTAAAATTACAAAAACTTCAACCAGAAATAGAATTATTTGCTGAGTCTGATATTGAATCTCTGCCATCCCCAGCCCGCGCTGTTGTCACCAAGACTCCCAGCCCTAATAAAATCAAGGAACCAGAAAAGAAGAAAATCAGATTAGAAGAATACCAGGCTACCAGGTCACAGTCCATCTTGTGTTCCTTCCCTGTCTCTTCTCTTTCTCCTACATCAGCTTCCTCTGCCTTCTTGGAGATGCCAGCCTCTGTCCCCAAGGAGACTCAAGTCATCATTCCTCCTGAGCCTGCTGCTGTTCCTGTACCTGCTCTCTCTCCATCCCCTGAGGACCCTTCCCTTGGGTAACTGGCAGTACGGGCCAAGAAGCTACTTTCCACTGGCTGTATGCCACTACTTCCACCAGCTAGACGTCAATGGGAGCTTGATGGGGCCATGACAATCCCTTGTGGAAATGCCTCTTTTTCCTGGCCACCAAAGATTTTTAACCAGCTAACACCTGACCAGAAACTTCTTGAACTTGAATTTGCTGCCATGTCCCTGAGGAGGAACATTCCAGGGAGTGATGGAGGAGTCGATAGGAGTTTCCTAACCGATGAGTTTAACTTCCTTGCCCTGCCAGGAACAGCTGTTCTCTCTCCGAAGAAGACTTCTTATCCAGCATCTAAGAGTCGTGTCTATCTTTACCAAGCTGTGCGTTCTATTGCCATGGGTAAGAGTCACACCCAACAAGATGAGGCCATGATTTCTTTTCTGGAGGCTGGTAGTGCTAAACGGGACAACCTGTGGGACAAGGTCATCTTCATGATTGATGAAGCCAGGATTCCTCTCCGTCTTACAGAGTGATACATGTAGCGAAATGACATTATTATGAACTGATGATGTATACAAATATTGCTGTACATATTGTTATTAACCTATGTAATGAATTCTAAATCTCTTAATTAATTCAGGAGAATTAAGTAACTAGGGAGGGGGAAATGTAAGGACCTGTCAGATGTCTAAAATTTTACTATGGTTTACTGTGTAATCATAGTAGGGCGGGTGGACTTTACTTGTAATATTATTTCATGTGTGTCAAAACGTTGTGCCAGAATTGGTCAGGAATGTTAAAGTTTGCATTTATTTTTTCATACCATGAATTAGTTACCTTTCATCTTAAATCTGCATGTATTTCTTGAGTCAACTGTCATTATCTTATTAATTCTACATGTGTAGATTAGCTGCAACACTTTAAATCATCTGCTGCCATGCAACTTGTTTACATCCTGTCTGCCATCTTTATCGGTGCATGTTAAGTAGATCAGTTAGTTTCGTATTTAACCTCATGTTATTCATGTTACATTACAGGCATAATTACTTGCTATTAATTATGTTAATTATCATTGTGATTTCTAATATTCATTTTAGTAATTGTTATTCCCGATTACATGTGTCTAAAGCTTGTACTATATTTTTATCCATCCGCGATATCGTCTGCATACTCAGCAAGTTTACTTCTGTGAAATTTACAAGTTTCAGAGATAAATTGTTTACTTACTTATTATAGACACATCTTTTGTCATCCATATTTATTGATTATTTTGTCTTTTCACAACTTAATTCCTGGGTTTGTTTATAATCCATATTGTACGACAACTTTGTTTGACAGTAGGACACGATTTTTATTTTGTACGATGTCGTACATTGTCGTGATTGGTGGAACGTCGCCGTACAGCATTTGTATTGGTTGAAACTTGTCATGTGACCCTTTTCCGAAGGTTATATATAAGGGGCGATCGCATTATGTCATCAGATAATTTGCCGAGTTGTCAGGCGCGTAAATTCAAAGTGGAGATCCAAGATCCGCCCATATTTTCACCATAGCCATACTATTGTGATTCCAGGTGAGAAAATGTTCGACAATTATCTCCCAACACACTGGACACCTATTTTATTGTAATTAACTCTGGAGATCATCCTACTAAAGCCATTGTACACCCCCCTTTTTTTTATAATAGTGGCCTGTACGGTAGACGCCACCAATATGAATTGTACCTATTCAGATGAAAACTATATTATGCATGATTAATAAATGTTATTGAAACCAAGATGAATCTTATGTTTTCCCTATTACCAAGGGACCAAGGATTTTAGTACAGGAGTACTGCCAGTTATTATTTTGTAGCGTCCCCAATTTAAGCTTGGCCATTCATGGGGAGCTTACAATACTTTGTTTATAAAACAAATTCAGTAAATCTTTGTTGCTTTAATTCATATCCTACAAGTGTCTGTAATCCAGATTAAACATGTCTTCAAGAACATTAGTAAATAAACCTCTAAAATATAACCACGGCTGGACAAATAAGATAATGAAGAATGGAACACATTTTAACATGATGGATATACATTCTGTTTTATTCATATCAGCAAATTCATAAATACCACAAACATCATGTTGTTTACGATACTTATTATCTGTATAATATTTTCATTGCAATGTTCCCAATGCAAAAACAAATTTTTGAATCTTTTCTTTTTTTGCCATGATCTGTAACAAAAGAACTTAACATCAACATATACTTGCTGTAAAATCTTTACAATCTCTTTAGAAATGACTCATAAGATATTTATCTACAAAATACCATTCAAATTCCAAAGTGGCAAAACTGACAACATTTAATTACATAACAACATTTTTCTTTACAAGTGGGTCTTTGCCAGAGCAAGAACCCATCTATACACTAAAAGTACAATTTTATAATAAAACATTCAAATCTCTCGTAAAAATATTTGAAGTCAATTTAATATTGAAGGACATTTCAAAAACAAGACTTACATATATATGCCATTGTTTGTTATGAGCAGGTGTATTAATGTTTGTGAAATGAAAAAAATAACAACATACTATGAGCCATTCATCACAATCACATTTACAGGATTTATTTCAACTAACAAAGAATATCTTTAATATTTACATGTTATTTCGATACATAATAAATGTGCTGCTGAATTTTTGTCAAATACTGTCAAAAGAGAAAATGAAACGTGTCATAAAAAATTACCTATATACAGTGACATTAAACGTAACATCTTCTAGTTTTTCTACAATTGATAAATAAATATTTCTCCAAGATAAAACTGTATACAATTAAATAAGTATATATTCAAACCAAATAGAAGTATCTATATGCACTAAATGTCGAGTGCAAAAAATGGATAATACGTTTTTCAAAGCATCAATTGTTACATGTATTTACTTGATAATTGATCTAAAAATAAGCAGTCAACTTATTACAGTGAAAATGTACATGTATATATGAAACCTGGATGTATTTCAGTCTATCTAAAACTTTGTCAACAATTAAGGTCTGATGATACAATAATTGAATATTCATGTATCACTTCATAATATACCAGAAATATTGATATTTATTATTATCTTCTGATTTCTTAACTGTTTTCATAATGCCTAAAACATACATGTATATAAACAAAAAATTATTATGTCAGCAACTTAAGAGATTTCCAGTATAATTATATAGCTAATACTCTTCTCTGATATCTTGCACAAATGCCTGGTAACATACCTCAACTTTTTATGAGAAAATTTGTTAAACAAGCAATACTTGAATCATTAATTCTTAAAAAAAAATTATATATTACATGTACTGAAGAATGTACTGTCTGTCCTTTAAGATATACAAATTGCACTATAAAATCCTGCACTATATATCTCAATGTTTAGATATCTTGTAAGCATATAAAGACAATGAAAGAATACCCACTAGGTTGCCAGGTATATCCTGTACATATAGGTGTCAACATCTTTCAAAATACAATAGACTTCTGTTCATTAATACAGAAAAATATTTTTCAGATTCTTCCATTTCTAGGCTAGCACAGTGCCTTTTTCATAAATAGATCTAAAGTGAAGATACCACTGATTTGATAAAATATAAAACTATATTTCATAAATCAAGATTGAATAGTGTTGACCCAAAAACAGATCATAAATAATATTTCCTGCTTATCAGCTTTTATCCTAGCATCTCTGAACATAAGCTTAGAACCAAAGGGCCCATGTTCTATGTAGACATCCACATTAAACGATTCCAGAATATGCTCTGACTATCGTTGTCCAATAAAGGAACCAGTTTAATCAGCCATCAGTGAAGGAACCAGTTTAATCAGCTATCAATAAAGGAACCAGTTTAATTAGCTATCAGTAACAACAGATTAAAAGTCTCAGCTGAGGGTTCCATCTTCATCCTCCATGTTTTCTAGCTCTGAGTTAGGGGAGGGGCCATCATCAAATCCCCCCGTCATGTTGAAAGGAGACATGTTACTTGTGTTGTCATTATCATTTCCAGAGAAGAACTCAGTCTCTGTGTCCGCTGAAGAGGACTTCTGAAGCAGAAAATCAAGTGGTTTTATAAGTTTACTGTGCTATACAAACTAGTTAAAACATGGGAGATTTTTATAAGTCTTGTGACTTTTTCATTTACTTTCCAATTCTGCAAAGTTGTTAAAGTGTTTTGTTGAGACCTTTAAGGTGCAATCTGCATCAATGCTAGAAAACTATGTATATGTGTAAAATTGGAGTTGGTTTTTCTCACTTAATTTTATGAGCATGTTGTGTTTAGCTGTGTTATATGTCTGTTAAAAGATAACAGTGTATAGTTATCTTGAATTTAAATAATTTCTTTTTCATGCACATAGCCTTAATTCAAGTTTGTTACATATACAATTGTAAAATATACCCTTATTAAAATGTGTTCACAAGCTATCATGAGACTGAAGGAAAGATTTTAAACCCTGGGCATGCCTGTGACAGGGCATACAATGCTCCTTCATCTTGCCCATAATCTTATTTTCCAGAGAGAAAAACTACCTCATCTTTATCAGGATCCTGGTCCTCAGTCTTAGGACTAACAAACGAGGAGAAAGGAATCTTCTGTGCATTGTCCTCATCTTCTTCCTCCTGAAATACACAGCTTATTTTTAACTTTCTTCAACATTTAACACACTTTCAAATCTATGTTGTCCATATTTAAAAGTTTGATACAAAATTTGCTAAAATTACAAGCCTAAATAGCAAAACAGAAAAAAATATCACGAGAAAATGTGCCTTTTCTCTGTATAAAACCCAAATATGTGACTATTTGATTTTGAATATTTGTAAAGATAAACACATGGAGTGACACACCTTGACTGTAATTAGAATTAAACAGACAAAGACAATTTCATTCCACACCCACCTGTCCTGATGTCCTAATGTCGCTGGGTGTGTTAGACCTGCTGCGACTTTTGGGTTTATTTGTGTCTGTTCTTAGAGCAGCCATTTGAATTTTGATTTTGTCTATCATCCACTGTGGGACAGAGAAGCCTTTCAGACTGTTCACATGTACACTAGGATTGTCTCTGTAGTACAAAATCCATCATTTAAAAAAGACCATCAACATCAACTTACACAATACCATTAGAAAAAGCACAGGTGCCCATAATACTGTGGAATCATCAATGTTCGTGGGGGACCATTGTTCGTGGATTTCGTGGGTCACCCTTATCAACGAATTTACATCCCCACGAACAATTATTTTGTCAACATATTTATTCATTGAATCTACTTTGTATACGAGTTACCCACGAAATTACATCCCCACGAACCAACAAAATTTTGCTTCACCACGAACATTGACCCCCACGAATATAAATGATTCCACAGTATGCCATTTCTGCCAAAATTTTACATATCCTGAGAAATTCAAAAAAAAAAAAAGAACAGAATTTCATCATCAAACTATTCCAATACTACATATGGATTCTATACATGGGTATAATTTCTACGAAATGTATTTTTTTATTAATAAAAGAAGCAGGGAAAAGTCCTTGTACAGTATTTTGTTTCTAAGCAATTCCTCATCTGTCACTCAACTTTCTACAAATTTGGGGATAAAAGTATCTGCAGAATGTAGGACATTGGGTTTTAAGTGTTTGTAGGTAAAATGTAAAGTAATTCATAATACATACTGGTAAATAGTCTATATATTTGATTGGTGCAAATTAGACATTTTTACTAGTTTAGCATGTAATTTTTTTCTACTGCAAAAATTCTATTGCCAAAAATTCCAACAAAAATGGTAATGTCAAGTACATGTAATCAAGATCAGTCCATACTTATAATCGTCTTCTAGAGCCAGGTCTCGGATGTCCTCCAATATCAACATGTAAGTCTTCCCTCCAGTGGCAGGCATGTGTTGATTCTCATACAACCACACCTTATCATCCTGGTCACCAGAGTACTGAAAATTCAACAACCTTCAACATCATCCATTTTTTTATTATTATTCAAAAAACAACATCATACATTTTCTTTTTGTACAAAAGCCACTATCTTTGGAAAAAATCCAATTAAACTTTTGATTTCAGCAATGGAAAAGAAATTTTCTAGTAAGATTGATGCAAACCATTTCTGGCATTTTTAACACCTTTAAAACAGACACTAAGCTAAAAAAAAACGTGTACTTGAAAAAAAAATCAATCTGTACCTTGAAGGTCTCAGGATGTTTGATGTAAATTCTTCCTCTTGTTGCCCCCAAACCAAGTGCCCTAAAAAGTAATATTTTGAAGGGTTTTTATTGTAAATATCTATGGATGTTACAAAAATATTTTTTTTAAATCTTTGATATTGGTAACCAGCATTGTTATTAATTGAGGTGTTTAATTTCGCCTGTGGCTGGTTCTTAAGGAATTACTGGGTACATTTGTACAGGTAGTTAAACATTAAATTAAAGATATCTTTTAAAAATTCTCACTTATTTGCCTTGGCACCCATTACAAAGAGAGTTTCAGTAGTTAGCCTGTCACAATCCCACTGAAAAAAAAATATATCTAAGTATTACACCTGTAAATGAAGAATTCCTAACATATTTTATTTCTAGTTCCAACAATTATTTCAAGTAAGTAATGATTTCAAAATGATCCATTAAACATATTCATTATCACAAATTGATTTGAATATTCAGGTGGCCTTTATCTCTACATGTACAATGTAAATTTGAGGAATGTTCACCTTTGGTCCTTCTCGCTTAATAGGATCATTTGTCTTCACAGTTTTAGATGGAGTACTCCTTCTGTTGAAGATAAAACCACAGAGTTAGTGCCAATTACACTTAAAATTTAAGATCATTGGATTAATCCTGGGATTTATTTTATTTTTCTGAATAAAATGTTTTCAGGGTCTGAAAACACGGCTTCATTACTTAAATCACTCCTTTACTTAATAACAATGGAATCAATATATTCCATATTGTTGTTTATTTGTTAGAACTTACCCTGAAACATATAATGGAGGTCGGCCTTTCTTCTGTAATAGAAAATTATCAAAACTAGTAATTCATTGGTGGAAAACATTTTCTTAAATTCTTGGATTTTTTTTTTACTTAGACTGGCTTTGCCTTTGATTAAGCACTCTGTATCTAAAGCACTGTACAAATATTTTCTTGATCTTTAACTATGTAAAGCAGCCCTTGCCTTTCTTGGAACGGGGAGGACACTCTTCTCTGAATCCGTATCAGATCCTCGTCTTTTCCGAGGGACAAGCTGAAACAACAAGAAAATCATATTCATCATTTACCATATTGACCAACAAAGTGGGAAATAATTTACCATGTTTACCATGAAACAGACTTAAGTCAAATTTTCAATGACTGAAAGATGTTTATTGTCAACTTAAAACTCTAAATTTTCAAATAACAGTTCTTTGATAATGCAATATTGAATAATATTTATGTTTTGGACTGTTTGACTTCAACATCATATTATATAACATACAGACTTTGACTTAATGTTTCATGATCCTGTGACCTGGATTGTGAATGCTTAATCTGTGAAAAAATAGGTTTCCCATTAATCAAATACAGCTGTAGTATTGAGAGAATGACACACCCTTCTACTTCCTGTGCTGCCTGTTTCTGAGACCGTGTCCGATATTTCTGGTCTGGTGGGAGTAAAACTTTGATCTGTACAGTACATTTTCTTGGCCTGAAATTAGAAGCAAACTACTTCTCACATTTTATATTTATTAAAAAAAATTCCTAGAGAATTTAACCCTAATAAACTACCGTAGTTCACCTGATAACATGAGCATGAGCAAACACAAAAACATCTTGATATACCTACCTCCTCTAAGATTTGTCTACAAACAGCCTGTACATGCTCCTCATTGACAGAATTCTCTCCATTGTTAAGCTTTATATTTCTTATCCCTGGGTTGAAAAATTTCTAAAAAGATAGGACATGTGTAAAACTAAATGCCCATGGGCCTTGACGGTCACCTGAGTATCATGAGTTTCACTCTGGCCCCATCTGACTCCTAAACCATGAGGATATGAATTTTAATTTTTGTAGAGTACTAGCTGCTTACTTCAATCATGTAAACATTTTGCTCACTGGGTGTCCGTGAGTAAATGAGGATTTTCAAATGTGTAATGTTATCTCAATACATGACCATCTAAACCCTTCCCTTAAACCAATTTCACAATTTTGGTAGAATGGTAAGTGTTTATAATAATCATGAAAATAGATGTCCATATGTAAAGAAGAAGACTTCGAAAAATGTAATTATTATAACTTAAACCCATCCAGGGGCTAGAACACTGGACACAGCAGCCCTGAATTTATTTTGACATATCCATGGTATTCAAGATATCGGAGTTCGATATACTGAAGTTCAACTGTATTTCCAACTAATTCCCACCCTAAGGCCTCAACTCTGAACCAAGCCATGACTTACATAATTTTGGAAGAGGGCCACTTGCTCTTCCTATCCATGCATTCAGTTTATCTTCAAGATGTGCAGGACTAGAAAGGATTTTCAAAGATTAAGAAGATTTTCACTATATGCCTATTTTGGCTCCACAAGGGAGGTAGAATTTCTGCCTTGGGGGTCATGAAAAACTTAATTTTTGTAGAGGGCCTAAACTTCTTCCTCAACATACAGTCAGTTTATATTCACAGTGCGTGGGAGTAGTGTATAGGATTTTCTAAGACTAAGAACATTTTTATTATAAGACCATTTTAGCCCAAACCTGAAATTAGAACCTCTGCCCTGGGGGGTTGGGGGTTGGGGGGGGGGGGGGTCATGAAAAACATAATTTTGGTAGAAGGCTCATGCTCTTCCTCACCATGCATTCAGTTTATCTTCAAGAAGTGCAGGAGTAGAGATATTTTTTTTAAAGATTAAGTACATTTTCACTATATAGCTATTTTGGTCCCGTCTTGGAGGCAGAACTCCTGCCCTGGGGGATGGGAAAATTTTGGTAGAGGGTCTTATTCTCTTCCTCTTGTCATGCTTGTCTTCAAAATGTGCAGCAGTAGAGAAAAAGATTTTTCAATATTTGACTATTTTTAGCATTTTTTGCCCAGCCCCTGGGTCCCAGTGGTACAATGATTTCAAAAATCACAATTTAAGTTCATCTTATATCTAACATGCTTCACATCAAATCTGAAGACAATTGGACAAATAGTGTTCCAGAAGAAGTCAAACATATTCAATTGTTAATGGACAAAGGACAAAACACATTGACAGATGAAGACCAATCACAATATGCCACCTGAGTGACTCAGGTGACCTAAAAAAGGATACATACATGTACAGTGTATCATGTATGATTGGAACTGGAATTTTTTCATTGATCTTTTAACAGATAATCTCTGACCTCCATGTAATCTTGAATGATGACATCAATTTCTTTGTTGATGAATTTCTGTAAGTTTTGTCTTAAGATGTCCAGAGATTTTGCAGTGCTTGTAATGAGCCCAGCCCTAAAATATTCAATAAATATAAGTACTTAGTACTCACAGATTTTACTTTTACCTACAGACATGTATACAATCCTTAGTCAGCTTACTTTGCCCTGTGAACAGCTACACTGTGAGCTCGGTATGTTGATCTGTTGATGGAACTCGTAGGGAGATTAGCTATGTTCTGTAATCTTTTACTGAATGGAGCTTCCTGAAATGGGAGAAAATAAATTAAATTACTTAAAAAATCATAGTGCTACAAAGTTCATGTACAGGAGTGATTTCAATATGGTCTATGCTGATTGATGCCTATGTACATTTACATGTACTAGTTAAAACTCTTTAGGTAAATCACAAAACAAGAATTTTTCACATTAAATCCACATTGGATACCACTAGGGACAACACTAACCATTTCCACCATCTCTGCATTGGGGTCCTGATATTCAGAATTAATTGGGTCAATAGGGGTCAACCTAGGCATTTCATCAGGACTCCTCCTTTTCACTTCACTTCTGACTGGGGGTAAACTCCTCCGTTCCTGATCAAGCTGGGGCAGGTGTTTGGCTACAGTGTCCTTGTACTGGGAGAAGGCATGGGGATTCACTTGAGAAAATGATGTTGGCATTTGTGGAGGAAATGTAAAGGGGTTTCTCTGCAATTTTGGGTGAAGAAGAAATCTAGATAACATCACATTTGTCATATACATACATTACAGTTATAATGTACAAAATTTCTTTTGATCATTTCCTAGCATTTTCTTTTGATCATTTCCTAGCTTTTTATTAAACCTATTCTCGTCAATTATTTTTACTTCAAATAAACACAATAAAACACACCTGTCGAGGTTGCATTTGAGTAGGTATTGGTACTTGTTCTTTCTGCTTGTTGTCAGGGGATATATGTGGTTCATATCCTTGAGACAGCTGAGTCTGAAGCACAGGATTCTGTCTTTGTGTCCCAGATACATCCGGAGGTCTTGCTGAAACTTGTGTCACAGAATGTGAACTCACAGAGATACCACTACCTGGAACCTCTTGCAAGCGTACCAAGTTTACAAAAGGCTGACGAATAGGAACAGAGGTGTTTCCAACGTTCACTGTAGAAGGGGGAACCTGAGGCCTTGGATTTGTTAGGGCTGCCATAGATTCTTTGTGCCTGTGTTGAGGTTTTGGTGAGGGTGTCCTTCTTGGAATACTGATCCCACCAGTACTCCCTGGGCTGACAGAATCCCTCCCTCCTGGGCCACCAGTTACCACTCTGATTTGTCCTGGTGAATGAGAGGGACTGGGGTATCTTTGTTGGGGATTCTGGTGGGGGGATATCTGTCTGGGGTTTGGTGAAATTTGTCTTTGTGGGGGTGAGGACAGGCCTTGCTGGGGGGATGTGTGCTGGGGGGATGTGTACCTGTCATGAGGGGGGATCTGTCTCTGTTGAGGGGATGGATGTCTTTGTTGATGAGGAGATACACGACCCATATCAACACGACTAGGGTGATTTGGACTGGGGGTTCTCCTGGAAATGTGACTCCCAACTGTGTCTTTATGATGGGGACTCACTGACTGCTCCTGCAACATTGAATTGAGTACATCAAGACTCATAAAGGTTGGATGAATCCTTTGATTTATAAACATGTACCGGATAAAAAGCTTTGCTGATATTGGGTATGCTTTGTGACAAACACATATAGTACATTCAATACATATTAAAACATTCTATGACTAAAATCACAGGCACTTGACGTTACATATTTTTCTTATTTAAAAATATAAAACCCCATACCTAATAATATTTTTTTTTCTAATAAGAAAAATATGTAAAGTCAAGTGACTGTGACTAAAATGCCTTCATATGATCAAGCCAAACCTTGAACGCTTGCACAATAAATTAAGGTATACAAAACTTTGGAAAGATAAGTACTGGTAAATAGACGTAAAATACTGTAAGTTGTTTCAATTCCTCTGCATGTGTTAAAATTTCACAATTTCTCAAAAAGTACCAATCACGATTGGTTTAATTTCAAGCTGCAAGAAATTAATTTAAATTTTGTATAAGCATTTAAACATTTTCAAAAACTAATGATAGCATTCATGATGGGTTTAATTTCACCGAAAAATGATGAATCGCGAACATAGTGAAATTAAAAGCATCATGACTATTTGCCAATCTACAGTTTTATGCACCATTATGTCTCTCCTTAAAATACATATGTGATACTTGCAATCTCAATTTTTTTTCACTTTGCAAAACTGTACCCACTGTCATACAGTTATTAACAAAATGCCATGAAATTCAAACTTAGCTGGTAGATGCACACTCTACACATAAAACCAAAAGTGGCAAACAATTGTCATCACAGTCCATGAATGCACAGTGTTTTCAAAATCTTAAAGTGGACACATTATAGGCATATACATGTATATTGAGATGACTTCAGTAAAAAATGTGCATATATTTAAAGTTTTCAGTATTAATAGGATATTTTTACAATTCAGCTATCATCTTACTCTGTGGGGAGACTTCTGGAAAAGATTACTGCCCTGGACATGAGGAGGCAGGGCACCTGTCATCAGTGCATGCTTCAGCAAATCACCCTGGGTTTGAGCAAATATCATCATATCTTTGCCCTACAAATGGATGATTTTTATTTCAATCTCGGTGGGCTGAAGTTTACAGTGGATATGCTACTGTGATATTGTGAGATTCAAAAAACAATGTTATGCCATCAAAACCAAGAATTTTTTTGTACAAAATACAACTAAATGAGGTAGTAAAACATGAGTAGTACTCATCATTTGAAACAAGCTTACAGAAGTACTTTCCTCCTCTGAGCTGGTAACTCTGTGTACAGGCCCTGGGTATAATGTTCCTGCCTGACTCTTGGTCACCCTTGCTGTGGCCAGCGTGTCCCTGATCTCAGACACAGATAAATTCACAGGCTGTGTTGTCCTGTCTGCCGATGGCCCGGGAGATCTTTGCTGGCCAGAGGAAAGTACTGGGGATATTCTCCCGACTTGGATGTGAGCTGGAGAAGGAGTTCTTCTTATTGTGGAAACCTGAAAAATGAAAATCAATTGATAAGAAACTTCCACTTAATATCTAGATGCAGTTTTCTGTACCTGAAATTCAAAGCCTAACAGAAAAATTGAATTGACAAAAATAAATTCATGGAATACTTGTTAATATCCAGTGCGAGTATCTGTTATTCTGGGGGGGAAAAAATCAGACCTAGTTACCTGCTGAGGACCTGGAGAAAATCTCTCCACTGAATGAGCTGCTGGTATATCTTTATTGACACCACTTTGTCGACCAGCCTCTGTCATTTTGCTATGCTGCTCAATCAGTCCTTGAACCGATGAAGCAATACTTGTGGCAGATCCTTGTTGATACTGTCTAAACACATTTTCATGACTCTGTGTTTCTGGGTAATGAGATATTTTTTGGAAGAGTTGTTGTCTCAGCATTCCAGAGCCCTCTGAATTGGGAGGAGTAATATGTCTCTGCAAAACAATTCTCTCCCCTCCATGTTTACCCACTGGTCCGAGCTCCCGGATAACCTGCTGTTGAGGGACTGGTTTGGGAAGAGGTACACTGGGTCTGTGTTGGCTATGTACCCCCTGGAGAACCCACTGAGGCTGTTGAGGTTGAATTGGCCTTTGAACTACCCTTCCTGGACCTTGAGGCCTGGATGGAGATATGCTTCTGTGGTAGGAGCTGTGGTCATCTCTACTGCTCATTACATGGATGGGAGCTACACTTCCATGCTGAATAGTTGATAGAGGTACACTGACACCTTGCATGCTTGGTGTCATCTGGGAAGATGACACATTCTGTGCCATTTTAGGCTGCATCTCTTGATCATTTAATTTCCTTTCTGTCATTTGAGGCACTCTGGCTTGCTCCAAGGTGCTACCTCTTGGAACAATATCAACTGCCACTTTCCAAGATTTGGGGTCAGGAGACTTCTTCTGTGGCTCTTTCTTAGCTACAAAATGTAACAGATGAGCTTTATCCAAATCCAGTTCCTCTCATTCAGAATTCAAAATGACTGAAGCTTGTATAAGACCTTAATCCTGGGCTCTTATTTATTCAATGTACACAACAATATCTATTCCTTGGTAAACATGTATTTAATGGTACTCACCTTCTCCTCTCTTTTTCCTCTCCTTTTTGGGGGGAGTTTTTGCTGTTCCAGAATCTTCCCCAGAATGCATGTTTCTCGCTACAAAAAAGAAAAAAAGATTCAGTGTTAATTCAATCATAGATATAGCTACAAATCTAAGATAACTGGTTTTGAAGATTTGGGATCAATTTTGGCACCAGAGAGCTATAATGCTTCCAGTAAAAAAATAATTTATACCAAAGTATGAAACTTAAGAAGAGCATATTTCAAAATCAGTAAAACCTGTCTAATCCAAAATGCACTGGGATGCAAAGTTTGTGTCAGAATAGACAGGGTGTAGGATTGCACAGTGTAAAGAATATGGAATGCAGTAAAGTGGGAACGAAACTAACGGTTAACTAGATATTTTTTTTAAGTGTCTGATTAGGCAGTGTCTACTGGATCTAAAACTAGAATTGTTCCATTAGGATTAAGGGGTTGCATGTACTGTTACAAATCAGCAATCACAAATACCTGAGATTGTATATGCACCACTTCAGGTTAATTATCATCTAACATCTCATGCAAGAAGCTATATGGGGGTTGGGGGGTCTGGTCCCCTCCCCTCCTTTGGGATTTTGAATTGAAATTATTAAATTTCAATGTAAAGGTAACAAAAAAAATGACCTTAGACCCACATAAGAAACACAAACCCTCTTTAATATGGTATGGAGTGTCATGTATCTGAAGTAAATTGACATAAGAAAGTGTCTTCTTTTACCCCCACCCTCTTCCATCCCACAAATTAGTTTTTTCCTTATTGGGTAAAAGTTGCTAAGGTTTTTTTTTTATTGGTTTACTTTTGTTTTGCTTGTCAAAAGATTCTGATTCTGACATTTGTTAGAGATGATGGGAATCCCCTTGGAAAAAGTTCCTGGTTCTGCACCTACATCTAATTATTCTTACCTGCCATGTATATAAATGTGAAACATGAAATCATAAAAATGTGAGTCAATGTTTTAAATGCCAATGCTGCTCATAGTTATGGGAAGGGGGGACCATAAAAGAGTGTGGTAGGACAGTTGGCATGGTGTCTGCAAGTTGTTACTTTAGAGATGTAAGTTTCTTTAAAAATAAAACAATTCAAAAATTGTTTTATTTGTTGAAAAGTACTTTAACATGATTAAGGGATGTAAAATTGTCTGCTATGTGTAAACATGACACACAACAATTGCAAAATTGTAACGTAAAAATGTGGCAACCTGAAGTTTGACTGTACCGAGTACAGATGACAATTAAAGCATATGTGACTACTATGTGACATGTTAGACATTTTTCTTGATATTGATTAAGAGAAAGGGATACCATAGCTGTTGCTAACCACCAACCTTATATCTGCATGTGCACAAAAGGCGCACAATATTGGCTTCGGGAAATAAGTAAGAGGTCATTTGAGGGTTGAATAAAAATATTGTCAAATTCTACTGTACTAGAAAAGATGGCAATTTAAATTTACTTGTGTCGATAAGGCAGATTTTGTATTTGCAGATGAAAATACCGAGTGGTGCATTAGCAATTTTGTCTAGTGCATGGCCGTAGGAACCGGGGGAGCATGCCCCCTCCCCCAATAATTTTGCCGATATATTGAACATGTAGAAAACATAGCCACTAGATGCATGTGCCCCCTCAATAATATCGTTTGATGACCTTTTTTTTTGGTAGTTGATAGTGCCCCCCACCCCCAACTGAAAATGTATGTGTATGAAAGTGAAGCTGCTTTCTACAGGCCTGCATCCCTGAAGTAATGCATTAAATACAATAACCGCGATCAATATCAACAACTTGTCTAGATGAATACTACATTCATTTCAAAGCATGTGTGCTAATTAATTTAATCATATATGCAGAAATGAGAATTATATTTGTTAACATATCCTGAAACAGTGAAAGAGACATTTCAGCAATACTTTCACATTTCAAAGAATGATTCAGATGTCTGCAAAAATGCATGCAATGTAAAATGTTTGAGCAGTATTCCTAATATTGAAAAGTTGTGCAACTTGTACATTCTCAGATTCTGATAGAGTACGGTAACCATAAATGGCATAATGCAAATTTTTAGTTTTACCTGCAATGAAATCGTGTTTCTGTGATTGGATCAAAAATCTAGAAACCTTCCGAGAAAAATACGAAACCGTGCGAGGAGCTGAATAAAGTTAGAAGTTCAGTTTCGGAGAAAATAGCACCAGTCTTTGAAACATTGGTGTTTGTTCAGTAACTTTATGCTGAAGTAAACAAAATTCAAGGTAGCAAAATGCCTATAATTAAGCCACAACACATAGTCTCATTTAGTAATGCTGAAACGGTAAGTACAAAAACAAGCAATATTAAATCAACTGTAAATAAAAGCTTTTATTTTCACAATTGTGATACAGCTGTGATATGAAGTAGAATAACAGATTGAAAGAGGGACCTATGTACATGTAATGAGTATATGTATAAACGTCCATGAATCACAACACTGAGTATACAAACACAAGATATCATACTTTGATTGACACGCAGAAAATGTCAAAATACCATCCATAAATTCAAATGTGTTTTTCCTGTCACATATTTATATGCTTATACATATCTTTTAAACATTTTTGATATTTTAAGAATCACCCTGCAGAGAATTTATTAAAACCAGAGGGAACATTCAAGTGGAAAGTTCCAGGTGGAAAAGCTGCAACAGCTGTACTCCAGGTATTGATATAATGAGTTTTATTATTGGTTAGTTTGATATCAAATGCCATTGTATAGATATGTGGATTTTATTACAAACATTAAAAAAAAAATTGGATTTGCTTGGTGCTTGGTCGATATGCTTTTCTGTGAAGTCGATATATCCATGAATTGACCTCATGAAAGGGCTATTTATGTATAATATATATCTACAATATTGTGAGAAAAGACTGGTTTGTAATAAATGTTGCTCATGCATGAGCATTTCCTGCATTTATTGTCACCATTAAAACAGTCTCATTTAAATTTAGCATTTTACAAATTATGTGTTCTTCATAATGACCTCAGAATGTCCTAATGCAAATACAGGTTATCGATTGATATAATCAATTGATATAACCTTGACTCACGTGTTTCAATTGTAAGGTTATCATTTTCATTACTAAATTTGACTATGAATTACTCTGCATTATTGCAAATAACCACTTGCCCACTCCCATATGAGAGTAATTTTGTCTGTGGGAGACTAACTCTTGAGTATGTTATAGCCCACTTAGAGAGTAAAAAATTTATAGGAACTTTTCTGGAACCTGAATGTGGTTTGCTTCTACTATTGAATGCACTTTGGTTTTCACTGTTTCCTACCTGCAAAAAAATTTTCTAAATCCTAAATTGCATCAATGTTATGACTATGTGAGGTCTCAAAGTGATTCATGCATGTGGTTTCAAATTCTACTGAAAAATGAAAGACTATGGACAGCAAAGTATACTTCTTAGAGATTCTGATACAAAAAGATAGAGAAATTTTTTTACTGGGTAGACAGAAAATCCTGGGCCTCAAAACATCAGTGCGGGCTAATAAAATTTATGAATTTGGAGGTCCTCATGGCACCGTAGGTTTTTAAAGTTATTTGCATTCCTGCTCTGTTTAGTGTTTACCTCTTCAGTTTTCATGATCATTGTGACAGGTTGACAGGGGATGCTTAATTACTCTCATAGGCACCTTATTCCATCGACGATATTTCCAAGGATCCCTGTTTTCTTTGCCTTTTTTTTTAAATTAATAATTTGTATTATTTTTATTGATTTATCAGATTGATGTATGTTCATTATTTTCATTCTTTCAATTTATAGTTTGAGAAAGCAACAGAAATACATTCCATTGATATTGGCAATGAAGGATCTGCATTTGTGGAAGTTCTTGCTGGAAAATCAACATCAAATTCAGACCAAAGCTATGAGGTTATCTGATTATTCAGCTTTCTACATTTTACAAAATACTACAGTTTATGTTTATTTAGATTTATTCCCAATTTATACCAAACAGACTAGTTTTTTTTTGTCTATACTCTGTATTAATTCATAACATTTTGTGTGTAAACAGAGTTGTTCCCCTTTACGCAATTAAAAAAAAAAATTTAATTTTTTCTTCATAGTAATTTCCTTTCATATGACTGACAACACTTTCTCATGGTTGACAATTTGTTTCAATAAGGTTAATATTCTTATTCACACAATTTGAAATGGATAACAGATAGTGTATATACTCTGTATATACAGTTAAACTTCGATATCTTGAATACCATGAGTATGTCCAAGTGAGTTATAAGTCTCTACCACTTTTACGTCATGTATTTAAACTTCAATATTTTAAACTCTTGGATATCTCAAAGTTTTCTTGGTCTCTAGAAGTGCAGAATAATGAGGTTTGACTGTAGTTATTTTCCCTTTAAATATTTTAGAACAGGCATACTGGTATATTTGCATCTTAATAGTTGTTCTTATTTTTATTTTTGATAACAGGTTTTACTTGTGGCCTCATCTTTCATGACTCCAGTGGAGAGCAGGAATGGCACAAATAGGAACAGTGTGAGGATGTTTGGACCAGATAAACTTAACAAAACAGTGGCTACCCAGAAATGGGACAGGGTTAAAATTGTTTGCACTCAACCCTTTAACAAGGCATGTTTCTGGTTAATTTAAATCTAACACATTAAGTTTTAGATTTGGTCATATTTGTTAACAATATTTGTTACATAAGATATACAACAAGAAATTAGATGCAAGTTGAGAGTATACAATGCATAAATAATATATGTGTAATCATGGAGACATGAGATAAGAATCAAAATGTACAACTGAAAACTGACTTTTATAACATTTTTTATTTATTAAAATCACCTCAGTCAGCTAGTTACTAAAGTTAGATACCGAGTATTTCATATTGCTCTACTTATACTTAATGATGTGTTATTAAGCAGCATAACAGTATGAATGATCAATTTTAAATAGATTGGTCAGCCAGAAGGAATGGAATGAAGTCTCCACTTGTAATTAGTTGTGCTGTATTATTTCAGACTGCCAGTTATGGATTATCCTTCATCACATTCCATTCTCCACCAGAAGCTCAGGAACAGAAAGAAAAAGAGGTTCAGAAGAGTTCATTAAATTATCTAAAGAAGTAACTGACGTGAAGACAATGAAAAAATTGTTTCATTTCAAATTTCCATAGAAAATATCATTTCCACTTGCCTTATTGTAAAAGTCAAAATGTTGTTGCTGTTGCACCTTTCAATTTTTTTCTCAGAAGAGTATGCCAGACACACAGTGTTGTGATTTTATGATATTGTTGTGCATTTTGCAGCATTATTGGTAAAATCATATCTTATTTTGTTAATTAGTCTTTTTTTTATTAGAGTGGTTCCAAAAAGATTGGTGCATTTACTCTCAAACCTGAAAGTGGAGATCCAATAAGCACAGGGTCTGTGTTTGAAAAGAAGAAAACTCAACTTACCGGTAAGAAGTAGATTTATGTTCACTTATGTGTCTGTAACTTCCTTATTATTTGCTAATTAAGTAAAAGATAAAGTACATGTACATGTAATTTAAATTTAGGGGCAGCAGCTGTTCGTGCAGCCTCTAAATTAGCAGAAGAATCTAGAGGGACTCCAGCTAAATCTGAGGAGAGCAAACCAGTGCAGAAAGCAGCCACACCATCAGAGAAACCCAGTACCGTAAGTCAGCCAGCATACACTTATCTGAATTACTGTTGATTCCTTATTTGATGCATGTACTTAATATCATGAAATAAATTGTGATAACATGTTTGTCAAGTGGACTGTTGATAAAATGTTTTTACTTGTATTTTGGCAACATGAAAATAAAAGGAAATAATAAAATCATCATGTATGTTTAAAAATCTACAGGAATGGCATCTTCGCTAGCCAAGGGTTTCTGATCTGCTTCTCTCCTCTCAAATCATGGTGCTATCAAAAGTTGGCATTTTGTAAATGACAGTATCTCTGTTTGGAGTATATCTTGACTCAGTAGTCTTGAGAAAATAAAACACAGGTAAACAATGATTCGTAAGATAACATGCCATTCTATAAATAAAGAGCCATGGTGTCATCCAACTTTTAGCTGATGTGCACATAATGTGATCAGGAATCTATATTGCTGATATAGATTTGCACCCTAAATAACAAATAAACATAGCTCAATACCTGCTTGTTAATTATTCTTTAAATACTTTAATTTTAAAAACACTCTTTATTTCTGTTGATGACGCAAGCTATACACATGTGGTAAGATATGAGATCAAGTGACGTAAACAATTCCAACTTTTGATAGCACCGTAGGCCAAGGGTTTGTGAGGAGAGTAGCAGATCAGAAACCCTTTGCTAGTGAAGTTGCAGGAATGGGTATGTTGTTTTATGATTTTCCTATACATGTACCTGCATAAATATTTCAGAATTTGACTTTACTTGTATTTTTACCCTCTGTGATGTGCATAACCAACACATACATACATTGTAGTACCAATAATTAAATATGATGTATAGTGTTATTATATGGTTTTACATTGTTCAGAATGGATGCATAACTTGTTTTGCCATACGCAGCTATGTTAAGGCTGTCCGAAGGCTTGATATGCATTGAAATATACAATTTATTATGAGCTAGATTTTAATTTCAAATTGTAATCTATGTATGAATCTGCAGTCAACTTGTGATGAGAGTGTAATCAGGTATTATAATATTAATCATGCATTTTTGTGATGTCACATGACCTTGTTGATCACGTGACAGACACTTATAAATTCCTAATTGTTGCACAAAAATCGCATCGGCACAAGTGCAAAACAACATTATTGAGAAAAATTTGTCACATAAGTCAATTCATCGTGGTCTTTGGTACATATAAAGTGCTGGGGGAAGGTCTGAATTTTACTTCTTGAGCAAATATTCCACGAGAAATTCAACTTACCTACATACAAGGGGGAATTTTCCCTTCTTTATCGCAATTCGTACAAAATAGGATAAATTACATAATATCCCCCAGCAAAATTCAGTCAGAGGTCATACTTCTCTAGTAGATTCACAGCGAATATCTTCAATTTATCCTTATTAATCACTTGTGCCAGTCAAATATATACACGATTTATAAATTCTAACTCTGTCCACGGACATGTAAAGGGAAGCGTTTCACAGTCAATTTTTTGTTATTGTTTGAATATATGTTTATCGGACAAGTTAAAGGAATAATGATATTAAATTGCAAATTTTCAACATCATAACAGCACACTTAAGCTTAAAGAACAGTACAGACATTTGAATCAAACAGTAACGCTAAAAAATCTTTACATGTCATGTGAAAGGAATGCAAAAGTTATGACACTTTCCCCGTCATATCAGCTCAAGTATGCAGTGACTTGACGTCATATGCTATTATGACGTCATATCTAGGTAGTTCAGAGAAGTTACTACAGTGGGAACAGTTTGGTATTTTACAGACAGCCTTATCCTAGCCGTATATAGGAAAAGAATGCATTACTTGAAAGTTCTGTCACTTCTATTTTTTTTAGTCCCCTACCGGTGAAACCGGAGGGGACTATAGGTTTCCTCTGAGTCTGTCCGTCCGTCTGTCCGTCCGTCTGTCTGTCTGTCCGTCTGTCTGTCTGTCTGTCCCTCTGTCTGTCTGTCAGTCTGTCCCACTTGGTTTTCCGCACTTTTTTCCTAAACGCTTGCAGATATTGAGCTGATTTTTGGTATGTGAGTGTATCTTGATGAGGTACAGATCAAGTTTGCATTTCGTTCCGCTTCATTGATTTTTGACGGAATTATGGCCTTTTCAATTTTTACGGGTTTTCCGCAATTTTCTTCTAAACGCTTGTAGATATTGAGCTGATATTTGGTATGTGGCTTTACCTTGATTAGTTACAGATCAAGTTTGCATTTCATCCCGCTTCATTAATTTTTCACGGAATTATGGCATTTTCAATTCTTAACGGGAACCAGATTACACTTGCCGGTAGGGGTCTAGTATTGCTAATGCAATACTCTCAGAATGCTTGTTTATTTAGAGTGTGGGTGGATCCAAGAGGAAACATACTTTGAGTGATGATGAGGATGAGGATAAGGCCCCTCCCACCAAGCCTCCCATGAAGAAACAGTCAACCAGTATCAGCTCCACTGCCTCATCCTTGAAGGGGAGTGAGAGACCCCCGCTCAAAAAGACCAAATGTAAGATAAAGACTTTCTGTTGAAAATATCTTGAGAACATGGACGAAATCAAAATTTGAAGCCATTTATTTTTTATTAATTTTTAGAAAATTGCCAAAATATGTGCATGGATTTCTAATGTTATAAATTCAGTATATCATGGTTCAAACTCTCTGCTACAGTAATATTTACATACACACCTACTATTTGCAGCTGACACATCAGGTCAGGCCAAACCTTTCCACAAGTTAATGAAGGGAGTTGTGTTTGTGCTGAGTGGTTACCAAAACCCATTCAGGGCAGAACTAAGAGACATGGCTACAGAGATGGGAGCTGAGTACAAACCAGACTGGAAGAAGGGATGCACCCACCTCATGTAAAATTTATTTTCATGAGAAACTGTATACAAAGGGGCACAACTTGTTATGTTTTGATCATTTTTAGAAAACTTTGGAGGAGTATAAACTCTCATCATCTACTTACAGATGCGCTTTTCAGAATACACCCAAATACAATCAAGTGAAAGGAAAAGGGAAAATTGTAAAGAAGGAATGGATCCAACATATGTACAAACAGAAGAAACCCCTGCCTTGGAGAAAGTAAGTTCTGATAAAAGCTTCCAGAGAGTACTCAAAGGGCATTATGCTTCATATGAATGCACATGTGTTGTAATCCTTCTTTCAGTGTACAGGTATTTCTCACAGTTTGGCAATGACTTAATTACTATATACTGTAGATTCCTAAATTATGTGTGAGGGATTCATTATTGCATAATTTCGCGAGAAGCATCACTTGGAAAATAAAATTACTTGCTTTTATTTTTATGGTGCTGAAATAAATGTAAAATGTCTTGATCAATTATCCACTTGCGAATTCTTGTTCTCCCAATTTCCCATAAAAGAGCCATTTCCCGACAATAAGTACTTGCAAAATATAATTAATCTACAGTAACTTGTTCATTGTTTGTGTAATACAGATACAGACTTGGGGACGCAGATACACCAGAGGGAACAAGTGAAGAAGAGTCAGATGATGATGATACACCAGCTGTAAAGGAACCAGTACAAAAAGCCAAACCGAAAGGTCAATCATTTGATAGTGTAAAAAACTATAAATATTTATATCCATTTCCTAGATCAGGCAATAAATCTCAGTCTGATTATTTTTAGGAGAGAGTAAAGCCTCCCCAGAGAAACATGCATCAAAGGGTAAAACTAAGAAGGGTGTGGATTTTGATGGGGATACAGATTCAGGGGGAGAGGAAGCCCCGATGGATTACGGAGGAGACACAGACTCTGGAGGGGATACAGAGGATGAACTGGAGAAGTATGTCTTAAATATTAAATGATTTGTACATAGTGCTGCATACTTTACACACACAAACACACACAACTATGCAGCTAAATTGATTCAAATTAAATTAATGCATCCATCCATCTTAGAGGAAATAATTACTAAATAAACAGTAAAATTTTTTTAGCCAATTACAGACTGTAGAACTTTTACACTAGAAGGACAAAATATAAAAGATAACTCTATTATGATGTATGAATAGCATCTATAGGTGAAGGGGAACAAAAATTGTGAATTTCATGGTCCCTGCCCCCCTGGGGCCTGAGGGGTGGGGCTAAAACCACCAAAAATAATGCAATCTTTAAAAATCTTCTTCTTTACTCCTGGCTGAGGGGTGGGGCTAAAACCACCAAAAATAATGCAATCTTTAAAAATCTTCTTCTTTACTCCTGGACATCAAGCAGTCAAACTGTTGGCATCATTGTAATAAGCATTGAGCCCTCTACCAAAATTGTGAAATTCATGGCCCCAGGATCAGGGGTTCTGGCCCCAGGGCGGGGCTATATAGATCATATAGTGAAAGTGCATTATTTCTTTGAAAATCTTCTTCTCTGCTCCTGGGTATTAAATAAAGTAACTAAGTACATAGTTATGATGAGGAGGTGGGCCTCTTCCAGAATTGTGAAAGCCATGGCCCCAGGGTCAGGGGTTCTGGTGTTAGGGCGGGACTCTATTGATTATATAGTGAAAATGCATTAATTCTTTGAAAATCTTCTTCTCTGCTTCTGGATATTTAATAAAGTAACTAAGCACATAGTTATAATGAGCAAGAGTACCTTTTCCAAAATTATGAAATTCATGGCCCCAGGGTCAGGGGTTCTGGTGTTAGGGCGGGGCTCTATCAACTATATAGTGAAAATGCATTATTTCTTTGAAAATCTTCTCCTCTGCTCCTGGGCAATAAGGTGATAAACTAAGTACATAGTTATGATGAGGAGGTGGGCCTCTTCCAGAATTGTGAAAGCCATGGCCCCTGGGTCAGGGGTTCTGGTGTTAGGGTGGGGCTCTATTAATTATATAGTGAAAATGCTTTAATTCTTTGAAAATCTTCTTCTCTGCTCCTGGGTATTAAATAAAGTTACTAAGTACATAGTTATGATAAGCAAGAGTGCCTCTTCCAAAATTGTGAAATTTATGGCCCCAGGGTCAGGGTTTCTGGTGTTAGGGCGTGGCTCTATTGATTATATAGTGAAAATGCATTGATTCTTTGAAAATCTTCTTCTCTGCTACTGGAGACTATTTAAACAAACTAAGTGCATGGTTATGATGCATAAGGATGCCTTTTCAAAAATTGTGAATTTCATGGCCCCAGGGTCAGGGGTTCTGGTGTTAGGGTGGGGCTCTATTGATTATATAGTGAAAATGCATTGATTCTTTGAAAATCTTCTTCTCTGCTACTGGAGATTATTTAAACAAACTAAGTGCATGATTATGATAGACAAGGATGCCTCTTCCAAAATTTTTAAATATATGGCCTCAGTTTTTGGGGTTCTTGAAGGGGGGGGGGGGGGCTCTATTGATTATATAGTGAAAAAGCATTAATTCTATTGATTAATCATTAATTTATCCTGTCTGTTCCTTAAGTGTTGAGCTGATAAATAAATTGCTTAGCTATGATGAAAATGGGAGCTTCGAACAGAATTTCTAAATCTTGTGGTGTTAGGGTCAGGGGTTCTGGCGTAACGAGGGGGGGGGGGGGGGCTTTTGATAATATAGTGGAAAAGTGTTAATTCTTTGAAGTCCATAGTTATGATGATAAGGGTAACTCTTCCAAATTTGTAAATTTCTTGACCCTTGGTCTTGGGTTCTGGTGTTTGGGTAAGGCTTTGTTGAATCTGTAGTGAAAATGCATTGTACCTGTGAAATTCTTCTCTGCTTCTGGGCATATCGGAAGCAAACTGAGTAAAAGTTTAAATGATATGAGTAAGTGTATTTCTACCAGATTTTTAAACATCTGGACCATTCGTCTAAGCATTCTGGTCCTGGGCAGGGCTCTATTAATTTGTATTCTACTGAGAGAAGTTATTCCCCTTTTCCATTCACCTTTGATAATTAATCACTGTAAATAATGTATTTGAAAGGTTAATAGAATAAGATAATTATGCAAGAATGTTTATCGTATAGTTAAAAAAGTAGTTTTTTAGTTTTAATAATCAGGTAGACCTGTAAGTAATAGATAAATAAAAATGAGACAAAAATAACTTATCTTATTAAAAGTTCTTCAAAGACCATAAGAGAGGTCAATGCTAGAGGTCTTAATATGGGTTTAAAAATAGTACAGAAGCACTAATAGTTTGTCAATAGTCTGCATGGTGATAGTGTTAAGTGGGGGACAGATTAGAACTTAATTTACGAGTTGATACTGAATACTAGACTAATTATTTTGTTGATCCTGATCTTCCTACTTCTTTTGCTTTAGGGCAACAAAGCTTCATCTATCAGTGTATTTAAGGACATACGCAATGTAGTTTGAACTTTATTGTCTTTTTCCCTGGAGTTGAAGAGTTCCAATACTTAAAGGAACTGTGTGCTACATTTTAATGTCTATATATGCTGTTGTACACTTCTTCTAAAGCAATTTTGGATAAACAAAACATAAAGAATATATGTTTAGTAATTTTTGTATATTTTTCTTTGAATTATGCAAGAATTTTCATCAATTGATGTCTTTTTAAAACCCCTGGTAATGCATGCTGAGTTTCTGTCTATGAACATCTGATGAATATCTTGAAAAATTATCAGTAGGTAAGATACGTTGCGTATGTCCTTAACTTCGAAATTGTTGTATTATACTCAGGTGACCATTAAGGCCCTTGGGCCTCATGTTTTAAATAAGTAACAAATATCACTAAGTATAAACTTTCAATTATGGCACTTGACCACAATTGGTCCCACATTTGTGAAATATATTCCATGAAGGGGACTTGGAACAAACCTCGTAAAATGTGTCACAAAATTATGCTACAGTTAACAGATTCCTTTTCGGCGAGACTTGGGTAAAGCAATTCGATATGGAAGAGAGCAGATGGAACATTTCAGTAAAACGCTTTTCTTGTTTTCTTTCATTTGTAACTTTGGATTATTTGTGATTTGCTGATTTCACTTAACGATTTCCTTGAATAACACATTTCGTGGGTACCCACGTAAAAAACTATTCACAAAGTTTTTCAGACGTAGTTCATTCAATATTTAAAACTTATTAAAATTGCTGTAGCAGGTTTTTCTTGCTTATTGCTGAATCACTTGTAACAAAATGTTTACACTTCAGAGTAAAGGCTAAACTGGCCTCAGAATCTAAGAAGAGCAATCCCTATGGTGATTCTACCGATGAAGATGAACCTTCAAAGAAATCTCCGAAACCATCACCATCTAAAAATAACTCAAATCCTCAGCCCTCCACATCCCACCAATCAGAGACCAGCAAAGCAGCAGACGACAGTGATGATTCTGGCCTTCCTGATTTACCTGATTATTTCACTGACAAGCATTTTTTCTTGTATGGAGATTTTCCCAGTGGTGAGAGAAGGCTGCTGACACGATATATCACAGCTTATAATGGGTAGGACTAAAACCGCTTTGTGGTGGACTTTTGTACTATTTTCAAGTAAATACTTCATTGAGTCATGATTTTATTTGTAAGTGTGAGTTGTTTTTGTATTTTCAGGGAGATAGAAGAGTACATGAATGATAAAGTCCATTATGTTATCACAAATTCTGATTGGGATAAAAATTTTGATGATGTAAGTTCAGCTGTTCAGATTTTACCTACATATTAATTGAATCTAACTACATGTATCTTATTTAAAAATTCTCTACTATTATCCTTCCATGATATATTTGTATATTTAGCTTTTTAATTTTAATGAGTAAGAAATTAACATTTAATTTGCTGGAGTATTTTGTCCCATTTCAGGCACTGTCTGACAACCCAAAGCTGGTTTTTGTGAAACCAAAGTGGATTCACATGTGTCACGAAAAGGAGAAATTAGTACCTTATCAACATTACATAGTGATTCCAAAGGATGATTGATGAATCTTTGAGCCTAGAGATATTGACTTCTAATTAGTTCAAGGACTGCGGTGAAGACTTAATTGAATTTGATGAAATCATTTCTTACCAATAACAATGCAGCAACATAATCTAGATGTTAGAATGTTTCAAATTTATGTAATAAATTTTATCACATTTTGTAGATTTTCATGGATATTTCATAAATACTTAACAGAACTTGGAATAGGCAGCTGTGAATAAAAAATATGTTTTAAACTTGAATTTGTTTTTCAAAAACACATGATGTAGATAATGAAGAAGAAGTTATATCCATTTAAAAAAAATATAATGAAATTTGATCTAAAACCTAATTACTGGTGCTTGTGAATTTTGATACAAATCCAAAAGTTAACAAGATCCTAGCATCCCTCAATTTAAAAAAAAAGACAAATATGACAAAATGTAGGTCAGTGTGATCTCATTTTGGGTTGACACATTTCTGTGCCCCAAGGTGCTTGAACTTTCTAGGTTTGATGACGCTACAAGTCATACCGGTAGTTATCAAAATACATGAACAGCTGAACTTCGATATCTCAAACATGGATATTTCAAATACCTTGAATAAGTCGAAGCGATTTGGAAGTCCCAAGCACTTTCTCTTTGAGTATTTTACGCTCAATATTTTGAATACTGAGATGCCTCAAAGTTTTTACTCCGTCTCATCAACATCGAGATAATGAGGTTTGACTGTATATAAGTTTCAAGATTTCAAAATGTTATGCTGTAAGAATCAAAGTACTTGTAAATCACTTAGACCTACTTTAAAGTCAACACTTTGCACCATCTGACAAACTTTGAAGATCCTACATAGGATAGGATAGGATTTTTATCTAAAAAGTATTGAAAATGAATTGTTGTAAAACAAGTAGTGTAATTGTTTGTTGTTTTATGTTCCTTGCAAAATTATTTCACTCATATGAGACATCATCGTATACAGATTGACTGCTGGATGTGCTGGAGTGAAGATTTTAGAAGACTATTTTTAGATCAGCATCAAAAAGGTGCATCATCTGTAGCGAGTTGATGATCCTAGGCTCTTAACGAGTTAAGATTTGATGATGAATTCAAATAAGTACATGTACGTCACTGTGGCTTACATTAGAATTAACAAATCTCTGAACCCCATGATGCACCAGCAATTTGGGTTTGGTGACTCTTCATGTCACAGTGTTCAAAAATTGTAGTTAAAAAAAAATGAACTAGAAATATGTCCATAGGACATGAATGCCCCGCCGAGGGTATATTAGTAATGCAACATTTTAACACAAATTGAGAAAAGTGAGGTCAAGGTCAAAGGAAAGGTCTAGGTGAAAAAATATTGATGCAGTTGAATAGCTTACATCAGTATGTATCAGCATATGAAGTTTGACACTAATTTAAGAAAAGTGAGGTCAAGGTCAAAGGAAAGGTCAAGGTCAAAAAATGTTGATGCAGTTGAAAAGGTTACATCAGTATGTATTAGCATATGAAGTTTGATAAAAATATTGTGAATGGTTTCTTTAAAACTGAGCTAAACACTAATTTAAGAAAAGTGAGGTCAAGGTCAAAAGAAAGGTCAAGGTCAAAAAATATTGATGCAGTTGAATAGTTCTCATCAGTATGTATCAGCATATGAAGTTTGACACTGATTTAAGAAAAGTGAGGTCAAGGTCAAAGGAAAGGTCAAGGTCAAAAAATGTTGATGCAGTTGAATAGCTCTCATCAGTATGTATCAGCATATGAAGTTTGATAACACTATCTTGAATGGTATCTTTAAAACTGAGCTAAAACTTATTTCAGAAAAGTGAGGTCAAGGTCAAAGGAAAGGTCAAGGTGAAAATATTGATGCAGTTGAATAGCTCTCATCATTATGTATCAGCATATGAAGTTTGTTAAAAATATCTTGAATGCTTTCATTAAAACTGAGCTAAACACTAATTTAAGAAAAGTGAGGTCAAGGTCAAAAGAAAGGTCAAGGTCAAAAAACGTTGATGCAGTTGAATAGCTTACATCAGTATGTATCAACAAATGAAGTTTGATTACATTATCTTGAATGGTATCTTTAAAACTGAGCTAAACACTAATTTAAGAAAAGTGAGGTCAAGGTCAAAAGAAAGGTCAAGGTCAAAAAATGTTGATGCAGTTGAATAGCTTACATCAGTATGCATCAACATATGAAGTTTGATTACACTACCTTGAATGGTATCTTTAAAACTGAGCTAAACACTAATTTAAGAAAAGTGAGGTCAAGGTCAAAAGAAAGGTCAAGGTCAAAAAATGTTGATGCAGTTGCATAGCTCTCATCAATATCTATCAGCATATGAAGTTTGATAAAAATATCTTGAATGGTATCTTTGAAATTGAGCTTTGAATAGAGCTAAACGCAAAGTGTGACAGAAGGACAGACGGAAGGACGGAAGGACAGAAGACGGACATGACAAACACTATATGCCCCGGCCATATTCATGGCGGGGCATAAAAATCAAAAAGTAGGTCACTGTGACCTACACTTCAATAGACCAACAACAAAGCCCAAAGGTGCACCAACTGAAAAATTTTGATGATTCCAAGTCTCATAGTGTCTTAAGTATTTAGCTTATATGGTTTAAGAATAGCTATAAAGTTCAGAAAGTATACCCTCTATAGTCCACATTCCAAAAAGTTTACACAAACTGCACAAATGGCCATAGGATTAGCTCTTTGAACGTTTGGCTCCAAATAACTAAATATTTATTCTTTGAAATGTTTCAGGAAACTGCTACTGTATGTATGATGAAAGCTGACCAGTATTTTTCAGATGTGGATACAGGTTTAAAAAAAAAGAATTATCTAAATATCAGTGACAAACAACATAACAGTACAAATAATGGACGGATTTTCTTATTTTACTTCAGGTACATCTACATATATATGTAAAAATGTGTATAAATACCAGTAACAAAATTGTAGCATGGCTATTGTTTACTTATATTCCAGGTAGCAGCATCTTGCAGATCAGTGATTCTCTCACATGTGGAAACATTGACCATTCAATAACTATTATTCCTAGACTTACTCATGTAAATTATGAGGTATAAGTAAATCTCTTGTTTTGGAAGTCCACATCTCGATCTATTTCTCCACATAGGGGAGCCTGTTTTTGTTTAAGACAACCAACTTATCAGAGATTTCACATTCAGTACTCGGTTACTCAGTTTTTATTTAGTATTACTGTATTCATTTATTGGTCCTTGAAAACAGATCGTCTCTGTGTTTCGAGTCCTTTAACAATTCTCTGGTGGCATTTTCTCTCGCAATCACCATCCTTTGTCTGGCTTTCTTGAATGCATCTGGATCAGAAAAAGAGCACAATTTAAACATATTTTTAGAATACATTTTATCATTTTCATGGTAGCAAATACTGATATATACATATACTGGGTACTTACATTACATTTAGAAAACTAATTATGTACAAATACTCGAAACTGCTTACTGCAAAAAGTAGTATTCAATAAGAAATTTGCATACATGTTTATACACATACCTAAGACAGACTGAATGTTTTGTTGCACTGTATTAATACTGAAAGAGAAATAAAAGAGATGTGTTTACAAAGTAGCATGTAACATAAGAAGGCACACTGCTACACAACAGTAGATTTAATTTTTAGATTGTCAGTTTATTTGGAGTGGGGGGGGGGGGGGGTGTCTGTAATTTTCATCTGCTAGAGAGTGAGATATAAATCAGGTTGGTCAACACTTTGTTGTAATAAGCGATATATTATATTACATATACTTGATTACAAATATGACTGTCATAAGCAGGAAATTCTTTCTACTTTGAAGTTTTACTGTAGAGATAGTAGGGTTTTTTAATCTTTGGTTGGAAAAGATGTTGTATCAACATGAAAAGATTTTGCTACATATTTAAAGAAAATAGTGGGATATGTTTTATGCACATAAGCTATACATATCACAACTATAGTTGATGAAGTAATCATGGCCCTTCAGCAGTTTTCTGTTCTAAAAGGCTCAACATTAAATATAATTTGTTTTTAAATGTAGTAAGTCATATAAAAAGTAACATTACCCAAGTGTATCCAAGAGAGAACCTAGTGACTTCTTGCTGGCTTTCTTTTCCAAAAACAATCTGCACAAAAGAAAATTATTTACCTATAAATCATAATGGGTAAAGTAACATTCACACTATTTAAGTTTTTGTAGTAATGATATGAGGGCTGTTCAAAAATTATGCGGTCTTGTTGCACAGAAAAAATATTTGACAACAATCAGGCAAAAAGTCATACATAATATAAAAGAATCTTTACTTATATGGTCATCATAATTCCATATCAAAATGTTGTAAATTGATATCAATTTTGGGTGATTTAACAGGACATATCATGAAGTCAGTAAAATCTTCGAAGTCACGGGCATTATAAAACATAGGTAATCAAAGATTACGAAGCTCACCTCGACGAATGTTATCTTTAAGTAAGGCAAATTTCACAATTTTTTTTTTATTTAGTGTACATCCCAAGATCAATGTCCATGCAAGTTTGGTTTAAGAAGGACTTATAGTTACTTGGAAATAGACGTGTTCAAAAAAAAAGTTTATCCTGTTTACTATTCAAGAAAATTTTGGTCAGTTCCAACATCCAAAGTAAGTCTGGATTTCATCCTTAGATGCACCATCTATGCAAGTTTAATCATAACAGGCCATAATATTATATAGCTACTCCAAAAAAATTATCCTGGTCACTCATCTGGAAAATGTAGGTCAGATTCAGAATCCAAAGCAAGTCTGGAAGTGACCATCCCTAACTACATCATCCATGCTAATCTGGTTAAAATATGGCTAAAATTCACTCATGTGGAAAATCTAGGTTAGATCCAGCATCCGAAGCAAGTGTGGTAGTGTCCATCCCTAGATGCATCATCCATGCAAGTTTGTTCAAGGTAGAGCTTATAGTTTCTTGGGTATGGACCTGCTCCAAAAACTTTCACCTGGTCACTCATCTGGAAAATCTAGGTCAGATCCAGCATCCGAGGCAAGTGTGGTAGTGTCCATCCCTAGATGCATCATCCATGCAAGTTTGGTCAAGGTAGGGTTTATAGTTACTTGGGAATGGACCTGCTCCAAAAACTTTAACCTGATCACTCAACTGGAAAATCTAGGTCAGATCCAGCATCCGAAGCAAGTGTGGTAGTGTCCATCCCTAGATGCATCATCCATGCAAGTTTGGTCCAGGTAGGGCTTATAGTTACTTGTGAATAGACCTGCTCCTAAAACTGTGACCGGGACGCTGACGCCGGGGGTGTAGCATAAGCTCATCTCGACTTTGAGGTGAGCTAAAAATGTGAGCTTTCATTTTCTCAACATTTTCCCTCAGAGTTCGATACTGTAGAGTTTGGTTTCAGCCCTCGTATATTGATAAACTGGCAAAGTTATCTTGTGCATGATGACATGAGCAAAGCTCTTCGGTTATTTACCTACACTGCATTATCACACTGAATTTAGCATTAAACATACATGTAGCTCTTTGGTTATTTACCTAGACTGCATTATCGCACTGAATTTAATACTGAACATAGCTCTTTGGTTATTTACCTAGACTGCATTATCACACTGAATTTAGCATTAAACATACATGTAGCTCTTTGGTTATTTACCTAGACTGCATTATCACATTGAATTTAACGTCTACACTTCCTGTCGTTTCTGTGCGGAATCCATACTTGCTCAAGTGAGGTCCCTGTTGATAAAAAAGAGAACAACTAATTCTTCATATTTACATGTTTTAAACTGTGTGAAATAGACCTATTTTGAAACAAATTTTACCATCTGAATCATTAAATACTTATTTCTTGGTAAATTTTCCCAACAACCATTAATACAAGGGAGCAAACTGTCAATGAATTTCCCAGAATGACCTTGAATCTAGGTCATAAACACCCTCTGGTCAAAGGCAATCTGTATGAGGTGCTAGTTTACAGTTTCTTTGCTACAAATTGTGTCTTAAAAAATATTTTAACAGCATTTTGTTTGCTCTCTTTTCAGGTTTTGTTTCCTTACACAAAGTTATTTCAAAGAAACAATTAAATACTTTTTTCCAGATGGCATTGGTCTTCAAAACAAAAACAAAACTCCGAGTCATAAACAATAGATTATAGAAATTTCAAATGATTTTCTGAAGTAATGCCACAGACATGATTACCAGACTGGAAGACAAACAGATGACAAACCAAACTTTGATATAAAGGGTAGACCATTTAATAAACAATCACTTAGAATCTTACATCAAAAGTGGATGGAATAGCCGTGTATGTAGGGTCCTCCAGCTCTGGTGATCCACCAATAAAAAACCTTCTCATCTCAGATACAAAAGATGGCCCTAAAGGTCGCCAGCAATGGACAGTCTCCTTGTACACTCCTTAAAAAGCAGATTTATCAAAATGGTTTATTAAAAATCAAGTGTATAGAATTAATGCCATAACATTCTTTCTTTTTCATTTCTTTTGTTCCAAAGTCATGTGAAATGACTTCAATTTCTTATGACTACTTTTTATAGATTCTTGCCATAAACAAATATATTTTGTCCAAAAAACAGACAGGAAAAAACATATATCTCCCTTTAAGTGTTAACAGTGTTAGTGTGTACTTGGTTTACAGATTCAGCAAGCATGGAATAAGTCAATGGTGATTCAGGTATACACATAATTATAGCTCACCTGGACGAGGTGGGATGGCTAAATAAGTGTAGCCCTCAGTCCGGAATCTGTTCCAGGAATCCAGAGATAATACCTCCATAAGGATGAATGGAAAATGGGGAAATGGATCTACGATGTTTAAAATTATTTCAGATCACTAACAAAGAAAATGGATTTAAAATGAATGCAAATATTTCTAATGAACCATTAAAGAATCAGATTTTGATCTATGTGAAATGTTCAAAATTATTTCAGATCAATTTATGATAGACGCAATGGAAATGGATTAAAAATAAAAATAAATACATGTATTTCTAATTAACAATTATTTAAAACATGTTAAATAAATTACATGCAGATAATGGTTTATTCAAGTATTTTTCTTTGTATTTTTATTTCCTTAATATATTCAGTTAATACATTACCTTTGTTTTCTTCAATGTAAGTTTCATCTTTGTAAAACATTTCAAACTCAAAAGGGAAACTAAAGTGTGCTACATCATCCTAGAAACATGTAAAACAAAAAATATGCATGTTTACCAAGAATTTTTATCATGTGAATGTAAATGATTTTATATGAGGCCATGTTTAAAAATTTGTTTGGTTGCCCTCTCCCGACCGACTTGCTCAAAGTGGCCTGACTCTAAACTTTTTCTAACCCCCAGAAAACAATTATCTTATATGCATTCTGGAAAATAGATTTTAAAAATTTAGCACTGATTTGAAAATTTTCTGTGAAAAAATTTTTTCCATCTACCTACCAACCCAACTTTTTCATCCTAAGTTGGGAGAGGGCAATCAAGAATTATTTTAAAGTTGGTCTGAGTTCTTTTTTTTTTTTCATTATACATGTACATGTACATGTATAGTACTTTGGTATTTGTTTCTGCTAAACTTTTGAAATGCCAAAATTTTGCTTCAAAACTCATTACCCTGCCTTCCACTTTCGTAGCACAGGTCTGAGTAACCCAAGATAGTTGCTGATGTCTATCAACCTTCCAATCTAAAAACAAATTACAGGTATTTTCTACAATGCTTCATAGAAAGAACAAACTTCTGGTAAATATAACCTGGTTTATAAATTGACGTTCATTTTTCTCTTCTGTAAAACTTCACTAAGCATGACTTACTTTTAGGTATATCAACAAAGAAGTGAATGTATAGATCATCAAATTCAAAATCTTTGGCTCTTTCTGAAAGAAAATAGATAACCATGAGTTCAGATATATTCTTGCATAGATTTTCTTGAAAAAATTTAATTAGTATTTAAAAGCAAATGGATAGGGCAAAAAGAAAAGCAAGAATATTTAAACACACCTATTTCACCACAGACCATAAGCCGCAACACTTCAGGAGGAGGCTAAAAATAGAAAACATTGCAATAATTCAGGTGAAAAAAATCCTGCTTTTCGAACTGGTATCAACTATCATTATCAAACAATACTCACGAGTTCAAATTCGTGTCCGACACACGCTGACAAGAAGTCTTTATGACGACTGTAAACTTCTCTATACATCTTCATCTCTCTGTCCTGATCTTGTCTGTAATAGAACATGTAATAACATCATGAATGCATCAATTTATGTTTTATGAATATTTTAGATTCATTTAACAGAAAGGCTCAAAATGAAAGACCAAATTATATTTCGTTACTTACCTACTCATAACTTTTGAATCATGTTCAATGGTATATTCAAAAACCTCTGTAAGAGAAAATACATGTACAGTATTTCACTGAAATTTTCAGTAACTGTCGTCATAATTATTTGATGCTCAGTATCTACAAATTTATCAGCATCTAACCCATATGTGAATTGTTAGAGACAAATGTCTGACATAAAGCTTTTCATGTGTTGCACACAATACAACAAATATTGGACAAATGTACTCTAACAAAAGCAGAAGAAGAGTTTGATGTTAAAGCGAAGGCACTATGGAGGGGAAGCTTCTTCTTACCTCTTCCCAGACTAGCTGTCTCGGCAACATAAGGTTTCCTCCCTCTGTTGAAGTCTGGCCTGATACAGAGAACACCATTAGCGTCCAGCTGTAGTGAACACAGGATCACCTCATCCCCCTCCTCATAAGGTCTATAAATAGAAACATCTGTAATCTGTCAGGCAATAAGAGGAAACGAAGCTGGATCTTATCATGTTATTGACGAATACACTTGTTCTTACATCAATGATTTAATATACTAGTATTAATTTTCATAACATACTGTTCCAAGAAAACTGTGAAAAGGGTTCTTCTTGCTGATTCAAATTGAACAAGTACAAGTATGTCATGAAATTTTTCATTATGATTTAGGTAAAACTTTAACATCTCTCTTGATAAGATTATCAAAGAGTATCAAATTTTTATAGTTTGGTAATAAAGAATAAATTGCTCTAAATTGGCATCTCATAAATATTAATTTATAGCCTTGTGATACATGAAATACACGTAGATTCACATATCAAATATATGTAAATATGTATATTGTTTTTAAGATTAACATATACATGTGAAGTCAAACCTCATGATCTCCAAGGATTCAGGATAGAGATTAAAATACATAGAGAAATATTAATTGGGCCTTCCAACTAACTTCCACATATCCATGTTACCTGAGATCTTGATGTTTAAGATACTCAAGTTCACCATATAAAACTCACCGGTCCTTAGGGCCAAGGTCGGCCATGATGTACATAACTTGTGCTGGGGCTGCCATGATGTGGTTCTTATTCCTGAGTTCCTCAGATGGAGTCTCCTCCACGATGTTAAGCTTGGGGACAAAAGCGATACCCCTGTAAATACATTACACCAATGATTACACTATGAAACAAAATTGCTGAAACTACATACACGTTCTCATCTTTGTATCTCTATTAAAGATTAAAGACTTTCTTAGTTAAGCTTTTGTTCAGTGCCAAACTGTACAAAAGTATTTATGATATTAAAGAAAAAAATAATTTAGATGAAAATTTTAATTGGCAGAAGTTTGTCTGTACCTCTCTCTCGACTTTTTGCCACCACCAATTTTTCGTCTGCGTAGATGTGCCATTTTCTCAGCTAGGATTGTAGGTGTTTCCTTTGGTGAATTTGTCATGAAAAATACAGCCTACAATGTAAAAGGATCAAATCAAACCATTGGAAAGAGGTGGAAAACACATACATAAAACATTTCTTCTGGTTTGATATGAATTTTTGCATGCCGGTCTGATATGTGATATGGGTTTTCAGACTGGTCATTGATATGGGGTATAGTGACGTTACCTGCGGACGCACAGTAAGGAATCAGTGTATTAACTACTAAGCATATGATAATAATGAATATCCTTCTGTCACAGAGTGCTGATTTTGTTGCGGTTACACAGCTTTAAATATTCTTATTGTACTGTCTTAGATGCCAAAGTAATCGAACTCAAATTGACCAATGATATTTTCTTTGAGATACACTGTAGCGGTAGTAAACATTTGTTTGTAGATTTACAAATACATGTACCTCTTGTCTTAAAGTACAAGACAGCATACCAATCTTTCTGAAAATACATTAGTAAATATACTGGAATGACAGTGAGTTCTCTTTCAAGATATGTCTCCATTAAAAGATGGATTTATAGATTTACAGAAGTTACCTCATCTTGCTGTGAGAAATTATCATGGTCTACGTATGTAAATAATCTGTTGGTTGGTTGACCTCTGCTCCTAGATAGATATAAAGAAATGGACATTTTTAGCATATTTCACAAATCATTATTTACCAACACTACCTTTTATTAAAATGTATTTTTTTTTAAAAGCCAATTGCCAAGAACATTGCTTTCCTCCATATTTCATATTGGAAGATCATGTACTAGACCATTAAATAATACTGTTCATAAAACATTTATTGTTAATTCTTGATTGATATATTTCACTGAATTTTAATGAGGCATTCTTTATGACAAGTTACTTACAGAATTTCTGTTACTTGAGCATTGTAGTCTTTCTCTAGCTGTGTTGTGCAGTTTGCAATGTTTTGGTAAAATCCAACTTCTCGCTGTAAAGACATTACATGTATATACTAAATGTATAAGCACTGGTAGATCCTTTCATCATTAAGCTGTATTTTAACATAAAATTCTCATGTTTGAAAATGCTGATTTTCTAAGAACTATCTTACAGTCATGATAGCATCGCCTCTCATGAATCCAGTTATTTCCTTTTCAAATGAAAATATCATCCAGAGTACACATCATTCCATTCTTCAATAGTTCTTCAATATCTTGCTTCATTAACTTACATCATTGAAACTCGTTCAATCAGTACTTTTCTCTACCTATACCTATGTTCTAACTGACCTTGCTGAATTCTTTTTGCTGCCAGTTGAACACCCTTTCTTCAATGTCCTGCATGCTCTCTTGAACCTTCTGCATCTCAAGATTAGAGCCATCTTGTTCTAGATTACTTTGTGGCACAATGTTTGATGATGAAATTCTGCTTAACTTCACACTACAAAAACATTTTTTAAATTCGTCTATCAACTGAATTGATTTTTTTATGTTGCATGAGGACATGAAATATGATGCTTCATGCAAGCATGTCTCAGCAATTTATGATAATATGCAGGCTCAAACACTGATATCTTGAATACCATGGATATATCCCAGTGATCTGAAAGTCCCAACCACATATTCCTTTAGTATTTTACCCTTGGTATCTTGAATCCTTGGATATCTCAAAGTTTTTTTCTCGGTCCCATGGAGTTCAAGATAATGAGGTTTGACTGGATTCTAATGCAATTGTTTTGTAAAACACATTTTGATTGGCTAATGGACTGATGTTGGAGTCAGATAATGAGTATTAATGAGAGTGAAAGCTTTTGATTGTGATGTCATTAATAGAAGAATGCACACATAACCCTTAATGACGTATTTCGTATAATAAAACGCAACAAAATACAAAATGTAAGATGTAAACATCAAACAAAATGCTTAAGGTCAAGATCTAGTAAATGACTTTAGACTGTCTTTTTGGTGCTAGATCCATTATGGCGTCATAATCAGTTTAAACTTTCTTTTTCCCGTACTGTACGCCTCTAATAGAATAATGTAGAAAATAAAGTTTTTTCATAGAATTCAATTTGAAATCATGTGAAAATTAGTCCCGAAACCTATATTCAATTTGATATTAATTTAAAGAAGAGGATAAGAAGAAACAAATTACCATTTTCTGAGAGACTGTAGGCAATCTGGATTTATTTCCTTTCTCCAGTAAAGAAAAAACTCCCATATTCATGACTGATTTTATTAATTTTTCATCAAAAAAGACAGTTTAAAATATGATTTTTCGTCCTGTTTACCTACAGAGTATGCCCCGATACACCTTATTTGACCAAGCTACACTTAAAAAGCATCTTTAAAGGAACTTATTTCTCAAATTTGAGAAATCTGTAGGCTACTTTCATTTACTAGATCTTGACCTTAAATTGCATATGAATGGGATTATATAACTATCTTCTCATTTGTTATTTGCGACCTTTGATTTAACAGACACAAACATCTTTTTTACTGGCTCCACTGAGGTGTTGTTGGTAAAACTCAGTTTGCAACCAAACTGAATTAATGTTTTCGAGATTTATTTTGCAATCAATTGAATAGAATTTATAAGAACCAAATACAGTAAAATACTGTAATTCTTGTTAATTCTGTTGTTCAGTTTTGTAATTCTGTTGTCATATGTACATACAGCTGTATACCCCGGTAATCGATACAGAAAAAAAAATTGCTGAAGAATTTTGTCCCAATTTGGAAAAACTTAATTTTGATTCATGGAAAACTTTCCCTATGTTGTAGAGTAGGAGTATCCCCTTTTATGCATGTTAAGATTTAATTTGCTTTTCCTCTGATTCCTTTCCTTGGAGTCACAGAACTTGCAACACTGGTAAGTTTTGTAACATCATTTTACTGTAAAATTTCTTTAGGGGCGCTTTGACCAAAATCAGGGGGCGCTTTGACCTTTTATTAGGGGGCAGTTTTGTAACATCATTTTACTGTAAAATTTCTTTAGGGGGCGCTTTGACCAAAATCAGGGGACGCTTTGACCAAAATCAGGGGGCGCTTTGACCTTTTGTTAGGGGGCGGTTTTGTAACATCATTTTACTGTAATATTTCTTTATGGGGCGCTTTGACCAAAATCAGGGGACGCTTTGACAAAAATCAGGGGGCTCTTTGACCAAAATCATGGGGCGCTTTGACCTGGACGGTTTTGTTTGGGGGCGCATTGACTGGCTCCCATAATAGAAGTAGGAAGAGGAGCGATAAAGGATCATATTCTACTAGTTCATCTTAAAAAAAAACTTTTGTCATGGATGACTGTGGACTCAAACATGAAAATAGGATACACTTTGTACTGATAAACATCTTGTATATTCTGGATGTTATGGGTCTGATTTCGGTTCGTTTTCTATGATTCTGGAAAAGGATTATGAATATACAGTCAAACCTCGTTATCTTGTAAGGGACCGAGAAAATACTTCAAGATAACCAAGGATTCTAGATATCCAGGGTAAAATACTTATTAAATAAGGAAATAAGTAGTTGGGACTTCAAAATTACTTTGACGTATCCATAGTATTCGAGATATCTGTGTTCGAGATACTGATCGAAGTTCAACTCTATTAGTAAATAATGTAATGGTTTCGACCGTGGATATCGGCCTGGATGTCTCAGTCAGTAGAGCATCTGGCTATTCATGCAGTGGTCCCTGGTTCGATTCCCAGTCCAGCCATTCATTTTCTCCTTTCCTGTTTCAATGTAAATCACGCATAACAATGTTCAGATCAAACACTGGGCAAATCTCTTTAGTCAGAGTCAATATTCAACATGGGGTCACTTTTCAAGGAATTGTGGTCATGATTACTGATATAAAAAAAAAATAAATACAAGTTGTTGAAAAATGATCCTAGGCATGAATTTCACAACTCTTAGTCTCAATTTTGCAACGTTTGAAATATCACCCACGGTTCAATATTCATCATTGAAAATGAACCCGGAGTCAACTTTCAACCCGGTCAAAACACCAACCGGTACTTCTGGTTTTGTTTGTACACTCCTCACTTATAACATGATATAACAACCTTTAAAATAAATTGAAATGAGACTGAGGAAATTCGAAATGGTCACACACTGAACATTTCGAGTTATTCCTCCCCATCTCTAGAAAAGGTATGCGCTGATGAAAAGATCGTACAAAAATGTACTAAATGTTTGCATTACCGTATCTTTAAGTTTTTAACTGGGTCGCTAGACCTGTAATATGCTGCTCCCAAGTCAGGATCAGACAGGTCGGCCATGACGCTCCAAACAATCAACGTCAAACAAACGCTTTTATCGAGAGGCCCATGGGTTACAATCCTCACCCAGAGCATTTTTATTTTCAATCTTTAGTTCCATGACGTGAAAATGTTTTTGTACTTATTATGTCTTGTACTTTTTTATGTAGTAATATACAGAGGCGTTTACCCTATTCTGCAGTTTTCAGTAATTTATTAATAAATGATTTCTCTCCATAATTTGAGTTTTTCATCCATAATTTATTGTTGGCTATAGATTGTCTTAATTTTCTTAGGTACATTTCATTACTTCTAGATGAGAATTTTTATTGTTACATTAATATCTATTTTGTCAGCATATGTATCATGCATTAGATGGCAGCAGGGACCTATATACTAACCCTAATTAAGTATATAGGTCTCTGATGGCAGAAGCATAAATTTCAGAGGACAATCTGTAATTCATATTTTAAAACAAAAATCGGGATAAATACGGATTTCTGTAATAGTAAGCAGCTCTATATATACAATTACTTTATGACTCAAGACAGTCAAGTGAAATACGAAACACGTTTTGCCTTTCTCAAAAGTGTAATAATTTATATAATAGAAACCTTTTTTTTTTCTATTGCAGTCCCTAACCAGAAATCTGTGACAGTCTGGCATATTCATTTTCTGTGGCCGGAGGCAACTCTTTAAAATGATCATCTATAGTATAGGGGATATTAGGATTTGAATCATATGGTCTGGACAACTCTGGTTCATCATATTTCTTAATATTCCTCCCAAGAGAGAATACCTATTTCCCACTATGTTGTAAAGTTATTCTCTGCTTGACCCATCATCAATTTTGGATGAAATAAAAAAACTATTTCTCATTCAAATTGTTGTACTCTGCACTATTTAAATGATTTTAAAGGTTAATTAGTTTTGTCTATTCATTTTCTGAAACATCATTGTATTAAATATATCTTCAAGAGGTACATGAAAGCTGGAAACACATCCTCATATATCTATTAATGGAAATGCGCATCGAAAGCAAAGTTTCAGGAAGTTTTCATTCTTCTAGTCACCCACATCTTTTTTATTCACATAGTACAGTAACTATACATTCAAGGGTTTGATCCAAAGAGTGCTTTCTATTATTCTGTGAACATTAACAATTATATGTTTTTTCTCTTTCTCAATTATATGAAAAGTTTCTGAAAGCAATACCAGGCAACTATTATATTCATCAATAGCCTTCTATTTACTTTTCCTGGTGTTCCATACATCGTTAAACATTCCAAAATTAATCAAACACAGCAGTGAACTGAAATACATCTTCAAATAAACATCAGTAAAATCAAATTTGAATTTTGTCATTTGGTTTTATTCATTCTTAAATACATGTAAAAAGACATACAATATTGCATCTCCAGAGTCATACACACATCTAGAATTTCTACAAACAATAAATAACCTGGTATTTTTCTCTTCCAACCAGGGACAGCATCTACAGCAACCTCAAACAGAAATAGACATCATATGACTGGTCATGTGACCACCTGAATATCAATGACATGCAAGCAATCTTTTATTTCATTTCTGTGATCATTTATAGTATACCTGATATTTTGTAAAATGTTCAGAAAATGAAAACCATCCATAAACTAGGTTTTCAGAGGTCAACACAGTTTATGACCACTATACTGCTCCACTGGCAGACAGTAATATATACAAATCTGATAATTTTTGTTGTCAAATCCTCTCTTATAATTAAAACTCATGAAATAACATATAATAGAAACTCAATGTCTAGCATGGTCTAAAATATTTAAGAAAGTTTAACATACATAGATACATACTATACATATAATGGCTATTTAAAAAAAAAAAATCACATTTTTACAGTCACGGGAGATAATGTTGAAGTAACGATTTCATCTTAAGACAAACACTTGACATTAATCACTCTCGTCTATTGTGAACAACATATTATAAGCACCACTAAAATAGATTCCTTTGGTTTGACAAATTTTATCAGCAAATAATGCAAAAAATGTTACTAGTATTATAGATCAAAAGTTTGACCTACACAATTTCTCACTGTATTACATTCAAATCAGGTTTTAACTTGGAATGCCCTTCTCTTTTAATTTTTGCAGATGTCAAATACTTTCAAAAATTTCAGCATAGGATGTTACTCGAAAGACTCAGTATGATTTAATTTTTACAATGGCAGGTGAAATGTTGATGAAATACAAATTGTTACTTTGTATGCACCCTTTGAAATGATTGAAAAACTTCATATGAAAAATGCTAACATATATGATCATATATTTTCCACAATGTATACAATGTATCGGTAGCAGTAAAAATGCTACAAAACCATTACCCATTGTCAGACAAATGCAAATAATATATATATTTACAAATTATCTAAGCATCTGAAACATGATATAATGTGTGGATGCCCCCCCCCCCCCCCCAAAGTTTTTAAAGAAATCATCAATTTCTTGAAGTTAATCAGAAAAAGTTTTTTTTTAATCATCCCTTTTTTTGAAGTTAACCAAATTATTCAACAGAAACCCTTTTAATTTTGAACATCAAAGTTGAAATTTAATTCTTGATTAACTCTTTAGAAATCATTTGCATAAAATCAGCAACCATCTAGTCAAATGCCTCTACACACATAAAACACAGTCTAAAGTGGTTAATGAAAATTGTACACAAAAAAAAAAATACAGGAAGGGACAGATTTGGAATGCAGTTGACAGAGTGATGCATCATAAATATTGGGGATCAATCAAGAATTAGCCAATGAAAAACCATGAACTAGCCATGAATTTTATAGAACTATTTTTACACATGTTCGTTCATTCAATCATAGCTTTTCTTAAAATCCATCTGATACCTGAATAGTTTTAAGGCAGTGGCATTTGGAAATGTAACATGATATAAAGACATTGAAAGCAAAAATTCTGTAGTTAGTAATTGTAGTATATGTATACACATTTCTCAGTTTACATTCCAATTAAATGCCAAATTAAAGAAAATGGTTAAACCAAACACATTTCTCTTGGTCTTAGCAATTCATAACTAATCAAAGAGCTAAAGATACAAATCCAATGAAAATTAATAAAATGCTATCGAAAATTACAAATAAAACAAAAACACATGCATCAACATACAGATAACACAAATGTACATGTTTCCATCTGTAATATTAATTTACATGTACCAAGATCTTTTAACACAAACCTTATATTTAAAGGTTTCAGTCTGTGTTCCCTGAGCATGTTGCAATGATGTTTTGAACACTTGCTCTAAATATTTCAGCAATGTAATTAATTAACTTACAAGTAAAATACTTGAGTTCATGCAACTCTTATAAACTTAAAATTAATTTATACTATATCATATATAGTAATTCTCAGTTGTTTAATGCAACTGTGCATATGCTGTACAAAAAAAAGGAAATAACCCAATATATTCTACATAAAAGAAGATAAATAAAATGAGATCACATTTCGACTTTGTAATGCATGGACATTTTGCTAAACTGCATCAGAATAATACTTAAACTTAATGGGTTGCATTGTAGTTCCCGTGTCCACGAAATGGCAAATGATATTATTTACAGACTTGGTCGTGTTGTATGTACACTAATATCTCACATGTAAAGGAAATACCAAGTATTAAAATGCCATCTCTGAGTTTTTTTTCATTGTAAAATTCTTGCTGAGCAACTTAGGATGGAACAAAAAATAAATGGAATTCAAATGGAGATAATAATGAAATCAGATCAAATGCATTTGGTGTCCTAACAAGGAGTTGTCTCCCTTCGAATACACTTTCACACAATATAAAATGCAAATGAGCGTTGACTGAACATTATGGTGAGGTGACTACTGTTAAACAGTGGCAGTTACAGATTTATACAATTAAACTTTTCATACGGGGAGCACCTTTGATTTTACACATTTTTACTCAATCACAACTTTGGAATTCATTATGCTTAACCCAAAGAGATCCTCATTATAATAGCATTGTATTGCATCTGTTTCTCTGTACATCATTGGTCCAAATTTTTATCACAGGTTTCTCTTGATGTGGCAATTTTACTCCCAGGCATGAGGCGATGGAGGGAGTTCTGAAGGTTGGGCGACTTGTGAACTGAAGAAATATAGAAACAGAAATTGTAAGACATGACTGAAAATAAAGTATCAATTTTTACATGCATTTATGCTTATTCTCATTGATTTTAGGCACAGAAACATGCATAACTTAAAATACTAATAAATTAAGACTATGGAAGATGTGTTTCTTCTTCAAGGCCAAACAAGATTGTGGGTTATTTATATATCATCCTCTATTTAGATTAATTTCAAGGGCTAAAGTGACTTCATAGTATTTAAGACTTTCCTTCTTGGTGCAAAAATTCCTATGGGTTTTCATAAAGGATATCCTTACTACAATCTTCATTGATTTGAGTTACATAAGTCTATATACTCTTTACCAGTACCAGATGAGGAGTTTTATGAGTATGAAATTAGATTATTTTGTGTAATTGGAAAAATCAAGGATTTCTTCAGGATTACTGAAGCTTGGGGTTTTTTAATGACTGCAAATGAAGTGATGGGGAGTCACTGCAACAATGAATCAAAAACAAGCAAAAGAAAATAACATAAAAAGCCAGGCATTTGCAGTGTTCTAAGGTTTTTTTGCGCAGCAAACAATTTCAAATTTTCTCACACTGAGTACATCTATCTCTTCAAAGAACCCTCCCCGGTAAATGGTACCCTAAAATATAATACAAAGTTCATCAACATTGTTTTTTTAACATGGTACTTTTCAATGTGTACTTTTTTCCCCACCCAGCAAAACAGTTTTGGTGAAAATTTGAGGTGTAAAAAGGAGAAAACAGGAGGGAAGAATGCCATATAGAAAGGTAAGAATAATGTTTAAACTTTGCAAATCTGTTCAATGCTTCAGTCTTGTTCCTTTTTTGTATACATGATTTTTTTGGGGGTCCCAATAAAAAGCATCTTACATTTGTAAACATCCAACATTTTTTTCTTGATATTGTTCTCCAGCAAAGTTCTGTACAACTACACCGAGTTCTCTGACAGAGACCATTTGAACACTAGCATTTTTGTACAGAGGATTATGTTTTAGTGATTACTAGCTGCATGGCTCGCTGCTGTTATCCAATCAAGGTGATTTCTTAATTAATTAGTGGTTACGTAACCATGTGTGCTGTGACCCAAAATCTAGTTTGGACAGATCGTCAAATAATTTTGGAACTAACACAATTATTTTTTCAGAAGTTGCAAGCAATATTGCTTCTTTGATTTTTCTCCATGTAAATTGCATAAAAATGAAAAAGAGTACTCGAGCAAATTTTTTTCTTCAAAGTTACAGATTCAATAAACAGAAACATATATTATAGAACTTTCAAGAGCTACAAAGCTTAGCACTGGTCTCTCCAATGTGAATTTTTATAGTGGAAAACACAATCACTAAATTTTCAGCAAGTTCCTAATGTTATATTTATGGAGGGCTGTGAGAGTGAAAAATGAAAATTTTACTGGTCATTATAGTAAGAAAAAGTGCCTTTCAACTTCTCATCTATTTTTTTTATCTGGAAAACACAATAGCTCCAAGCTTTATCCTCTCAATCTTACCTTGCAAAATTCTTGAATGACATGGAATTGGGATTGAGACATAAAGGAACTTTGTTTTTCTGTTGCTGTTCTAGAATATATTTGTGTAGTTTATCTGAAAGAATAAAAAAACAAATTGTATGTGTGAAGAATGATGATACCTTGAAATTGCTAGTTCATATGCAATTAAAACAACTTTCAAAATGATGACTGCTTTTTTTTTTTTGTTTTCATCTTTATGTAATGAACACTGTACCATCTCCTATATATCTCTGTACTGATGCACTGAATTTTCATATTTTTAAACACTGTTATCTTCTGTATACCTCTGCAATGATGCACTGAAGTCAGTCCATCTTCAAAGCCATAGCTGAAAGGCTGATGGCACACCGGTTCAAAATCTGAGGTATACTGACGTCCAGCGGATGTGTTATGGCAGCATTTACACATGCAGGAGTGGTAGCGCAACCGCCCCTCGTCTAAATAAGGGTGAGCAAGGGCATCAGCTGCTTTTATTCTCTTATCCTACAAAGAGAAAAGCAGAGTGCATTACAGTGTTATGTATAAAGCCAAGGTTATTTGATAATTGAGAATGATCAATATTTCAGACCTTGTGATAAACATCACTGATCTTGTGATTTCTTTGTATATATGTTTTTTCCCTCTCTGAAAAATATGTCCTCAGTATGGAAACCATGATTATTCATCAACACATCATTAATTGTTATTTTCCCCCCAGAATCAAACAAGATAGCTGTGTATTGATTGGAACTTTATTGCTGATGAGTGTGCCCTTGGCTACTTCTCAGCCAGTAATGGAACATCAAGTCAATATCCTAAAGACACTCACTGTAAAAGCTGTGAGAAAGGATGTTCTAGCAGATTACTGAAGCATGACATTTACCCAGTCATTTACCCTTTGACCTTTATATACTCCTTTACCCTTTCACCTGACAACTAGTACTTACTGGATCAAATACAAGCATGCGACACAGGAGATGCACAGCCTCATGGGAAGCCTGGCTGGATAGGGTGTACAGAGCAGCGAGGGATGGTGGTTTGTGTGCTGACCGCAGTATGTGAGTCTTGGCCCCTTCACAAGCTGTTCTCATATCCTCCAAGTTCGGAGTGCCTAAAAGATCTGTGATCAAGTCCAGCTGTAACATAATATATGCATCTATTTAGAAAAATGTTTGGGATATTGAATGTGGGCATTTATAAGATAAGACATTTGATAATTCCAATTTCTGTCCATTTAAAATGTCACATTTTGCACTCTCTTTACATACACCCTCATTTTTTTTTATTACCCATGGCATTTACCATTTTCTGATATTTACGAATCTGTGCCAGGACATTTCAGAATATCAATGCAGTATGGAACAGTAGAAAATCACTACCGTTAAACTAGTATCAAGTCATTATTTACATAAAAGGGATTAGGCCTCAAACTTGAACAGATGTAGTTTAGATAGGGCTCCTGTCAGCCTTAAATCTGCTGGTTGGGAACAAAGGCTGGTGAATGGCCAACCCAAAACTCAGTGTAGTTAAAAAGTTGACACTCCATAAAAAGGTCATTCCTCTTCAATGTAACTGTCTCACAAAGATCAGCCACATAGCATACACAACAATGTCAACAACAACAAACAACAAACCTAAACACACTCTGATTGGTTCAACAACATTATCATCTACAACAACACACCCATTCTGAGATCATGATTGGAAGACCAATTCACACTGATGTAACAAACTCATTTACAGGCCAAAAATAAATACTGATACTAACATAAATCTGAAATGAATAATTCTGAATAGGTATTAACTGTTAACACAGGCAAAGTTAGTCACCACTGTCTATCCTAAGAACATGATGAGGTTCAAATACTTCTGAAAAAACTGTTCCTTGGCTTGATAAACTCCAAGACACCTATACATTACATAAAAAGAATGCACAAAAACCCTATTATGATTTAGTAATTTAAGATTAGTATATACCTTTACTAACAACATTTAAATATCCTGATACAGAGATTTATTTTGGTACTTTTTATGGTGAAAGCTAGATACCCAATGGAAGATAAAATATCTCCGGGTTGGGTTAGTTAAACAAGCACAAAGGGTCAGTACCATTGTCTGATAACAAGTGCTGACACGCACAATCACCTGTGCATTGTGTGCAAGCCAGGTGAAACATTTGTCCAACGGTCAGCAGAGTGTCACCCCCAGGGCACAAGCACCACACAGAACCAGCGACTTTATTAATGTCCTCTATACCTGGGTCCAACTAAGAAAACCCATTTCACTACAAGCCCATAACTCATGCAGCAGATGGATGGAGATTGAATCAAAGCCATGTTCCACAGTATATGTACTTAAACCAAAAACAAACAAACAAACCAAAAAAAAAAAAAAAACATTAATGAAATAAGAAAATTCTGTCTCAAGTTCTAAACCCACATACTGATCCAAAAACGATGCCTTAATCCCATCCTTTAAATTCCTCCTAGGAATTTGATTCATAATACAAAAAATATGTGTAGACAAAAGACTAGCACCTTTGTCATTGCAAGTTTTGTTTACAAGGTTTAAAACATTGACCTGGATCACACCTTATCAGACTAGAGATCAAGCTTAATGACCCAGTAGACATTCCTGAGTTCTGCAGAGTCAGGCCATTTACTGCCATTTTAGCAAAAGTAGCTAAGGCATAGAAAATGACTAAAATCATTAGATCGCCCCAGTTCAGGTCTATTTCTGGAATGTCTAGCAATATACTGTACATATTTACATAACCTTTCTTTTATGACAGAGGATTCAGCAATGATTTCTGCATTATAACTGTGTTATGTCCAATGATGGCAGCCCTATGACTTATAGCACTGATGATTAAGGATTAGCCAGCTTTGGAGTGATTGTTTGCGGGTATATGTGTAATCTCTGTATTAATGATCTAACAATACAGATCTCCATCAAAAAGAGCAGCCTCATACAGTTACACACACCACAGAAAAAACATCTGTTACTGCACCAGGCAGGCAGCGGCCAGATACCACAGGGCACTAGCTACATGAAAATTTACTTTTGATCTATTTCTAGCAGATAAATCATCCACCTCTGAGTAAATCTAGCTAATAAGGTACACAGCAAATTAATATTTAGATACAAATCTGTTACTAGGGTCTATTTACCCCCTTTTTTCTGATCATGCCTACCAGATGAATAATTGATGCAACAAACAACTCCATTGTCAAACATCCAGGTCATCAATAAAGAACCATTTCTAACATAAAATTTTCACCAATTTTATCATAGGATCTTGCTTATACAGGTTTAGCAATAAAGAAATGAACTTTTCTAGGGCTAATGCTCTTCTAATAGAGTCTGCTAATTTTTATCACTAAAGCCGGTGGGTGCTACAGGGTAAGACCTCATTAGAGCCTGATATTCCTCTCTCAGATTTAATATACAAAATTACTACCACTGCAAGATAAACAGACTTAAGTTTTTCTATTAGAATATGAATTTCAATTTTTCAGAGTAACTGCAAAACACAGATCACTTGCACTTGCTATAACATGCTCACCAGCTGTTGCTATGTTGCATAGTAACTTTATCTTATACTAATATTTCTAGGTGATAATGGACACATATTATATTTATGAAAACCCCAGACAATACAATGTATTGCTGATACAGCACATGGGCAAGCATTCTAACTAGATATGGGTTCGACAGCTTGCAAACCAAGACATATCCTTTCATTACTGTCATATCACCAACAAGGCAAGAAAAATGACAACACTCAAGTTAGACCTGATCAATCAGGTGGATTAAATATCACAATTTTTTTTTGCTACAAATATGTTTTCTAAATTAATTGAGGGCTGAGAAGCCAATAAATCAGGCAAATATAATTGGTATTAAATTCCTACGACCTTGACCTGACCGTTCACCTTAGCAAAACATAAAACCTCTTCCTCTTCATGTAGTTCAAACTAAGCAGTACATAAACATGTAGTAGAATACACAGCAAAGAGAGAGTATATATGATCTTGATTGTATGAAAATCAAGCAAGATTTAAAAATACATGCAGCTCCTTCAAAATAATGACTCGGTGACAGACACAATAATTAAAAGCTTTTTGACTTCCAGCACATATCATCAACTAGTACAAACTATGAATTTATGCCCCCAAAAAATTAAAGCTGCAAAGACTGTTGACTAGCTACATACAATTTTGTCTTGGCAAAGGAAACAATGCACATGAAATCTGGTTAATTTTATACCGATAAATGATCTAACTTCACATACATATATATATATGTCCTCAATCAATCCTTTAGAAATCTATATAATAGAGGGTCAAAATTCTCAGGATCTGAAGTAGTGAATATGTATATGTGTGTATTGAAAAAAAAATTTGGTATGCAGACCTGCTGAATGGGACTCTGAGCCTGGAAGAGAATGCGACGACCCAGTAGTTCCGCAAAAATACATCCTACAGACCAGATATCGACCCCTGAGTTGTAATGTTTGGCCCCCATTAGGATCTCTGGAGCGCGGTAGTATTGAGTCACAACCTCTTGTGTCATGTGGATGGATTCATCTGGCTCTTCAATTCTTGCTAACCCAAAATCACAGATCTGTAAGACATGAAAAACCCTGTTTAATGTTTTAATTAAAAATTGTTACATTTTTATGCCATCTGAAAAGATTAAAAACTTGACCAAAGACAGAACTCTGCATACAGAAAAAAAGATGTATGCAATGTTTCAACTAAAACATGCAGAATATATTGCAATCACATAAAAAAAAACTATACAAAAGGCAACTTTTCTTTTACTCTGTTTTGAAATTATCAACATTTAAATAATAAATAAATAAATATTCTACATTCCACAATTCACTGCAACTACTATAATTTACTATATTTTATACCAAAACAATAAATTATCTTCAACAAACTTCTAGAATTCTGTTGATTTATTCATTTGTTGGAAGACATTAACCTTTTAAGCATATGATGGCAAAACGATGTTTGGTTCGGTTTGATGTTTTGCACTTTTAGGCAAAAAAGAGCAATGTTTCTGTTGTATGTCTATAGGAGTTTCATTTTTTTTATCTCTTCCTAATGACTTAATGAAGTGAAATTGGTGCTGCATGAAGCTTGCTGATCCTTTAATCTCTGGGATAATTGATACAGACCTTTAATACACAGTTGCTGTTGACTAGTAAATTCCCTGGTTTGATGTCTCGATGTAATACACGTGCAGAATGGAGGTATTTCAAACCTACAAAATACAAAATTATCGTAATTTACACCTTTTATAGCATTTATATACAGTGACAATGAGACAACATAAAATATTGTTTACCACAGAATTAAATGGAATGACTGTATTCTGTTATTAATAAAAAATAAATATTACTTCATAAAATATATTGTGTATATAAAATACCAGTGATTCATTTCCAGTAATTATTTATGGTTTTTTGTAAGCAAAATATTTTTCTCTTTACAAATCACAGTCTTGGTATTTAGAATGTGTTTGTTTTTATCAGAAAATGGAAATTCTCTCAAAATCATCAGGGAACATGGTACAGGAAGACATTCTCACCTCTGAGTATTTGGTACAGAAAGACTTTGACATGGTCTGATGTGAGTGGCTGTGGGGAAACGATGATTTTGTGCAAATCACTTTGCATTAATTGTGTGATGACATAGCTAATATCTGGTTAAGGATCATATTCACCAATTAAATACCTAATTATGTGGAATAAGTTTGCAAGTAATATGACCATTTGCTGGAAATTTGACTTTTAAAAAAAGTGCAAGCAACTCTAAATTGTTCCTTTTATTCCATTACAAGATCACAGATTTTTTTTATCCTGGTTATAATTTTCATTATCCTTGAGCATATTTATTTACTATTATATCTATTCATAAACACAGTACATCTCATATTTTATCAAAGACAACATATTTCATTCAGCTACAGCAGAACATTTGTTAACCAGTCTGGAAAATACCATCAATGACCCTATTATGATACATATTGTATTTTATTTCCTTTCCTTTGTTAAAAAATCAAATAAGCTCCACAACAGAATGTAACTTGTGGATGAAAATTGAAAATGGATTCTTATTAAAAATTGAAAGATGGTGGATGATACTCAGTCACCATGGCAATACATTGTCATTAAGGAAATCTTTAACCTGTCAACAAATCTCGCACAAATAATCCAGGTTTCTGAACTTCTCGTACAATGCTTTTACCATTCCCCAATCAATACGAGGATTAGGCCCCCAGTACAACTTTCTCTAGCTTTCTTTTTCCCAATGGCTTCCTATTTTAGAAAGCTGTTATCCCTCTGTCTCTCTAATTATCAGTGAAAATCTATTTGTTAGAGTTTCGACAGGGAAATCATATTGCAAGAACAACACGTGTGGATAATAAATTAAATCCTCTCAGGTACCATGGTGAACCGAACTGATACCACATCTTCCAGATCCAGCTAGGGCTGAATTAACTATTAAAATCTAGATTTCTGTCACACAAAATGAAATGTTTTTTTTTTTTTCATTATTTCAATGATTATACCTGCCTGAAGCTACCGAAATATGATTTTTTCTTTCTTTCAAGAATGAATGAATGAGCATTTTTACGTCATTAATATAATGCATCATTGTTATTATGACTTAACTCCTTTCCTTTGTTACATAATTGTTACCCGGTAAACACCCTTTGTCCACTTAGTGCAAGGACTGGTCAGAAAAGCCTGTCCAAACAGGTCAACACGAGGTCACAAAAGAGGCAAGCCTTTCTTTATCTGGACAGTAGGTGGATGATAAACCTCTCAAATATGTTCACACTTAAAGCAAAGTTATCGAGTGTAAAGTACAAATAACAAACCTGGCAAAGTGTAATCTAACATATATCAAAGATACACCGATTTTGCCTTTTATCGGGCCTACAAATCAATGCAAAAGCTTTTTTAAAAGCAGATCTGCCATACTTACATATACATGTATAATAATAACCTGAAAATAGAACCCATCCCTTTCTATTGGGTTTTAGCACTGGCATGTGTACTAGAAGTCAATGGCACATACACTTACTATTTTTATAATAAAAGATATTTTTACCTTTCTCCAACCAGTTTATTTTTTTTTTTAAGAAATAAGTAAACAGATTCATTAATCCCATTTGCTACACCTACATTTAGAAGCTCATTTTTCTTAAAGAATTATTCAAAATAAAGTCTAGGTATGGCCATGAAATGCGCACAATGTGACCTTTTTCAAACCCCATGACTCTGTCTGTGAATGTGTGAAAAGTAATACCAGGTAATGCACTCTCATACTCCTCTTTAATCCATTCACTATTGCAAACCACCAAATTCTGGTTTATAAATAATTAGTCATTAATTAATACAGCCCGGTTTGCTGATTCAGAGGAACCATAAAATACAAGGAGCCAGAGTGGAACCTGGTCTGACTTCAGAGGACAACGGAACAAAGCTAGTTTATTTGTGCTCAGTCTTGCACAATGGTAATGCAGGTTGACACAATGAAGCCCTAAGAACAGCCACCTTTTTTTGATGGCAGCAGCTTAGAATTAAATGCCACACTTGATTTTTAGTCAATTATTAAATGTGTGAGGAATTTTACATATATAGAGTCTGATATAAAAATCTCACTAGCTTAGGACACTTTATTTTAACTTTTTGACTTGTATGAACTTACATTGTATGACATTTCTTTAAGTTTAACCTAGTGTCTGCAGTCTTTTAACACTCATTATTTTCTGTATAAATTCTTTCCCCTAGATCCCTGTGATCTTATTGGATAACTCAGACCTAATTTTGTGACTGTTTTTGTACCTTGTCAATTGAACAAACAAGGATGTGCACTATGAGTTTCCTTGTCCGGACTCTTAAATCAGGAACTTTTTCTTGCGTACAAAGGGGGGGGATTAGATTACTGAATAATAAGGAAATAAAAAGGATACACTTCCTGAAAGAAGTCAATATGAGGTGGTTGTAGAATGTCCAGTGATGATAATACCTGTAAACAAAAACAAGTCATTATACATGTTCCTCAATGCAACTTCTAGTTAATAGGCTCCTCCAATTTTATAATTTTGCTTTTTTTTCTTTTACAGAATGCAGAAAACAAGTGAAAATCAACATTAACTTATGCCTAAACATAAAAGCACTTAACAAGGTGCTCAAACAGAAATATTTATGTTATCAGCTCTTGCTTTTAAGCACGTACGATCTTGAATAGCTTTCAAGACACAAAAAATTCTCTCTATCTGGCCTAATTTCTCTAAAGACAAACATCTGGGTGACATCATACTAATGCAGTTTTTATGAATGACCATTAAACAACTGGATATTGGCTATCAAATGTGTATCAAGGGTTAGAAGGTTAGCAGTGTGACAGGTGTCCTGAGGTGACAAATTTACAACAACTCTGATCATAACTCCTATATTTTTCTCTCTCAGCTTATTGGGACATTTACTAATTATAGGAACCATTCTTTGCTCAAGCATTTAATTATGTTCTTCCTTTTTCCATAAAGACTGTACAATGAAATAAAGCTGTTAGCATCCCTAAAATAGCTGTACCAGTCTCTAATATACAGCTAATTTTAATCTACTTTCGATAACATGAATGATGGAATGCTGTTAAAGTTATTTAAAAATTCTTTAATGACCTATATATTCAATTTTATTTAAATGTACAGATCACCGCAAACAGAGATCAATAGGCTTCAAAATTCATTTTTAAAAATGTTTAAATTGTTAACAGATTAGATGTCTAGCTTTTTCCAAAGTGCGTCATAACCTCTGCAGTGTCAATTTTTGCACCTATATCCAGGTGAAAATCGAAGGTCATGTCCCATGTTGGCTCACAGCCTGTCTGAACCTTACAACTGATTGATAGCTTTCACTTCTTGCTATAAAACTTATTCCACTTAACTTTTTGGAATTCTTTTACATATCATTTTTGATAAGATAAACCCAATTTTTAAATCAATGTTAACTTTTCTTGTCTGGTGTTAAGGCTTCCAAAAGAATACTGAATACTCGAGATTGTTTTGTTATAAGAAGTTCTTTGTTCTTAATATAAATACTAGAGTCATGAAAAAGTGAAATCCATTGTGATTAATCTGTTGAAAGAAAGAAATTCTCTGGATACAATTATTGTATACAATGAGTGGCCTTAAGAAAGTATATGGTGTGTATAGATAACACATTCTGAAATAAACTTCTGAAAGATGGCTATCATATTCTTTAATCTTAAAAGAGCTCAATACTTTTTTTAAAGATTGACTAAGAAGTTTAAGGTTTGACCTTCATGAACACAAAAAGGGAATGATAAAACACAAAAAACATAAAATAAAGGCTCTTTAATAATAGGCAGCTGTCTAGGAGCATTGCCTGTCAAAGCTATGAAACTTTCCATGAATTAACATCTGGAAAACTGTGTTACAACCAAATGATGTGTTTCACCACTCTGATAAGAACAAAGAAGTACACACAGAATATAATAGTTTTAGATCATATACTTCTAGCTGATAGATGTTTCATTTTGGCATCCACAACTTCACACACCTTAACATGCTGAGTCAAAAGTCATGTATTTCCTCCACATTTTTAGACAAAGAAACCATGGATGGCTTGTTGGGGGTTTTTAATTGCATGTAAAAGTTCATTATCCGCACGAGTGTTATTAGAGATTTTTTTTAAAATAGGAAATCATTCAGTCAGTACTTTATGGGTTTATATGACAGATGTGGGTCAGATGTGGCCAACGACCTAAAAAGGGGTTGTTGTGTTTTAACTTCTTTTACAAATGTCTGATGGAAGTGATTAAAATGCATGACTTGATTAACCCCATCAAAAAAACAAGATTGATAGAATTTGTTTCTATTTGAAATTAATGACATTTTCCAATACTCACATTGTCATGCTTGAAGTGACACAACATTCGTAACTCTCTGTAAACTCGCTTGCAGGACACAAGATTCTGGAAAACATTGGGCATTTTCTTCAAGGCTACTCTCTTACCATCTCTTGGATCTGTCACAGACCTACAATCATAGAAAGTAGTCATTCAAAGCATGCTGCAGTAAGCAATAACACATTCCAAAATAATTCTGTCAAATAAAACTTCAGATGACTATAACATGAAATTCCTTAAGAAGAATTTTTGTCATTATAAATTAGTGTTTGTAGTTTTTTTATTTATAATACAAAAATCAGATGTAAAAATATGTCATTTGGATAATACATGTAAATATGATGAACCAAGTAAAATCATCTTAATCATTTAGATCTTAACTTAACAGTTATTATTAGATGTCAGGGTTACTGGGGTTATAAAATTCTCCCTCATGATAAAATTTTCAGCATTCTTTGGTGAGTGTATGTTATAGAATTTCAAGTCTGAAATCTAAATCTGTTTCTGAATGCATCCATGTTTCATAAATAGTGCATCCAAACTGGGAGCCTTGAAATGTTGAACATTTTATTTATAAATTATTTTTACTATGATATCAATGTTACATCATCTGTCAATATTTCTGTGAATCCATGCTGCCTAATTCAGAAAAGTTATAAACAAGAAATATTAAAAGTATTTATCAGACCTACATTTATTTTTATTATATCTGAAATTTTTCTCTTTTTTATTCTTCCTTGTCAATGAACATTTTTTCCAAAACATAAAAAAAATTCAAACCTAATTTTATGAAAATTAAAAAGAAAAAATATCAATAAAGTTTAACATGTATTTGAGAAATTTGAAAAAAATGTGAACTTAGTATATTTCTCAGGACATAAAATAATCTTGGCACTGTCTAGACATAACACTCTTCCTTGGAGTCTGTAGATATGATGAGATGTGGCATTCCTTTTGGTGTATATGAACTTGTGTACGTGTGAAGAATCTAGTTCACACACTGACATTATTACACAAAGTGTACAGCTGGCTACCAGGGGTAAATCCCTGCTGACTCTATCAATAAAGCACACCTCAGCAGGGAGCCAGACTAAGCATTTCATTCAACTGTGGCAAAATTAACTCAGTCATACTGAGATATTTGTATCTATTTATTTAATAAACAACACTTTTCACTAGTTAAAAAATTTATAAGATACACAATCAATAACAAAGGACTTTTCTCATTAATAAATATCACAAATTCACACTTTAATCTTATTAATTCTAAATTTTGTCTGTAATTTTTTTTTTAATCAAATATGGTTAATGTTTTAATCTTCAGTAGAATTTTGTCATCAGTGGGAGTGAATAACAATGGAATTGTTTTGAACAAATATAAATGATAAATCTGTTTTTCACCGGAGTTCATAGTAGGTGGGTATTGTTTATTGGATTTAAGTATATGGTTCGTGACGCAATACTCCTAGAAGTACTTGTAAAGTACAATGCTGATAATTATCTTCAACAGAAATTTCACACAATAATAAACGTCATATCCATCTTAAATGGTCATTTTTTTCCCACTTTCATAATGTTCAAAATCAAAACATTATTTTTATTAAATATAAATGTATCTTGTTGATTATGGCAAAGAAATCAATCATATTCTTTCTTTGCTAACATTATGGTTTCATTTAATATCATTCTATTTCACTTAATGACTAGAGGCTCAGAGATGTCTTTGTCTGGCCTTAAGTCATGTCTTGTCAACAAACAGCTGATCATCGCACACATGTCACACAAAGAAAATCATCCGAATAAATTCCTCTACATTTCAAACACCGATATAAAAACATTTATGATGATTAGTTTCCTTTTCTCGTATGACAAAAAATTCTATACAGAAATGAACAATTGATTTTTCTGGGGGAAACTCTTATTAATTCGTGCTTTCCGTGAACAGACTTGTATGGGGAACAATAGGGGACTGATAATCCTACTCACCAAACGACACCGAAAGCCCCGTAACCTATGGGTCTATCAGGCTGAATATCCTGGGGTGGAACAACTTGATAATAGGGCACAGCCACAGCAGCCGTCAGAATGGCCTGTTGAGAGGGGGCCGGGGCAGGTCCGCCCTGAAAAGCCATTATGTGACGTGCGTGTCGATGGCTCACCACCGCCATATCTTTCATTTGAGTCCTTTCAGGTGTCCGCACGTTTCCGTGTTCTTATTCCTCTATTTACAATTCTACCATTGCCTTTCCTTGCACATTCACAAAGGTGTGTATCTCTCCTGTACACCTGGAGAGTTTGAGGTGCTAGCTTGAGTTAAAACTTAGACATAAAAACAATTTTCAACTGGTGTAGTGGGCTCCCTGACTCACACGCGGAGAGCTCTCAGCACACAAAGAAGTCACGTGATAACGCATAAAACCTTTCCCAGGATGCTATATTATGGGTCAAAGGTCATAAAAACAAAACAGAAAAATTGTATTTTAAAAGAAATGAACTGAAAGATTTCAATATAAGGTTTGAGTCTTTTAAAAATAAATGTTTGTTTATCATATAATGTAAAATGATACTTATCAATCGTTTCGTTTGGCTAAAATGAAATCATTTTTTCGCATTCGAAAGCACGTGGCATTTCTATAAATACAACTTGACCACGCCCCTTAGCCTTTCCAAATCGGAAGCTTTAGCAACAATAGACTTGACGAATAAAGAAATGACAGACAAAGAAGGGTATTTGGTACATATACCTTGTTTTTCGTTTTAAAAGAGCACGGATTGAACATAAGAAACTTTAAAATTAAGTGCTTAAACTACAGATGCATATTTTTTTCGGAAAATATCTGGCCTGCTGAGGTCAAGTTGTTCTGCTGAGTTTGCATGATGATGATCACAGGGGCGAAACTCCTTTTGTTATTAAAAGTGAATTTGTTACCCTGTTATGTATATTGAACGGAAATCTATGCATTGTAAAAGTTATTCGGTAGGCAAACATGGCAAACGGGCGTTTCTGAATTTAAAAAAAATGTATGATCATTTCAAATAGATAATAATTTTTTTTTTTAAATTCTCAATCTCTTTCATAAACTCATTGAATAATGTAAGTGTAAGTTTTAATACTAAGGTATGAATTATAATTGTTATTTTGGTAGGAGTAATTATATATAACTTTTCTTGCATTCCCTACATGTATGCATGTTGAAAGTTTGAATACCCCAATATTTTAATTAAGCTGCATTTCTGTTTTATATCTTTAGATTTTTTTTATATAACTTCATGAGGTATCAAGAATCATTTAAAGAGACTACAAGAAGAAATATCAAAACTAAATAAATGTAGTTCTTGAATAAATTTCAGAATGCATTTATCTTGAAATAAGAGAGGTTTTTTTTCAATGATTCTTTTACATGCATGTTAGATATTAACAAATTATTAATAAAAGAAGTCTCCCCAGAATTTGAAACTTTGCCCTAAATTTTTCCAAGGGAGAAGTGTTGTCTTCCTGAATTTTTGTCTAGGTTGGTTAGATATATAGTCTAGAAATATTGACCTTTCTTGCCAAACCAAGAAATGATGAAAGTTCATAGATCACTACATACCAACTTAGACCACACTGAGGTGCACCTGATCTTTCACAAACTTATCTAATTCTGTAGAAAGAATATGAAAAAATATTGATGATGCACTATAAGAAAGTATGATTGATCCTTACCATTACATTTTCAACATAACAAATGAAAAAGGTGAAAATAACAAAAAAGTGATTGATCTAAAAAAAAAAACAAAACAAACAAACAAACAAACTACAAACAATACAAATCTTTGAACAGGGCATAAAACATGGACCCCTGGAAATTCTAGAGGTGGGATCAGGTGCCTAGGAGGAGTAACCATCCCTTGTGACTGGTCACACCTGCCGTGAGCCCTGTGTATTGATCAGGTAGCAAAATTATTCGGCAAACCACAACAAGTGTTTTCTTCTTCTCATGTATAAGTTTTTGAATAAATTCTGCTGCATAGGAATATAAGAGCAGTACAGCCAATAAAGAAGCACAACTGAATTAGACAATAATAATTGTCTCTTTTAAAATTTAACTTCCTTAACAGCAATCCTGGAATGTTATTTTTACCTTTAAGGTACTGTATAAAAAGTTTTATTTTTTTGTAGTCGTCTCTACAGACCAATAAACTCGTTATGCCATCTGACAATAAATTCACAACAAGCGAGTTTATTGTTCGTAGAGACAAAGGGTTAGGAGGTGGATAAAATATACAGATTGGTTATAGAATATATCTACAATCAGGGGATGAAAGGTAGTTTATTGACCAATGCTGGAAAGTGACGAAATACATCCCCAAAGTGCGCAGAAAATCTTGCGCCATAAATTGCACTTTATTTACATTATGAGATCTGTACTGTTATGGTCAAAGACTTAAATATAACACCATAATGCTACAGTTCTGCAGCAAGTTTATCACCATAATAATGAGTCTTGTTTAAGTGTTAATTTCCAAAACATTGCCTTATGACTGCTGGTTATCAAAATTGTTGTAAAAAGTTAATGATACAGATTTGTGGGTATAATTCTTTCTTTTTTTTCAAGTGCACCAATATGTCCTTTAGAGAATTATGTTGGTCAGTTGATGATTTAAATCTTTTAATTTTTGTGTTTTATACCCTGAATTGATCCTTTTTTTCATAGAATGACTGAGGGATGTTTTCCTCGGGTACTACTAAACAGAGTACGCTAGAGTACGATAGAGTACTTTAAAGAGTACGCTAGAAAAAAATGCGTAGTTTAATGCAATTAAATTGTTTATTTATGTAAAAATAACTCGATTAAACATTATTATAAACTAATATTGCAATATTTATTTCAAAATATTTGTTTTTAGCGCTATTTTGACAAGAAAATCACATTCATGATTCAATGCATAAAACTGTTAAAGATTATTAACACTCTGATCTCGATTAATATTTTGTTTCAGACTTACTAACTTCAACTAAATTTTATCAAAAATTAAATTTATTGCCCTATATAAATATTTTTTACATTAACAATGAAACATTTCAACATGTTCAAGTTAAATTAGATCAGGATCAAACGATAAACCGTCACCTGAAATCAGAATTTGAAATAACTCCTAAAATAAGGAAAACATACAAATCTAATTTAAAATATATATTCATTATGTTTAACTAAAGTAGAAAAACATACAAAAAGTAGTTAAATTGCATTAAATTATTAAATTTTACTAGCGTACTCTAAAGTACTCTATCGTACTAGCGTACTCTGTTTAGTAGGACCGGTTTTCCTCCCTCCTTCCTGTCTTATTTCTCCTCACACTTAAACCACTCTTTTATCCCCACACTTATTGTGTCACCTGCAGAGCAAGAGTGGCACTAAGGGATCACCTTTACCTGGCATCTGTCTGTCTGTCTGTCCATCCGTCACACCCTATATCTCAAGAACTGTAAGAGGTATGGATTTGATATTTTGCACATATATTGCTTAGCACTATGGCTGTTGTAAATTACCATGGTTACCGACCTCGTTACTTTTGACCTTGATCTGTGACTGAATACTTCAAAATAAATTCATAGTGCTGATATACAGCATATTTTTGAGATTTAAGAGATAAGTCTAGTATCCTATTTAGCATGTGCACTGTTTGTTATAAGACAATATGAAAAATACCAAGCAGCATTACAATCCACTTGATCTTGACCTTTGACCTACATTGCAAAAAATATCTCGGGCAGTTTAATTAAACTTATGACTTTTGAATTTTGAGAGGCAGGGTTTAGATAATTAGCATTAATGCATGTTTAAGAGCTCATGATAGTGTACTTTGAAACCATATGATATTCAGTTACCAGACAAACTTATATGTAAGTATTATGAAAATACATCGGGATCGGTATTCCACAATGGATCATGTAGACTAAGATTTGCTGTAAAGACAGACTGAAATCTCTTTTGAATGATTATTGGAAACACATTTAGCTCATGAAAAAGTACTTTGAATCTGTATGATATTCAGTTACCACACAAACTTATATTTAAATATCATAAAAATACATTAGGATCGGTATTCTACAATGAATCGTGTACACTGACAATTGCAGTAAAGACAGACTGAAATTTCTTTTGGAGGATTGTTGGAAACATGTATTAATGAACTGACAAAGAGTTATTTCTAATAATTTCAATTTAATAATAATTATTCATTTGAGGGTTATGGAACAATATTTTCTTTGATTTTCAGATTCTATCACAGTCATACTATCCATGTATGCCATTTTTTTTCTTTGCAGGCAAATTAATGCATGAACTATCAGTCTATAATGCTTATAAATAGTAAATAAAAAGCTAAATGAAGCTACAAAGCAGGCGACACATGCATTCCTTGAAACACTCTAGTTAATATGAACTTTACTTCTTCCTTTCATTTTTTCTTTCTTTCTATTCCTCTTCTTTTCCCCTTCCTCCTACTTAAGAATGATAAGTACATTGAATGCAGACAAAATATTTTTGTGTCATGTGTCCTTTAAGAATGATAAATACATTGAATGCAGACAAAATATTTTTTGTGTCATGTGTCCTTTAATTTTCCATCTCTGTCCCCCCCCCCCCCCCCCCCAACCCAAAGAAATTTTTATAGTGGTAAAAATATTAAAACTATTAACTTGAAATGTTTAAGACTGTCAGAGTTTTCTCCCTTTATAACAGAGTCAAATATTCCAGGCCTATTGTAAACATTTAGTATTGATTTCTATTTAATCTATTGACATTTTATAGAGAGAAAAAATCGTAAAAGTGCTAGACCATGTTTTGATTTGTGGAGGTTTTCTTTAAGATAACAACGCTAGTAAGGAAAAATTGTAATGTTAAAACATAACATTAAATTTAATTTATAATTTTTGACTTGCATGGTCTTATTTGCGAGAGGAAGGGGGGGGGGGGGGGGGGGTTAGTTATTTAAAGTTTAAAACTGTTTATACCTTGTTTGAAATATGGTACAGGTCTTGCATTGAATAAAATATTTTAAGGTTCTATAAATCTATGCAAAATGAATTGATGTCAGTTGTAAGTGTGGAGAAGACATTATATTATGGTATATGATTCCACTTAACAAAAAAAGTATAAGCATAAGTAGATAGTAATTAATTAAAGGGATAATTTGCATATTCATTAACCTTTCAAGCAACAATCATGCAAACATCATAGAAGAAAGAATATATATAACTTTACATGGAAATAAACATGTATTGCTATTTTATCTGAGGAATATCCTACTTAATAGTATAAAAAAATTATGCAGCAAGAGCAATTCTTAGTTATATGACTACATATTGCTGCATTTTCAGAAAGATTTATATATTTTATCGATAATTATAGGTGTAAGATTTAAAAAATTGCATGTCAATTATCTGTTTCCTTTGTGATTCAATGGAAGGGAAGTCAGATCTCTAACAAAGACCTATAAATGTGATATAAATCTAGATTGGGAGATATTTTAATATTGACATTAATTTTTTTTTCAGCATTGTGCATATATATAATGATAATAACTATTTGCCGCTTTGCTTTTGCTGGCACAACGTTATTTGCAATGTAAATATGATTTGTACATTTCACCTCATGTAAACATGGTAAATTTGTAAGTCATTTACAGATGTAGTAATGGCATAAGATTGCTTTTATTTGCCCTACAGGCATATATTTTTATTTATGTTTTACCTTCTCATCAGGTGTATCAACTAATTCTACAAAGTGCTTGACGTGAAATAAAGTGCCCAGGAATCTCGACACTATAATGCCTACAGCTGTCTGTACAATCATTCACCCTGGAACAGTTGCTAAAGCTGCTTGAAGGTGGATAGAATGACCTCATGGTTTTGCACGTGAGTTAAATATAACTGGATCCCTTCTTATGACAGCTTGTTTCTTAATGACTTTCAGATATAGTAAACAGTTGATTAAAATTTTTACTTTGTCTGCCATGTAGCCATAGTTTATTATTGATTTATTTAGGATGATTGAGGATTTTTTTCTGACTTGATTAAAAAGCTTTACTGCATTTAAAGATGGAAATGGTATGCAGTTTGATCAATAAATTAATGTCTTCCTAATGAATATTTAATGTACACCTAACATAATGCCTGTCATGTAGTAATAAATATCTGATGTCTGACATTCTATGCTTGCTTGGATTAAAGAACAGTATACATGTATAGTCACTGTGACTATAGGTTCAGAAAATGGAGCTCGATCTGCATCAAAACAATCACACAGTGGTCAAAACTTATACTCAGATTATGTTATGATGAAATAATCTCCTAGATCAGGTTTTTAATCAAAAGACATTGTTTTCATAAGAACATAGGTAAACATTGGCCTATAATAGTATTTAATTTCAACTGGGGCATAGATTTTTAGACTCAAGTGATGAGCTTTTCTGATCCAAAGTTAGAGAAATTTCCTTAACATAGTAATTTTAGCTCACCTTAGTCATTGACTCAAATGAGCTTTTCCATTTAAAATTTGCCCATCTTTCATCTGCTATCTTTAGATTTGCCTTAGGTCTGTTGTCATGCATTTATCCAGGATTCTTCTCCATAATGATTTCAATTAAACTTGCAACAAAGCATCTTTCAACTTTTGGTAATTGGGAATTGAAATTTCTCTATAATTAAAGTTGTCACCTTTTTTTTCAGATTAATGAAATATTGAGTTTGATTAATAAAAAAATCTCAGAATAAAAAGATATCTTCCTTAATATTGATTGTAGATTTGATTGTGTTTAAATCATTACCCTAGAGCTTAGGTGGGGCTGCAGTAGAGCTCAGTATGGGACCACAATAGGGAGTCAAAGTTTTTCATAGGAATATATATCTTAAAGTTTAAACAATTTCTCCAAGCAATATGTCATAATAAGCGAAATTTATATGCATTGCCATTTCATGAAAAATCAAATTAGTTCAAATCATGGACCATGGGTCTAAATTGGGGCATAACAGGGCTTAAGTCCATTGGAATTTTTTTTTACTTATCTTTTAAAGAATGGCAGTTCTCTGAGGTCCATGCATGTAATTAATTAGCTAAATTGATTGTTTTCCAATCTAATTAAAATCAGACTTTTCTTAGATCTGTGCAGAGTGTGAAGTCGGATTTTGATTAGATTGGCTTGTTTTCCCATATATAGTTAGCTGGGACTAGAGTGACGTAAAATAAGAGGATAAAGTTTTAGAAAGGAATATAAAGGAACAAACAGTTGATGGACAACAATGCTCACCATTGCAACATTTCTTTCTGACAAAGGAATTTATAGGTAAATGAAACCACTACATTCCTCCCTCCTTAGATTGCCTTTGCTCTCAGAGACACACACCCTAGCTTCTTTAGCCCCTGGCAGGACTTTCACCTGTCCAGCAGTGCTCAAATTGGATTAAATGTAATGGAAGGAGGAAATTTATGGACTGAATCAACATGGAACCCTTGTATTATTAGTCAGGTGCTCTTAAACCATGCACTAAACTATTCAGGTTGATATCTATGGTCCATATACCCCAAACCACTATACATGTATATATGCTTAAAAGTATTAAGAAGGATTTTAGATAGAGGATAGTATTGGCATATGAAAAGTATTTTATTGCAACTTATTTTTAATGGCCTGCCATGAAATGGCTGGGGAATATAGTGCTACCTCTTTCCATGTGTCATTCTGTCAAAGTTTTTCCTGACTTTTTTTTTTTGCTATGGTTGTAGATAATGAGCTGATTTTTGATGTGTTTCTTGATGACTTACAGATCAAGTTCAAGTTTTGTGAATATTATTTTAAATAATGAGCTATTTTTACAGTTATGGCCCTTAGACTATGAAAATTTCTAATAATTCATTGTTCTCTATTCTGCTTATTGTAAGTAATGAGTTGATTTTTTTTATAATGTCTCTGACTATTGACGACTTACATCTATCAAATGCAACTTTTCAACTTTTTTGTTGATTGCATGACCCATTTTTACAAAAGTTATGGGACTTTAAAAATTTCTCATTATTTATAGTTTTCCAGACTTCTTTTTGCTGTGCATGTACCCAGTAGTTAATGAGCTGATTTTTTGTATGTCTCAATCTTGATATCAATGACATATACAGATCCATTTGAGTTTTAATGTCATGATTGGCCCATGAAAGTTTAATGGCCCTTAGACTTTCAAAATTTCTATTTCACAGTTTTTCAATATTTTTCTTGTAGATAATGATAATCTGTGTGTCTCTTTATATTGATGGCTTACACATCAAATATGAGTTCTGTATTAATCAACCCATTTTCAGAAGAAAAAAAAATCACCCAATTAGATTGTGAAAAATTCTAATCATGCTTTTAATAAGTATGTTGTGGTATATAGAAAAGAAAAGAAGCAATGATATTTTTTTAAATTTTTGTGCCATTTCCATTTATTGTTATTTTCACACTCTTGGAGTCTTTCACATAATGAAAACTTCCAATGTCAGCAGGGGGCATTTGTGTCACACTGACACTTTGGAATACATTACTATAATAATGATTCATGTACTTTTGTTTCAGTCATGCATATATCAAAACTATTGATATATAACTGTCTCTAACAAAAGTCAGAAAAACAAGGGAAATCTACATTAAAAACTATTAGAAACATATGGCCTAGGAATGTAATTTCATTCATGCTGATGTGAATCATGTGTATTTAATCTAATTAAACTTTGCAGGTTGAAGTAGGGAGGATGATCATGCACCTATGGAGAAACAGCTGTAGTGGTACGTTCATCTTCACAGAAATGATAAAACTATGATTGATAAAGTCAGTACATTCCATCAAAGATTCTTTTTTTTTTTTTTTTGATACATCTATAGAAAAAATCTGTTGATTGTAAATGATGTGTTATTTTGTCGAATTTACTTGGTCAGTTTCAATTTCAATTATCTTAAAAGCATATTTTATCTAATTTTATGTATTGACAAACAGTTGTTACGGGCATTTTAAACAGCTGACTTTTAAGTAGGTCAATACCCATGTACCTCTCCATTCCTTAAAAGTAATGAGCCTTGATCGTCTCCTTACTCAATTTTAAGGAATGGAGAGGTACCCAGACATGACTCTTGTAAATTCTATAACTCTTCTTTTTATAGGTGCCATAGAGTCATCAACCCATCAAAAGTAGCAGAAAGCAGCATTTATTATTCTTTGTAAACAGTCCCTGATCAACTTTATTACTATTGTTTAGTAATATGATGAATAAATAGGAACATCAAAGTCACTGAGACTATAATTTTTGAGGATTAAGAAGCATAAATGGTGAGTGTATAATTAATTTTAATCCAAGTGTAATTTATTATGCATCCATCTACCTACTCAATTTAAAACCAGAAGTTCTGACAATACTGTAGCTCTACTGGTTTGTATTTAAAATTATAAGGAAGAGAAAGATGAATTTTCAGTTAGGAAGAATAACTCGATCCTTTCAATTATCTGTTTCTTTGTATTGGTATGGCATAACAAAGAATTTGATAAAATGAAGTGCATTTAAAATAAATATATTTACAATAAAAGCTGCCACTGATAAGAAAATCTGTCTATAATTTAAGGTAATGATACTGTAGAGAATGTGGACATTTACATACCTGAAGTGAATATAGAACCAAACAATAAACAGCATGGAGGTAATTGAACAACAAAACTGTGACCACTTCAATATACTTTAAAATGAGTGACAAAAATTGCTTCCTCTGTTCAAATTGCGATGAAAATATTTCATTATTAATATATTTTGCAACAATTAATCAGTGATAGAACTTGTAAGAGACAGAAATACCTTTGCAGATATTTTTTCATGCATGTTGTATTCCTAACATGTATATTTAGGTATAGCTTTTTTCTTGATTTTTCAAGCTGCAGTGAATTAAATTTTAGTAGAAATAGCTTTCTATAAACCTACAGAAATTATATTTAACTTGTCTGAACAATGTCGTATGGTATGAAAGTATTATAAGTAGGATTCATTGCTTGGCTACTCTTGAGCAAAATGTATATCCAAAAGTCACAACCTCCACTAATTTAGAATTATTGTTCTTTATAAAATCTTAAAATTTTATCTTTAGAATTATTGCTTTTTCCTAGAGGTCAGGTAAAATGCTAATTATGCACTTTTGTGACATCTTCATGTGTACAAAGTTTATTGAAATTGGACCAAACCTCTAGAATTTCACAGAATTTTTTATTTAGAAGTTCACAGAAATTTTATTTATCTTGTGGAGTCTACTTGTATACTAAGTTTAACTGAAATCAAATGGAAACTATAGGAGCTGTAGGAAAATTGTTTCCAGAGAGATGGAAGATGAACAGTTTAACATTGTATAAACTCTTTGGGTCTTTAATCAGTAGAGCTACATTTTTAATTTCGATTTTTAGAGCTACCCTTGTCCATGTAAATGTCCCTTTGTCTCTCTTTAAATTTTGAGCAGTAAGTTAGAAAATGTATATTCTTATTTGCATCATGCATTGGTCTAATGGAGACTTAAAAAAGCTTGGATGTTTTGAGGGCCAGGAGGTCAAAGGGTTTAGCTTCTGTTGCTCAAGAAAGATTTTTGTTTTCCCTCCACAACTTTTGGATGGGGATAGGATGTTCATATTTGCTCAACACGAAAATCTCTTTACTATTTTGAGCATTACAAAGGGAGAAGTTATATAGCTTCATATACAAGAGAAAAGCATGTGTTTCATCACATTGCTGACAAATTCCCCTCATCATATTTCACCCCCATCTTCTGTTAGATTGTCATTACAGGAAAAAACTGCATTTAAGTGAGAGAGGGTTGTTCCCCTTTCAACCACTGATGAATGGTATCAATTATTGAAACCATTTATATCCAGTGTTTAAAACACGAAGTGATAAAATTGGAGACATTTTGATTTTTAAAGAAATATAATGCTGATTATTTTTTTCAGACTTGACAGATTGGGAACATTTAACTATTATAAAGAAAATTTCTGAATTTTAACATTATTTTACCCTTGGAAATCCACTTTAAATTTATAGTTAGTTTAAATTATACTCTTTATCATAAACTCAAAACATAGAATGGATTGAAAATTGATTTTAAAAAAATATTGTGGAAGAGCTCTTTTCAAATTGGCTCCTATGAAACCCATAAGAAACACTTGATTTCTTTTAAAGCTTTTTACAAATCAGTATTTCATTTTTGTCGTGCATCATTATAGCAAGGCATAAATTATCAAACAAACAACGAAGAACAACCTTGCATACTTAAAAGTGAACATATAGTAAGCTTTCCCTGATTAAAATTCAACTGTTGTCTGTTGTCATTGTCATCATCATAAACTTTTTTACAATTTCATCTTCTTCTCCAGAATCACTGAGTACCCTTGGATGAACATCCTCACAATGTTAAGGTTTTGTGATTTCGGAACTCCACACAAACCCTTGACATAAGTCGCTATTTAAAAGTTGGGCTAGAAAGCTACTATTTCATTTGTTCCTGGTCTAGGACTGGAACCAATCAGCTACTATTTCATTTGTTCCTGGTCTAGGACTGGAACCAATCAGAAAACAGCTTTTATTGTTGGAAAGTTCTGTAAACAAATATGACTCATCTTTAAAATGGAAAGTGTCAATATTGTAGAATTTGTGACTAGTTACATTAAACAAAACATCGAGGATAAATTTTTGGACGATTGTCCTCCTAAAAACCACAAAAGATATGCTCTGGAGTTGGGCCATTTGAAAACGACAGATTTGAAAAAATATATTCTCATTGGTTAGTTTATAATTACCCATTACATCATGTACAAACCCAGCTTTTAAATAGCGACTTATGTCAAGGGTTTGTGTGGAGTTCCGAAATCACAAAACCTTGACATTGTGAGGATGTTGGATGAAGGGAATTCATATTTGGCCCTCTTCCAAGGGGAGATAATAATTGAGTGGGGTCATTTCATATCTTCTTCTCATTGAAAACAAAAGATGAAAATTATAGAAAGCTGTCTGACATAATTTAGATCCATAGTGTGGACTGAAGTTGTTCAAATCATGACCATCCGGGGTAGGGTAGGGCCACTATGGTTAATCAAAGTCTTACATAGGTATACAGGGTTGTCCTTAAGACCCGGGGGCCGGTAAATTTCCCCGCCTATTATGATGTAATCCCCGGTTATTCTCCTCAAACCCCTGTAAGGAGGAACCCTAGACCCCCTTCTACTTTTTTAAAGTCCCCTGCTATTTCGATTCTTAGGGACAACCCTGGATACATATATATATATATATATATATATATATATATATATATATATATATATATATATATATATGTATATATATATATATATCCCCTGCTATTTCGATTCTTAGGGACAACCCTGGATACATATATATATATATATATATATATATATATATATATATATATATATATATGTATATATATATATATATCCCCTGCTATTTCGATTCTTAGGGACAACCCTGGATACATATATATATATATATATATATATATATATATATATATATATATATATATATATATATATATATATGAAGAAAAATCTTCTCAACAACAGCAAAGCCATGGTCAGTCATATTTATATGGAAACATCCACTTAAACAATAAAATGCTTTCTTTGGTTGTTAGTACAGGAATTAACGTCGCAGCAATTGCAGAAAAAATACATAACCCGCGTAAGCATTGTTTATATTTATATCTTTATTAAAATAAAAACATTCAAAGTAAATTAAACAGCAAAGCCATGATTAGTCATATTCATAAGGAAACATCCTCAGATAGTGTAGACTCATATTTGTTCAAAACATGACCCCAAGGGATAGGGTGGAGCCACAATGGGCAATCAAATTTTTACATAGGGATATAAAGGAAAAAGAATCTGCTGATGAAAAACAAGAAGGGCCATAGTTACTCAGGTGTGCATTATGGCCCATGGGCCTCTTGTTTAAATTTATCTGAAGAAATGTTACTCTGAAGACTATTGTGGCCCTTTTATCCTCTAATTTTATTGACATCATACTATCAAAACTCACTTTAAAAACATATTGTCCTGTACTGTGCAGTAAATCACGAGCTGACACCATTGTCAAATGAGATGAATGTTGAAAGGGTTTGATGAACCATACGACCAAAAAGTGTTTGATAATTTTATCAACTAACTGTGTTTGTTCATTGCTTCTTGTTGACAGTTTTATGTTTTACATGGCTATATCAGTCCTTCAATCTTAAAAAAAAAAGGCAAAACAAGTATGTTTTGCAATTGTGAGGTCATGTGCAATAAGCCACTGGCTTTAAATATCAATATACAATTCACTTAATATGGAAACTTTAAGAAATGCCTTAACCCCTCGAACAGGAACAAATTAGATAACATATAACTCTCTACTTGTATGTGCATGGTACTTGCAGACAGTTGTCTAAATTGAGAGGATATAATTTACATTCCAGGACTGTTTACCTGACCATTCTTTATCTTGTCTATATATACTGTTACCCAGAGACTGAGGATACCTGCCATATAGATGTCTGATTTTAGGAATGTGAAGTAGATCTCTTGTGTGTGATCTATGCTGAGGATCCTCCCTGACATCTTTATTAATTTAAAACTCTGCAACAGGTAAGATGTTTTCATGACAAACATGTAAATTTTCATAAAATATTTTTTAACAGAATTAAAATTTTTGAATTTTTATTTGATGCACTCTTTGAATTTATTTAAATTTGCAAAAATCATTAGATAAAAACATTGATTCATTTACTTGCTCTCTTTTTTCTATTAGTAACCTCTACCAAAATTGTGAAATTTGTGTCCCTTCACTCTTGCTAATATGATCAAATTTTGACATTAGATCTTGAATATATATATACATGTATCTTCTATATTCAAGTACATAATATGTGCAATAATTTTTTTTTACAATTTTTAGCTCACCTGAGCCGAAGGCTCAAGTGAGCTTTTCTGATCAAAATTTGTCCGTTGTCCATCGTCGTTGTTGTTGTTGTTGGCATCGTTGTTGTAAACTTGTCACATTTTCATCTTCTTCTCCAGAACCACTGGGCCAATTTCATTCAAACTTGGCACAGAGTATTCTTGGGTGAAGGGGATTCAAGGGGAGATAATTACAAAATAGCAAAAAATTAATGGCATCATTGAAGAATCTTCTTCTAAAGAACCAATGGGCCAGGAAAGATGAAACTCATATGGAATCATTGTCAGGTAGTGTAAAGTTAAATTTGTACAAATCATGTCCCCCAGGGGTAGGGTGGGGCCACAATGGATGATCAAAGTTTTACATAGGAATATATAGGACAAATCTTCAAAAATCTTCTTCTCAAGAACAGCAAAGCTGTGATTGGTTATATTTATGTGAAAGTATCCTCAGGTGGTGTAGATTAAAGTTTGTTCAAATCATGACCCCCAGGGTTAGGGTGGGGCCACAACGGACGGTCAAAGTTTTACATAAGAATATATAGGAAAAATCTTTTAAAATCTTCTTCTCAAGAACAGCAAAGCTATGATTGGTTACATTTATGTGAAAGTATCCTCAGGTGGTGTAGATTCAAGTTTGTTCAAATCATGACCCCCAGGGGTACGATGGGGCCACAACGGATGATCAAAGTTTTACATAGGAATATATAGGACAAATCTTCAAAAAATCTTCTTCTCAAGAACAGCAAAGCCATGGTGGGTCATACCGGTGTTTATATGGAAACATTCTCAGATAGTGTAGATTCAAGTTTGTTCAAATAAATAACCCCCAGGGGTAGGTGGGGCCACAATGAAAGTTCAAACTTGTAGGGAAAAAAGTCACAGTTAGTCAAAAAAAAATATGTAAGCATCCTAAGTTAGTGTAGATTCAATTTTGTTCAATTCATACCCCCCCCCCCCCACTCCCTTTTAGGGGTAGTTCGGGACCACTTATGTATTTAAGATTTTCAATACTAAACTGATTTTTGCGTTTTTCCTAGCCACAGTGCTCAGGTGAGCGATGTGGCCCCTGGGCCTCTTGTTTTAAGCAATATGATCTACTAAAATTGATATTTGTGTCCCTTCTATGGGCCCTGAAAAATGAAATAGATTAAACTTTTAACAAATCTTCTGTGTCCTTGTATAGACTTACCCATAGATTATATTCCCTTGCATTACTGATATTCCACTCCCCCCCCCCCCCCCCTTCTTTGGCTCATTGCACAAATTAAGTTAGATATGTTAAAAATGTGTTGAAGCTTTTTAAATGTTCTTCTCTCATGAACAAATAACAAACTATGTATCTGAATACATTTATGAGCCTATAGCCTTCTACTAAAACAATTAATGTAATTCTTATAATAGAGGTTATATTTGTGTTTAAAATGGAAAAAAATGGGATCTGTCAGATCTTATTGCTTCCTTTATTTCTATGAAATGTTTATAATAACTATGCCACCCTAAATATAAAATTAGTATTGAAATGTGTATAAGAATGTCAGACTCTGTCAGAAACTTTGAAATAGAGAAACATTTCATATATATTATTTATATATTTTTTATAGTTATCTGACAAATAGATGGTCAATGTTGGCTATGGCACAAGGTCATTTGGGGAAGGTCATTAGAGCATGCAGTATAAAATTCTTCTCAGGGTCATAAACCTTTGTAAAAGTTAAACATTTAAGGCAATGTAAGCTCATTTTAAATTCTCTAAATCTAACTTTCTAGTCATGCTAGTAATTGGAGGAAAATTCCAAAATGTCAAGGTCACTGGAAGTAAAGCTTGAAATTTTTTGGGGGGCCATAAGTAAGAAAAAACAGAGGAGATACTCACTTATAATTTGAAATAAAAATATCTTGTGTAGCAAGTTTGTCAAGAAAACTACACAATATGTCCTTGGTTTACCCACTGAATGTTAATTCGCTTGATAGCGTCCTTGATTCTAAGGTCCTCAATATTGGAATGACCATTTAAAAGAAACTTTTCTTAAATATTTTGATAAGAAGTCAATGAATATAAGAAATTATAAATTGGATCAATAACAATTTTGCCTTGATAGTTATTTGCCACCTGTGATAGGTTAAGCAAACACAAACAGTCATTTCAAAAATGAAAAGGAAATATGATACTGTTAACTACCTTATCATATCAAATTGATCCGAACTTTTGCCATAATCAATGTAATTACTTCACAGCTGAAAGAAGTCAGGAAAAAAATATGTTTTTTTTTTTTATATGAATATTTCAGGAAAAAATGAAGATTGTTTTCTTGAGTGTGCTCCTCTGGGGGAGTGTCCTTAGTCTGGACTTTAATTACCATGACAATGTGCGTCTCCAACAGTTCCTCCAGAACATGTCTAGTACCTACCCCAACTTGACCAAGCTGTATAGCATTGGGAAAACTGTTGAAAGTAAGTAGAAATGTGTTGAGATGTTTGGATGTTAGGAATCTCTGTAAGTTTTTTTCTCTGTTCAGTGAATTCCTCTCTTTCAAAAACCTACCTGTCTATTCACAGAAACACACAGGCTGATTATATTTATATAATATACATACTATATATTCATGCAAATGACATCATTCAAAGGATTTGATTTTTCTAATTAAATGATATATTTAAAATCAATTCTTGGTAGTTATGCTACATATTTACCCTCCTGGGGTAGAAATACATATAAGTATCTACAATCATTTTCAAACAAGTGGAAAAATTTTCTGTTCAAAAAGTTTCATGCTTGTCAATGAACAAAAGCACCAACAGAAGGTAATGCCAACTGTTTTAGAAAAAAAATAATTGACATCATTCATCCATCAGAATATGTTCAGAATGTTCACAAATAAGTGCTGTGAAAATTATGTTATTCTTTGAAATTTTAGTTACTATTGGTTATCATGTGTGAAATAGATTTTTCACTTCTGTAATTACATGATTACATGACTTTCATGTAATTATTTAATTACACCTTATGGAAAAGGTCCGTTCTGGTACAAAGTTGGTTACTTCAGTAAAAACTGTGTAATCTGACACCTGTGCAATCCATTTCACTGTCACTGTGAATTCCGATCTTTATTTTTATTCTTATTTTACTATTTACCATGTTCTTCACAATTTGTTTATTCGAAAAATTTGTCTCCCAGTGCATGCCGGATTAAGCAGGTTTCACTGTATGTATGATTTCAATAGTAAAGTGATATACACTCTATGAATCTGGATCTAAGTTTAATCTGTGGTATTAAATCGGAAGATTTGAAGAATACAAGAAGTAGCATTTTCTTGGTTCTGCATGAACACATTCTAATAGATTAGAGATGTCAGTCCTTTTCTCCTAAAACACTGGGCTCTACTTGTTGTTTGCGCTTACTGATCATTTACAAATTACAACATATTGAAACTTTTCACCCAAAAGAAATATTTTACCATTTGACTGAAATCTATTGTATTTCCACCTGTAATTAAGTTATAATGTGAATCATCATACTTCTCAACATATTTAGCTTCACTTCTGAAACTATACTGAACCAATCTAACCTAAATTTTGCATGCAGCATCTTTTACAATACTTAACAAAATTTTGGAATTCAAAGGTCTCCATCCCCCTGGGGTATGAGTAGTGGGAGCTGCAGTGTTGTAGCTCTCTCCAATATTTTTAATCTGATGTCTTTAGGAGAAAAAAATTGAGAGGGCTACATTATACAGTTAGAGTAGTGGGGCCAAATTTTGTAAAATTGATAAATATTAAACTTAACCATGATTTAGGCCTTAAGGTGTGCCTTCAATGATTATGAATGGAAAATGAATGGTGAAATTTTTTGGGTATTTAACACCTTATTGACAAACTTTATTTTGGATGATCATGAGACATCTATCAAAACTGTGAAATTCAAGTAAGAGAACAAATTAAAATGGCAACTTGCCAAGGATAAAGGAGCAGAATTTTGATTTAGATCCTGTTATAAATCACAATGTTATATCTATTTTTAATAGCAGATTACTCTTCTCTACTTAGATTTGTTAAGCATAAAAAAAGGTTAAGCAGGTAGAATTGGTAATTTATGAGTTTCTAAAGCATTTTCAAACAACAAGAATATATTGTTTGTTTTGGACATATTTTATTGACAATATGTCAAAGGGATTGGACACAAGTTCCAAAAACTTGGGTAGTGATCTTCTAAAATTTTAACTTTCAAGCTCAGACATTAGTCACTTATCTTTGTTATTGTTTAATGTGAGGGGTTGATCTAAAAATAATGTCATTTGAGGTACAGTTGAAAGACATGCACTAACAAAACTCTATTATCTTCATCATTCAATTCATGTTAAATACAGTTGAACTCTGGTATCTCAAACATCAATATCTTGAATACCATGATATGATAAAGATTTCAGTTCCTCAAAACATGGCTCCTCAGGGGCCAAGAAAGATCAAAAGTTTTTCATGGAAATACAGTATATAGTAAATATTAAAAATAGTAAAAAAAAATTTTTGAGAACCACAAGGCTGTAAATTTATCTGCAATCATCGATCTTCATGAATGGTACATATTGATTTATATTTGTTTAAACCATGACCCCCAAGGCAGGGATGTGGACAAAAAGCAAGTCCAAAGACTCACTTAGAAATGCATCAGAATAGTCTATACAAATCTTTTCAAAGAATTAGTCAAAATACAAAATGTCAAAATTATTATGTAAGCAGTCTCAACTAGTGTATATTTAAGTCTGTGCATAAAAAGGGTCTTACAGCAGGGGTGGGACACAAAAATGTACTCTTAATACGCTGATCTATATCTGGAAAAAAATGTTTTCTCAATAAGTATGGGGATCAAATTGTTAGACTTTAATGAAAGCATCCTTATGATATTTTGATTCAAGATTGTTATGTATGGCCACAATACAGTGGTGTTGCAGTGATTAATAAAAATCATATTTCTGTGAAATTCTTTTAAAACACTACTAGTCTTACATGAACATCACTGTACAATAAAAAAGGGACAATTTCAAGTCCATGTGCTACTTTCTTTCTCTTCAAGTAAAAACCGTTTGTCAATGAGCATTAGTTTGATCATATTCTTCTGATGGTTGTATGTATCTTATACCCAAATTGAGAAAATTGTTAAATAGAGCCAAACCTCATTATCTTGTACCTCGTGGGACCAAGAAATAATCTTTGAGATATGCAATGATTTGAGATATCCAGGTTAAAATACATTAAGATCTTTTACCTCACTTCAAAGTTCAAGATAATGAAGGTCAACTTTAGATATAAATGCAATTGGCACAGCCCTGAGTGATTTAATTTTTGTGCTCCTTTGGTCTTGCCAAAGTCAAATCTATTTCAAATTTAAGGCATATACTACAAAATAGTTTTGTGCTGGATTGTACTTTTCCATTATTGAATGAACAGTAAAATTTTTCACATTTTGGATGTTCTTTCTATTTTCAGACATGGATCTGTGGGTTATTGCCATTGGAATAAATCCAGATAGACACGAGACACTGCGACCTCATGTCAAATATGTAGGCAACATGCATGGGAACGAGGTAACCATTGACATCTTTTATTTATGTCAAGATGTTTTTATCAACCCTTAAAGTCCATTCACACATTTCTATGAATGCATGGTGTTGATACTGGAGTTTAGATCTTAAAGGTTAATTGTGTGTCTGTCATACTCAGTTTCGTTGTCATGCCTTTGGAACTAATTACTTTTTCATATTTTCAACAGTTCCTCTCCAGAACATGTTGGCCATTTTTTCATGGGTCAATTTCTTAATAAGGTGACACAGAATGTTCAAAAAGACTGAATTCTGAATAAAAAAAACTTATCATTTCTATGTACAGTACAACTTGGTTATCATGCTTATAGCAAAGTCCTTGGGACTTGTGGATTAACTTTGCTATATCCACAATTCATCATTATCCAATGGCATGTAAAAAAATAATTCATAAACATATAATTATAGAAGGAATTCACAGGATATATGTTTCCCTTCCAATGACTACCAGTTATGTTAAAAAAGTTAAAAGTTAAAAATACATCCTAGTATTTTTGAATTGAGCTTATTTACTGGAACCCTAGGCAATCATAACGGTGGTAAAATATGATTCAATACCAACATGGTACATGTTTAGTAAATATCAGTAATAAATACTTTAATAATTAATGTCAATTTATATCTTTAATTATTTGGACTTTAAAAATTTTCCTTAAAGATGTAAATTTCATTATCTGCTGTTTTCAAGTTCATTTAACCGTATAATTTTTTCAAAGAATTGTTAAGAATGTAGCCATGCAGAGACCAAAAAAAAAAACCCATTGCAATTAATATCTGTGGATTGGCTGTATCCGTCTTTGTATAAAAAGAGTTTGAATAAAGGTTTAATACAGACAGTGATCCTGCATTGTATTCTCATATTCCAGTTGCCACTTATTTAAATGACTTCGTTGACAGGTTGTAAGTCGTGAGGTCCTGCTACATCTAGTGGAATACTATCTGACGTCATACGGCAACAACAACACAATCACACACTTCCTCAATAATACTGTAGTCCATATCATGCCCTCCATGAATCCAGATGGTTTCAGTCAGGCAACTGTGGGGGACTGCTATGGAATTATAGGGAGGCAAGTATTTATAAGCTGCTTATTTATATGTGTACTGTGGAATCATAATTGTTCGTGGGGGACCAATGTTTGTGGATTTTGTGGGTGATCCTTACCCATGAATTCACATCTCCATGTACTATAACTTAGTCAATGTATCAGGTGATCAAATCTTCTATATACACAAATAAGTCCCACAAAGTTACATTCCCACAAACAGTAAAATTTTGTTTACCTACAAACTTAACACCCCCACCAATTAAAATGTTTCCACAGAAAAATAGACAGACAGTTTATTTATCAAGAAAAAAGTTTTTGTTTTGTTTTATCATAATGAATTTAATTAAGTTATATATTTCATTTTGTATACTGGTATATATTGGTAGAACAATTATAAACAATTGGGATTGAACAGCAAGCATAAAATCTATCACCCAGGCTCATCCAGATGTGACATAAATTTCTCTTCATAATTCCAGAAGTAACAAGAATGGGTATGATTTGAACCGGAATTTTCCAGACTATTTTGCTGTAAATACTGCCCCGATCCAGCCAGAGACCTCCGCTGTAATGAACTGGACTCAACAGATACCATTTGTCCTCTCAGCCAATCTACATGGAGGAACACTAGTTGCCAACTATCCCTTTGATAATTACCCAAATGGTAGGAGGGCACGAGTCAATATATAAGCTTACAATATCAAAAATGGTTAAATTATAATATACATTTATTTACTGTGTTTCAGGGCAATGTGTGTTTTGTCAGACCCAAGAACCAAACTGTTTGCCAGAGGCTGTTAAGCTGAAGGCGATCAGTTCGGTTCGAGGGGTCGACAAAAGGCATGTTGCCTGAAAGCACAGTCAATAAAAGTTTTGTTATACCTTTTATTTTAATTTTTTTGACATACATGTATCTTGTGCTAGCTTCCATGATGTAGATTTCTTTCACCTGCACTGCAGTTAAGGTCAAGATCTAGTAAATGAAAGGTGCCTACAGATTTATCAAATTTGAGAAATAAATTCCTTTAATGATGCTTAATAATTTTAGCTTGGTCAAATAATGTGTTTTGGGGCATATGTTGTAGGTAAACAAGATGAAAAATCATATTTTAAACTGTCATTTTCAATGAAAAATTAAGAAAACCAGTCATGAACATGGGAGTTTTTTCCATATCGGACAAAGGAAATGTATCCAAATTGCTTACAGTCTCTCAGAAAATGGTAATTTGTGTGTTCCTGGCCTCTTCTTTAAAATAATGTCAAATTTAATATAAGTATCGGGGTTACTTTTCAAATGATTTCAAATTGAATTCCATGAAAATACCTTATTTTCTACAGAATTCTATCAGAGCCATAAAGTACAGGAAAAAGAAGTTGAAATTGATTATGACGTCATAATGGATCTAGCACCACAAAGTTAGTCTAAATCATTTACTAGATCTTGGCCTTAAAGTAGGTGAATTCCATCACTGTCAAATACCAATGAATGCAAATAAGATTTAGCTCATCCTGCCTACAGTGTGATGTAAGCGGTCCAATATCTCATCGGCAGGTCCAAATTTCACTCTGCAGTCAAACACTGAATTTTTTGGGACCGCATATATAAGAAACAATTTTTAAAGGTATAACAATGAGAATTTCAACAGGTACATATGAAACTAAACAGGCTCAAAAATTAAACCTACAGAATATACATATATAAATTTCAGTTTCTTAGAGTCAATAATCTAGAATCACAAGAATTGAAATTTTTAATGCAATGCTGGAAGTATCAAATTGCAAACATTTCAAAACAAAGAAATTTATGAATTGTGAACATCTAACACTCAAATGTAACTCGATTTCTTTCACTTTATTCATATTTTTTTCAGCCAATGGTAATCCTAAATATGTGACTTCTCCAGATGATGATGTATTTATTTCGATATCTAAGACGTATTCCTACAAACACGGCAACATGCACACAGCTAACCATTGTGGGGACAAATTCCCAGAAGGCATAACCAATGGTGCTTTGTGGTATCCAGTCACTGGTATTTTCCTTACTTTAAATTGTTTCAAAATGAACTTTTGATATTCAAAGCTCTGTAAAGTACAGGAGCAAATATATTTTTTAGGTCATCCGAGTCACTCAGGTGACCGTTTTCGATCTATATTTGTCCATCATTTGCTAGTCGTGAACTTTCGAACATTTTAGCTTCTTCTCATAAACCACAAAACCAATTTCAACAAATTTAGCTTTAATGCATCTTTGGGCAAAGGGGGACGAAAATTGTGAAATTCATGTTCCCTGCCCCCTTAATTAATCTTGACTTTTAATATAATAATTTCATATTTGAAAAATACTTCTTAAAATAAAACAGGTTATTAGACTTCAACTTGTGTTGTGATTATGATATAAATATCAATAATAAATACTCAATAGATTATAATTGTTTTATTACATGTATGTATTTAAAATGTTTTGTAACATTTAAGTATTTTCTATACACTTTATACACTTCATTATTATACATTTGCTGTGTTTTTCTACTATAACAACTATGAAATTGATTTTAATGCTACTTGCGTAGAAATTTACATGAAGAAACTCGCGCAAGTGCGACCTTACAATGAGGCTACAGAGACATTATTTAAAAAATATATTGATATTGGGAATCGAGATATTCAAAGTTTTTTAAGTTTTAAGTTTATTTTTGCTGCTTTTAAAGATGTAAAATGTAAATATAAGGAATGTTTTTAAGTTCGTGTAAATTATTGGTGTGTAAATCACACAGACATTTAGTTTATATTTGCTGCTTTTAAAGACGTAAAATGTAAATATAAGGAATGTTTTTAAGTTCTGTGTGAAATATTGGTTGTAAATCACACAGACTTGTCAAATATGCATTTTTTTTGAAGTGAAATAAGCCTACGTGACAATTAAGTCTGTGTGATTTACAACCAATCATTCACACAAAACTATGGAATATTCCTTAAATATATAACAATTACACTTTCACTCCAAGCAATACATCAGTTAAATTGGTAAAGATGTAGGGTGGAGAATAGATCATATTTAACAATTAATTATAGAAATTTTAAGTTCTCTACTCTTAACACATGCTGTGATTAATATGACAGATTAAGCATCCCTGGAGATACTTGTACACTCTCAGGGTGTTGGTGAGATGTTGTCCCACATAGAGATTGTTCTCATCATCCACACACACACTACGGGGACGATTTATGCCTTGTTGATGTCTGAGTAATAGAGATAGAAACTGACCGTCCTGATCAAGAAGGTGAATACAGTTACTGTTACTATCACACACCAGGATGTGACCGAGGACATCAGTACAGATTCCATAGGGATAGAACACTGACTTCTGACCTGTGTAGGAGAACCTGTGTTGTCCTGATTTATTCACCACCACTACTCCCTTATTATTGTCTGATGTACAGATATCTCCATTGATGTTTTCTGTGATGTAGTTTGGTCTACTATACAGTTCCTGTCCTTTGTTATCCCTCTGTATGTTTTGTAGTTCTTTTCCTGTCTTGTTGTACCTGGTGACTTTAGCCTCTCTATCCTTCACCTTCCCCACCAGTAAGTCCCTGTTAATGTGGGAGGAGTGTATGCTGAGTGTTGCCCAGTATCCAGTTTTAATGAAATCAGTGATATTATCATCCTGTGTTATCCTGTTGATGACATTCTTGTCTTTGTTTGTAAAGATCAGATCTCCGTCCTGTATGACTGTGTGGTAACCTTGATCTCTACCACTGGTTTTTATCTTTTGTATCTCATTCCCCTGTAGATCTGTTTGTACCACGGTACCCTCACTGTCACTGATCCAGAGTCTGTCCGATTCATCTTGGGATACATGGTGTACATTCCAAACACCTGGTATATTGAACTCCCTGACCTTGGTGACAGTGGAAGATAGTGTTATTGTTTGTTTCTTGTCAAATTTCTTTCTGTCTTCTTTCATCTGTTTATGTGTAGGTTTCATTGCTGTATTGTAGACACTTTCAATGGGCCTGATTTCTCTCTTCTTAGCCTTAGTGTTGGGGACATGTATTTTACCAAGTAATTTGGCGACATCAGTTTTGCTGTATTGACCAGCAGTAAATCCTGGTGTGACATGTTTTGTTGTCTCTGGTATGGATTGGATCTTTGGTTTCTTTTCAGATATTAATTTCTGGGATTCTTTAGAGGACAGGCATATGTGGAGCTCTTTGACAAGGTTATTAAGATAAGTGATGTAATCATCCAATGTCTTGTATTGGGTGTTTAAATCTTCTAACAGTGAATGCTCTATCTGGTTTACCTGCTTGATATTCTCAGATACAACTGTGTCCACCACACTTTTCAGGGACTCCCCTTCAATTTTCATGGATGTTCCGATGTTGTACATGATGTTTTTAATTTCAATGGCATCTTGTTTTATTTCTTTCTTGAAATCTTGTGATATGGGAAGAAAATACTCATGAATTTGGGAGAGTTCTTCCTTACAAAGCACTAACTTTTATGCATAGTTTGTTTCTAGATCAACAAATGTATGTCTTTGATGGTTCCCTGATGTTGCACATTTGGAACACAGTGGGGCTTGGCATTCTTCACAGAGTATGTCCACATCTTTATTGGGGTGGATCTTGCATTTCTCCACAGGAAGTTGGCATTTACGTTGCTCGTAAGGAACCACCTCATGGTTCTTGTTTTCTGGACTTTTCAGATGTTCATCTCTGCATTGTTTGCACAATCTTTGATGATAAGGGTTGCAGTAGAACTCGCTATTGCTGTCACATTCTTCAATGCCACATTCCAGAAAGGCTGTGAGAGGAATACCCAATTTAGATAATGCCATCTGAAAATTAGGAAGATTTTATGTATTGAAGAATATTGGAGTACAAGGTGCATTAGATATTCACAATGTATATACTTGCATAAGAATTGCAAAAGAACTTGATAATGGTTTTAAAGAGTATAGTTTAATTGTCAAATATCTACTAGTATATATCTTATCTTACAATGCTTAAAATTTACAACAGTAACCTCTGTAGAATTTAAATGGAATGAATTCTAAGATTGTAGTACAGTAAAACATGCTAATGACGAAGTGCCAGGGACAGATGATTTTAAATGTAATTATGTTCCCCAAACGAAGTTTGGGAACATATTGTTTTTACTCTGTTTCTTCTTCTTATTATTATTAGGTCTTCCGTTTTCAACGGAAGACCTATAGTGATTCTACTGTTTCTTATTAGGTCTTCCGTTTTCAACGGAAGACCTATAGTGATTCTACTGTTTCTTATTATTATTGTTCTTATTCTTATTTTTTTGACTTTCTAATTTTGTGCACGCGATTTCTCGAAGACTATTGGATGGATTTACATGAAATTTTCAGGAAAAGTGTGTTGTAACATGAACTTGATCTATCTGAGAGATTTTTTGGAAATTCTCTTCCGGTGCCAAGTTACAGACCATTTTCTGATTTCAAAATGACATTTTGTCCGCGGATAATCTCAAGAACGACAAGAGATATCAATGTCAAACTTTCAGGGATTATAGTTCGTGATAGGTACTAGCCGGGTCGCTACTTTTCGTTCGTCGTTTGCACTTCCGGTCGCTTAAGGAAGTGATCAAAGAAATCGTAAAATTTCAACTTTCCTTTTTTAAATTAATACTTACATCACATTATTGCATCTCTTTTGTAGTTTCGAAATATGTTAGTCCCACCGGAAACAAAAACGTCAACTTCCGGTTATAAGAGAAAAACGACATAATTTGAGTATTTTTCTTTCCCATTAATATCTTCTGTAGATAAAGTATTTGAAATGAATTTTAAATATGTTATTCAGACTAAAAATGTCTAGAGTAACGTCAAATATCTTTGTAAAATTCACTTCCGGTCGCGTGTTTTCCTGTCCTTAAAATGAGAAGTTGTTTGAGCAAGATCTCGGAAACGGTAAGAGATTAAGACACCAAACTTTTATATGCAACAGACCTTAAGATGTAGGCAAAACCACTTGGGTTAAGAGCGTCAGTCGTCACTTCCGGTCGTCACAGGAAGTGATCAAAGAAAACGAAAATTTCAACTTTTCTTTTTTTAATTATAAATTCCATCACTTTATTGCATCTTTTTCGCAGATTCGAAAGATGTTCGTCCCACCGGAAACAAATACGACAACTTCCGGTTAGAAGAGAAAAACTAAATAATTTGAGTTTTTTAACTTCCAGTAAATATTCTATATAGATAAAGTATTTGAAATGAATTTCAAATGTGCTATTCAGATTGCAAATGTCTAGAGTAACCTTAAATATTTTTTCAAAAATTCACTTCCGGTCGCGTGTTTTCCTGTCCTCAAAATGAGAAGTTGTCTGAGTGAGATTTCAAAAACAGGTAAAAGATTAAAACACCAAAATTTTAAGAGTAATGGACGTTGAGGGGTAGGTGAAACCATTTGGGTTCAACGCGTCAGTCGTCACTTCCGCTTGTCACAGGAAGTGATCAAAGAAATCAAAAATTTTAACTTTTCTTTTTAAAATTAAAACTTACATGACTTTATTGCATCTCTTTTGCTGTTTTGAAACATGTTAGATTCCACCGGACACAAAAACGCCAACTTCCGGTTTTAGGAAATAAACTACGTTATTCTTATATTTAACTTTCTCATAAATATCCCTTATCAATGAAGTACCTGAAATGATTTTATGCATGTTGTAGATACTGCAAATGTCTAGAGAACAGTCAGAGATTTTTATAAAATTCACTTCCGGTTGTGTGTTTACCTGTTCTCAAAATTAGAATTTAGTCCCACAATATTGTTCGGCAACAGTAAACGACTGAGGACTAAAACTTTCAGGACTGATATTCAGTCATCAGTTTATTTGAATCGTGAGAAAATCTTGCATCGCCGTTACTTCCGGTCGTGAAAGGAAGTGATGTAAAAAAGTGAATGGTTAATGGTTAGCACGTTGGAACTTCATGCTGACGATTAGGGTTAAATCTCCAGAGAGTCTGAATTTCTTTTATCACTTTTTCAGCTTGAATTTTCGTTTTTATTTTCAGAATCGGACGGAAGACCTCTCATTGCTCGCAATGAGTTTCTAGTTATTAGGTCTTCCGTTTTCAACGGAAGACCTATAGTGATTCTACTGTTTCTTATTATTATTATTCTTATTCTTATTTTTTTGACTTTCTAATTTTGTGCACGCGATATCTCGAAGACTATTGGATGTATTTACATGAAATTTTCAGGAAAGATGTGTCGTAACATGAACTTGATCTATCTGAGAGAAATTTTGGAAATTCGCTTCCGGTGCCAAGTTAAGGACCATTTTCTGAATTCAAAATGACATTTTGTCCGCGGATAATCTCAGGAACGGTAAAAGATATCAATGTGAAACTTTCAGGGATTATAGATCGTGATAGGTACAAGACGGGTCGCTACTTTTCGTTCGTCGTCGGCACTTCCCGTCGTCACAGGAAGTGATTAAAGAAATCGTAAAATTTCAACTTTGCTTTTCTAAGTCAATACTTATATCACATTATTGCATTTCTTTTGTAGTTTCGAAATATGTTGGTCCCACCGGAAACAAAAACGTCAACTTCCGGTTATAAGAGAAAAACTACATAATTTGAGTATTTTTCTTTCCCATTAATATCCTTTGTAGATAAAGTATTTAAAATGAATTTTAAATATGTTATTTAGACTACAAATATCTAGAGTAACGTCAAATATCTTTGTAAAATTCATTTCCGGTCGCGTGTTTTCCTGTCCTCAGAATGAGAAGTTGTTTGAGCAAGTTCTCGGAAACGGTGAGAGATTAAGACACCAAACTTATATGAGCAACAGACCTTAAAATGAAGGCAAAACCATTTGGGTTCAGAGCGTCAGCCGTCACTTCCGGTCGTCACAGGAAGTGATCAAAGAAATCGTAAAATTTCAACTTTTCTTTTTTTAATTAAAAATTGCATCACTTTATTGCATCTTTTTCGCAGATTCGAAAGATGTTCGTCCCACCGGAAACAAATACGACAACTTCTTGTTAGAAGAGAAAAACTAAATAATTTGAGTTTTTTTAATTTCCCGTAAATATTCTTTATAGATAAAGTATTTGAAATGAATTTTAAATGTGCTATTCAGAGTGCAAATGTCTAGAGTAACCTTAAATATTTTTTTCAAAAATTCACTTCCGGTCGCGTGTTTTCCTGTCCTCAAAATGAGAAGTTGTCTGAGCGAGATCTCAAAAATAGGTAAAAGATTAAAACACCAAAATTTTAAGAGTAATGGACGTTGAGGGGTAGGTAAAACCATTTGGGTTAAACACGTCAGTCGTCACTTCCGCTTGTCACAGGAAGTGATCAAAGAAATCAAAAATTTTAACTTTTCTTTTTTAAATTAAAACTTACATGACTTTATTGCATCTCTTATGCTGTTTTGAAATATGTTAGATTCTACCGGACACAAAAACGTCAACTTCCAGTTTTAGAAGATAAACTACGTTATTCTTATATTTAACTTTCTCATAAATATCCCTTATCAATGAAGTACCTGAAATGATTTTATGCATGTTGTAGATACTGCAAATGTCTTAAGAACAGTCAGAGATTTTGATAAAATTCACTTCCGGTTGTGTGTTTACCTGTTCTCAAAATTAGAAATTAGTCCAACAATATTGTTCGGCAACAGTAAACGACTGAGGACTAAAACTTTCAGGACTGATATTCAGTCATCAGTTTATTTGAATCGTGAGAAAATCTTGCATCGCCGTTACTTCCGGTCGTGAAAGGAAGTGATGTAAAAAAGTGAATGGTTAATGGTTAGCACGTTGGATTTTCATGCTGACGATTAGGGTTAAATCTCCAGAGAGTCTGAATTTCTTTTATCACTTTTTCAGCTTGAATTTTCGTTTTTATTTTCAGAATCGGACGGAAGGCCCCTCATTGCTCGCAATGAGTTTCTAGTTATTATTCTTATTTTTTTGACTTTCTAATTTTGTGCACGCGATTTCTCGAAGACTGTTGGATGGATTTACATGAAATTTTCAGGAATAGTGTGTTGTAACATGAACTTGATCTATCTGAGAGTAAATTTGAAAATTCTCTTCCGGTGCCAAGTTACAGACCATTTTCTGAATTCAAAATGACATTTTGTCCGCGGATAATCTCAAGAACGACAAGAGATATCAATGTCAAACTTTCAGGGATTATAGTTCGTGATAGATCCTAGCCGGGTCGCTACTTTTCGTTCGTCGTCAGTACTTCCGGTTGTTACCAGATGCAAATTTTAAAAAATTGAAGTTTTAAACTTTTTTAATTTTCGATATTTTTCTTTGATGGAAGTTGTGTTAATAGAAGCCCTTCTGAAAATGCTTAATATATAATTTGTTTTCAAATAGATAAATTCGAACTCTAGATATTCGCATTTTAAAATTTGAAGCGGGTCCAAAATGGCGGCTGTCTCCATACACTCCGACGAGCAGGTCGACACTCGGAGCTCCTCAGGTGGCTCGTACCTCGCACACTAACCTCGGATGTCAACGGTGTTCTACCATGTTGCTGATGTATTTGTATATTTGTATGGAGCGTAGTGGAGTCAGCCGAGGATTGCCGATTGGAAGGTCGGAGTTTACGGAGACAGCCGAGCGTCTTGTTGAAGAAAACTACCATAAGGATCAATGAAATATGAAGGAATTGTTGGATCTGGTAGATTTTGGAAATAAGTAATCTGTCTTTGAAAACATAAATACTCTGACTCCCAAATGCAATAAAATAATTAATTTGTACGGTACATACAATAATATATATGAGAATGGAGACCATTCAATAGAACATACATTTAAAAGAAAAGGCGCGAAGATTTACTCGTGACGTAATGTATCGTGACTCTTCTTTCATAGTAGAAAAATGGTCTGATGCAGAAGTGCAGAAAAAGATTACACGGACACGTTTGTATGAAATGCAGGTACATGGAATTGCATGGAATAAAAAGTTGAATACACAAAGAATAAAGGAAGTAAACAGTATCTGAACAGTTCATCAGTAATAGATTATTTGTTATTGTTTAAACTCAAGAAACGAATTCCGATGTGAATCTGCTTGCACAAAATTTGGCTAGCTAGCTCTCATTCTATAATTCCGCAGTATATAAAAAAAAATTTTAACCTCCCTGACACTCGTTACTTCAGGCAATGATACAAAGTAAACATCGATGATGGCTGGTAAAATTGAGCTGGTGTAGTGGCTTCCATATTGAATTTTCACGAAGGCGATCTGGGTTTAATCTAGAATTAGTTTGCTTAAATTTACGTTTTCAACTTTATAAATGATGTTGAGTTTTGTTTTTTTTTTTTGTTAGAAATGATAGAACATGATTTCTAGATTGGCGAAGGGACCTTTTAATGCGTCGTCGTTAGTTCTGGTCGCTCGCAGAAGCAAAATTAAAAAATCGATTTTTTCACCTTCAATATTTTTCTGTAATATCTGTAGGGTTAAGAGAGCCTCTTTTCAAAATACTAAATATATAATTTGTTTTCGAATTGATAAATCTACACTCTCTATATTCGTCATTTTTACTTTGAAGCGGGAGTTGAAATGGCGTAATGGTTAGCACGTTGGATTTTCACGCTGACGACCAGGGTTCAATCTCCAGAGTGTCTGAAATTTTTTTTCACTTTTTCAGCTTGAATTTACATTTTTATTTTCAAAATCGGACGGAAGACCTCTCATTGCTCGCAATGAGTTTCTAGTTATTATTATTATTATTCTTTTTTTCTACTTTCTTCTCCGGTTCTTTTTTGTCCGGGAGTGTTCTCATAGAACCACTCATCCGATTGACATGGAACCTTTTTAGGGTTAATAGGCATGTTGTGTAGGTGTTCGGAACGAAGGTCATGCATGTGCGCGCACGTGCAATGAGTGAAATGACTGATATACTTGATGAAGCAGTAACTTTTGTATTTCTTGATGAATTGCTTTGAAACTCAAAATATAAAGATATATTACTAGTCTAGACAAGATAACATGGTCAAATTAGCGTGAACTCAAGCGCATGCACGTGCGCTCTTCTCTGATTGGCTGATACAAAAATCTCAATAATTTCCTTGTTTTTTCACAAAATACTTTGAAATTTAGAATATAAGTATATATTATAAGGTGCTACAACATGTTATATCGGAAATTTCTTGAAAACACGCGCATGCAGGTGTGCTGCAATCTGATTGGTTGAAACTTTAAATGTCTATAACTCCCTTGGTTTTCAACAAAACAGGATGAAATTTACGACATGGATAGGCACATAGAGCTCCTACATTACGATACTATCAAAATTGAATGCAAGGCCATGCATGCGCGTATGCTGAATTCTGATTGGCTAATACTTAAAGGATAACATCTCCCTTATTTTTCAATGAAATTCTTTAATATTTAACACAAATGTATGTATTGTGAGACACTATAAGAAAATTAATGTGAAAAATGTAGAAAATATGTGCAAGCACATGCGCTGATATTTGACTGGCTAATACCCATATGGCTATATAGGAGTAGTTTTCCAATGAAATACCCTTAAAAATAAAGTGTCCATCTATATTACAAAAGTATTGTCTAATTTATTGAAGCTTGTAGGGAATGGGGCATCATAAGGGATTGGGGAGCCGTTTGGGGAACATCTGTAACGGTTCCCGTTACAATTAGCACTAGTTTGTTATTATATCCGTTAGTATCACAATACAGTTTAATTCACGGAAAATGAAAATCAGTTCACTGTAAGCATCAATTTATTATAATTATGTTCACTATAAGCGTGTTTTACTGTAATGTATTTGATTTATTAAATATTTATTCTTAGACTATATTGAAAAAAATTGAATAGCTGGATATAACAGCCTATAAATGTTCTCTCCTTAAATAATTACATAAAAGTTTCCATACATATATATGTAGATTTTTAAGTATTATATAATATAAATTCATTGTATATGTAAAGTAAAATGATAATATAAGTATAAAGGATATGGTATTCTCTAATACTTACATTATCTGTAAATGGCCTGTAAGTGTCTCTGTCCAACAGACTTTGGAATGTAGGAGTGAGACTTCAGATTACAAGTAAACGAGTTCTGTACATGTAATTTACTTCCTGTATGGAGGTAGAAATACTATCGTGTATGTCAGTGTTCACAAACAAAATATTTACATATGGTATACCCCACTTCAGCCCTTGTCCTCGTATGAGGCCACTCAGGCTCATGTATGACATAAGAATTCAAACGATTTATTAGTACAATAAAACTTGTCTTATCTTGATAAGAGCTGCATTTTTGAGAATTTCATTTTGCTGTTAAAATGTGCTGTATATGATAAATCTGTATGTAATTTAAACATTTCTGATCAATTAGACTAAAAAAAATTTCAATTTTTTTTTAGAAGAAAGATTTCTGTACTGTACAATGGAATGTATAGTATTATATAAGAAATCAATATTGTACAGGATGACAATAATGCAATTTTGCTTCAATCAAAGCTTATAAATAGTTCTTCCATCACAAATATTAACAACAGAGGATTTTAAACGTTCTTTTTTTTCTGACATTGAAATAGTTAATTACAATATTGACACTAAAATTTCCAACACCAAAGTTGCAGCTCATCCTTTCAGTAAATTCAATTGTTTAAAATGTTGTATAATCCAGAATGTGGTCAAAACAATCTTTTTAGCTCACCTGAGCTGAAGGCTGAAGTGAGCTTTTCTGATCAAGGAGTGTTGTTTGTCGTCTGTAAACTTTTCACATTTTCAACTTCTTCTCAAGAACCACTGGACCAATTTCAACCAAACTTGCCACAAAGCATCCTTGGGTGTCAAGGGAATTTAAGTTTGTTCACAGGAAGTACTGTACCCTCTTTCAAGAGGAGATAAAAAAAGAATTCATGAATTTCAAAATTTGGTGGCATCTTTTAAAAATCTTCTTCTCAAGAACCACTGCATGTAAGGGTGGGATGTGTCCTAATTTATGACCTTGAATTTTGGTAAGAGTAATCTCCCTTTGTTTTTAATTAATAAAAAAATCAATTTTAAAAAAATTACCTAAAAATCGTTTTCAATTGGCATTCTATTTCTAATGTTTTAATGCATCTTTCCACCACAGTATTTATTGATATTCTTATTATATGAATTTTTATTTTTAAAAAATTGCTTTTCCCCACAGACTTCAATGCAATCTTTGTTAATTAATTACTGCTTAGTTAATTACATATTTGAAACTTTCTCTTGGTAAGTCCTTTTCTACTGTAAAAGTGCTTTAAATTAATATCAAAGTATTATGTACATGATGGACATACATGTATAAGGATAGAGAATTTGGTCCTATTAGGGATGGAAAACCTTAAGGGTAAAAGCAGAATAAAAGTTATAAATAACAGTGGCAAGTATCCTAAGGAATTGATGTTAAGTTCTGGGTGTAGTAAATCTGAAGAAGATTGAGAGACCCAGTTCTTATCTATCATTGGGAACCCAGGGCAGAAACACAGAGCAAGTAGTACCTTACCCAGTCCTTGTCCAATTATTAACTCAGACATAGTAAAAGGAAAACCTATATATCCCTTGTAAGAGCCTGATCATACAGTCACATTAAATAGGAAATATCTTTGAAATCTTCTTCTCAAGAACAACTATGCCATTATAAGTCACATCAATACAGAAGCAACCTTAGGTATTGTAGTATCAAGTTTGTTCAAATTATGACCCCAGGGGTTGGGGGGGGGGGGGGCACTACAGAGGGTCAAAGTTCTGCATAAGAATACATATGAATCATCTTAAAAAAATCTTCAGCTCAAGAACAGCAAAGCCATGATTAGTCAAATTATTATAGAAGCATCCTCAGGTAGTTTGGATTCAAATTAGTTCAAATTTATGGTGGGTAGGTGTGGCCACAATGAGAGATCAGAGTTTTATATAGGAAACATACAAAAAAAATCTTTAAATTCTCCTGTTTTAAAACAGCAAAGCCAATATGATTAGTATAATTGATATAGAAGCATCCTGAGGTAGTGTAAATTTAAGATTGCCCCCCCCCCTTTTAAAACTTTTCAATACTGAACAGATTTCAGCTTCTTCTTATCCAATTTGTTCAGGTGAGCAATGTGGTCCATGGGCCTCTTGTTAATCTTTGGAATATTTTTCTTAGCAGTATACAATTTTTATGTAAAATTAAATAAGGTAATCCCTTGTGCTAAAGCCGTCTTGTTGATGTGTTTCATTACTTACAGTAGGTAAGAACAATTACCAGGTACATCATAATATGACATCATAATGTGTACTGACTATAATATCGTGGGTACTAAGTATGTATAAGAAATTATAGGTAAATCAAAACTTTCTCTGAATAATAAATATACCTCTTATGCATTTCTATTTGCTCATTTGCATAGAAATGCCTATACCTAGCCTTAACTTACATGCATCTGAGTCAGGGGTTCTGGTGTTAGATGGAACTCTTGTTTTTATTATATGAAAACACATAACAACTTTGAACATCTCCTCTGCTCTTGCATATCTAGGAGGCAAACAGGGTACAAATTTGAAATGAGCAAGGGTATTTTTACCATATTTGTGAAATTCTGAACAACTTGGTCAAATGCTCTGGTGCAGGGCAGGGCTCTATTGATTTGGAGACTAGTGGGAGGTTATTCCCCTTTGCTATTTACCTATGATAATTAATCAGTCTAAATAATGTAATTTAAAGGTCATTTGAATAAAAGTTTGAATGATGGTGAATGAATGAGTGAGTGAATGAAAAGTTTGAATGATAGTGACACATGGGGGCAAGTACAGGCAAGTAAATAGATCTACTTTTACTGATTCTAGACTGTTTTGTTGATCCCTGATCATCCTACTTCTCTTTTTTAATGGGAGGTAACCATGTATTCATCTATCATTTTATTTTGTTTTATTGATTTTTTTTTATGCTTCTGTGGATCTTTTACAGTGTTGAATTATACTCAGGTGACTGTTAAGGCCCTTGGGCCTCTTGTTTGACTTGATGATGAAAGTTAAAACAGAACATTAATTCGATAATTTAAATTAATTCTTAGTAGCAATGTTCATGCCCCTGTCTTCATAGATTGCACACAGATCATAAACTCATGCAGAGATTTTTACACCATCTAAGAAGGATTTTGAATGCACAGCATACATTGTCTTGTGTGGTTTAAATGACTTAAATAATTTTCAATGCATTTAGGGCTGATTAGAAAAAATAGAAAGATACATTCAAACTCCCAACCACATTTATTTTCTTTTTGTATTCTAATTGCAAATATCTCCAATCCTCAGATATGTCTCAGGTTTTTTTTTTCTTGGCCCCATCGAGTTCAAGATAACAAGTTTTAACTGTATAATTGTATATACCATAAGCAGAATTTCTAGTGATTTTAGCTAAAGTGTTAAGATCACTTAAGTGTTAAAGTTCACTAAAATTTAATATCAAAATCAGCATTAGTGGGAACTGGGAAGAGTTATCTATCTTGAAATCATAAAATTGCTAAAATTATTTCTTGCTAAAATTATATGCCAATTTTTAAGGACATATTGCTAAATTTGCTTCTTTCGAAAAATTCCACTAACAGGGAAGGATGAAGTTTTGCCTTTGATATTTTTCACCCATTGGGAAGCTCATACTTGGTACATAAATTGTTTATAACCTGAAGATGTATCATGATGTTGACTCAAGGTCATTCTGAAAAGTTCAAGGTCACTGCAGAAAAAGTATAAGATTATTGTCCAATCTACAACTTCTTAATGGAGAAACAATGGAAGTTCATACTTCATACAAAGATTGCTTATGACCTAAATATGTGTCATAACCTTGAATCCAGGTCACTGATCAAGTTCACTCATAGAAAAATGTTGAATTCATGTCAGGTCTATAATTTTTTTAATGAAGAAACATTGGATGTCCAAATTTCACTCAAAGATTACTTGTGAACCAGAGAATGTGACATTTTTTTTAACCAAGGTCATATTTTGCAAGTTCAAGGTCACATTTACAAAATTGTGAAAGGGCTTTTTTAAAAAATTGCAGTGGGGGCATCATTTTGTGAGCTGGCTCATAGTACCTCTAATTCTTTTTGGTCAGGTGGTATGCAGGACTGGAACTACATGCAGGCAGGGTGTATGGAAGTCACCCTTGAGATCAGCTGCTGTAAATACCCAGCAGCCACGACACTCCCAGGCTTCTGGAGTGACAACAAGCAGGCTTTGGTGGACTACCTCATGAGAGTCCATTCAGGTATGGAAATGTCATTTGATTAAATGTAATGGTTGATCATTTTATCTTAAGTTTGTATATTTTTCATTGATTGAGCAGAAATGTTACCTGCATCTACTCAAGATGTGAATGAATTTATCTTAATCTTTATTCCAAACACTCTTAGGTCAAGAGTTTTTTAGTAAATAACTCCATTTGGTCAATGTAAGTGGTTGTGAAAAGGTGATTAGATTAACTCACGGGTTGTAATCAGCAATTAACTTGCAATTGATGTGTCAGAGCTTCAGTTTGCTACAAAATATAGCTGTTAATGGCAGATAGCATACACATGCTTACATTTTCTGTTTTAAGGTGTTAAAGGCATAATATATGATGAAGAAGGAAAGGTAGTTCCAGCAGCAACCTTAAAAATCAAAGGTCGTGAACTGGTATCATTTCGCTCCTCAAACTATGGAGAATATTGGAGAATTCTTCTGCCAGGCACTTATGTTCTCCAGGTAATATCATAGGAAAATATTTAAAAAAAAAGAAGAGAAAATATTATATTTTTCTAGATAATGAGACTTTATTTTGTCTGGTAGTTTGTTTTTTTTTCTTTCTTTTTGGTCATCTGAGTTGCTTAGGTGACCAATTGCTAGGTCCATCATTGTGCAACATCAGTTCGTCATAAATATTTGACCATTTTCAGCTTTTTCCCTGAAACTGCAGAAGTAGTTAAGTAGTTTTAACCAATTTTAGCACATACATGTAGTATATATCCATGGCCTGGGTAAATGGGAACACAAATTGTGAATTTGGTTTCAACTTCCCTGGAGAATTGAGCTGTTTACCAAAATTTTAATTTCATGGCATTCAGGGTTTATCATCTATTAGAAATCACCTCCTTGCAATGAAACTTTGTAATGGTGTAGTCATTGAAGCTCATATTTGACCCAAACATTGCTTATTATTGAGGAAACTGTCAAGAAATTGTCTCTGACTAAAGGTTTTGGGTAATGAGTAGAAGAAGTGTAAAAATTTGTGTCTAGTCCATATAACTCTCGTGAAGAAACATTGAAAGCTCATGTTAACATAGCAATTACTTGTTACTGAAGGTTGACCCAAGGTCCCTTGAGCAAGTTCTAAGCTAGTTGTAAAAAAGTGTAAAATTTGTGTTTCGGTCATAACTCTGTAATGGGGAAAGATGAGAAGCTAATAATTTACACAAAGATTGTTAGTGATTTATATATATTTTGTCATTTGATTTTTTTATGAAGAAACTTTAAAATCTCATAATACAAAACATTTGTTCTGCTCTTGATCTGACATCATTTTGGCAAGTTTGTAAGCTTGTTCACAGTATCTCTCAAAGTTTTTACTATTTTTGAAATATTACAGATGGCAAAAAGAGATCAAAAAGTGCCTTTTTCTAAGGGAATTCTTTTTTATTTTTAAGATATACAATGGAGTAAACAGTACAGAGAAAAGTTTTGTTGTGACAAATGGACAGGTCACCAGGCTTGATGTCAGGTCCTGGGAGCCACGTGTTCTATCCGGCAGTACCTCATTAAATCAGAACGGATACATTCCTGTTTTGCCAGTATTGCTCAGTGCATGTTATCACCTGATACACATCATATTGTTCTAAGTGCCATTATATAGTAATATTGCAGTTGTACCTTTATATTTTTACAGCATTTTATTTTCTTCTCTACCTCTTTATATGGCAAAACAATGTGACAAATATAACAAGAAATATATCTACATGTATATAAGTGTGTAATGTCTATATTAATAAATGTTCAATTACCCAACTTAGTTATAAAAACATAGTACGTGTATTTTAAAAGGGGGGATTGTCATCTTTGAAAATAGAGGGGGAGGCTTTCTGCAAGAAGTCAAACTATAGTGCCATTGATTTCACTCATTTCATTCACATATACCGGTGTCATTTTCTCAAATCATATGACTATAATAAATGTTCATGTGTTTAGGTTTTTAAAATAAATGTCTAAGAGAAAAGCACTTGAAAAACAATTGTGTTATGAGTGAAAGATCATTAAGCAGTATAGCAGTAATGGTGAAACATAGATGACCTTCACTGCACCATCCCATCATGCATAAATGCATATATGTGATAAGGAAAATTGCATATTAGCAAAAATACATAATCATATAACAGCAATAATTCATAGTTTTTTGTTTTTTTTTTTAATGGGCATATGTCTCCTACATGTTGCCATTCAAAAAAAGGAATGTATTTACCAGTTATTTGAAGTCTCTGCATACATAAAACAATGGCAGTGATTTTATTTTCATGTTTTTCAGTTTTTTGCTTCAAAACAAGATCGTATAAATATGACACAAGTTCCTCCACCCCCAACCTCACCCAATTCCATTTGCACCTGTTGTCCACTTCTACAAACTTGGCATATACACATATGGATTTATCACTTTATAGTATATTATAGTATTCTCTATCAAATACCTCTTATTTACTGGAGCCTGTATACTACCCGAGTAATTTCTTATAGAGTTGATATGTAATTTTAGTTCTTTTTTATTTTTAAAAGTAGCTATGTTTTACTTCTTGATCTAAATCAGACTATACTAAGTTTTGCTGCCTTAGTATTTTCTGTTCTAAAACATGAATTAAGACCTCTCATGTATATTTTACAAGAAATATAGATGTATGACCATTATACATGAATTGTTGATCTTTATATGAAAGTCAAACTTCGTAGCATAATTTTCCTGTCATATGATATATAAAATTTCATTGCTGAATATATGGTATACTATTAATAATTTACATATTAGAAGTATGGTGCATAAAGCCAAATTGAAGTTGAACTTCTGTTACTTGAACACTTATGTGTTTATTACTAGGTATATTATATGAAATTGATTTAATGGTCCTAATCTTAATGTAAATTTTATTTTAAACTTTGATATCTGAATTCTTGCATATTAAATTAATAGCTAGGTAAAATGTCAGAGTGAGTTAGTGATCAGAACATTCGTATGAATTTGATTTTTAACTTTGATATCTGGGACTCTTGGATATCTAAGTTCCAATATGTACGTACTGGATATTGAGGATTAATTAACTGTAGGTTTCTTTCCTTTTTTTATTCTTCAAGTGCCTTTCAAAATGTATGTTTAAATTAGTATGTTTAATAAATGAACAATTGATGAACAGGATGTTCAATATTATTTGTTCTGCACTTACAGAATTGGGCAATTCAAAGGTTGTACTTGAGTATAAAGTTCATGTGCAAGCTTTGGAAATTGATTGATTAGCCTATATGCAAAGTCAGTTTTAAATCATATTACAGTCAGCTGATATGAATTAGAGACATTTTCTTAAAGGGAATCATATATATGTACCATAGTAAATTTGTTCAACAGCAAATGCTAAGACAAAAAATTTTGAATATGAAGGAGCAGATCTAAGACACTTTACAATGATGCCGTCTGTGAAGTTTGCCTTTTTTTTGGGGGGGGGGGATTAAAAGAAAAAAAACATTATTTACTGACAGGTCTAGATTCTTCCCTGATGTCAACCCACTGCATTCACACTTATAAATATAAATGATGTAAAATACTTTGGATGTATGGGGTGTGTGGAGTTTGGGGAGGGGGGGTTTATGAGCAAAGATGAATACAAACAGGTTGTGGTTGTAAACTATAGTTTTGTTTCAACAGAATGTATAGACTTCTTTACAATAACAAAGGAACTTGTACACATCAATTTCTGCAAACTTAAAAACTATAAAATACTGAGTATTTGTACTTTGTATACATATTTATTACCATCACTCTGTTCACGTGTAGTTATAAACAAATTTGTTGATTGATTTACAAATTTTAGAACCTTTCATTCCTTAGCTGTTGAAACAGGTTGTTATAAACATACTAATACATGTACTTATATAAATAAAAGGAAATATGTTATCTGCAAGTGACATTGTATAAAATCAACTCCACTTAATAAATCTGACTATAAAATATAATGAATGATTTCTGAAAACCATTGATGTAGAGTCTTTGAGTAGTACCTGTATAAGTTTTTTAAGCTTAAGTTTCAGTAGCTAATCCAGCCTGGGGTGGGGGGATTACATAGAAAAGTAAAATTAGAACAAAAATAAATAAATACCCCACCCTACGGGAAAGAAAATTATATCTTGCAAAGTAGGTAATATTTTATGTTGGGAGGAGAGAAGTGCCCTCCCCACCCCACCCACAAAATAAATTTTTTTCATGTTTGATTTTTATGGAAGTACGAAAGCCCATTGAGCTCATTTTCGTAGGTAAAAAAAAATTTTGTTCGCGTTATAACGCGAAACTTTCGCGAATAAACGCGTAACTTTCGCGTTATAACGCGTAACTTTCGCGTTATAACGCGTAACTTTCGCGTTATAACGCGAAACTTTCGCCAATAAACGCGTAACTTTCGCGTTATAACGCAAAACTTTCGCGAATAAACGCGTAACTTTCGCAAATAAACGAGAAACTTTCGCGTTATAACGCGAAATTATACATATATAGTCATGTTACACAGGAACCTGTGATCTTGACTGACAGATAAAATATATGAACGCAGAGGGCGACTTCTATGAATTTATAAATGACATTTCTTCAGAAGATATAAAAGAGAATTGATGCGAGAAATGGATATATTAGTGTTGATTTTGCATTTAATCTGTAAACCCTACTAATTAATTAAATGAATATTCCTTTAGAGATTTTCTTGTTTTTCACTTGTTGAATCCAAGAAATTCTGTAGACTAATTTTTTTCTCTGGAATATCTCCACTCACTGCTTTCTTGGAATAAATTGTCAATGTTTTCGTAAGTAATGGTATATGACCAAGTGGTGCAACCTTAAAATACAATGTTGTATTTCTACAGTGAGTCTTTCGGAGATGAAATATTTGATACAAATATTTGTCATCCAATTTTCACATTAGGTTACTCATGTGATGTGACACAATTGTTCCGTGAAATATACAAATTTACCTCATTGTTGTCAATTTTCTGAGATCTTTTATTTCAAACTCTATAGAGAGTGATCACTCTAATTAAAATTAGACTTGTATTTTCACTCCTCTACTATACGCTTCAACACTTATATTGAACAGCATTGAAAAAGACAAAATGTGACGGCAAAAAAGATTTAGAAAGAGGAGAGAGACATTCAATGGCGAGAAAACATAAAATTTCAGCTCGTGGTAATGAATAAACTAGATCATTAAAAAGTAAAACAAACTGTAGACTTATGCAAATGTCTCTGTTTTACAGGGAAAGTTTCGCGTTATAACGCGAAAGTTTCGCGTTTATTCGCGAAAGTTACGCGTTATAACGCGAAAGTTACGCGTTTATTCGCGAAAGTTTCGCGTTATAACGCGGAAGTTTCGCGTTTATTCGCGAAAGTTACGCGTTTATTCGCGAAAGTTTCGCATTTATTCGCGAAAGTTACGCGTTTATTCGCGAAAGTTTCGCGTTATAACGCGAAAGTTACGCGTTTATTTGCGAAAGTTACGCGTTTATTCGCGAAAGTTTCGCGTTATAACGCGAAAAATATATTTTTTTTACCCACGAAAATGAGCTCAATGGGCTTTCGTAATGGAAGTACATGTATTAGTGCCAAGTTGAAATTTTGCCTCCTTAAAATTCCAACTTTACAGTTGGTAATTCCAACTTTAAAGTTAGTATTTCCAACTTTTAAGTTTGTAACTTCTAAGTTGGTAATTCCGATTTAAAAGTTGGTAATTCCAACTTAAATCTTGGCTTTTTCAACTTTTAAGTTAGATATTCCAAATTTTAATAACTTTGAAGTTAGTAATTCCAACTTACCAACTTTAAAGTTGGAATTACAAACTTTAAAGATGCAATTACCCAACTCTAATGTTGGAATTACAGTGGAATTACTAACTTTAAAGTTGGGATTTTAAGGAGAAAAAAACACAACGTGGCACTAATACGTTTTTTTTTGGGGGGGGGGGGGGGGCTCTCTTTTTTGTGTTTCTTTTTTTTTGGGGGGGGGGGTGTTTTTGTTCATTTGTATTACTTGTCAAGAATCTTAAGCTAGAGCCCCCTGGAAAAGGCAGTGAGAAATCCCCCCCCCCCCCGACACACACACGCAGACACAAAAAAGGGATTTTGCCCCAGTCAAAAAGATTTCAAAGAGGGATTTCTTGGAGATGGTATGACCCCCCTCTCCTCTCCCGCTTGGAAATATTCCTAGACCTATCTATATGGCTCATGAGTCATGAATCATTGAAAGTTTTGCTTACGTACACATCACAGTTTTAATGAATAACAGTTATATAGTACATGGCTCTCAAGCAAGGCGGATAAAAGTACAAGAAATATGAATCATTTTAAGCACCCAGGGATCCGGTTTTTTAACAGTTTTTTAAGTACGCTCTCTCTCTCTCTCTCTCTCTCTCTCTCTCTCTCTCTCTCTCCTGGTTTCTACTGTCAGGAAAAGGGTTATGGGAATATGCATGGAGACATTAGGAATGAAAACAAATGCCTTAGTCAAGAAAGCAATACCAGAGAGCGGTGGTGGGGTAATATCCACATAGGACTTTTCCATGCTTAAAAACAGATGATACAAACAAAAAAATGGATGCCTTGATTGGTATATATATATATATATATTTGGACCTATTTTGGTTGTAAATGATGCAAGTATCAAATTTCTAAAGTGTTGAGAAATTGTAAACTTTGTATGATGTTCAAAATTCTACCTTACCTACTGCGATCACTCATATAGATCTATACAATATATAAAGTATTATTTTTACTGTGTAATTCAATTAATCTGATTGGTTTGCGAACTTTGCTTGATATCACGTGCAAAGTTATATCATACAAATATAGCCCTTTCATGATGTCGATCCATAGATATATCGACTTCACAGAAAGGCATACCGACCGAGCATGAAGTGCAAGGTCGATATGCTTTTTTGTGAAGTCGATATGTCTATGGATTGACCTCATGAAAGGGCTACATTTGTTATATCATTTTTTACAGAGATTGACCAGAAAAAACTTTGAAAATAGTGGGAACATTACGCCACAAGCTTTCTCTCTTGTCTTTTTTAAACACATAGAGACTAAAGATCAAAATAAATTAAGCTGTTTAATATGATTGTGGTTCCTATACACTGATAGAGTAATTTAGGGAATTTACTAATTTCAAAGGCTACATTTGTTTTATTATGTTTTGTATCGATTTATGAAAAACATGTCTAATATGTTTTAATATAAAGTAGATCCTTGTTCAAGGCATTGTTACGTCTTACCAATGATTACAATAATGACTTGTTATAAGATGCGTCTATAATAGTGAGAGATCTTTTAAAGTCATAACATCTACATGTAATAATGATTTTTTTTTGTTCCAAGGAAAATAAAATAACAAATGTAACCCCTTGATTATGTCAATCCATAGATATATCGACTTCACAGAAAAGCATATCGACTTCGCACTTCGTGCTCAGTGGATATGCTTTTCTGTGAAGTCGATATATCTATGGATCGACCTCATCAAAGGGCTGTATTTATATAATGATAATGTGGTTAAACTTCTTCATTTTACTGATATAAACATGATAAAAGGGTGCCCCCTATCCCAGGGTCTAAGGGTTTTTGCCTATACATGTACTACACAATAAAAAGCAATTAAGTCATTTTTATACGGCTGTGTTTCCTCGATAACAATTTAAAACGTCTGATGACTTTTTCCCTTTTTTGCTTGTCATCCTACGGTCTGGTGTAGTGTGCGTGTGTGTGCATTATGCAGATGCCTTTAAAACGACTGTATCTGAATCATCGTTGAATACAGCATATTACCAAGTTTTAAAAAAATGAATTAATGAGATATAGAAGTATACAAAACCATTAATATGACTGGATTTATGAGATTGGTCGCAGCGTTCGTTATCTTCACATTTTAGATTTAAATTCTTCATTAAAACAGGGGGTTTTCTAAATATTCTATGTTTAATAGGCGGACATTTAAAGTCCTACGTCTCGGTAAAACCAATTATAAAACCCTTAGAATCCAGGAAGTGTTGATTCTTCCGGGGTCAGCAGTCACAAGATTGCTCTTCTTCCACATTTATACCCGCAGATAGATTGTAAATATATTACTCCTCTCTCTCAGGTAAGATTACTATTTTTTCCACTAGTTAACCAAAAACGTACCGATGAAGGTAAAACTATAAGTAATATATCTGTTCCGTTGCTTTCCTTGACGTCGCCGGTTTCCCCTGTGCATATTAGTCTGCTATGTCATAGGAGGATCTGCTATGTTAAGGGAGGAAGTGAATTCGGATTTTCCTCTCTGTCCAAATTTGTTCCAGAGACCTCTGTATTTTGCGTTTATATCCTATCCACTGACTGACGTCGTTAATGCCAAGAAATTAAGGAAAACTGACACTGCATAATTTCAGTTTTACGTGTATTGACACGAAAATTTTCAATAATTAGCAATTAGCATTGATAAGAGAGTTTATTATCCCTAAAATATGTGAGTAATTGAAGGTGCAGAATTTTTCCTTTGCAATTTAGTTTTGTGATACTCTTATTCAAATGGAATCAAAACTTGATCAGTACACTGTAGCTGTAAATGTCTATGAAGTGTGAAATGATCGTGACAATCTTATCTTATTGGTCAAAGCCATTGGTCTGCACAATGACATTGAAATCATGTCAGACCATAACTCTTGAACCTTTGCTTGGAATTTTGGATTTTAGTGTAGTTCCCTTTTGCGCGCTACGTGACATACTCTCAGAATTCTGCAAACGATTTTTTATCAATGAAGGTCACTGAGATATTTGACAATGTTTTGAACCCTCGATTAGAATATATTCAAACTTCGGTATATTGTTACCCATGTCGTTATTCATGGCACCATCATAAGTTGTCACAGGTCAATAGAATAGAATAGATTTTATTTGCCAATCATGGTCCCACTGGGGGCATAACATAAATACAAGCTAGCATGATTTGTCAACACGCAGGAGGACAATGAAGTAAACACAAAAACATACAGGAATCAAAAAAGAATTACTAGATATTTTGAGTCTAGACAAAACAGAGGTGATGAGTAATTTGAATTATCTCCCTTACCAGGCTTCTAAGCACAGGCCTTTAGATCGCTTTTACAAAAAAAAAAAAAATAAAAATAAAAAAAATAAATAAATAAATAAAGGTATGAAACTCCTTACATAGGGTACCCACATTCGCCAATAAAATACTTTTAAATCAAAAACGAAAACTTTACTTTCTATTCATAAATATACACATATATAAACAATTCATAAATATACACATATATAAAAAATCTACGTTACTACCAAAGTTCTTTTCGAAATTCCGTATACTTCCCGAGACATGCTGAAATCATATTCCAAAATTGACCTTATTTTTTACTCAAGGTCTGTGTTTCTAAGCTACAAAAGATATCAAGGGACAGTGCTCTAGGATATGCATGTCTCAGTAGTGCAACTGTCCATTCCTCCTAATAACTCTGGAATCTTTACGAGAACTCACGTAGTATGGCCGGGGGGGGGGGGGGTTTACTTTTTTCCGAGATTTGCTAAAATTAAGTATGAAAATATGTTTTAAAAGGTCCCCCCCCCCACTTTTTTGTTGAAAAGAGGGAGGAACCTGAATCCTCCTAAACGATATAGGTTTTCGAGTCTTGTTTATTTGTATTTTTTAACTTGTCAATTTTTTTTCTGGAACTTTCTTCTCATTCTTTTTTGTCCCTCTCCCTTCTGATAAACATTGCTTAACATCCTTGTGATTTAAAATATACGATAACCTCTATGTTGTTTCCTTATTTCATTAGACGTTTTTTTTTTAACTGATTTCAAAGATTTTATTTCGTATTTGTAATTTGTTGATAAGGGTTTATTGACAAGCGAGGGGAGATCCATTTTACGTAAAATGAATAATTAAAAAAAATCTTCAAAGTATGTATTGACTGTCCTTTTCTAAAAAGTACTCCGATAAGTCAGTGATTAAGTCATCTGTTAAATTCTACAATAAAACTTTTTTGATTAATCATGAAACATTTCTCAACCCTGTCCACAGAATATTACATTTCTTACAGAGGAAAATCTGGTGTTCCTCAGACAGGAGCCTAAAATCACATTCCTAGTGCCGTCTCCTTTAGGTGATATGATAGGCTTTTTGGCATACCTTTGGCATACTTCATACAACAGCAATATACGTAAATCATACATGATTTTAAAAGTTTAGTACGGTGTATCGATTTCCTACAAATTAGAATTGTGGCATCGGATCATAAACTTCAACCTTTACTCCTTAATGAGGAAAGAAAAGAAACCAGATTAATTTTAGACCTCTGAATTCCCGAATATATGGGAAAAAACTATTGAGATTTACATTGTGTACAAATTTAACAAAAGCAATATTGGTGCTCATTCTTAACAGAATATTAATTCTGAGAAATGCAGGAAGAATGTCTACAGTCCAAGCTAATACAGACTACATTGTGATAAAAATGACTCCAAAAATCTTCAATTTACAAGAATCATTTTCTAATAAATGTATAATTCAGAAGTAGATTAAAACCATTAATTCCGGAGCTCCAACAAACAACTGGCTATCTAGAAATATATTTTTGAATAAAAAATCGGCCCTTCAGTTTCAAATTGAACTTTATCCCACCTTGATATTGACAGACATTGACAGATCAGCATATTTCTATGTAAGAATTCAGATGAATTGTATTTCTTGTGTACCTGGAAGTAATTAAACACTTTAACTGATATTGGCAATTTTGAAAGGAAATAGTCCTTTATGTTAAAATTGTTGAAAATTAATAAATTGTATGTATCTCACGAATTAATGTCACGTGTAAATTAAAACAAGGAAGTATACCAGTATAAATATGCAAGAGATATCGTCTAATGTTCATTCGATTTTATGAGTCTTTAAAAGGGTATAATAGTGGATGGTGTATCAATTCTGGATAGTAAAAAATTAATATCATTTATCGAACATTATCACGAAGTATTTTTAAGAAATTCCATTTTTTTTTTCAGTGGTTGAAGATGAAAGGGCTAGCTGTACAAGTGTTGGCTGCTGTCCTTCTCTTTGTATCGCTTTCCTTCTCCCAGGAAGATGGCGAGAAACGCCCCAAATATGTCGTAGTGGACAAACAAATCAACGTCAGGGAGATCATCCGATTTGGAGGGAGACGGGGTGAAGGTCAAAATGATGTAGAGGAGTTCGAGGCCCCAGAGGAAACTGGATCCTCCCATGAAGCTTCGGTTTATTCGCTGTTCTCAATGCTGTCCAATGCTGCTAAAATAAGAAAGATTAAAAACATGCTGCCCTTGTCTGGACTTCAAGTCCTTCCTGTCACAGATGACGACACAGGAACGGCCATAAATTGCGGTATGATTTAGCTGTATAGATAATTGTTTAAGGTTTATATGGTAAATCCCGAGTCTAAGAATCGCAAGTTAAATAGCTGGGGGAAAAATAATTTATATGAAAACCGGTTAATGCTGAGTCTTGAAGTATTTCTCTTCAAAGTGTGGGAGTGAGGTTAATCAAGAAAATGAAAAACAAAATTTCGGAAAAAAAAGGGCAGATACACTCATTTCCATTTTTACTCTCATTTTCTGCAGATTATTTTTTTTTTGGTACAATAACGTTATTCTCTTTAGAGAAGTGGACATCCATGGATGTAGGCGAAAGCCTGTCCACTTCTCTAAAGAGAATACAATAACGTAAGCTCAAGAGCTCAACCATACTGTAACAAAGGGGGGGCGGGTCACTTCAGAATGAAAATTTCCATACAAAATTAACAGTAAGACTTTCCAGAAAAAGGTGGGGAGCCACCCCTCCTTCTGTGTGGCTGTTACCTATATGTGAATACATGTGAAGTGAAACAAATAATATCTCTTTTTTAAGTCTTAATTTTACATGTACGGGCAAACAAACCTTATTAGAATTTCTTTTCTTTTTTCAGGGCCATCTGGTTCACATATAAACGTGACATGGAAACCCAAAGTAATCGACCCACAGAAATATGTTCAAATTTATCTTGACATTGTGGATCGTAAGTATTTCAAAAATCACACATCTTTTTTGGAATAAACTTTCTTTGAATCTTTAAACTAAAAAAAAAATCCTTTGCCAACAGCCATTGACTTCGATAAGGGTAAAGCACACATTGATGTATACATGGAAGACAGCCCACAGCCTATTTTCTCCGTGGACCAAGATATCTCTTGTACCGACATTCAAAAAGCAGTTGGAAAACTCTTCAGTTGTCCAATCAAAAAAGGAGGTATGTACTTATCTCCTTTTCACCCTTACTTACTGCATACTTGAACTTTAAGTAGACTGCAATTTTGAATTAAAATTTTATAGGTCATCAAGGGCTTTCATTCCAGTACAAAGATCTGACCAAACTACCAACAGTAAGTACACAGATCTCCTAACTGTCCAAATCAATCAATAATAATCATATACAATTGTCAGTCATAATCATATCCATGTCCAGGGGTTTACTGTTGATATTTTTACTTTCAGGGAAGCTACACAATTGTACTGAAGATCTTCAGCTATGCTACCAACCCCAACCCATTGTTTGCCTGTTTGAATGTGACCCTGAAGATTGTGCCTTCAATGAAACAGGCTGCTCATCCATTGCCACAAGTTATTGTCTAAAATGCCGGGATTTACATTGTTAATCATCTACAGACACACAGACATGTTTATGAGGGATATTAACTAGCATAATACATTTTATCACATTATAGCTTTTGCACATGAGCATGCTGTTCACTGTAGAGTTTTAGTGACTGTTGTACCTGTACAGTGTACATGCAGTAGTCAAGAACAGATTTAGAATAAAGCACCGATATCACCTACAGAGATTATTTATAGGGCTTTTGTACATCCTGTAATTTGCATTTCTTCACTAATTTGTACATTTTCTTAACTATCATTAAATATACTACATTTTGGTTGCTTTGTAGAGAATCTATATGTAATAATATGTAATTATGTGTTGTTCATTGTACATTTGCACTCACATGGCCTATATTAAAATTTTATTTTGCATTTTTGAAAGAGATGATGCTAAATAGCCTTAATTAAATAAAAATCCATAGTTTTCAAGGACAGAGTAGCTAACTATATTCAACATTTTAGTGCAAAACTGAGTAATATATCTCCTTTTGTTTTAAATAGAAATTAATTTTGATTTATATATCCATTTGTTTAAATGGCGCATCTCCAAAAGGAAATAAACAAATTTCAGTGTTGGGCCAAAGTACATTTTATATAGGGTCTGATGAAATCCATGCAGTATTCAAATGTTCAGATCTTTTACAAAGAGTCCCATTTATTTGACTAACTTCTAGAAGAGATCATTCTGGAATATGTTGCAGATGTAAATGTGTTTTTCTTTCCTCCATTTACAATATTTAATGTTCCTATGTTGTTGTTTTTTTTTCCATTTTGTATTTTCTTCCTATCATTGATGTAATAATTTTGATTCAAAATAAATTCAACTGTTTTATTTATTTTTTGGAGTTTTTTCTAGATTATCAGAAACTTTACAATTGGTGCAGAATATCTCATGTATTAAAGAAATCTGATAACATCAAAATAATGAAAAACACGAGGAATTTATATAAGTGTACAAAAGGATCTGTTTTCAATTTTAAAACAAATGCATGTCCCATATTACTCCATTGGTTAGTAACAAAGTACTTAATTCATTGTAACATTAATTTTTGTCCATGGCAGTAAATGCTTGTAAGCTAAAAGCATCTGAAAACAACAGTTAGTGTACAATTTGGTTAAAGAAAATGCACAAAATAAAAAAAAAAGTTAACATCCCCTAATACAACCTACTTCTACATACAACCAAATACCAAAATCTTGTAAACACACATTCATATCTCGTTTTTTGACAGCAGTTTTAAAAAGGCAGTAAACATGACTTCAATGATTAAAATATGTACATCAGGAATAATAAAATCAGAAAACCATTCCTGTATCTCCTATACCCAACTGCTTCTGCAAAGCAATGGTGTTCTTCCTAAATTCTTTTTCCATCTCTTCCATGTCTTTGAGTTCATTACAGAATTTATCCACATGTTGTGGGCGTTTTTTATGCGTATTCATCTTCACTCTGATTGGCTGCTGCTCCTCATCTGATTCCTCTAACTGTTGACTGGCATTGTCATTCACAGAGTTATCTGTTGTATCGGGGGGCATATGGATTATAGAATCTTCCTCTCTTGGAACAGGTTCATTACCAATATTTGTTGGTCCAGCAGATTTCTTTCTCTGGTTTCCTTTTCCTTTAGATGGTTTTCCTGATACAGGTCTTGTAGTGTCAAATTTTATCTGTCTTTCATGCTTTTGTGTCAGAAACACTGAAACGATTAGTCAACATAATTATTATTATAAGTATGCCTGTATAGTATATGTACATGTATATTAGTTACAGAGGCTTCAATCCTTTCCTAAATTGATTCATAGAAATCCATTCAAGCTCCTTTGTATTTATAAATTACAAAGATAGGGGGCTTAAACTTTTTTTCTGTTATTGGTGATAAAACTAATGAAATGTAAACCTCTTACCACCTGCACTCTTTGGTCTTTGTTTCTGTCTTTCCATGCCATTTGGAAGGAAGGCACTGATTGGTCGCTTTGTATCAGAGTCATGATGGTCTGGCCCAAACACAGTATCAAGATCAAAGAGGTTTCCCTGTAATAAACATTAAAATGCTGAATAAAAATTATTCACAAAGCTGCACAGACTAGATATGAGTTATAGGTTGTAAAGCAGTTAATAAAAATGGGTCCTACAATAGTTTCATTTAGCATAACATGTTATAATAAAAGGAACATTTATAAAGATTTTCTATACCCAAATCAGTGTTAGTTGTGTACCGGTATTTCATAATAAGCTGTCATTGATATACCAAAGGAAAAAGACACACATATGGAAGAAATGAACCAATACAAACGTCTCTGTCTATAATTAGCAGATCCCTGCAAGTGTCTATGATAAGTTGATAAGAACTTGTACAGAAACATTGGTAAATGAATGCAAGCTAAACCTACTGCTGGTTTATATCTATTAGGGTCATCATAGTCCAGTCTACTGTAAAACTGGTCCTTGTTACTTTCTTTGTCCAGTTTGTAAAGTCCAGAAAATGCCTACAATTATCAAAAACTAGAAATGAAATAAATTTGCATCATATTGCAAAGCATTCTTCTCCTACAATACTTCATCAGAAACACACCAAGATAAAATGTAAAAAATAGTTTCATTCACTAAACTTGCCAGAGCATATAGAATATTTGACAGTGCATGTATTAAGTCTACATGAATTTACATAGCTTAAGATATGCATACACTGTTGGTCTCTTGTCTGAGATGAGCATGCTCGGGGTGAAGGATATCATTAATGGTTAACTCCACTCCATTTGTACTGTCCTTTCTTGTCCTTGTCACGGCACTTTTAGCTCTCAGCTGTGTTGTACGAGTCCCGCTGGCAGGTCTATTTAAATTTGAGTTCTAAGAAGAAAAACGGACGTATAGTTAATAAGCTTTTCTATCATAATTTGGGCATCTCATTTGATATTTTCCCCCAATAAATCTTAAAAAATTCTGTACACTGTAAGAAAAAAATGTCTTAAATATTCCACAAATGATTCATTTTTTGTATAAGTAAACTTAGTCATATTCTTCCAAATCTAAGATTTATATTTAAAGAAAGTAAAAATATTAACAAACTATGCATCCCCCTTTCTTAAAGATGAGATTCTTTAGAGAGATAAATCCTTAAAAAGTATTTTAAAGAAAGCATCCTTAGTTGTAATCACTAAGAAATGAAGTACCTTGTTGAAAGTCTTCATAAACTTTCTGTCCACTTCCTCTAAACTTTTCTTGCTGCGAGTGACAGGAAGTTGTGTCATTTCTTTTTGATGTGTTTCTAGAAGTTCGTCCATGTACAGCTGTCGTCGTTCAATATACAGCTGTTGACGCTGCTGAATTTCATGTTGGATTCTCATGTTGTCTTGCTCCAGAAGCTTAATGGCTAAGCGTTCCCAAAGTTGGACAGCCTTGCTCTAAAAAGTAAACACAACATACAGATATTTCTCACAACATTATTTTGCTGTTAACTACAAAAACTCTAAAATATGTCATAGATTATAATGCATAAAACAACAAATTTCAACTGAAAAACATATATTTTAATATTTTTCTCAATAGATTGTAAAGAGAGAACCCAGGCTTTTAAAGAGCCACAGCATCTCACGCTGTCAACGCCCAGAAACTACTTTTGCATTTGTGATGTCACAATATATTTTTCTATCTCTCCATTCTTAATGACATCACATGTGACGTCAAAATCTGTTCTCTGGAGAGTTACTAATGTTGTAAGGATGTTTAAGACCAAGAATTCAGAGAGATTTCATCTATGAAATATGCATTGAAAGAATGCATACAGACATTAAAAGTATGATACATGTATAAAAATGTTATTGACTGAATATCGGGACATATGCTCGCTCTCGCTCTTGGCACAGAGTGTACCTTGCAAGTAGGTCCACTTTACTGTGCTAAGACCTTGATCAGGCATATTTCCTGATATTGAGTCAATAACCTATAAATAGCTTTTTCACATACTTATGATATCAATTGATATGAGATTTGAAGCTTGACTGATTCGAAATAGCTGATTTTAAGCTATTTATAAATTTGTACCTTGACATTTTCTGGGACTGGTGTGTTTGTAACAATTCTCTCTGTGCTCTGTGAATGATGAAAATCAGGTGGCGGAACCCCTGTAAACAAAGAATGTCCACTTCACGTACTGCTTTCAATATTAAGGTTAATCTGATGCATCATGCAAAAATCAGTCCAATTAAACCTCATCATGGTAATGAACTTTGAATAAAATTCAAAACTAAATCTCTCTCTCTGTCTTGAATGCTTAGAATACTTACCGACAATATTGGCTAAGTGAAGGGAGGCATTGTGATCCCCATCCCAAGATCTGCAAAAATATATACATGTATATATGATACTCTTTACTGGAACTCTTTACTGTGACAATAATGTATTGATTTATTATCATGGATGGATTGTAATGATATTATGTCATTTTTTTCTCTTTCATTAACTAAGAAATCAAAGTTATATTCTTATGGCAACTTTTATATTATCATGACTTTAGGCAACACATGGATTTATCAAAGTATGGCTTTAAAGTCACCTTTTAACTAAGAGAATAAGGCAGTTGAGTTGTTCTGCAAGAGCTTGTTTCTCTGCATTGCTTTTCTGGATTTCTTGTTTTAATTTATAGATGGTTTCCATTAGTACTGTGGTATTCTGTGGCTCCCCTGCAGCCCCATACAGTCTTTCTCCAGGCATTATTCTGGGATGTGTGTTACTCAAGTCTGGACAAGATAAAGCATATGTGTTCATCCTCAAACTATGTACAACTTTTCAATTTAATTCTACACAAAAATGAAAAAAAAAAAAACCAATTCATAACAAATTTTACCCAGAAAATTATTGGGGGAAAAAAATCAGTTAAGATACATGGTCACTCTGGTTATAATTTGTTACCTCTGATTCCAGAGAATTAACTTCAAAATACTTTTGTTTAGTTAATTCTTGAATCATTCTTGTGACTTGAAACAATTATTAATACTATAGACATACTTTTTTCTGCATGGGATCAATTTCCCCTACGTACATGGTCACCGTATTACCGCAGAAAATTGTCACGTACAGTGTACATAAATTCATTAAGGACGTATAACAACAATCCAAGAAATCTGCATATTAATTATATATTTGAAAATGCAGATGGTCTGCTCATGAAAATTTCATTCTCAAATATATTTTTATTAGCAAAGGATATATATAGGCAATAACTAGCATTTGAGAAAATTTCGTCTCGCTTATAAAAACCAAATACTTAACTCGTGAAAATAAGGCAAATATTTGTGATCCATTGTATCAGTCAACAAATGGTGTTCTGAATGTTCATTTAATCTTGACACTTTGTTTTGGGGTTAAATGAACATTCAGAACACCATTTATTAAATTCTGGTTGTACCTCGATATTTCACTGGATAAAAATTGGTCTATAGTGCAACCTGTGTTGTGTACATCACAGTACAATATGTCCAAATATGTCAATCCACATGACGTTACATTGAAATACTGAACATCTCATGTGATGTCAACGTCTACACTGTGTCTCGTGCAGTTTGAAAAGGCTGATCAAAGTTACGTGTAAACAACTGCACTTGCCCTAACAGTCACAGTGTAAACATATTGTTGTTTACATCTTACATCATATTGCATATATATATTTCACCTGATGCTTTGTAATCTCTTTATATGTATCTACCAGTCTACTTTCATTATGATACAAGCTATGATTAACAGATTTAACCAATGTATATGAGGATCATAAAGAAAATCGAGTCTGTGCACAACTGAATATCCATACATAAAAATGAATATTCAATTTCCACACATCCTTAGGTCTTATTTTTGATAACATCTGAAAATGATATTGTGATGCTTAGAACTTACTATCATTAAGCCAAAAAAAAGCAGATAGATCGTACTTAAGTATTAAATACACTGTGACAGAGCACAGATCTCTTCAATCAATCACGATTTCAACCTACCTTTTGAAACAAACTATGATCTCTCAAAATTTCAAGCAAATTTCTTTACATGGCATCCATTACTGTTTACAGATTTGCTAAGGAACTCTGTTTCTGGAGTTTTCATTGAAAGCAATTCAAATGTACGATGACATCCGAACAAACAAACCGAATCTTTTGTGTGTTTGAAATTGAGAATGTCGACTTAGGAAATTTAAGCATAAAATTAACACTGATTGGAAAATTTTCGCAACTCAAAATTTGGCTGTGGCCAGTCAGGGATAGGCAAACCGAAGTAATGGCATACTACGGACAACAGCAACAGGGATATCAAGGAAACCCTCAACAGGCACCTCCTGGAGTTGATCCTAATTTCCTCTGGGGCGTGTTTCAAAGGTACAGCAATCAGATTTCCGACTTCCGACGAAATTGAAAATGGCAAAAATGAATCACAGTGATGTCACAATATTAATCATGAAAAACATTAAGATTATGACATTGGCAATTAAGTGAAACGTACTAAATGCACTAAAACTTGATTCTTCTTACTTTAGTGTTGTCTGCGTGGAAGAAACAGTGAAGAAAAATTCTTAAAACATTTAGCAATGTTGTTTATCACCATATTCTTTACTTACTATAATCACATGATAATATTTTTTTTTTATAAAGTGAAATTACATGGAAGAAATTGAAATATGATTCTTACACTGCATATTAAATCAAGATGAAAAATGCTTCCTTTGCTTGTGCTGGAGACTGTAGACATGAACAACAGATATCCACAACTCCTCTGTTAATATGTAATACCAATACCAGCAGTATCCCAAAAATTACTCTTTATGGATTGTGTACTTCAATCTTAAGTTAAATTAATATTAATTTTATTATATATGGGTGTATGATTTGTAAAGTTTTAAAATTACATATTGTTTTTTTAAAATCAAACTATGCAAGTTAAAGAAGTTAACGATCAATAGTTTGCAAAATCTAAGCATGCTCAGAGATCATAGTCATCTGTTGCTATTTCAGATTTCTACCTTGTTTTTATATTAAATAAAGAAATTTACGAAACAAAGTTTAAAATTCTTAATTAGTTTGTTAATATAAATTTAAACATTTAACTTCATTATCATTGATAGTTTTAAAGAATTATGTGATTCAAACTGTGGGGAATATTTGAAAAAAAGTAACTAAAACAATTACAATAGGGAACGCGAGATCTTGCAAGATTTTCAACAGTTGCCAGTCTGTTATTTATGTGTCTGCTTGTGCATATGTCCTTAGTTTCATAGTAAAAAAAAACAAGAGATACAAATACTTGCTGGCTTTATATTTACACATTATAACTTATAAATCAATAAAGTAGCCCCCCCCCCCCCCCCCCCATCTTCTCTATCTGATGGTAAACCAATCCTTTAATCTTAAACCTTAGCTTTTTTTGCACATATTTATGAATTAACTAGCTAATACTCATGAGACCCAAATAGATAATATGACACATGACACCAGTCATGGAAAGTGTCATGTGTTCTCATTCTGGAATTTGAAGTTTTGATGTCACCCTATAATTAGATCACTTAATCATTTGTTCCACAAAATGTAATATGTAGCATGCATAATAAAAGGCCATCAGAACAGAGGGTGCATTGGGTCTGATAGCACTCTCCTTTAAGAAAAAAACACTTGTAAATATAATGTTTGAAGCAAAATAAATTCATTATTAGTCTGCTTAAAGTAATGCTGCTTTATCATGTTTATTTTGTTTATTTTATTTTGGATGAAATGAAACTAAGACTGTGTCAGAACTCACCAAAATGGCACCCATTTATTTAAAAAAAAACTGCATCTGAGGAGGGGATACCACTCTCAGACCCTCCCCTCACCCCCTTTCCAGAAAGTGACAATGACTCTGTAATAAGACTTGGATTCATTGCTTAAATAAAGATTTTAATTTTCAATCACATTTGATTCTAATTCTCCTAAAAAAAATGTAATGTAAAAGAATAAAATAGAACTAGTATTGGGCATTTATATGAAATTTAAGGAAGGAATTCATATTTGTAAATATATTCTTGATAGCATTGGTACAAATATTTCCATCACAAAAATTGTAGGAACTTCCTGGTTTGAAATAATGAATATCAAAGAATTACGTACTAGTACTTGAACAATGACACATTTATTTTCTGTTGCTGTTTTAAATGCATGTACTTGTAAATTGAAACAATATTGCCATACTTTTACACAATGAATTTTTTTCTAGAGTTGATAAAGATAGAAGTGGTCAAATTAGTGTTAATGAACTCCAAAGTGCTCTATCCAATGGTAAGAATGTACTGATCATACAGAGGGTAGATAAACAGTGGATTTATACATATACATCATGTCTGTAAAGTAATGCCAGATATATATATTCATGTAGGTCATATTCCTTTATTTCAACACGAGAATGTTACCTTCCCACATCGCATGCTTATTGAAATGTGTCCTATGCTTTTCTGCATATAAACACCTTTGTAATTTAACAGTGTTAAACTTTGCAGACTGAGAGCATGTTCAATGTTGATCACAGGATATTAAAAGGGGGGGGGGGAGAGAGCTGGACTACATGTACTTGACTGTCTTGAGATTTAAAAAAAAATTATGATTTTTGCAGGATTTTTTAAAGTTGTATGAAGTGTTGCATTATATGACTAGGAATGGACCAAGTTCAGATATAAAACACTCTTCAATAAATTACCCATTCAAAATTACATGGTGAAGTATATGATTACCGTAGGAATTTACCCTAATTTGATAATATCCTGGGATCTTTTGTAAGTATAAGAATCCACTGTTTGTTGTACCCTATCCTATTGCATGCTGTTATGTGTAAGTTTATCCTTTTAGGATAGATAAAGATAGAAGCGGTGAAATATCAGCTTCAGAACTACAGCAAGCTCTATCCAATGGTAAGCACCAAAAGTGTGACGATTTTGATTATAATCTAAATTTATAAGATTCGTTAATTTTTCATCATCATCTCTTAACTTTTAAAGTATTAAAATGAGTCTTTGTTTTAAAACTTTTCCTGCTTCCTTTATCTGTTGATAATCAAAACAATTAAAACCTGTTACAGGAAGAGGTGAAACACGTAGTCTAAATACTTCCCATTTCCTTAACTGTTGTTAATATTCAGTAAAACGTTTGAATTAAGTGTTTTATAGGAAAGAGGTGCTTACCAGTGACTTTCTCTACATTAAAAATGGGTTTTTAATACATGGTCAAACTAGGCTACTGGCTGGCTATGAATACTTGTAATTTATGATTTTCTTCCTGTCTTGTAATAAAATAATTTTTCTTCCTCTGCTTTTATTTTCATATTTTCCTTTTTTAACATTTAAATTTTTCATTTTTTTTCCTTTTAATTTTTTTTGTTTTTTTGACGGTGTAATTTCAAAAAATTAAGTCTTTGAATTTGTCTACATATTAATAATGTCATTCTTTTAAAATTCAGGTTCTCATTTTAAAATCATTGTCATTATATTGTCACACATGCCCACTCCAGCCTTGGTAACTTAAGACTTTGAGACCAACTCTTGAAGATGTCCAAGGGTTGAAAATGAAGATGGATTTTGTAAAATGAAAGTGCTGTGTACATCAAGGGCATGTCAAAGAATTTTCCTAGGGGAGGTTTAATTTCCAATCTGAATCAATAATTTTCTGCTCCAAATTTTCTTGAATAGTGAAACAGAAATAAAACACACAGACACACACAAATGACAAGAACAAATTAACGACCCCAAAATGAAATATTACATAGTACAATTATTATAACAGTTTTTTGTCAAAATTATTTTATTTTAAGTGAACTATTGTAATAGCCAAGGTATGTCTTGTAAACCAGAATATTCAGCAGC